>NC_060120.1:670413412-671027787 GCF_021461395.2 Schistocerca americana
CACATTGAAGAACAGCACAACTCCTGAAAATGTACTTCATCTTTACAGTGTCAGCTCTGCAGTCTGAAGTAAAGAACACACAACAGTGGTGCTAACATCTTGATGGTATTATTCAGTGCCATTAATGATACACTTAGTCATCTCATTCATTTACATTGCATTTGTGTATGTGAGATAAAAATGTTCAGAGCAAAGAGATCTCTAGCATCAGCTACTGGTTGGAAACACACACTTTGACACATTGAACAGAGCACATTACTAACGTCAAAACAGTGCAGTACTTCACTGGATGTCTAGCCAGTCACTGGTGGGCTGCTTCGATACCAAGGATACCAGAAGACTGTCTGAAATACTGGTACATGTAGCTGCTTGTGAAAAAGAGACTGTTATACTGGCTGAAGTTCACCCACTGCCCAGAAGTCATGTCAAGTTGGTAAACCTGTGAACAAAGCTGTTGAATATGTGTAAGCCAAATACATCTAGTGGTTGACAGTATCAGTTCCACCTTGTGGTATAGTCAGTACAGAAACTGCAGTGTTCTACTTCATGCTCTTTATGCATTGACTATCTTTTGTGACTATAAAATGAGTCCACAATTAAAACTGTTCTGCTGTCATTTTGCACAGTTATTCAGTACACTTTTTATTGCCACATCCATAAATGTTTCTTGTTTACTTTTCCAGAAAATGAGGTGACTGCTACAATCCTGTTACATGAAACAAACTTTGTTTGACTTGCAGTCCAAACATCCTGCTTGGCTCTTTTTAAAACTACACACAGGGGTGACAGTAAGTGTCCATCTGCAGGTATCACTGTCATTATTGTGGAACTGTACATTACGTTACAGATGGACTGCACTACTGTTTCAACATATTTCATCCCTTTATTGACAGTAGGTTGACTAGACATGATTTATAAATTAAAACTGCTCTCATCCACATTGTACACATTCCATCTACTGACCATTTCCTTATCAGCTCTAGTGCTAATGACAAACTCTTCACATGCAGTAAGTATCACTGTCTAGTTACCTGGCTTTTTACTTGTAGTAACATGTTTTTTTTCCAACTTAATACCATGCTTTTTAAAAGCATACACTTTTTAGTCCCATCTCCATTTTGACATGAAAGCCCACTTCTATACATTAATGTCATGAATTTTCATCTTTTTTTCTGGATGCATTATTAAATTTATCTAGACAGATTGTGTCAAACTTGGTAAACTTTAGTTGAGGCATACCACAGTTTTCATTGTATGTACTCTAGATGTACAGATCACTTCTTTCTCTTCATAATAGGAATTTCGTCTTGACTGTTCAGAAAGATAGATTTCCAGCCTTTCCAATTTTTCAAAATGCGGTGAGGTCATTCCATCCACTCGTCTGTTATGGGCAGGAGCAAAGTAGTATCTGATGATATTACACATTCAGAGCACTTTCATAAGGCCATAATTGTGTACTGTCAGAATTATGGCCCAAATTTTCATTATTTTCGATTACTGGGGCTGCTTTTGTTCGTTAAAATATGACGTCAAGTTGGTGATGTTTTCTTGTGAGACAGGCTTGTGCATCTGTGGGACTCACTCTCTGCACGAGTTTCACTTTGTATGGGAACAATTTCAACTCTGCCAGTGACCTTCAGTTCATATCATGCTGAATGAGACATCTCTGGGTCATTAATGCTGGCACATCCCCCCTCCCACCAGGAGTTCGAACCAAGCCATCCTGTTTTACGTCAGTGCTGGATGCTGTTATTTTTTCAAATCTACAGTTGGGAGCTGCATAGAAATATCAGTAATGGACAGTGGTACCTAAGTTGTCACGTTGTGCAGAGTTAATATTCGTTGTTGTTGTTGTGGTCTTCAGTCCTGAGACTGGTTTGATGCAGCTCTCCATGCTACTCTATCCTGTGCAAGCTTCTTCATCTCCCAGTACCTACTGCAACCTACATCCTTCTGAATCTGCTTAGTGTAATGATCTCTTGGTCTCCCTCTGCGATTTTTACCCTCCACGCTGTCCTCCAATGCTAAATTTGTGATCCCTTGATACCTCAGAACATGTCCTACCAACCGATCCCTTCTTCTAGTCAAGTTGTGCTACAAACTTCTCTTCTCCCCAATCCTATTCAATACCTCCTCATTAGTTACGTGATCTACCTACCTTATCTTCAGCATTCTTCTGTAGCACCACATTTCGAAAGCTTCTATTCTCTTCTTCTCCAAACTGGTTGTCGTCCATGTTTCACTTCCACACATGGCTACACTCCATACAAATACTTTCAGAAACGACTTCCTGACACTTAAATCTATACTCGATGTTAACAAATTTCTCTTCTTCAGAAATGATTTCCTTGCCATTGCCAGTCTACATTTTATATCCTCTCTACTTCGACCATCATCAGTTATTCTACTCCCTAAATAGCAAAACTCCTTTACTACTTTAAGTGTCTCATTTCTTAATCTAATCCCCTCAGCATCACCCGATTTAATTTGACTACATTCCATTATCCTCGTTTTGCTTTTGTTGATGTTCATCTTATATCCTCCTTTCAAGACACTGTCCATTCCATTCAACTGCTCTTCCAAGTCCTTTGCTGTCTCTGACAGAATTACAATGTCATCGGCGAACCTCAAAGTTTTTATTTCCTCTCCATGGATTTTAATACCTACTCCGAATTTTTCTTTTGTTTCCTTTACTGCTTGCTCAATATACAGATTGAATAACAACGGGGAGAGGCTACAACCCTGTCTCACTCCTTTCCCAACCACTGCTTCCCTTTCATGCCCCTCGACTCTTATAACTGCCATCTGGTTTCTGTACAAATTGTAAATAGCCTTTCGCTCCCTGTATTTTACCCCTGCCATCTTCAGAATTTGAAAGAGAGTATTCGAGTTAACGTTGTCAAAAGCTTTCTCTAAGTCTACAAACGCTAGAAACGTAGGTTTGCCTTTTCTTAATCTTTCTTCTAAGATAAGTCGTAAGGTTAGTATTGCCTCACGTGTTCCAACATTTCTACGGAATCGAAACTGATCTTCCCCGAGGTCCGCTTCTACCAGTTTTTCCATTCGTCTGTAAAGAATTCGAGTTAGTATTTTGCAGCTGTGACTTATTAAACTGATAGTTTGGTAATTTTCACATCTGTCAACACCTGCTTTCTTTGGGATTGGAATTATTATATTCTTCTTGAAGTATGTGGGTATTTCGCCTGTCTCATACATCTTGCTCACCAGATGGTAGAGTTTTGTCATGACTGGCTCTCCCAAGGCCATCAGTAGTTCTAATGGAATGTTGTCTACTCCCGGGGCCTTGTTTCGACTCAGGTCTTTCAGAGCTCTGTCAAACTCTTCACGCAGTATCTTATCTCCCACTTCATCTTCATCTACATCCTCTTCCATTTCCATAATATTGTCCTCAAGTACATCACCCTTGTATAAACCCTCTATATACTCCTTCCACCTCTCTGCCTTCCCTTCTTTGCTTAGAACTGGGTTGCCATCTGAGCTCTTGATATTCATAGAAATGGTTCTCTTCTCTCCAAAGGTCTCTTTAATTTTCCTGTAGGCAGTATCTATCTTACCCCTAGTGAGACAAGCCTCTACATCCCTGCTTAGCCATTTTGCACTTCCTGTCGATCTCATTTTTGAGACGTTCGTATTCCTTTTTGCCTGCTTCATTTACTGCATTTTTATATTTTCTCCTTTCATCAATTAAATTCAATATTTCTTCTGTTACCCAAGGATTTCTATTAGCCCTCGTCTTTTTACCTACTTGATCGTCTGCTGCCTTCACTACTTCATCCCTCAGAGCTACCCATTCTTCTTCTACTGTATTTCTTTCCCCCATTCCTGTCAATTGTTCCCTTATGCTCTTCCTGAAACTCTGTACGACCTCTGGTTCTTTCAGTTTATCCAGGTCCCATCTCCTTAAATTCCCGCCTTTTTGCAGTTTCTTCAGTTTCAATCTGCAGTTCATAACCAATAGATTGTGGTGAGAATCCACATCTGCCCCTGGAAATGTCTTACAATTTAAAACCTGGTTCCTAAATCTCTGTCTTACCATTATGTAATCTATCTGATACCTTTTAGTATCTCCAGGATTCTTCCAGGTATACAACCTTCTTTCATGATTCTTGAACCAAGTGTTAGCTATGATTAAGTTATGCTCTGTGCAAAATTCTACAAGGCGGCTTCCTCTTTCATTTCTTCCCCCCAGTCCATATTCACCTACTATGTTTCCTTCTCTCCCTTTTCCTACTGACGAATTCCAGTCACCCATGACTATTAAATTTTCGTCTCCCTTCACTACCTGAATAATTTCTTTTATCTCGTCATACATTTCATTAATTTCTTCATCATCTGCAGAGCTAGTTGGCATATAAACTTGTACTACTGTAGTAGGCATGGGCTTCGTGTCTATCTTGGTCACAATAATGCGTTCACTATGCTGTTTGTAGTAGCTAACCCGCACTCCTATTTTTTTATTCATTATTAAACCTACTCCTGCATTACCCCTACTTGATTTTGTATTTATAACCCTGTAATCACCTGACCAAAAGTCTTGTTCCTCCTGCCACCGAACTTCACTAATTCCCACTATATCTAGTTAATATTCATAAACTGTATATTTTTCAAAGTGGTTTTTATTATAGTGTCCCCCTGGTTTATGGGATGTTGTGTATAATGATGGAATTGAAGTGTAGTCATGAAAGGGTAGTAGAATGTAGTTAAATATGTTATTGCAGAAAATCTCAATGACTCACTTGCATTCTGTAAGAAAAACAAAAGTAATAGCATTCCTACTACTCAGATAATACCAATAAGATTCTTTCCAACAGCTACAGAC
Source organism: Schistocerca americana (assembly GCF_021461395.2). Classification (NCBI taxonomy): domain Eukaryota; kingdom Metazoa; phylum Arthropoda; class Insecta; order Orthoptera; family Acrididae; genus Schistocerca; species Schistocerca americana. The sequence goes on from NC_060120.1 coordinate 670,418,253, forward strand.
TTGCATAACATCTAACAAATACACAAGATAATAGGTTAAAATGGAGATGGTAAGGTTACATGGTAACGTATGTACTATGATAACTAACAGTTCTGAGTGTGTTGTAAACTGATTGCTAAGCTCTACTCTAGGTAGTGCACAGGGAAGTGCTTTTATTACACCCTGCTCCTAAACAGAATACAAGACAATTTGTTACCACTATGTGCATGTAATCAGAGTTGGTGAATTCAGCTTCCGTGATAGGAAGTTTCAATTCTAATTACACTGCCAAATGGTGTTACTGAAACTTTTAGAAAAAGAGCCATTACAAGTTCTTGTATTTTTCAACAAGTATTTTCCAACCCATTATTTTTCTGGTTAGGATACTGCTCCAACTCTATTAATGGTTGAAATATATGCGACTCCCCACTGTCTTTGAGGAATGGTGACCTTAACATTCCAGTACAGCAGTTCATACATGTGTAATGGTTTGACAGTTCTCTTTATAATAGACTTTAGAACATTTTATATATTACTAGCTTAGTACCTGGCATTGCCCAGGTATGTATTTATTTCAATTCTGTTAGTCAGTCTCCTCCTTCCCCCTCTCTCTATCCATTTTCCCCACCCCCAGCCCCTCTCTGTCCATCTCCTCCTTCCCCCTCACTGTCAGTCCATCTCTTCCTGCCCCCCTCTCTCTTCACGTTATCCACTACCACTCCAGTAGGAGGTTACTGGTTCTTACCCAAAAGTACTTCTTTGCATATAGTATGTAACATGTGTACTAAGTTTGGTTTAAATTGATCCAGGGATTTAGAAGCCTTTTACCCACTGCTTTGCCTGCATTCACTTACTTACATGCAAAAAATATTTCACATTTATTTAATGTATTTCTCATATATTTGCACACACATTTCACCTGTACCTCTAAAAAAATTTCGATCGCACCTGTATCTCTAATGAATTTCAACCTGCAGTTTTGTTTTACACAGCTAAGGATTTATGATATTATATTTCCTGAACTGTGTTTTCCAATGATATAATTTTGCAGGTAAATCCAGTAGTATATGTGGTCGATGTCTGTAAAATGTTTTGTGAATAGAATAAGTAGTAAAGAAGTAATACATTAAAAGGGCATGCACGATGCTAAATTTTTAGTGTATGAACACTGAAAATGTCATAAGCGATAAACTTATATCCTTTCGTCATTTTGTGGGTGGTATGAGCAAGAAAAAGTCTTGAAAAGGTTTGAAATTATGTGTAAAGTTTGTTGCAAGTCACAAAGTGATCTCATTCTAAATACTGGATAAGTATAGTCTGACTATTTGCGCTTCCTGAGCTATGCTTATTTTTCACTCCCCTCCCACCCTTTTGAGAGGTAGGCAGTTCTTACCTCTGTAGTGACTATTTCCAGATATAAGCGATGCTGTTGTTGGTTTGGTCTTCAGTCCAGAGACTGGTTTGATGCAGCTCTCCATGCTACCCTAACCTGTGCAACCTACAGCCTTCTGAATCTGGTTAGTGTATTCATCCCTTGGGCTCCCTCTGTGACTTTACCCTCCACGCTGCCCTCCAATCCCTTGATGCCTCAGAACATGTCCTACCAACCGATCCCTTCTTCTAGTCAAGTTGTGCCACAAAATTTTCTTCTCCCAAATTCTATTCAATACCTCCTAATTAGTTAGTGATCCACCCATCTAATCTTCAGCATTCTTCTGTAGCACCACATCTCGAAAGCTTCTATTCTCTTCTTGTCCAAACTATTTATTCTTCATGTTTCACTTCCATGCATGGCTACACTCCATACAAATACATTCAGAAATGACTTCCTGACACTTAAATCTATACTCGATGTTAACAAATTTCTCTTCTTCAGAAACGCTTTCCTTGTCATTGCCAGTCTACGTTTTATATCCTCTCTACTTCAACCATCATCAGTTATTTTGCTTCCCAAATAGCAAAATCATCCACTGCTTTAAGTGTCTCATTTCCAAATCTAATTCCCTCAGCATCACCTGATTTAATGAGACTACATTGCCTTATCCTCGTTTTGTAGTTGTTCATGTTAATCTTATATCCTCCTTTCAGATACTGCCCATTCCATTCAATTGCTCTTCCAGGTCCTTTGCTGTCTCTGACAGAATTACAATCCCATTGCCAAACCTCAAAGTTTTTAATTCTTCTCCATGAATTTTAATTCCTACTCCAAATTTTTCTTTTGTTTCCTTCACTGCTTGCTCAGTATACAGATTGAATAACATCGGGGATAGGCTACAATCCTGTCACACTCCCTTCCCAACCACTGCTTCCCTTTCATGCCCCTTGACTCTTTATAACTGCCATCTGATTTCTGTACAAATTGTAAATAGCCTTTCCCTCCCAGTATTTAACCCCTGTCACCTTCAGAATTTGAAAGAGAGAATTCTAGTCAACATTGTCAAAAGCTTTCTCTAAGTCTACAACTGCTAAAAAAGTAGGCTTGCCTTTGCTTATTCTATCTTCTAAGATAAATCATAGGGTCAGTATTGCCTCGCGCGTTACAACGTCTTAACAGAATCCTCCCCGAGGTCAGCTTCTACCAGTTTTTCCATTCGTCTGTACAGAATTCGTGTCAGTATTTTGGAGCAGTGTGTAACAAATTTGGTTGAAATCAGTAAGTGGCTAAGGAGGAGATTGAAATCAGTTAGTGGCTTAGGAGGAGATATGAAATGCACACACATCCACATTTATAACATGTATGGATGCAGCAGAACTATATTCTATAGTAGGATGCTTTAAGTTGTTACCTAATACAGCTATACAACTAGCTGAAAGAAGAGAGATCAAATCCATACAAAGGGGTGAAAATTTTGTACTCACAAACACATTTGTTTCTAATGGTAATTAAAAATTTCATTTGTATTTGTTGTCTTAAATATATGATTTTATAGCTGCAAATGGTTAGATCCTGCCACATTTAAAATGGTAGCATTAATGAAATCACGTGTAGTTGGTTTCTTTGGTGCAATATGATCCTAATTTTTTGTTTGAGAGGATTAAGATTTTTAATTAATTATTCTAGGATATTTGTCTACTTGTGAAACTATGTGGCATTCTTTGTACTAAACTAATTTCCTGACCTGTTTTCTAATTGCAGAAGCATTATTGTTGCCAAAATAAAGTCAAATTACATACGCTATAACTACACTGCAGTGCCGAAGAAACTGCCATAGGCACACTTATTCAAATACAGAGATATGTAAACAGGCAGCATATGGCACTGCAGTCAGCAAAGCCTATGTAAGACAAGCATTTGGCGAAGTTGTTAGATCGGTTACTGCTGCTACGGTGGCAGGTTATCAAGATTTAAGTAAGTTTGAAAGAGGTGTTATAGTCGGCGCATGAACAATGGGACACAGCATCTCCAAGGTAGTAAGGTAGTGATGATGATGGGATTTTCCTATACAACCGTTTCATGAGTGCCCTGTTTACCAGGAATCTGATAAAACATCAAATCTCTAACATCTCTGTTGCCAGACAAAGATTCTGGAAGAATGGGACCAACAACGACCGAAGAGAATTGTTCAGTGTGACAGAAGTGAAACCTCCTACAAATAGCAGCAGATTTCAATGCTGGGTCATCAGCAAGTGTCAGCATGCAAACTACAATGAAACATCACTGATATAGGCTTTTTGAGCCAAAGACCCACTCATGTACCCTTGATGACTGCACGACATAAAGCTTTATGCCTCACCTGGGCCTGTCAACGCTGACAATGGACTGTTGATGACTGGAAACATGTTGTCTGGTCAGACAGGTCTCGCTTCAAATTGTATTGAACTTATGGACGTGGATGGGTATGGAGACAACCTCATGAATCCATGGACCCTGCATGCCAGCAGGGGAATGTTCAAGCTGGTGGAGGCTCTATAATGATGCGAGGCATGTGCAGTTGGAGTGATATGGGACCCCTGATATGTCTAGACATGACTCTGACAGGTGACATGCATGAAGGCATCCTGTCTGATCACCTGCATCCATTCATGTCTAGCCATCAAATTCCCCATACATGAACATTATTGAGCATATCTGGGATGCCTTGCAATGTGCTGTTCAGAAGCGATCTCCACCCCCTCGTACTCTTATCGATTTATGGATGGTTTTGGAGGACTCATGGTGTCAATTCCCACCGGAACTACTTCAGACATTAGTCGAGTCCATGCCACGTCCCGCTGCGGCGCTTCTGGTGCTCGCGGGGTCCCCACACGATATTAGGCAGGTGTAACAGTTTCTTTGGCTCTTCAGTGTATAACTGTAATATATTGCACAGGGCTTTAACAATCCATGGCCTCAGAGGTCCATAGCATATATTACTAATGTATGCTTATTTACTCCTATATTTGGAGGGCAGTTTACACTAGATAACATGAAACATTATATTGGGACAAACATAGTCCCTATTAATGTTTCAAATACATCACCATCAATCTAGAATACAAACAAGCAGTATTAAAAGTCAGCACTAGTTACAAAACAGAAATGTGCACTTCCATGTACTGACACTGACTTCTTTTAATCACAGTGCATACATTTTGTAAATACTAAAAATTTTCTGGTGAAGTGGCAGATCCAGAAAGTCAGGGCAACAACTCCAAGCACTGTTTAATATATTGGTAAGTGTGTCTTTTGCTAAATGTTGATTAGACTATAATTGGCCCATAATGGTGTCTCTTTCTCACTTGTACATCATATGGCATAGTGTGTCCTGTAGTAGCACAACAGCAATAATGTTGCAAGCTGAAATTATATTTCCTTTTCAAAAAAATACAAGTATGAAAATGTAAAAATATGTTTGTAGCTATTGTAGTTAAACTACAGTGGCTCATATTTCTATGTTTGTATCTCTCTTGATTTCTTAATTAATTTCTGTCACAGGTGACTCAGCAATGACAGAATTAGCATTGAAGCATCTACATCCAAATTGGACATATAAATGTTCCAATGAAGTTGAAGTGGAAGAAATTGGTACCTTCGAAAAAAAAAGCATAACCCACTCTATGCCAAGTGATTTGAAAATCACATCAGTTGTGAAGGTTATGAATCCATATTTATGGAGCTGTTATCAGCTGAAAAAGGCAGAATACATGAATCGATATGGCAGTGTTACGGAAAAAACTCTGTATCATGCTACAAGCAAAAGTAATATTGACTCTATAATTAGGAGCAACTTGGATTGGAGACGTTCATGTCGAATCAGATTTGGTCAAGGTGTTAGTTTCAGTCCATCACCCAGTTATGCCAATACATATTGTAACAGGAGAAATGGCATTTACAGAGCAATGATTGCTGCAACTGTACTAGTCAATAATACTGCAGAAGGTAACAGCTGGACTACACTGCCTCCCACAGATATTGATACAACTGTTGGAAATTCCTTGCAAGTTTATGTTAAGTATAGTGACAATGAATTTTATCCACAATATGTCATTTACTACAATATTTGAGTTGTTCAATTTTTTCCATCCTTTCTTCATGAGAGTGCATACTTTTGTAATTATTGTGTATATTTGAATAATGTTGCATGAACTCTATTTTGTAATAAAAAGAAAATTATTTATTTATATATATATATATATATATATATATATATATATATATATAAAACCCATGAATAGCCAACCGTGCCTTTAGATGCTGCACACTGGATGTTTAGGTGTTACCTCACTGGAATGTAGTGGCACAAATATTTTAATGGATGTGCATGACTGATTCTATGGGGGCTTGCTGTATAATATTGTGCTTTCCAAAATACATGTTAAACCATGGGGTTTATCACAGTATTTGAGACACTGTGGCACTTTTCAGATATGTGAATTCTTGCTAAATCACGCAACATTAAGGGCAGTAAAGGAGTGTCTAAGACAATGATGAGCCTCTGCCTGAGGAAAATTAAAATATATGGTATAGTGATATGCACATATACAGAAAGTGGTAGTATTGCACACACAATATATAAAAGGGCAATGCATTAGTGGAGCTGTCATTTGTACTCGTACAATTCGTGTGAAAAGGTGTCGGGTGTGATTATGGCTGCACAGTGGGAATTAGCAGACTTCGAACATGGAATGGTAGTTTGAGCTACGTGCATCAGACATTCCATTTCAGAAATTGTAGGGAATTCAATATCCTGAGATCCACAGTGCCAAGAGGGTGACGAGATTACCAAATTTCAGGCATTACCTCTCACTAAGAACACCACACTGGCTGACAGGCTTCACTCAATGACCAAGAGCTGTGATGTTTTTGTTAAGTTGTCAGTGCTAACAGACAAGCAACATAGCATGACATAATAGCGCAAATCAATGTGGAACATACAACGAACATATCTGTTAGGTCGGTGCATTGAAATTTAGGGTTAATGACCTACAACAACAACAAATGTGAGTGCTTTTGCTAACAACACAACATTTCCTGAAGCGCCTTTCCTGGGGTATTGACCAAATGGTTGGACCCTGAATGACTGGAAAACCATGGCCTGGTCAGATGAGTCCCAATTTCAGCTGGTAAGAGTAAATGGTAGGGTTTGAGTGTGGCACAGACCTTACAAAGCCATGGACTCAAATTGTCAATGTGGCACTATGCAGGTTGATGGTGGCTACATAATGGTGTCACTGTGTTTATATGGAATTGACTGGGTCCTCTGGTCCACAGAACCGATCACTGACTGGAAATGGTTAAGTTCGGGTACTTGGAGAACATTTTCAACCATTAATGGACTTCATGTACTTAAACAATGGAGTTTTTTTGGATGACAATATTCTGCGTCACCGGGCCACAATTGTTCGTAATTGTTTTGAAAAATATTCTGGACAACCTGAGTGAATGATCTGGCCACCCAGATCTTATGACACAGATCCCTTTGAACATTTATGCGACATAATCAAGGGATCAGTTCATGCACAAAAACCTACTCCGGCAACATATTTGCAATTATGGATAGCTATAGAGGCAGCATGGCTCAGTATTTCTGCAAGGGACTTCCGATGACTTGTTGAGTACATGCCACATCGAGCTGCTGTAATATGTTGGGCAAAAGAAGGCCTGAACTCCCATCAGTGTGTTGCTGAAATCTAGATATGAAAGAATAATAATTAAAAAAACCAATGGGATTGCAACTGATCACTGTGTTCCTACTCTTCCTTATAATAATATACAATCACTATGCACAATGGATGTGTGCCAGATTATATTGTGGGTAAAGGGGAAAAAGATATATGTAATAGTCTGCACAAAATAAAAAGGAGAAAATACTTTCAGCTCATTCAAGAGGAAAATATTTTAAAAGTTTTCAATGGTGCTGAGCCACAGTCGTGCAATATTGTTTGAAAGAATAAACTGCCATTTTACTGTATATTACTGTATTTATCTTCTGTACTATCTAGGTTTCAGCTTTTATGCTATTATTGAGTACCGTTGTAAAAGTGTACTTGATAATGGCATAAATGTCCAAATCTAGATAGTACATTAGAAGAAGATTTGTTTTATTGGGGCAGTAATACAAATATTAGAAAATACTGAGCTTGTTCTCACACCGCATTTTGACCACTAACAGTAAATCCACTTGTTGTTAAGGGGATCCGGACAACACAGCCTGTAATTTTTGCTAGTTTTTAAAAATTTAATAACTCATAAACATTAGTAGATATTGGAATGAAACTTTACCCAAAGAATTAGTATACTGCAGCCTCCACGTGGAAAAATTTTTTTTTAAGAAAAGTGACACCTTGTGGAATTAATATTGATTTTAATCTTACGTACTGAATTACAGATAAACTTTATTTTAGGTAGACCGTACTTCCATCCTATTCAAGACAAAAGGCCAAAACAAATTTTATTCTTCTGATAATTCACTTGCTGAAACAGTAAACCAGGAATATTTACCAGTTTGTTGTTTTACGTACTTAAAAAAAAATGTTTTTTAGAAGTCAGTTTTTCTCCTGATAATTTAAGAACATATAACATGCTCCAGCTTAGTATTTAACACATTGTTGAATAATGTGGTTCACTGTGTAGATAAGCACTATATTATTACTCACACAAAACTTTGTTTTCATAGCTTTAATATCGGGGTGAGAAAATGATACCTAAGTATGCAACAACAGGAAACTGAAACTAAAGATTTGCATGTCACTTTCTTCTCCATAATCTTGTTGATTCTGAGTGCCCTTATATTTTTTAGTTTTCATTTTTATTCTGGCCTCCTCTGTCATGCTTTCAGCAACTTCTTCAGTTTCAACGTTACACTACCTGTCCACTCATAGCAGCACGCTTTTCATGTTGTCATCAGTCTGCTCATGGGTCTTAATCTGTTTGTTGCTTCATTAAAACAAATTATGGTCTCCATCACACTAAGAAAGTTGACTTGCCAACAAAAACGGTTTTGGCAAATGTTACCATATGCAACTATTGAATGTTTCATTCAGATTCTGTGTTTTGCCGTGTAAACATTTTTTCTGGGTATAGAATCCGGAGGATATCTATATATTGGCTTTAGCTCTGTCATAACAGTTTCTGCCATGGGGTGTGCACGTGTACTGATTGCACACTTTTACTTGATTCTTCTGTGACTGGTGAAAGTCGGCTGACTTTGTACCGCTCTAGAATGTTTATGCATGTTGCCAGAGGTAGCTAAATAACAGTATCGTGCGCCATAACAATAAGTAGCAGTTGTGAATATAGTGTTAATCTGTGTGCGTTGTTGTGTGTAATGATTGTTAATATTATTTACAAAAATGAGCGAAGAGGCTGTACTTGGTCCTTAAGTGACTCGCCACAAACTTTTGTGTCACTTTTGAATCCAGTACATGTTTGTTTCTTGTATACACTATAAGGTCACTGCTTTGGGAAAAGGAGGTGAGGCTTGTCTCAGCAGCCAATGTGCTACGAGTCAATCACAAGCTTCCACTTCCAGCATCCTCTGCTCTATTACACTTGCATCATGAGGAAGCCTCAGAGGCCATGCTGTGAATGCTCATCAGTGAATATTCTGTGAAACAGAGTTGCCCTGTGAATTTTTTGTCCTTTTAAAATCTCAGTGCAATTGGTATCTGTTAACAGAGACTTACAGTTTTGCACGGCAGGTGTTTGCAGAATTCTATGCGAATACGACAAATTTTACATATGGCAAACAATGTGCACAGTGCAAGAATGCATTGTAGAACATCAGCAGCATACTCTCCTCCTCTGAGCTAGTAAGTCTGCTATTGCTGAACATTGTATTTCCACTGGTTACTTAATGAAATACAATGAAATGAAAATTGTGGCCCATATGTCAAATTTTTGGAGCTCCAACATCAATGAATCAGTGGACAAATGACTGTCTGAGTCCCTTATTAATTGATACAGAAGTTGCCAGTTAAATTCTTCATAAAATCCCATCATAGAAAAACTTGGGCACATGGCACAGCGTACAGACTTGCAGACTAACTGTGCATGGCACAAACAATGCCAACTGGACACACCACACTTGTGCCAGTGGGGTCTTAAATATGTGAGCTCAGTGCCTTTCCTGTCAGTATTGACCTCAAGGTGGCCAGAAGGTTCTACATCAAATTATTGTGTCAGCAAGTTGTAGACATCTGGCAGTTCTCCCGCAATTTTATGGAACAGAATCATTTCCTGGGAGCTTGTCCTAAGTTTTTCCCCCATTCCCTTATGCACTGTCCAACACACTCCAGTTTCACCATATGGTTTAGCAGCCCCACCACTACTGAAGACATAAGACCCATCATGTAGGTACTGAATATATTGCACACCACGTCTATTGGTTGATCTACTCAAAGTAGGGACTGCGCCCTTGTTTTCCATACCAACACCGAAACTTTCAACATTTTGGTCACATTTGTGTTTATTTAACTTACCAGCATAAGCTTGGCAGTGTTTTGTCAAGATAAGCATAAGTATTGTGGTATGAGTGGGACAGTGCACAAATGGTTTAATTCATACTTAACTGGGAGAATGCAGAAGGTTGAAATTAACAGTACAGATAGTCTACAAAAACCAGCAGAGTCCTCTAACTGGGGATGTATCAAGAATAGTGTCCCGCAGGGTTCAGACTTGGGTCCCCTATTGTTCTTAATACATATATGAACAACTTGCCACTCTGTATTCATGAAGATGCAAAGTTAGTTCTTTTTGCTAATGATACAAGTATAGTAATCACATCCAAGAAGCAAGAATCAGCTGAGGAAATTACAAATAATGTCTCAGAAAAATTGTTAAGTGGTTCTCTGCAAATGGACTCTTACTAACTTTTGAGAAAACACAGTTAATACAATTCTTTACAGCAAATGGCATAACACCGTTGATAAATATAGACTATGAACGGAAATCTGTTGCTAAGGTAGAATACTCAAAATTTCTGGGTGTGTGCATTGATGAGAAATAGCATTGAAAGAAACATCGATGATCTGCTGAAACAGTTAGGTTCAGCTACTTATGCTATTAGGGTTATTGCAAATTCTAGTAATAAACATATCAGTAAATTATCCCACTATGCCTCTTTTCATTAACTGCTTTCATATGGCATCATATTTTGGGGCAATTTGACATTAAGAGAGAAAGAATTCATTGCACAAAAGTGTGTTATCAGAATAATAGCTGGAACCTACCCAAGATCACCATGCAGACATTTATTTAAGGAACTCAGGATATTCACAGTTCCTTCGCAATATATATATTCACTTATGAAATTTGTCATTAATAACCCATCCAAAAATAACAGTGAAGTGCATAGCTACAACACTAGAAGAAAGGATGATATTCACTATTCTGGATTAAATCTCACTTTGGCACAGAAAGAGGTGAATTATGCTGCCACAAAAATATTTGGTCATTTGCCAAGTAGTATTAAAAGTCTGATAGATAGCCAACCATCATTTAAAAGCAAATTAAAAGCTGAATGATAACTCCTTCTAATCAATAGATGAATTCTTAGATATGAAGTAGTAACACTAAAAAAAAATTATTTTGTGTGGAGAAAACTTATGTTAAAGTAACACTTCCACATCTTTATGAAATGTCATATTCATGATCTATGGAACAAGGATCAATGTATGTATGCATGTACCGAAGAATGGGATACAACCCGTCGGCTTTGACCAATGACGTCAGAAATTTCCAGGGATGATTTATCACACAGATTTAACAGCAAAGACCAATGTTCGTAAACAAAGGAGTGCAGGAGAGAGAAAACAGTTGGTAGACATATGCCAGATGCATTAATATTTCGGACATAATGTTAAGGATATCGCTTGCTTGAGTCCTTGTACTTCTGAGCTGCAGTACAGAATACAGATTTAACATACATCGATTTCTTCATTTTCATTAGCATTGGTATCCAGTTCTTCAGTTGACCTATATAGGTCAACTGAAATATGGGATACAAATTTTACAGGTGTTGCTTTTTTGGCCTCCGTTACTACTAACATTCTGTTCTTACGTAGATATTATTACTAGCGAAGGCGAAAAGACCTACATACATAAAATTTGTACCCTGTACGTCAGTTAACCTATATAGGTCACTTCCATATGAATAAATCTTGGATACGACGAACAGATACACTTATCAGAAGCATATGTTCACCACACACTCGACATCGAACGTAATCAGAAAAAAGACCAAACATTTACAATAATCGAATGGTTGCCATCATGTCTACGCCCAAAGCTTGCTTTAAGTCTTCCATATCCATGGGACTAGATATATCCATAGCTCCAAATGAAAATGAAAAACTATTCTTCTAAATTATCTCAAACTCACTAAGAATGAAATAAAGTACCGAATGAATTGGAAAGAACCAGTTATTTAAACCAATTCAAAAGAAAAAAATCTTATGCAATGTCTAGAACTATCATTTAAAAACACATTTATTTCAATTTACAATGATGGCGCTTATCCACAGCAGACAACCAATTTATTATCTATGTCTCAAAAGTAAATACATTAATATCTATGAGTGACCTATGATGTTACTGGTGAAAGCTGACGGTTTGTATCCTGTTCTTCAGTTGACCCGCCAATTCCCAACTAAACCGTTCCATTCCAACTAAACCTAGATCTCAGGGCACACTACAGATCAGTCAGTCACCACAGAAGGATTTTTACACTGAGCCTATGTCAACAGTTTCATGCCATTGTACCAGTCAGTAAGGTAACGAAAGGTTTGTAAGTCTACATCTACATCCATACTTTACAAGCCACGATGATAACTTTGTAGACAGCACTTGCCATTGCACGAACAGTTAGGGATCAAGGTACGGTAGTTTGTAGGCGGGGGAGGCGGACAAAGGGACAAACTTGGTGGTGGTGGTGGTGAGTTACCAACTTTTAAACCATTTCTTGACAGAAAAACACCTGACTCCACTATATTTTTTTGGGGAAGGGTGGGCCCTTCCCCCCTCCCTTCCTTCCTTACCCCTGGGTATAGATGCTTTGTTAGGGCTTACTCATTTTTGTTTCGTCAGGCAAAATACTTGAAATAATGCTTGTAATAACTTGAGAACTGCTGTTATCCACCTTTATAACTAACGTATGTAAAAAAAATATGGGGTGATTTTTTCCACCGTGTACAAAATCTAGGGACTGATTGATGAGAGTATATGGAACAGAAAAGGTCGATTGAACTAATGTCCAGAAATGCATGGTTTCCATGCTAGGGACCATTTATTCACTCATACTTTGTCACAGAGACTGCGGTCTATTATGCACTGTACCATGCAACCACAGTTACAGTAGGCATGGTTTCTCATCCATCATGCCCTACTGCCCTAGTAATTGGTAATATTGTGTCTGATTCACTTCTCTTCCTGACGCACCTTGTAGTGGAAGTGACACAGCATTGTACGCAATGGTTTCGTGTTCAAACTGAGAGCCTGCCGACATGGAGTTTACTTACAGAAAGGCAAATGGCAACAGGTGTCGGGAAGCAAGATTGTATCAGGAGACCTATCCTCGCCAACAACCATCACAGCATTGAATGTTTGCAGCAGTGTTTTGCCATTTATCTGAAACAGGGACATTTCAGGAAGTAGAAAATCATGAAGGATGTACCCGAAATGTTCGGACAACAGACTTGGAGGAAAACATGATTAACAGTGCGGAAGGCAACCGCCATATCAGTACCAGGCAGTTGACCCGCCAGTACAGGTAAGCCAGACAACCATGTGGGACATTCTCCCATGACAATTGTTACTACCTCTATCACTTACAGCATGTGCGGGGCTTATTAGTGACAGACGTTCCACATTGGAGCAGTTCTGTCACTGGTTTCTTCACCACGCAACCATGATTCCAGGATTTGTATCGGCCATCCTATTCATGGATGAGGCCACCTTTACACGGAGTGGTATCTTCAACTTTTGTAACAGTCATCTGTGAGATAGTATGCAAAATCCCCATGGTATAGTGACAGCAAATCATCAGCATCAGTGCAGCCGGAATGCATGGGATGGGATAATTGGCTGCTGCATGATGGTGTTCCAGCCCACTTCACCATTAACGTCTGGGCACATTCCCCAGTCATGTCTTCCCTGGTCGATGGATCGGACGAGGGGGTCCACTTGGATGGTCTGCTCATTCACCGGATCTCAACCTTTGTGATTTCTGGTTATGAGGCAATCTCAAAAGTATCATACATGGAGGGCCCATTGTAGATGGAGTATCGTATTCATGCTGTCTTTGACACTGTTCGCATGCAGCCTGGCTGATGTGAACATGTGAGACAGAACATGCTACAGCGCATACATGCTTGTGTTGAGGCAGATAGAAACCATTTTCAACACAAACTGTAACTGTGGCTGCATGGTAAAGCATTTATTAGACTGGAGTCTCTGTAACAGTGTACGATTGAATAAATAGTCTCTAGCATGGAAATCATTCATTTCCAGACATAAATTCATTAGATCTTTCGTGTTCCACATCCTCTCATCAATAAATCTCTAGAGTTTGTACACGGTGGAAAAGAAAAACAGTGTATACTAACTTTCGAAATAATTATGTGATTTTGTGAAATAATGAAACCCAATACACATTAAAAAATCATCAAAAGATACTTTCTGTGTAAAAGACAGAATTACTGTTTGTACTGGCCAAAAGCAGTAGTCAAATGTATATCGAAAACATTATAGGAACACTGTAAGTAATCTTGTTATTGTGCAATTTACAGCATCCAAAACAACAGCTGTTACGCACTAGTGCGGAGAAGTGAAGTGTTTGCATAGTGTTTGTACATGCAGTGTCGCATGGTGTAACAGCTGAATTGTGGATGTCAAGGTAGCTACACTCCCAGCCACTAGGGGCACTGGTTTTTTATTTTTTCATGTGTCCTTGTGCCTTCTCCGTATGCAGTGTTTATTCCTGTGTTTTTTATGTTCTGTGGTGTCCCACTTGGTTACAATTCAATTAGCCTCCTGTTCTCATAGCATAAACAGTTTTCTGCTAAGTGTAGTCCTTTGGTATCAGATTAATCAGTATTATTACTTGGTCAGTTCGAATTACACTGATTCCGACAAGTGATTGACCCTGACTTCGATCCTCAATCTGAAGGAACTGAACTACAGCTTCGAGAATGAAATTTTCACTGTGCAACAGAATCTTCAGTGATACGAAACTTCCTGGCAGATCAAAACAGTGTGCCAGACCGAGACTCGTACTTTGGACCTCTGCCTTTTGCAGGCGAGTGCTCTATTGACTGAGCTACCCAAGCACGTCTCACACGATTACTTCCACTAGTACCTTGACTCCTACCTTCCTAACTTCACAGAAGTTCTCCTGCCAGGAAGTTTCATATCAGTGCACACTCCGCTGTAGAGTGAGAATTTCATTCTGGCAACATCCCCCAGGCTGTGTGGCTAAGCCATCTCTTCACAGTATCCTTTCTTCCAGGAGTGCTAGTCTTGCAAGATTTGCAGGAGAGCTACTGGTTTGTCAGGAGATGAGGTACTGGCAGAAGTAAAGCTGTGAGGATGGGTTGTGAGTCATCTCCCTCAGTCAGTAGAGCAGTTGCACACAAAAGGCTGAGGTCCCAAGTGCGAATCTTGGTATGTTACACAGTTTTAATCTACCAGGAAGTTTGAACTACAGCTGTTTTTTCTATTGAGCTCATGAGATATCTGAAGAACACACTGTATCAAGACTAGTGGTCCATTTCTCTCTGTTTTGGCCCGATAACCCCATTTTATGGTTTATGCAGGTGGAAGCAAGTTTTGGTTGTACTGAAATTATGGCCGATACCATGAAATTCGCACTCAAAAGCCAGTTGGACCACTGTTTCATGGCAGAGGTGCATGACATTGTCACTGCATCCCTGGCAGCGGATTTCTATGAGAAACTCATGCGGAAACTAATACGGAGAGTCGCTGCTTCGCAGGGAGATTGAAATTGCCAAGTTCTTATGCAAGAAGACATCAGTGATTGTAAACAAACACAATATCTGAGGCATCTGCACAGTAAAGTGGACACCACCACTGTGCCAGACAACTAACACTACTCTCTCACTAATCCAGCCCTCAGTAGTCCGGCCTCTCAGTAATCCAGCGCACATCCAAAAATACTTGCACAATGAATTGTCGTGTGCAACAATGCTTAGTTAATTAAACAATGCTTTATATACTTTATTTTAAATTGTAGCTTTCTTTACAGTTCGGAATCATGTCTTATAGAAGGAAACACGTTACTCGAAATTTTAGTTAAGTTAAATCAAGGTTCTTCACAGAAAGCCATTACTGCTGATTTCAGTGTTGGATGAGCAACTATTTATGACATCAAGAAGAAAGAAGATGTTATTCAACAGTACTTGAGACAAATGGATTGAGAGTTGGGAAAATGGAAGGTTATGCGAAAGAATGAGAATGAAGAACTGGACGTAGCTGTTTATAGATGGTTCATACAAGAATGCAGTAAAGGAATTCAAGTCAGTGGCCCGAATGTAAAGGAAAATGCAGCTGAATCTAACAAACAACTTGGCGGTAGTAACTTGTTTGCAGTGAGCGAAGGTTGGCTATCAAACTGGAAAAAACGTCATGGTATTCGGCAGCTGACAGTCACCGGGGAAAGTTGCTCAGCTAACGATAAGGATGCTGATGAGTTTGTAAGCAAGATACAGAAGATAACAGAGGAAGAAGATTTAAATGCTGATGCTTTGTATAATGCTGATGCTTTGTATAATGCTGATGAAACAGGACTCTTTTTACAAGATGTTTTCTTCAAAAACATTAGCTGCCAAAAACCAGAAGAAAGCTCGTGGTTACAAGCAACAGAAACAGTGTGTAACATTAATGGCGTGTTGTAATGCACATGAGAGTCATAAACAATTGCTTAGGGTGACTGGAAAATCCCAACATCCACGTTGTTTTCAAGACACTGACATAAATACTCTACCAGTGCAGTGAGAGAAAAGAGCTAAAGAAGAAAAAGCTTTCACTGAAAGCTATCCTTATAATTGACAATGCTCCCAGTCATCCTTCAGATGTTTCTCTAAAGTCCGATGGTATACAAGCACTCTTTCTCCCACCCAGTGTGACAGCCCTAATTCAGCCCATAGACCAGGGAATTTTGGAATCAAATGAACGTACATTACTGACATTCACTTTTTGTCTCCTTGCTGAATGAAAGTGAAAACAGCACTATCGAGACTATGCTGAAGGTGTGGAAAGCACGCATGTTTTCCAAGCAGCCGAAGCATGGGCGTGTTTTCCAAGCAGCCGAAGCATGGGATAAAGTGGAGAGTGCTACCACAATGAAGAGCTAGTGAAAATTGTGGCCATCCACTGATGCCGAGTTGGATCCAGTACTGAGTGACAGTGATGAGCCAGTCAGTTCAGAATTATCAATTACTTTGTACACTAACATGTTCCACAACCTTCCAGGAGAAGAAGAAATTGATGAAGAAGATATTACTAAGTGGCTTAATGAGGAAAACTGTGATATGGACCAAACTTTAACAGATGAAGAAATAATCAAAAGCGTGCAAGAAAGTAATGAAGAAAAGGACACAGGAGGAGAGAGCATGAAGATTTCTCACAATACTGGTGCTGAAGCTGCCAATGTCTTCCTGAAGTACATTATGGAACAACCAGATACATGTAGTAATGCTCATAAAGCGGTTGCACGATAAAGCATGCCACCACCGTGCATCATCATTGCGGCAGTTAAAAATTAGGGATATGTTTCATAGTGAGTGATACGACTCTGTAATTATGTACAGTATACACTAAGGACTAAGTTTTCTTTGAAAATTAATGTATTTTTGGATTTAATAAAGTATATCCTCTATGTTTTAAAATTGTATCCTTCGGTTTAATGAAGAACAGTACACCATATTCCCTATGTTTTCAAAATAAATGAATAAAATAAATTTCAGACAATCAATAACCTGGCTTTTCCACTAAACTGGCACTCGTATGTGCCAGGAATGGTCGGATTAGCGAGAGTCTTGGGTATTTTGTACACTGTGGAGCAGTATATTACCGCCGCAAATTAAGGCAATAGTGGCATCACAAACTAACATGCCATTGGACATGGTGGCAGAGTTGGCAGATCGCATACTGGAAGCTATCACACCACTGCAGATTAGCGCAGTCACGACACAAAGCAGCAGTGCAACAGTCTCACCTACAGTCACGCATGCTGATTACAACTTGCTCATGGATAAAGTAGACATGTTGTGCTTGTAGATCAGCCCAATTGCTGTTTTGAGGCAGCACTGGAGACAACAGAAGGCATTACTGCAGGCATTCGCCAGCCACTTTGGCGAAGTGAATGTTGTGTTGCAAGGCAGTTCCAGATATCTCAGACTGGTTGTTGAAGTGTTGCACAATGAAGACCTGCATCAATATCATTACATGTTAACTCAACATCAGCAGCCAGATCGCATTCGACAAGTATAGTCTTGTGACTAGCTTTTGCTCCAAGTGGATGATAGCCAATATTTTATAAATAATGTGATATGGAATGATGAATTTAGCTTCACTTGTGAAGGTATTTTCAACCTCTACAACAGCCATTAGTGGTCACAACACAACTCACATGTTACCTGTGAACATGGCTTTCAGGTGTGGTTTTGGCATAAAGCTGTGGGCTGGAATTGTGGAAGGAGTGCTTTTGGGCCCTTACCTATCAGGAGACAAGTTGAATGCATCCCTGTATAATATATTTCTTTGCAATACTTGGCCTGACACATTATAAAATATTCCATTTGGTGTTTGGTGACAGCTATGGATCAACATGGTGGTGCACCACCAACACTTTGGAATGGGTAACTTTAAATGAATGGTTTCCAAGGACAAGGGTTATTTGTGGAGGTCCAATTTTGTGGCCTCCATGTTCCCTGGACCGTAACCCTCTAGATTTTTATTTGTGAGTACACTTAAAAGGAACAAGTTTACAGTACTCCACCTATGGATGTACACGACCTAATAGCTTGCATACATGCCACTTCGGCAATGGTGGATGCAGGTGCCTTACATAGAGTCAAGCAAAGTACTATCCAGAGAGTGGAGAAGTGTTTGCAAATGCAAGGTACATGCTCTGAACGCCTTCTCTAAAGAGAACATTGCTAAGTCTATGTACAAGTATCAGCTTTCTGTAGATAAGACATTTATGTCAAACGTACAGAATGGAATTATTGTGCCTAGCATAATGTGCAATGTGTGTTTTTGTACCTCACTGGATACAGACAGTGGAATTGAGACCATTATTATTTTCGATTGGCTTTATTTGTGCGATGTATGAAACAAAGTGATCGTTTACATCTGTAAGAAGTTCGTGTTATGTTTTAATGTTTAAATAAAGGTAACAGCAACAGAAAGAAATACACAAGCTGTCACATTGTGGTGGTGTAAACTGGGTACAATTTGATGCTTTAACTGGAAAGAGTTTGGTGCACACGCAACTTCAACATGGGTGAGATCTGCATATCCGTAACCCACGGCATTGCCTCATCTCACTGAGCTAATGTGCAGCTCCGGCACAGCACAGAGTTCATGTACCTGTTCTTGGCCACAATGCAACCAGTTGCAATGTTGCCAGAGCCTTGTTTTAATCACATTTCTGTTAAACTTATTGATGGGACTAGCTATTCTCGATATACTTCTGTCTTGAATTTGGATGAAGAATCACATGCTGACCACCAAGTGCGGCACTTTTTCTTTATCCTGTATGCGTTTCGGAACAGATGTTACATCTCATGCTGCACCATCGTCCTCCTTGTCTAGACCAAGTTCATATGACAGCCACCACCCATAAACAAAGCAAAATGTTTGCCAGAAACAGGGGACACAAAGGTGGTCATTATCACAGAATTACACAGGCTGACACTACTGGTGCAACTGAAATTGACAAGGATCAAACAGAAAAAGAAGCCATGATAATGAACTTTCTTAATGTAAAGACGAACAACAAAAACAATGCACAAGAGGAGAAAAATGAAATACTGTTCTTTAGAGTGTGTTACCAATAGCTTGTTGTAGACAATCAATAAGTTTGTATGTTTTTATAAATAAATAATTCAAAATTGTGCCCTTTGTTGTCTTTTTTCATGTCCTCTCCTAAGAATTTCTCTCATAGGTTCTTGGAAATCCTGTGCAGTATCACCAAAAATATTATCCAAAATAACAGCATTCTTAAATTCACTTAGTACTTTCTGGACCCTTGAATTTCTCCATACTCAACTGTCATGTACTGATGTCTGCCGGCTAGCCTCAACACTTGTGAACTGTTTGTTCACATTGCATGTAGCCTGCACATTTATACTCGTGAACCCTTTCTATAGAAATAGATTTCACAATTTGTGCATGTGTACAGAATGTTACACCAACAGCACTTGGAAATTTGATACATATGTCAGCTTTTTTCATTATCCTTTTTAGAAACACTACTCACTGTGGTTTTGTCAATCCACATTCTACTGCTATGACTGACTGGAATCCAGCATCAGCTACATACCTACGGAAGATCTTCATCCTCTGTTCTGACCATAGTACTCCACCTCTTCTTTACCCTGTTTCTGTCAAAAAAGGATTTGTAATCCACTAAACATTTTGTTCACTGAACTGATAAGGAGTTTTATAAAGCTCTCCAGGTGGACATTGATGTGATCTGTAGCATTTTTCACGGTGTACAAATGTTACTAGTTGAACCTGCAAACGTCAGTCTACTACTAAACATTCTCAAATTTCAGGAGGTATTACTTCAATGAAATCAGAGCTTCTCTTTATTCATACAGTTTATCTAATGTCAAAGCCAGAGCCCAAGGTGAAGGAAAAGCTTCTTTCTCCATTTTGTCCCCAAGTGGTAGACCTCTGGCTTCATATTTTATTCATAAATTCCGAAGCTCAAGCTTTGAAATTTGAAGGCAAGGTGGTAGCATCAATTTATCCACGATGCGGGAAACCCACACCGCTGACTAGGCAAGGTCCTAGCGGAGGTAGTTTGCCGTTGCCTTCCTCTGACCGTAATGGGGATCAATGATGATAATGAAGATGACACAATGACATCCAGTCATCTCGAGGCAGGGAAAATCCGTGATCCCGCCGGGATTCGAACCCGGGACCCCGTGTGTGGGAAGCAAGAACACTACCGCAAGACCACGAGCTGCAGACCAATTTATTCATAGAGCCCAATATCCTTGATTTCAATGGCTGCTTCTCAACCCAGGCTATTTGGATTCTTTCCCTCTAATGCCACCTTCTCTTAACAACGCACATGGGGAGTTATCCTCGCACCCCATTCTTTACTCCTGTAACCTTCCTGGCCTCAATCTCCATTAACTCACAGTCCCCACACCCTCCACCACACAGTTTCTCCTTCCCTGGTCTTGCCACCCCCTACCAATCCACATCTTGGCATCACCCTCATTGTAATGCACCCCACGAGCTCCAGTACAGTCATCACATGTCCAACCTGAGCACCTGCCACCCCCCTCCTCGCTTCCTTATTCCTAGGCAGTAAGCCTACTGCCTCCCTCTGAGCCACTAGCTACCCACCACAACTTCTTCCTGCCTCCCACTTCTCTTCCCCTCTATCCACCCCACCAAACACAACCCCCATCCCACCCTAGTCCACCTGCCAAAATGGTCTCAACATTTTTCGTCCAGTTGGCACAATTTAGAATTTAAGTGTGTGTGTGTGTGTGTGTGTTTTCAATATCAACTTGCGAGATGGGTTTGACAGACTGTTTCCCTATCACAAATGGGTTCATCAACAACAGTGCACTTTTACCTTTTGCCTTCACAGCCACTCTGCCAATTAGATACCAATGTCATTTCGGAATTTTCAATCAAACAAGATTGATTAAACTCATCTGGACAACAGAGAAGCAGTACAGTGACAATGCTCCTCCAGCTCTTGCACCTGACAAACTTCAATTGTATGTCATCTACTTCAAGGATACACAAGAGTGTGGAGATGTCTATGGAGCCCTGATTTGTGTAGCTACTTCACAATATTATATCTTCAGGCAAAATCTAAGGCTTTAATGAGGTCAAAAAATGTGCCTGTTAAGGTATGTTGCATAGGAATGTCAGCTGCATTTGAGGTTCCAGCAAGGTTATGTTGCTGATGGTGAATGATAGCTCCTGAGTCCACATGTTCACTATTTGATGTCAAGTTTTTCCTGCAATAATAGTTAAAAAGGCATTATGGCAGCTACGGACGCATTCATGGCATTTCCTCTTCCCTTATACTCTTGTAGAGTTAAAATACTTTCTTTCCATAAATTAAGAAAGCTTCATGTCAGTGGACTGTCATCAAAAAGGTTAAGGATTTCTTTAGGTCTGTTTTGAAGACACCAGAACTCAACCGGTTCCAAACAAGGCATGGAAATTGTCACTACTGGAGGTATAAATGTGGCATGGTTGATAGACCTGACTGTGACTGTGGACACAACAAATAG
Source organism: Schistocerca americana (assembly GCF_021461395.2). Lineage (NCBI taxonomy): Eukaryota > Metazoa > Arthropoda > Insecta > Orthoptera > Acrididae > Schistocerca > Schistocerca americana. The sequence goes on from NC_060120.1 coordinate 670,440,162, forward strand.
ACACTACGACGCATCAGTACCGAATGCCCTTTAAGGAAATTCCAAGACCTTCATTTGCTTAAGGGAGAAGCTACCGCCTGGCTGAAAGGACTGGACATCCATCTTTGAGCAGTACAGTAATGCCAACTACATGGTTACCTTACGGAATTATACGTCACTTATTATTTTATTCTATGTGATTTGATATTATATACATTTGTTGTTATCAGTATTTTCTTTTAATCGATATGTACTGTATATATATCTTTTATCTCAAAATGTGCCAGATGTAGTCTGATGCTGTACTGCTGATGTAATCTGATGATGTATTTAAAACCATACGAAATAATAATAATAATCTCTGCGTAACTACTGCACCCTACAGCCACTCAAGCCCGCTTACTCTAGTCAAGCCTTGTCTCTTTACATGACTTTTACCTCACAAACTGCCTTCCATTACCAAACTGACAATTCATTGATACCTCACGACATGTCCTATCAACTGACATTGTCATTCAGCCAAATTGTGTCATAAATTTTTTTTCTCCTGAAATCAATTTTGTACTGCCTCATTAGTTGTCCAATCTGTCTGCCTTATCTTCAATGTTCTTTCATAACATCAGTTTCAGAAGCTTCTTTTCCCTACTTGTCTGAACAGCTTAGTGTCTATATTTCAGTTCCTTACAGAGCTCCATTCTACACAAATGCCTTCCCGAAAAGATTAAATACTTTTCTTGCTCTAGCAAGCCTGCACTTAATATCCTCTCTACTTTGATCATTGTCAGTAATCTTCCAATTAAATAGCAATCCTCATATACTATTAGTATCTCATTTCCTAATGTAATTCTTTCAGATCACCTGATTTAATCTGACAATTTTTTCTCTCCAGTGTTGTAATTTTTGTGGTCTTCATCTTATAACCTATTTTCAAGACATTATCCATTCCTTTCAACTGATCTTCTGCCTGAACTACAATTCCTGTTCCAAATTTCTTCTTGCTTTCTGATATTACTTGTTCAATGTGACACTGGGGTACGCTACAACCCTGTCTCCTTCCCTTCTCAATTACTGCTTCTCTTTCTTTCATGTTCAATTCTTAACACAGTCTGGTGTTCTGTACAAGTTGTAGATAACTTCAACTTCGTGTATTTTATCCATGCTACTTTCAAAATTTGAAGGAGTGAGTTCCAATCAACAGTCAAAAGATTTCTCTTAATCAACAAATTCCATAAGCATAGGTTTGCTTATCTTCCACCAATCTTCTAAGGTAAGTTACAGGGTTAACACTAACTTGCATGTTCTTAATTTCTCCGGAATCCAAATTGATCTTTTCTGAGATCAGCTTCTATATGTCTTCCCATTTTTCTGTGAATAATTTGTGTAATATTAACCTGATAGTTTGATAATATCTCAACTAAGGCATCTAATTTTAAAAACATGTTAGGAACAGCAGCAATCCACAACCACCCCCAACAAATGAAGACATTAATGGAACCCCAGCTACATGAAGTACCTCCCAAATAGCCTCTAGGAATGAAAGCATTGTGCCACGCAATCTATAAAGTTGGTTACACCAATTACAACAATGATTTTCTGCTAAAATAAAGCAGATCCATACCTGTGTGCTTACGGTGCTCCACTGCCAACTGCAGCAGAATTCATGTAATTTCCAAATGTGAATTGTATGTATAAATTTGTATATCATATGAAATATAAAATTACTTGTGACGATGTTAATCAGCCTCAACCACAGGAAATTAATTTATTATATCTCTTGCCTGAGATGAACCCGGAATTGAAAGTCAGCTGAAGTCAGATAAAGAAGTGAAGAGTCTACTAAAGAGGAAACAGCAGTCTCATTTACGTTTCATTGTTCTTCTTAGAAGGGTCCATAATAGTAGAAGACTGGAACTGAACAACACAATAGTTTAATTAAGAAGCTAATGGGAGAAATATAAAATTTGGCTGTGAGGAGAAAATAGTGAGTACTACTTATTCTAAAACAACTGTGGATGCACTGTGTAATTTAGAGTAGTTTTGTGAAATGAACATGGACATACAAATTGTAAGCTCTCTATGTTGGTGCACAATATAATGAACTCCAGTATTTCAGTCTTCCTAATTCTGTAAAGAAAACTTCCCTCCCACACCCTGAACTACGATTCTTTCACATTATTTTTCAGTTTTCAGAACAGTAAAACTATCTGGACGGGTTTGAACAAGGCAGACAAATTGAAACAACAATAAGCATTTTTTCCCTATTGGAATTAAAGGTGCTGAATAACACCATTGGACATCATATGATGGTCGACGACCATTATAAGGAGATAGCAGTTCAGTGAGGAGGGCGTTCAGCAAAGAAAATGAGATTGTTGGTCTTGTCAACATACAGAGATGTGGGAGTCCAAAAACTAGTTGTCATTAGTGATCCAAAAGTGTAATGAAGGCCAGAAATAAACATTTATATAAATGATGAGTACTATTAACTGTACAAAAACATCGAAAAACGGTTTCAACTCAGGGTCATAGTAGATCATTCGTTCCTTCCAATTTAACAGTAAGTCTCACAGTTGTGATAGTGTGGGAAATTTAACTGATAATCATACCTAACCATGTAACTTTGCCTGAGGGATAATATTTTGTTAGGAGAGTTGTATTAAACCAGTCAACCTACATTTGAGAAAAATCTGCTCAGCTGTGTTCCACTATTAAATGTCAAACCTTTCCATACAAAACTCCAGAAAAGGAATGAACACATGTCACACTGGTAAACAGACAACTTTATTTTATTCTAGACACTGAATATCTGGTGACAATGTGCGACATCAGTATACTTTCATTCACTAACATACAGTTCAAACACAAAGGCATACTTAACTTAGGCGGAAGGAATTAGGGGGACAAGATGAATCATGGTGTACCTGCTACAACCTGCCAACAGAAGCAGCAGGACATCATAATATTTACACAGGCAGCTTTTGTGCTGGAATATTGACATGGCTGCCTAGAATATGTAACATGTGATATGCATTGGCTTATTACAAGTTAACACTGGACATTTTAATAACAGCACACCAGTTAGAAATTTAATGAATAACGAGAGAGAGGTACACTACTTTGATGACATGAGAAAGGAAAAGTTGGGTACTTCCTACCTCTCACAAAGTCAAACAATGAATCAGTCATCACTGTTATGCTTCGAGAGAATGGTGGCAGACAGTGGTAGGTTCACGTGCTACTGGGCGGAAGGCGAAAGAGGGAGCAAGCCGTGCGGCTGGCTCTCTGCATCTTAGCAACAGGTATGAGATGCTACCCAGTGTTGTTGATAACTCTGAGCCAGCATGGGATGCCTCTCCTGTTGGGCCAGCAGTCGATTTTTCTGCCCAGTCCGGACAAGTACAGAGTGTGGGTATGCTAATCATTGGGAGCTCTAATGTCAGGCAGGTGATGGAGCCCCTCAGGGAGAGAGCAGGCAAGGCGGGAAAGAATTCAAGTATGCATTTGGTGTGTTTGCCGGGTGGTCTCATCTGTGATGTGGAGGAGGACCTGCTGGCAGCTATCAAGTGCACTGGGTGCAACCAGCTGCATGTAGTGGCAAATGTCGGCACAAATGACGCCTGACGCTTGGGTTCTGAGGCCATCCTTGTCTCCTTTTGGCTGCTGGCTGATTTGGTGAAGGCAACTAGCCATGCAGGCTAAGCTGTCTATTTGTAGCATCGTACCCAGGGTTGATCGCGGTCCTCTCGTTTGGAGCAGAGTGGAAGGTCCAAACCAGAGGCTCAGACAACTCTGCAACGGTGTCAGATGCAACTTTCTCGACCTTTGCTATCAGGTGCAGAATTGTATGGCCCCCTTAATAGGTCAGGCATGCACTACATGCAGGAAGCAGCTACTAGGGTAGCGGAGTACATGTGGCATGCATATGGGGCTTCTTTAGGTTAGAGAACACCTCCCTTGGGATCACAGACGATTTGCCTGTTAAATCAGTCACAATTACCTCAGTGAATCTTGGTTCTCACAGATCAGAGATAGAAAAGATTAATATGATTTTAGTAAACTACAGGAGCACACAAGGAAAGGTCCCAGACTTAGTATCACTTACTGAAGGTTATAACACACAGATAGTATAGGGAACAGAAAGATGGTTGAAACGAGACATCAATGACAACGAAACCCAAAGTTCAGGTTGGAATGTTTATTGTAAGGATAGGTTAGTTGCCAATGGTGGCGAGTATCAAAGAACAGCCAAAAATGGTGGTCAGATGCTTTTATAGACCACCTGAGTCAGGATCTGTAGTTGTAGAGCACTTCAGACAGAACTTGTAGAATATCATTAGTAATTTTCCTGATCATTCCGTTGTAATAGGGGGTGACTTCAACTTGCCAGGAATAGATTGGGAGTGTTACGCCACCAAAACAGGTGCTAGAGACAGGGAACCATGTGGCATTGTCTTGGATGTCTTGTCCGAATATTATCTTGAGCAGATAGAGAACCAATTCGTGAGGGTAACGTCTTAGACCTCCTGGCAACAAACAGATCTGAACTTATCAAATCAGTTAATGTAGAGGAAGGTATTAGTGATCATAAGGCTGTGACAGCGTCTATGATGACAGGTCCTACGAGGAATGTTACGAAAGGTAGGAAGATATATTTGCTCAGCATGGGTGACAGGATACAAATTTCAGAATACCTCATCAGTCAGCATCAAACATTTGGTGATGAGGACGAAGATGCGGAGAACAAATGGAAAAAATTCAAAGGCATCGTTCAATAAGCCCAAGACAAGTATGTAAGATTTTAAGGGATGGGAAAGATCCACCACGGTTTAACAGCCCTGTTAGAAAAGTGCTACAAAAACAAAGAGCACTTCATATCGGATTCAAGAGAAGTAAAACCCTAGCTGACAAACAAAAGCTGAACGAAGCAAAAATAAGCGTAAGGAGAGCAGTGAGAGAATGGTTCAATGATTTTGAAAGTAAGACGACATCAGCCGACCTGAGTAAAAACCCTAAGAGATTTTGGTGATATGTAAAATCTGTAAGTGGGTCAAAATCATCTATTCATTCTCTCAGCGACCACACCGGCATCGAAATGGAACATACCAGAGAGAAGGCCAAAATACTGAATTCGGTCTTCCAAAGTTATTTTACCGCGGAAGATCGTAACACTGTCCTCCCTTTCGATCATCGTATGAACATCGAAATGGCAGATATTGAGATAACCAATTGCAGAATTGAAAAGCAGCCACAATCTCTTAGTAGCAGAAAGGCTTCAGAACCAGATGAGATACCTACAAGATTCTATAAAGATTATGCAAAGGAACGTGCTCCCCCTCTAGCAGTAATTTATCGTAGATCACTTGAGCAACAAAAGGTGCCTAACAACTGGAAAAAAGCGCAGGTCATTCCCATTTTTAAGAAAGGTCGTAAGACAGATCCACACAATTATAGGTCCATATCATTGATGTCATTCTGTTGTAGGATTATGGAACATGTTTTATGCTCAAGAATTATGACTTTTTGGAAAATGAAAATCTCTTCTATAAAAATCAACATGGATTCCGCAAACAGAGATTTTGAAAAACTCAGCTCGCTCTGTTCCTCCACGAGATCCACAGTACAATGGGGCTCAGGTTGATGCTGTGTTCCTTGATTTCAGTAAGGCATTTGACACCGTCTGGCATTGCCATTTAATGCAAAAAATACAAGCTTACGGAGTATCGGAGCAGACCTGTGATTGAATTCAAGACTTTCTTGCAGATAGAACTCGACATGTCATAGTTAACGGAACTAAATCAACAGATGTGAAGATAATATCCGGAGGACCACTGGGAAGTGTGATAGGACTGTTGCTGTTTACAATATGAATAAATGATCTAGTAGAAAATGTCAGATGCTCTTTGAGGCTATCCGCAGATGATGCAGTTGTCTATACCAAAGTAGCAACACCAGAAGACAGTAAGAATTTGCAGAAGACTTGCAGAGACTTTAATGGTGCAGGCTCTGGCAGTTGACCCTGAACATAAAGAAATGTAACATATTGCTCATACGTAGGAAAAAAAATCCACTACTGTACAGCTACTCTATTGATAACAAACAACAGGATACAGCGTCTGCTGTAAAATATCCAGCCATAACTATCCAGAGTGACCTTAAGTGGAATGACCATTTAAAACATACAGTTGGGAAAGCAGACACCAGACTCAGATTCAGATTCATTGGAAGAACATTAAGGAAATGTAACTCATTCACGAAAGAATTGGCTTATAATGCACTTGATTGCCCAGTTCTTGAGTATTATTCATCTATATTGGATCCCTATTAGGTAGGACTGATAGAGAGATAGGGAAGATCCAACGAAGAGCGACGCATTTCGTCATGGGATGGGGGGTTGGTGAGAGGGCGTTACGGAGATGCTAAGCAAACTCCCCTGGCAGTTGTTACAAGAGAGGTGTTGTGCGTCACAGAGAATTTACTATTCTAATTTTGGGACAGCAGTTTTCAGGAGGAGTTGGACAACATATTACTTCACCCCTCACACATCTCACGTATTGATCACAAGGAGAAAATTCGAGAAATTAGAGGCAATACTGAGGCTTACCGAAAATCATTCTTCTCATGCAGTATTTGCGAGTGGAACAGGGTTGGAGGGATCAGATAGTGGTACCAAAAGTACCCTCCGCCACACAACATTAGGTGGTTTGCGGAGTATTAGGATGATGTAGATGAACGAATGGTTATTGCAATTAAATGTAATAGTCTTTCTATTTCTGCAATTTCTGTACTGATAATGGGGTGGACATGAAGTGCGGGTTCAACCCCATAGGTTCAGCCCAGAGCAGGCACCTGCTCCCCCCCCCCCCCCCCCCCCTCCATATTTCGCCACCACATCTAGATTTGGACTGGAGGTACTGTTTGAATATTTTCTGTCAAAGTGACAAAGGAGATGCAGTTTAGTCCATTAACTAAACAAGAACCATTATGTATGAATGCATGGTTTCACGGCGATATGAATTAATAAAACTTTCAGCCGTGTCAGGTGGTTAAACTCCCATGAGCTTTCGACCGAGCTCTCTTCAGTCATTGTCAACTGGTAAGAATGACTGCTGTGTCACCGTGGTAGCATCATTATATAGCCACACTGGTGGCAGAGACGTCACTAGTGCTTTCTTCCTGGTCGTATATGGTAATGTTTTCATCCTGCGTCTATCGTGTCTATTGTAACTTCGCAATGGGTGGGACCCAGGCTGTGCTGAGCTGCAACCGACATCCTTGTTGATGGTGTTTTCATAGGTTTTTATTTCAATACCTTCCTTTATGACACTATCCCAAAATCCTTTCGTCCTCATAATGACAGATGTTTCGTCGAATACAATTCGGTGTCCATTTTCTCAGGTGTGTTCTGCTATGGCTGATTTTTCTGAATAGCATATGCATAAGCACCTCTCGTGTTCTGTCCGGTGTTGCTACACATTGCGTACTGTTTGGCTGACACAGTAACAGCCACACTGACGTGGTATCTTGTACACCCCAGGCATTCTAAGCCCTCAGTCATCCATCACAGGCCTCATGAGCTGTTTAATTTTTGCAGGGGGCCTGAACACCGATCAAATGTTATTTCTCTTCAGGAGCCGGCTAATCTTTCCCGACACTGCACCACAGAAAGACAAAAACACAAGTTTCTTGCTTTCTTCTTCGGTGGTGTTCTCTACTCTGTTGGTGTTTCTTGTGTGTCACACCAGGTATAGCCTGTGACACCTGTCCGTGGATGTACCGGTTTTCCCGGAAGACTTTTCGGAGGTGTCTCAGTTCTAGTGTCAAACTTTCAGCTTCTGAGATGACTTTAGCATGATGGACGAGGGTATTCAGAACACCACGTTTTTGTGCCGGATGGTGGTGGCTGAGAGCGTGCAGATACCGATCTGTGTGTGTTGGTTTCCTGTAGCCCCTGTGGCTGAGGTGCCCATTGGTTTTCCGTCAAACGAGGACGTCAAGGAAAGGCAATGCACCATCTGTCTCGACTTCGATCGTAAACTTGATATGGCCGTGAATGCTGTTCAAGTGTTCTAAGAATTCTCCCAGTTTTTCACGACCAGGGGGCCAGATGATAAAAGTGTCATTGACATAATGGTAAAAGCAACTTGACTTAGCTGGAGCTGTGTCCAAGGCGATGTCTTTAAATTTTTCCATAAAAAGGTCGGCTAAGGATGGAGCTAATGGGCTTCCCATAGTCATGCCATCCAACTGGTCGAAATATTGGCCGCCATGTAGGAAACACGACGATGCCAACGTGTGTTTAAACAGTCTGTTTAAACAGTTCCACAATTGTGGTATCAAATAACTGGGAGAGGAGATCTATACAGTCTTTGACCGGAACATGTGTAAACAGGGAGACCACATCAAAACAACCATTATATCTCCTTGACTAAGATGCAGTTGTTTAATTCTGTTGATAAAGTCGTCGGTGTTCTTGATGTGATGCACACAACGAGCCACATGTGGTGCAAGGAGGCTGGCCAGGTGTGTTGCCAATCTGTAAGTGGGTGACCCAATGGTGTTCATTATGGGATGAAGAGGGGAATCCAGTTTGTGGATTTTTGGCAGTCCATAAAGCATTGGTGGTCTCAGCGCCTGAGGAAGGAGATTCTTAATAACACTTTCTTCCAGTGTTGACAGTTTTAGAAGCTCTGATGTCTTCCTCATTATTCTTGATGTCAGGTCCCTTGACAGTTTCCGGTACATATCCTCTTCAAGAATCAACTGAATTTTGGCATAGTAGTCGGCTTTATTCAGAAAGATGGATGCATTGCCCTTGTCAGCTGGCAGAGCAACAATGAGGGGGTCATTGTGGAGTGCCTGAAGACCATGGTGTTCAGCCTTAGTCAAGTTAGATCTTGGTGGTTTAGATTTTGAAATGATACAACACGTTTCATGGTGAATTTCGTCTGCACTCTCACTAGGCATCTTGCAGATTGCTTGTTCAGCTCCACTTATAATATCACAGATAGGAAGCTCCAAGGCACTGGTGTGAATTTAAGACCTTTCTTAAGCGCCGAAATGGCAGCCACATCGATCTCTTTCTCTGTCATGTTGATGACAGTTCGTTCTGTTGGTTTTTGTTCTGCACTGTGTTGTTGTTTTTGTTGTTGTTGAGATAGCCGCGTGAACTTCCCTTTCTGTTCCTCTGTGGTCTTCTTTCATGTTGACACCTGTTGTACTGTGGTGGCCGCGTCGATCCACTCCCAATCTACTTGCGAGAGTACCTCTGTCAATTGCAGATGGATAGCCACCAACTCACAACCATTTAAATCCAGCTGCTCCCTTGCGAAGTGTAACCTTTCCCACAACAGGGCAGAGCTGGCACAACGATAGATTCTTCTGGCTGCCGGGGTGTTGATGTGATGGCTCACCCTGAAAAAGCATGGAATCGTGTTCTCATCTCGACAGCGTAGCAGGAAGGCTAGAGGGCCTAACAGTTTAGCCTTCTTTACATGCAGGTTCCCTAGGCGTTTAATGCTGTGCCATGTTTCCTCCCCATGGAGGTATGTCATGTATGAATGCATGGTTTCATGGCGATATGAATTAATAAAGTTTTCTCGGGCGTCCAGCGGCGTCAGGCGGTTAAAATCCCATGAGCTTTCGAACGAGCTCTCCTCAGTCATAGTCAAGTGATAAGAATGACTGCTGTGGCCGCGTCGTTATATAGCCGCACTGTTGGCTGTGATGTCACTAGTGCTCTCTTTCTCGCCATATATGGTAATGTTTTCATCCTGCATCCATCGCGCCCATTTTAACCTCGCGATGGCCATGACTCAGGCTGTGCTGAGATGCAAAACGACATCCTTGTTGATGGTGTTTTCAGAGGTTTATTTCAACAGCTTCTTTTATGATGCTATCCCAAAATCCTTTTGTCCTCATAACGACAGATGTTTCGTCAAATAGAATTTGGTGTCCATTTTCTAAGGCATCTGCCATGGCTGATTTTTCTGGATAGTGTACGCGTAAGCACCTCTCATGTTCCGTCTGGCATTGTTCCACATTGCGTACTGTTTGGCCGACATAGTAACAGCCAAACTGACATGGTATCTTGTACACCCCAGGCATTCTAAGCCCTCAGTCATCCATCACAGGCCTCATGAGCTGTCGAATTTTTTCTGGGGACCTGAACACCGATGAAATGTTATATCTCTTCAGGAGCCGGCTAATCTTTCCCTACACTGTACCACAGAAAGACAAAAACACAAGTTTCTTGCTTTCTTCATCAATGGTGTTCTCTTCTCTGTTGGTGTGTTTCTTGCGTGTCACACCAGATATAGCCTGTGACACCTGTCTGTGGCTGTACCCATTTTCCCCGGAGGATTTTTTGGAGGTGGCTCAGTTCTAGTGGCAGACTTTCAGCGTCTGAGATGACTTTAGCATGATGGATGAGGGTATTCAGAACTACATGTTTTTGTGCCGGATGGTGGTGGCTGAGAGCATGCAGATACCGATCTGTGTGTGTTGGTTTCCTGTAGACACTGTGGCTGAGGTGCCCATTGGTTTTCTATCGAACGAGGACGCCAATGAAGGGTGCGGGATGAAAACATTAACATATATGGTGAGGAAGAGAGCACTAGTGACGTCACAGTCAGCAGTGCGGCTATATAATGAAACGGCCACAGTGACACAGCAGTCATTCTTACCACTTGACAATGACTGAGGAGAGCTCGGTCGAAAACTCATGGGATTTTAAGCACCTGACTCGGCTGAAAGTGCGAGAAAATTTTATTAAGCACCACCACTACCACCACCACCACCACTTATAACTTACAACTTTATACAGCACTCAGTTTGTTTGTGTTTCATTCAGATGAATAAACAGTAATGTTATGTTATTATAGAAGTCTATTATGGGCAGTTTATCCACAAGAGATATTAACTCTAAGTTGTCAAAGGGTCATTCCACAGTTATTAAATAGGTGGCTAAATTTATAAATGGCTGTATTTCTATTGAACATAAGCCATGTGAATGCATTCCAATACTGCAACCACATATGAAAACATTGAAACAGTGTGTGACATTGTATTGGACAATCATTGATAAAAATTGTATGAAACTGATTACACCAGTACATGGGGATGAGTATGATATTTTTCCATGAATAACTGACTGTGAGAAAACCTTGTACAAAACTGTACATATACTACAATGGCCATTAAAATTGCTACACCATGAAAATGATGTGCTACAGATGCGAAATTTAGCCGACAGGAAGAAGACGCAAATGATTAGCTTTTCAGAGCATTCACACAAGGTTGGCACTGGTGGCGACACCTACAACATGCTGACATGAGGAAAGTTTCCGATTTCTCATACACAAACAGCAGTTGACCAGCGTTGCCTGGTGAAACGTTGTTGTGATGCCTCGTGTAAGGAGGAGGAATGCGTACCCTCACGTTTCCGACTTTGATAAAGGTCGGATTGTAGCCTATCAAGATTGCGGTTTATCGTATCGCGACATTGCTGCTCACGTTGGCTGAGATCCAATGACTGTTAGCAGAATATGGAATTGGTGGGTTCAGGAGAGTAATACAGAATGCCGTGCTGGATCCCAACAGCCTTGTACCACTAGCAGTCGAGATGACAGTCATCTTATCCACATGGCTGTAACGGATCGTGCATCCATGTCTCAATCCCTGAGTCAACAGATGGGGACGTTTGCAAGACAACAATCATCTGCACAAACAGTTCGACAACATTTGCAGCAACATGGACTATCAGCTCTGAGACCATGGCTGCGGTTTCCCTTGACGCTGCATCACAGACAGGTGCACCTTTTATGGTGTACTCAATGACAAACCTGGGTGCACGAATGGAAACGTCATTTTTTCGGATGAATCCATGTTCTGTTTACAGCATCATGATGGTCGCATTCGTGTTTGGCGATATTGCGGTGAACGCACATTGGAAGTGCGTATCCATCATCGCGATACTGGCATATTACCCGGCGTGATGGTATCGGGTGCATTGGTTACACGTCTCGGTCACCTGTTGTTTGTATTGACGGCACTTTGAACAGTGGATGTTACATTTCAGATGTGTTACGACCCGTGGCTCTACCCTTCATTCGATCCCTGAGAAACCCTACATTTCAGCAGGATAATGCACGACCGCATGTTGCAGGTCCTGTGCGGGCCTTTCTGGATACAGAAAATGTTCGACTGCTGCCCTGGCCAGCACATTCTCCAGATCTCTCACCAATTGAAAACATCTGGTCAATGGTGGCCGAGCAGCTGGCTCGTCACAATACGCCAGTCACTACTCTTGATGAACTGTCGTATCATGTTGAAGCTGCATGGGCAGCTGTACCTGTACACGCCATCCGAGCTCTGCTTGACTCAATGCCCAGGCGTATCGAGGCAGTTATTATGGCCAGAGGTGGTTGTTCTGGGTACTGATTTCTCAGGATCTATGCACCCAAATTGCGTGAAAATGTAATCACATGTCAGTTCTAGTATAATATATTTGCCCAATGAATACCCGTTTATCATCTGCATTTCTTCTTGGTGTAGCAATTTTAATGGCCAGTAGTGTATTTGTTGAATGCTAACTAAATGCAAATATTAAAAGAACTTTTCTCAGTGATTTTTGCAATGTTTCAAAAAGAATTCAAATGATGATGATCTCTTTAGCCACGTGAACACTATTCCACATGATAAATGAAACACAATCGAGGTGGCATTAGAGGGGGGTTGTTTGGGGAAGGAGACCAGACTGCGAGGTCATCGGTCTCATTGGATTAGGGAAGGATGGGGAAGGAAGTCGGCCGTGCCCTTTCAAAGGAACCCTCCCGGCACTTGCCTGGAGCGATTTGGAGAAATCACGGAAAACCTAAATCACGATGGCCGGACGTGGGATCGAACCGTTGGCCTCCCGAATGCGAGTCCAGTGTCTAACCACTGCGTCACCTAGCTTGGTGGTGGCATTAGAAATGCCTGCAAAATATTCTACTGCTATCCAAATTGTGAACTTAAATAGTGGTGCGTGCCTCCTAATTTGATATTACGATTATTAGGCACCTAAAACATCCACCAGAGATACAAAACACCTATTTAGGTTTTCTTTTGCTCTCTTTAATTGTGAATTGGCATTATGCCCTTCTTTCTCAAAAGTCACGGGGTCTGCCATGGAAGGTTTGAGCCCAGATTACAACAATACTCTATTCTTCTCTCTGTTAAGAACCTGGCAGCTTCTTATGATTTCTGGAGAACTATGGAACTGTATGTGTCAACAGAGTGATGAATCAAAGCTGACTGGTGATATGTTGCATCATGTCCCGCCTGAAAAGCATCCAATTGGATTCGTTCACAATCTACCCAAGAAAACCTCTTTTAGAGAATTATCTGCCTGACAGACAAAATTAAGACTGGGAAGTGAACACCGAAGTGCAGATCTTCAATAACTTTCCACTGAGCAGCAATAATAAGTATATCAGAAGTACATACCCTTCCAGTGGTTTCATTTCGAAGCCACTCAAATGCAAAAGCACAATTTCAAATTTAGTAACAGTGACTGTAGATATACTTATTTCAGTGCCTGTGATCTTCTGATCTCCTCTATATGATCTCCCCCCCCCCCCCCCTCTCTCTCTCTCTCTCTCTCTCTCTCTCTCTCACACACACAAACACACACACACACACACACACACACACACACACACACACACAATCTCTTACAATCACACAGTACAATCTCTGTGCCAACTGTTGCTTTGGGTGCTGTAAGTAACTACTGCCCCAGATCACATAATAAAGACGTGACCCGAGCTGCTACAATGCTTACGTTCCTAGAAGTACATCAGTGTACCACTAATATCTTGCAATAGAATCACAATTTCACGTGAAAGGCATTGATACTTAAAAAATAAATAAAAAATTATAGTTCCAGGCAGAAACTACTGGTACTCTAAGGGCTAAGGCAATTTTGTGCCTACAGGACTCTCACTCCTTGTTCTTTTTCCCCTTTTCCACATTGATAGCACACTGCAATTCAAAGTTGGTACTGCTGGAACGAAATAGCAAAGAATTAAAGTACAGCTAAACAACAGTTTCCCATAATTTCTGGAAACCGTCAGTCTCTTGCAGCCAATGTAATGTGTTTGAAACTTATAAATCTGAAACCTCCTACACAGTTTCCCCTATAATGTGAGACCTTACAGCACATCAATGGAGTCAAACTCATGAAGTACAGGAGTACTGAAAGTCAGTCTGAATGCCTCCTTTTCCTGCAGGTCCCCTTTAGGAATCTTAACGCAGTTACATCTGTCATACCATTATCCCCCTCATCTCATAACAACATGGGTTTTCACAAAACAGAACGACTTATCAGAATAGTTCCACTTCTGACTCTTTTCAACCGACTTCATGATTCCTCCTCCATCATATTGGGTTTTTTGAGCACAGAAAAAGTTACACTTTAGAAAAGATCCCTTCCTCTCTTCTAACAACTACAAACACAAATTAAATATAATTATTTATATGTTGTATTAATATGGTTTGTCTTTAGCTGGTGTGCAATACGTTCAAGGACCGAACTTGTGATTTCTATTAATGGGGTGCGTATCTGTATCACTTGTTGGTCTTCATGAACTATACATAGTGTACGGTGTGCATGCTCAATGGGATTACAATAAGAAGCTAATAAAACAACTGCTACCCCAAGAGCTCCAAATGTTTGAGAAAGAATAATGAAACTGAGGAGCACCATATACCCCAGATGTTACCCGATACAGACAGCTTAAATGGGCATTTAACCATGGCTTTTATCATCACTGGGTCAGTTCATATAAAATCAACAACAGGTTTGGACATCACAGCATCAGATACTTATTTATTTGTTCATGTTATGTACCCTTAGAGTAAATGAGGAGTAAAAATTTCACTCTCTTTCTATGCATAGATAATTTATTTTTCTAATTTCAAGTCAAGAAAATTTTCTTATTATTTTATATTGAGTGCCATGAAACAAAAATGTCTGCAGCTAGAAAGTTATTGATGCTAGGAAGCTGGAATTTATATCATTGGAAAAGCCTTCATTTGAGATCTAATATAACACAATAATGCTGTACCATTTCCTTTGATTTTCTAAAATAAAAGTATTTTGAAAAATCTAAAACCCCTTTTGTTTTTTCTAAAGCAAAACTCTACAAACACTGCTATTACTTTCAAGATGGAGAATGAACACGTTTCTGGGACAGAAAATTAGGAACATCACATTACATAAAAGAAACAATCTTTTAGTAACAAACCATGAAATCAGCACTTTTCTGCAAAACTCAGGCTAAATTATTACTGTTACTTAAAATACAATGATAGTATTCATGTAATAAAATTCTACGAAATACAAATCATTGTGTAAGAGTGACTTTAATTAACATCTGCATTTTTGTTAGAAGAGATTTAAGCAATCTTTTTCTGATACACTTGATAAAAATTAACACAATAAAAAGCTCCACAAAGTAATCAGTTGAAAAATTTTACTTTAATAAGTCTCATTTAACCTTTTTTTTTTTAAAAAAGAAGTGATGATTATTTGACATCTCATCCATGATCAATGTATAAACTCTTCCAGTAAGCATCCTGAACTCAACAATTCTTGCACATTTAAGACTTTAGAGATAAGACTTTGTTAAACTGGAGGTGGGGGGACTAGGTCCCAATGGATGAAGAACTTTAACTTTGAATCTCTTAGATTGATGGTCTTTTTTAAGGACCTACCACTGAACTTTGAGGTCTGCTGCTGTTGATTAAGGCACTTGTAACCAACCCAGGTTCAATGATGCACAAAGCTTGTGAGGAAGTTTGCTGTTTGGAAATGGTTTGCTTATTTGATTCCTACTGCAAGGAGTACGGCTTAATGACAGCCTGTAATTCACACACTGACATGGGAAAGTGCTGTATGAGTCCCTTAAATGATTTTTTAAAATTACAGAATTAGAACAATAGTCTTCTTTAATTTTGCCTGTGTGTATAATTAATAATGGATGCCCAGAATGGTTTCTAGAGCAAAATCATATAGCTATTTGGGTGTCATAAATTAATTTCCTACTGAATACTTGCTGTAGCAGCAAGTCTTTTAAAAGGGTCACTAAGTCCATGGTATGCAGTTTTACCCACATCCTACAGCAAACGTTGCCATGTTGTAGCAATATTATGATAATTCTTATAAAGGTAAGTGTTGTGACAGTGCCACAAGATTTAAAAGTGCCGCTATGTCAGTACACGAACACGGCGATAGAGGCGCTCCGCAGCTCGGCCGAGCGCGGGAGCGCCACCTGGCTATGAACGGCGCCGGCCGCATGTCACGGCACGGCAGTTGAGTGACAGATACGGAGTTGGTAGCATGTAACCCGCTATTGTTTCTACGTTTGTATATCCACGCAATTTATTAGTGATTAAAGGTTATAATAGTATGTGCTTTTTCTGTTCTTATATGCTGCTGTATTGCCATCAGAAAAGTTGATCACCTTTTGTATGTTAGGTAATTTTTCCTTTTATACTGAGATGATGACTGACTGGAAACAATAAATGCCACTATTTGTTTTCTTGAAGCACAAAAGAAAAATTTTCCAGCTAACTCACAGTTTATGAGAACTTGTGCCTCTGGTAAGTTATGTTGTACAATCATAAAACAAGTTCGTTTTTTGTACACACATAACAGGATCCAACACCACAAGCTGGGACCAAGTTCTTCAGAAGCAGCTTCACTAATTTAATGTCACCAATAAGTACTTGAATGAATTAACACACACTTGAAAGGTTACGAGTATCTCTCATACATTACATATCCAATAACGTGTGACACTACAATGGAACAGCTACCATCTAACAACAGAATGGAAACCACAGCAGTAATTATATACATCTCAGCTGTTAACCCTATGCTGCAAAAGTAGTGCTAAGAGATATCAGAGTGGTGCAGTACTGTATTTAAAAATTACTCTCCCATTCAGCCTAAAGTTTATCCTCAAATTTTATCAGAGACAAATAGAAATGTGTAAGAAATACACATTTTACTGAGAAAAATAAAAGGTAATTCTGAGAATTTGAAAAACTAATCTAAATTATCCTGGGATGATTAATCTCTCAGTAGTGTTGCATACCAAATTAAAGCACAGTTCAAGAGCTCTGGAGAGTCATTATAGTCAAATCTATACTTCAATAGTTTTTCACTTAAAAGCAAATTTATTTTTTGAAACATCTAGAAAATATAGTTTTCTTATTTTGAAACTAAAAAACAGGCACAGAGAGAGGCTCTTAGAATCTATGATGTATGTAACGTATATGGGTACAATAGTATATTAAAAATTAGGAACCTGGGAAATCAAGGTCCATAAATTGACCAAAATTGGGTGGTTTGATAAGGACTGAAGATGATATTATTATTATTTCTTTCTTGTCTCAGACGTTATGTCTGGTTAAAAATGGAAGGTGACGCGGACCTTGATCAACCGTGACTTCCTTTTAACTGTACGGTATATGTTACATTGCATTTAGGAACTTTCGGGTAATTGAACAAGTGTCAATAATTACAGATTTCTGTAGTTGTATATATAAGTTTGGATGTAGCTGTATTGCATTGATGTACTGGTGGATATTGTGTGGTATGACTCCTGTAGTTGATAGTATAATTGGTATAATGTCAACTTTATCCTGATGCCACATGTCCTTGACTTCCTCAGCCAGTTGGATGTATTTTTCAAGTTTTTCTCCTGTTTTCTTTTGTATGTTTGTTGTATTGGGTATGAATATTTCGATTAGTTGTGTTAATTTCTTCTTTTTATTGGTGAGTATGATGTCAGGTTTGTTATGTGGTGTTGTTTTATCTGTTATAATGGTTCTGTTCCAGTATAATTTGTATTCATCGTTCTCCAGTACATTTTGTGGTGCATACTTGTATGTGGGAACATGTTGTTTTATAAGTTTATGTTGTAAGGCAAGCTGTTGATGTATTATTTTTGCTACATTGTCATGTCTTCTGGTGTATTCTGTATTTGCTAGTATTGTACATCCGCTTGTGATGTGATCTACTGTTTCTATTTGTTGTTTGCAAAGTCTGCATTTATCTGTTGTGGTATTGGGATCTTTAATAATATGCTTGCTGTAATATCTGGTGTTTATTGTCTGATCCTGTATTGCAATCATGAATCCTTCTGTCTCACTGTATATATTGCCTTTTCTTAGCCATGTGTTGGATGCGTCTTGATCGATGTGTGGCTGTGTTAGATGATACGGGTGCTTGCCATGTAGTGTTTTCTTTTTCCAATTTACTTTCTTCGTATCTGTTGATGTTATGTGATCTAAAGGGTTGTAGAAGTGGTTATGAAATTGCAGTGGAGTAGCCGATGTATTTATTTGACCGATTGCTTTGTGTATTTTGCTAGTTTCTGCTCGTTCTATAAAGAATCTTCTTAAATTGTCTACCTGTCCATAATGTAGGTTATAATAGAGGGAAACATTCCACGTAGGAAAAATATATCTAAAAACAAAGATGATGTGACTTACCAAATGAAAGTGCTGGCAGGTCGACAGACACACAAACGAACACAAACATACACACAAAATTCAAGCTTTCGCAACAAACTGTTGCCTCATCAGGAAAGAGGGAAGGAGGGGAAAGACGAAAGGAAGTGGGTTTTAAAGGAGAGGGTAAGGAGTCATTCCAATCCCGGGAGCGGAAAGACTTACCTTAGGGGGAAAAAAGGACGGGTACACACTCGCACACACACACATATCCATCCACACATATACAGACACAAGCAGACATATTTAAAGAATATGTCTGCTTGTGTCTGTATATGTGTGTGTGTGTGTGTGTGTGTGTGTGTGTGTGTGTGTGTGTGTGTGTATACCCGTCCTTTTTTCCCCCTAAGGTAAGTCTTTCCGCTCCCGGGATTGGAATGACTCCTTACCCTCTCCCTTAAAACCCACATCCTTTCGTCTTTCCCCTCCTTCCCTCTTTCCTGATGAGGCAACAGTTTGTTGCGAAAGCTTGAATTTTGTGTGTATGTTTGTGTTCGTTTGTGTGTCTGTCGACCTGCCAGCACTTTCATTTGGTAAGTCACATCATCTTTGTTTTTATGAATATAATAGAGGGAAACATTCCACGTGGGAAAAATATATCTAAAAAGAAAGATGATGAAACTTACCAAACAAAAGCGCTGGCAGGTCGATAGACACACAAACACAAACAAACACAAACATACACACAAAAAGAATTTTGTGTGTATGTTTGTGTTTGTTTGTGTGTCTATCGACCTGCCAGCGCTTTTGTTTGGTAAGTTTCATCATCTTTCTTTTTAGATACATCTTTGTTTTTAGATATATGTCCATAATGTAGGTTTTTTATGTCGATAAATCCCCTTCCTCCTTCCTTTCTGCTTAATGTGAATCTTTCAGTTGCTGAATGTATGTGATGTATTCTATATTTGTGGCATTGTGATCGTGTAAGTGTATTGAGTGCTTCTAGGTCTGTGTTACTCCATTTCACTACTCCAAATGAGTAGGTCAATATTGGTATGGCATAAGTATTTATAGCTTTTGTCTTGTTTCTTGCTGTCAATTCTGTTTTCAGTATTTTTGTTAGTCTTTGTCTATATTTTTCTTTTAGTTCTTCTTTAATATTTGTATTATCTATTCCTATTTTTTGTCTGTATCCTAGATATTTATAGGCATCCGTTTTTCCATCGCTTCTATGCAGTCGCTGTGGTTATCCAATATGTAATCTTCTTGTTTAGTGTGTTTTCCCTTGACTATGCTATTTTTCTTACATTTGTCTGTTCCAAAAGCCATACTTATATCATTGCTGAATACTTCTGTTATCTTTAGTAATTGGTTGAGTTGTTGATTTGTTGCTGCCAGTAGTTTTAGATCATCCATGTATAGCAAACGTGTGATTTTGTGTGGGTATGTTCCAGTAATATTGTATCCATAATTTGTATTATTTAGCATGTTGAATAGTGGGTTCAGAGCAAGGCAGAACCAGAAAGGACTTAATGAGTCTCCTTGGTATATTCCACGCTTAATCTGTATTGGCTGTGATGTGATATTATTAGAATTTGTTTGGATATTAAGTGTGGTTTTCCAGTTTTTCATTACTATGTTTAGGAACTGTATCAATTTAGGATCTACTTGTATATTTCCAATATTTGTAGTAACCATGAGTGGGGTACACTATCAAAAGCTTTATGGTAATCAATGTATGCATAGTGTAGCGACCTTTGTTTAGTTTTAGCTTGATATGTCACCTCTGCATCTATTATCAGTTGCTCTTTACATCCTCGTGCTCCTTTGCAACAGCCTTTTTGTTCTTCATTTATAATTTTGTTCTGTGTTGTATGTGTCATTAATTTCTGTTTAATGACTGAAGTTAATATTTTGTGTATTGTTGGTAGGCATGTTGTGGGGCGATATTTAGCTGGGTTCGCTGTGTCTGCTTGATCTTTAGGTTTCAGATATGTTATTCCGTGTGTAAGTGTATCAGGGAATGTGTATGGGTCTGCAATGTAACTGTTAAATAATTTAGTTAGATGTGAATGTGTTGAGGTGAACTTCTTTAACCAGAAATTTGCTATTTTATCATTTCCAGGGGCTTTCCAATTGTGAGTAGAATTAATTGCTTGGGTGACTTCATGTTGCAAAATTATCACTTCAGGCATTTGTGGTATCATCTTGTATGTGTCTGTTTCTGCTTGTATCCATTGTGCATGCCTGTTATGTTGTACCGGGTTTGACCATATGTTGCTCCAGAAGTGTTCCATGTCTGTTATGTTTGGTGGATTGTTTATTTTAATGTGTGTGTTATCCATTGTCTGGTAAAATTTATTTTGGTTTGTGTTGAATGTTTGGTTTTGTTTCCTTCTATTTTCACTTTTTTTGTATCTTCTGAGTCGTTTGGCTAATGCTTGTAATTTCTGCTTCTTTTCGTCTAATTGCTCTGTCGCTTCTTGTTGAGAGATTTTACCTAACCTTTTTCGTTTTTTTTCCGAGATTTCATTTCTTATAAATTGTGTTAGTTGTCCGATGTCTTTTCTCAGTTTTTCTATTTTGATCTGTAGCCTGTGTTGCCATGCTGGTTTTGTGGGTTTCTTCTGTGTGTTGGTTGGTTCTGATCTCTGCCTAGTGTGTATATTTAGTGTAGTGAGTGCTCCTATATAAACCAGTAGTTGTAACTCTTCCATAGTTGTGTTTTCATTTATTTTGTTGTGTATGATTGTGTTGATAGTTTTTATTGTTGTTTCGACTTGTGGGTTATTTGGTGGTCTATGCAAGAATGGTCTAATGTCTGTATTTGTGTCTTTGTATTCTATATATGTTAGCTGAAATTTTTCTTCTATATCTAACATGTGTGTCACTTCGTGTTCTATTTGTGCTTGTTCTGGTGGCTGTCTTAAGATTTCGTTTTCCTCTGATTGTTTAATTGGTGCGTGTTGTTCTTTGTTTGTTTGCTCTGGGATGTTTGAGTCCATTACTGTATTTTCTTCTTCTTCTGATTGCACATTATTTTGTTCCAGTATTATTATTATTATTACTACTATTATTAATTGTTGCTACTACTTTTAGACTTTTTAATGCCCTTCATTATCCAGACATTTAAACAAAGATGCTCATTCTCTGAGCCACATACCCCACCCTAAGGTGGTTACTGAAGAACACACAAGGTCTACGTTAATAGCGATGTTGATTACTTCCAGCTCATCAAACTTTATGTTCCTGAAAATCCTAGCCAGCCTTGGCTGGGTGGGCTCCACAAAGTTCTGTTGAACAGCAACCGTAGATGTGCAACGGGTGAAATGAGCATTAACCTCCAGCCACTACTGGTAGCATTAACAGATCCGAAGATTGATAGCAACCCAGTTGTTCTATGACATTAAGTATTCGTAAATAATAACAATTTGCAATAATATAAGACATAATTTGAAGTAAGAATTCTTACAGCAAAGTCACACAATATTCTACATAAAGTACCCGTAAGTCTGAAAAATGAAAATGTCATAGCTGCATGGAATTGGAACTACTTAACAACAATGTTGTTTAAGAACATAATATATTTATACAACCAGTTGCACTGCTATCAATATTATTTTTATTAAACTATACGCCTATTTCAGATATACAGCCACTGTCACACAGTCAGGTTATACAAATATATTATGTCCTTAAAAATCATTTATTATGCAGCAGGCCCAGAGGATTACTGAAAGATGTTCTTGTCAAGATTGTTCTATGTGCTTGTGCATTTAATGATTCTTGTGTGTAATGCTCACGTTATAGATGCACTGATTACTACGTTTTAAAGCTTAGTTCCTGCACTAATAAGTGATAGGTGGCCTAATGGAGTAGGAGCTCTTCTCAGCTTTTTGTTTACAATGCTCTGATGTCTCAGGTATTCAGAACTAATTCTGTAGTGTGTATAAGTGTGGGCGATTATTTGAAACTTCCTGATAGACTGAAACTGGACTGGGATACTAACCTAGAAACTTTGCCTTTAGTGGGCAAGTGCTCTACTGACCGAGCTAACCAAGCATGCCCCATCCCAAATGTAGGAGATTAGATAATGGTGGAAATAAAGCTACGAGGGAGGGTCATGAGTCATGCTTGGGTAGCTCAGTCAGTAAAGCGCTTGCCCACAAAAGGCAATGGTCCTGGGTAACGTCCTGGTCTGGCTCAAAGTTTTAATCTAGCACAGAGTTTGAAATCTCCAGTTTACAGGACTTTCTAAATCTTCAGTATTAATTAAATTGTAGCACTTAAAACTTGAGCTCTATCTTCCACAGTTATATATATATTAGAGAGAGAGATGGACATTTACTTGTTTCTTAAATCCATTTGTTATTTATTAAACACCATATAGTATTTCTGTTGTTTTAACCTGCCACAAAATTTACATACTGCTTCAAATACAGAAGCCAAAAATTAAAAACACTCCTATACAAGAGAGAATAAATGCAGCTTCTTATGCACAACTGAAACTGGACTAACTACAGCAAGAAAAATAAACTATCCTCCCAGCAGAAGAGAGGAGAAGGGATTGGGCTGATATTTTTGAAAGTCTTAGATTCAGCATCTTGTTTTGCATTAGAGTGGCAATTCAAAAGGCAGAGTTTGTAGGACATAATTATCCATTTTTGAGAAAATCTTAGAATTCCTTAGTGGTTGGGCAAAAGGCAAATTTTATAATTTGCAGTTCTCCAATATGGCTTCTTCATAGACATTGGTCTGCTCACTGGGAATGAGGGAAATCAACCGGCAGAAATGCAGATTTTATACAAGGGCTGGATACAAAGTAGTGGTAAAACTGCTGTAACATCAAAGTGGTGAGTTAGTGAGCTGCCACCTGTGTTGGTACAACAAAGGCCTCTGAGATGAGTTTTTACAGTGAGTAGGGACAGTATTTCCCGATCTACTGCAGTGGGTAGACCACTGAACATCTTAGCAACAGTGCAACCGCCCTAACATCATATTTGCAAAGCTAGAGCAAAGTTGTTGCCTCAAGACTGAAGCGACATGAGGCTGGAGTGTGCAAGAATGTTTTCAGGGACTCTGTGAAGCATGTGGGTGTGCAGCATTGCCATACAGCGTAGGCGCACGATGTGTTAAAAGCATTCAGATTAGGAGAGATGCTGTGAGGGATCACCCTCACAGGGGGCAATAAAGTTTAATGCCTAGCTTCCTAGTAGGACGTTGATCGACACTGGACTCTGCACGAGTTAGCAGCAGAAGTCAGAGTATGCCACAAAACTGTGCTCCACATTCTGGGATACTGAAAAATTGCAGCACATTGGATAAATCCAACGCAATATCTGAGGTACAACAATGGGGACTGCTTTGTTATTACACAGGAGTTGTTGGGCTGGTACCCAATGGAAGGTAACAGCTTTCTTTGATGCATCATCACTATTACCATCACTGTGTGTGCTCGTATGAAACAAACTTGAAATGCCAATACAATGAATGGAGGCACCCAGTTCTCCTTGCCCACAGAAAGTGCGCAGTACACCAAGTGCTGTGAAGGTGATGTTCACTGTGGTGTATGACAATGATGTGGTAATGTTGCATCATGCAATACCACCAAGTGTGATGGTAGATGCTGCCTACTACTGCATGTTCCTGCAACACCACCTTTGTCCAGCACTCAGGCGAAAACAATGATATTTCATGGAACAGCACCCCATCATTCTGCATGACAATGCATGATGCCACACAGCTGCTGCTGTCCAGGACATTTTGTGCCGCTGGCAATGGGAGAGTCCGGAACATCCACCATACTCACCCTACATGATTCACTGTGATTACGATCTCCAAAGTGAAAGAACAACAGCGAGGGATCCGGTAACACCACAGATGACATTATCCATGCCATAGGGTGGTCGATGCAAGACATCAACAGACACTGACATCCAGATGGTAGACAACGCCTTCTGGACATTTGGCAAAAGGTCATAAACTATGGGGACAATTATATTGAAGGTGCAGTGGAAGTACCTCAAGTCAATGCAGTTATTCCCAAGAAAAATAATAGTTTTTATTACTGTTTATCCAACCCTTGTATTGGCGTGGCAGTGTGTGTAAGGTTGCGCTTTACCCAAGACCGCCAGTAGGACTAATGTGTTCTGTATATGCCAAATGATCCTTGCTTTATGTTAATGTACAATAAGTGGGACAATTACAAAAAATTGAAATCTTGAAACTAGTCTCTGCATGCAAAAATGCACAAAAAAAATTGGAACTTACACAAAAAAATGTTCTACTAGTTATGAAATTGTTATTGGGACTTTTAAATGGGCCAGTTATTCAATTTAAACACAACCTTGCAAGGAGTGATTGACAGAACACTGATATAAACAATGCACCAAATCAACGAACCAAACTTAATTTTATTTTTGTGCTTGCATTTTACACTTCAACAATATACCAGATATTTCTTATTATAGTATCAGGAAAAAATATATATGTGTATGTAATTTACAACGGAGCAATTGCATGCAGAGCAAGAACCAGTTCTGTTCCATAAAAATGCCTTTTCAAAGAGTCTTATAAATAACAGTTTCTTCACATTACACACTGAAAAATGCTGTGTTTTGTTACACAAAATCAGAGTAAAAACAATCAAACACAGTTAACTGATAATCTTGACTGTCTTGGGATAGGAATTCCCTTCACTGTGGTACTTCACATATTGACAATTACACAGCAGATATACATACATTAAATATACAACAGTTCATTTTTAAATATTTATCTACATGATGATATATTTTTCAGCACCACTTTTCAATGTCCTTACATTACACACGATCACAAGAGCCAGACAAAATTATCAGAACTCCCTGAGTTAACAGAAAATTTATTAACAGAAGAAACGAAGGTCAGGAGCAATGCCTATACTCATACTGACATGATGTCAAAACTTACAAAGAGCAGCAACAGTAGCAGCACAGCATTTCGTTGCATCACAGTTGTGTGGAAAAGTGACTGCTCATACCTAAGGAGTGGATGTACTGTACAATATTCTCTTTACTGATTTTTATTTATTATGACCGATCTAAATTTTACAATTAAAGTATGAACAAAAAATACTAGCAAATTCTACATGTTTATAGTCTTTTCTCCAAACATACGATGTAGAAGAGGTGTAGTTTGCTTTTAAGGAAATTCCTATGCTGCAGTTAAGTTTTTTGACACTGGAGTTACTCTTAAATAAAGATGAAGGTAAAAGATTGTTTCAATACGTCACCAATACTATAATCACCAACAAAACAACAGTTAAGTCCGTGTCCATTCTTCATTATACGGTAGTGCCAGTGACTGGGCAGAAAGAATAAATAAATATTTGGGAGGGATGGCAGCATGGCCTACCGCAGAGTGCCTATAGTGAGCGCTGAGGCAACTTGTTGCTAAATGTAGGCAATGTGGATGAAGCATGTACTAACTGGCGGGTGTCAGGACACCCACCGATGCAAGAACCTCACGGAATGTGACCAAAGTTTTGCGTAGTGTGAGACAGAATCCTTTCGAGGCAGGAATCAGAGGAAAATCAGGTAGCGGGACTTTCAAGTCATTTGTTAATTCTGTAAAGAAGAAAGAGAGAGCATTAGACAATTATTTACACTTACACGGATATAGCACTTGCAACTTACATAAATAATTTGCGTTACAATAATGAATAATTCACATTACATATAGTTATAACATCTAACCACATGTGACAATCAAATATGGGCTGAAGCTCTTTATTTACAATATTTTATTTCTTGCTAGGATTTGTATTGTATAGCATTGTATTTTATGTTAACCGGGGGCCTAGAAATGAAGGAGAGGCTCAGTCCCCACCGCAGCCGCAGTGGTCCACAACCCCACGACGACTACCACAGTCCACTTCACCCCTCTGCCGCCTGACACCGAACACCTCTTTCAGGGTTATTGTGCGGTTAAGTCCCGTGGACCCATGTATTGCGTTATCCCTGCTGCATTGCATTTCAAATGTGGACCAACATACTAGGAAGCATGTGGTTGTTAAGCTTTTGCTAACCAGTGTAAATGTAGGAAAGATGAACAGAATATACGAGAACCTTTAAGAAAATGACAACACAGATGTTATGGTCCACTCGTATGTAACATCTTTGAAATGAAAATGATTTCAGCTGAGACAGAGCGCACATATTTAATAATAATAGTGGTTCAGAGCAGTTCCTGTTTCTCACTGTGTATCCATACAGCAAGCTCTATTCTAACACATGTATAGGAAAATGAAACATTACAGATCCACGAGTGTATTTAATCTGCAGTTAAAAAGTCTCTCTATCTTTAAGTTGACAGCTCTTTAATGAACCTGCTAAAACCATAGTTCTTTAACTGCATCCCTCTCCCCCATACTTTCCCCCTCCCTCACAAAAAGTCAAGATTTGTCACGCTTCCCTGTCATACACAATCTTTCCAAAGAAGGGAAAATACATTTTATTTTTAAACTGCATATAACCTTCTCTTGCTGGAAAGAACTACAATAAAAACTAGATGGAATGAGAGTGGAACTGGATAAAATAGGAATAAGGTTTGCAAATGAGTAATAGCTAATACAAATCCTATACAAGAGGATATCCAGTTGTAAATAAGGTAACACTTATGGACACCAAGTAACAGCAACCAAACACAGTTTTAACAACAGTCAAATATATGCAGAAAGTATGTGTACAATGACAGGAGCTAACCTGGAGTAAAAGTATCAATTTGTTGAAAAGAAGAAAAAAAACTTTCAGTAAATTTTACAGGAACTTTATTAAGGAGTAGTGCATACGAAGTATAAAAGAATGGCAGCTGAATCTTGCTGCAAAAAATGCTGGAAAATAAAAAGCAAGGTTTAGTCATCAACATGCAGTTTCAATGCTGCCTGATTATGTTTACAAGAAGCATAGCTGAAATGCACGAAGCCACCTGGTTTCAGCCTAGCATTTCGCATCATATTTTGTCAAATGGTCTCCCTGCATAACCAAGACAAATAACAGGGCAGAGTTCCAATAAAGCCTCTTTAATGAAAAGTAACACTTAAAGAGTGTACCATCAAATTATAGCTGACTCTATTCACTAACAACACATATGCAAAAATAAAGGAATGAGATGAAATGTTAGGTCTTTGATTGTCAAATACTTTATCAGTACCTACAGAGGCATGGGGAACTGTGTGAAACAAGTTTTGTCTGAAAATGTTGCTGTAGTATACTTTACAATCTTGCTGATTTACAAATGAATTTCGTTATGAAAATGAAACTAATCCTATTTTTGACAAGAGTGGTACAAAGAAGCATGTTTGTGCCCTATTTACAAGATATGAAAAGTAAATGAACTACTTGTTTTTTGGTAACCTGACAGGAAAAGGTGGCACAATCAGTGAACAATATATGAAACCAGTTGTATCACTATGAACTCTTGGCATAGAAGTGTCTAGAAAAAGCTTCAGAAATGCACGAATAAATTGTAAACACAATTAGGAACAGTAGCCACTCATCTGGAGCATATTGATGTGTGGCACACAGAAATATGTAAAAGAAGAGAGATGTTACAAGCTACTGGGTGACCACACTTTTTTAGTGCTATAAGGAGACACACACACACACACACACACACACACACACACACACTTAGAGCTTTTATATGACACTACAGACAGAAAAATAACTGGATTGATCTACTGCAACTCAAAAACACGGAACACCGATTAAAAAACTATAAAATGGATTTGAAAACAAGAAGAATTAACTAGTTCTGACATAAATATAAGAGAAGAGAGTGAGGTAAGGAAGGTCTTATGAATGAAACCAATATAAATATTCATGCTGAAGTACAGTAATCTCAAAAATCATGATGAACTAACCTGTCTCATGCAGCTGACGGAACGTAGTTGGTGTTGTAGGCGACAGGGGATGTGATGAATTGTATCGCTCTGAGATGTCCAGCCACGATTCCAACCGCCTCAGCAATCTACAAAAAAGACAGAGTTAAACTTTACATTACAAAAGTTATTTTATATTCCCAACAATGCAAAAGCTAGTCTATTATTTAATGTGTGATCAGATGTGGTGTAGTGTGGTGTGTTACCTTTCTTTAATTTTTTAGTATGATACAATATACAGTTTTTTGTTATCTAAAAGATGTGATAGTCTTGGATTGTTATAGCAGCAGGCCAAAATATTCACACAAATATACTGTGCAAAATCAATGTTTGATCAGCAGTCCTTGAGCAAAATTTAATTTGAGTTCATTTTTTATTAATATTCTGATGGTAAACTCTTGTCATAATTAATACTACATACTTCTATAATAACCCATAAGAACAGCGAAGATTATCATAAAAAGTAAACGAAAATCCACAACACGCATGCATGCGCACGGCCACTGTCTAAGATCGCTGAGGCTGGACTGCGTACTGCAACTATGCCTGATGGGAGAAACAATCTGTAGACGGTGGGGGTAAGGAGGAGACTGGAGTGTGAAAGGGGTGGGGTAGGAGGAGGTAAGTAGAGGAGGAGGGGGTTGGGGGGGGGGGGGGGGGGGGGGAAGACTACTGGGTGCATTGGTCAAATAGAAGGCTGGGTAGTGCTGGGGTGGGAGCAGGGCACCATCCTTTGCCAACCTATTCATGGGCCATCAACAGGAATTCTTCCTAACCACACAGAGCAGCAAACACTTCACCTAGTTCAAATTCACTGTGACCTGGACTGAGGGTGAGGATACTGTATCCACATTCTTCCAGAACCTTGGCAACTTATCCCCTATTCGTTCCACTTGGTTCTCCTCAACCCAACG
The DNA here is from genome assembly GCF_021461395.2 of Schistocerca americana. Taxonomy (NCBI): domain Eukaryota; kingdom Metazoa; phylum Arthropoda; class Insecta; order Orthoptera; family Acrididae; genus Schistocerca; species Schistocerca americana. Next base: position 670,469,478 of record NC_060120.1, read on the forward strand.
AGCCACCTTCCTTCATGTCGGTCTTCACCTCAACGATGACTACATCAGTATCTCTGACCATATCAAACCCACAAGCCACTAGCAACACTTCCACTTTGACAGCTCCTCTCATTCCGCACCAAGAAGCAAGAATACCCTTCCACACAGCCTGGCCACCTGTGGCAGTCACGTCTGCAGTGATGAGCAGTCCCTCTCCACATATACCATGGGTCTCACTGAGGCCTTCACAGAGCAAAATTACCCTCCCAACCTTGTACACACGCCTTGTTTCTAGTCACCAATCACTTCCCACATTTCCAATGCCACGGTACAAAAGAGCACTCCCCTCATAACTCGGAACCACCCACAACTGGAGCAACTGTATCACATTCTCCTCCAGGATTTTGACTACAACTCGTCATACCATGAAACAAGGTGTATCACCCCTCCCATAGTGGTATTCTATCACATAATGAACTTACGTTTGTCCTTGTTCATCAATACTCCACATCTACTCCCAATCCTTTGTCTCATGGCTCACATCTCTGACTAGATGCAAAACTTGTCCCATACATTCTCCCATGACCACCTACTTCAGTCTGCCCCTCCCCTCCCTCCTTCCCCCTTAGCCTCCCGACACTGCACCTGACAGCTTCGTTATGCCACCATCTAGTCCCTGCACGCACTGCCTAGTAGTGCTTTCTTCTCTTCCTCCACCTTTACCCTGTTATCTCTCCCCCTTCCCCCACCCACTCTGGATTGTTGCTTCTGTGTGATGCAGCTGCATACTGGTTGGAGTGACCACTGACAGTGTGTGTGTGTGTGTGTGTGTGTGTGTGTGTGTGTGTGTGTGTGTGTGTTTCCTTTCTGAAAAAGAATTTGGCCAAAAGCTCAGTGTGTAACAATCTTTTCGTTGTGTCTGTCTGCAACTCAACGTCTATCTATGTGATGGGAGGAATCTATCCTTTTCAGAATACTGTCATTACAAGAATATCATTAATTTGAAATTTCATGTAATTCTGCACAATTAATGAAAAATATAGATTAAAGGTAAAGCACCTCAGAAAATTTCATTTCTAATTAGCCAGTGTTCTCCCACACAAATTAAATATATGTTTTTTTTTCTTTGCTTATTTTTCTTTATTTAATTTATGAATTTCCAATTCCAAGGTCTACCTCCTTACAATTGACTTAGACCACAAAAATATACATGTTTAATGTAGCGAAGTGGTTCCCAATCTATGTGGCACAGTGCTGCAGCTGTGCTACAGAAATACCAAAAAAATAATTCAAAATCAGACGCTTTCTGCATCTGTAATTGATATAGAGAGAACAAACAGAAATCGACTGACTTGTGTCCATGATCCAGTGTAAAGTATATCCCACGCAATTCTGAACAGTGTAATAATGAATACTTGTGCAAAGGGAACACTGGCTGCAATCCTTTGTCTAGCTTCAGCTATGAAGTGGCTTACTACCTGAACCATGTAACGTGCGAATTGTAGATATTATGTCGAGTGCTAAGCGAACACTATTCTCTGCCAATAATGCACTGGGTATGTCTTTGGCATGCCACCCTTTGAGGTCCAACAATTATTGTAGTGAATATGGAGCCACATGTTCATTGATTAATGTGAAGGAGTGTGCTGACAGGTGTGTAAATAAAGTGCAGTGCTGCCACATAAACCGTGTCAGGGAAGGACACTGGTTTGATATTCGTTATTTTGCTATGAAGTTGTTCATATGGTAGGCATTGTGGAAATGTCACTATGATTACAGTTTTACTGTCTTGAGCCAAGGGTAGAGCTAACATTCACTTCTCATCACCACATTCATGGCTCGCCAGGTAATCATGGTAATTAATGTAATAAATTGTTGTTCCGATTCCTCTAAAAATGGACAATTTTTTTACCGAAGTTGAATAACAAACACAGAACTGAAAATAAGGAGGACACATCACTTTTCAGAAAGCAAAAAATATTATAGTAATTATGATAATAGTTATTTGGATCTTGGCTTTAAATCAACAAATGTGAAGTGAAATTACAGTTTTGGCAGCATAGCGCATTCTTCCAATAAGTAAAAATGCCACTTAGAAGCCAGCCTTTCAGGCTTTGTCAGTAAATTTTGCAACTGCACTACCAGGAACTTAGATGAATCAAAAGAACAAAAAGGTACTTGTGAATAACAAATAATACTTTGTTAACATTATAGAAGGTTGCAAGTAGACTTGAAAAGTGTAAGAAGCCACAACGCACAGCAGAAAAATGATTCACTGTAGATTTCATAAATATTATCCACTAGCGAACCCAGCAATGCTTCATAATTGATAAACATGCATGGGAATTGGATATAATAGGTCCCGATCTCCTCCTTCGCCCTCTATGTCCATCTCCTCCTCCTATTCCTCTCTTTGTCCATCACCCTCCACTTCTCATTCCCCCTCTCGCTGACCTAGAGCCTTGTTTATTGTAACTGCCAATGAAACCTTGACTGAGAATTAAGGTCACTTAAAATAAACAGGTAAATCTGTTGGGATCATTGGTATAATGAATATGAGAGACCTCTCCTGCTTCTTGTTCTTAAGGACAGCAGCTTCAAAGACCTATTTCACACAATTTTAGTCTGTTAACAGATAGGATGATGAAGTTTCAGACAATTCAGATTTCATAGTACTATTCTAATCATAAGCTGATAAGCCACAAATACAACTATCCCATTTTCTGTTCACTGTTGTGTATACAATTTTTGTAGAAAAAATTTATATGGGAGAACAAATTGTCTAATGGTTTAAATACTCTGCCATCACACTTAAAAGTAACTGTGACACAGAAAATGAAACTGCACATTTTCATAACAATGCATTTTCATTTTTGCAGTTCGATTTAACAGAAAACCTGAAAATTGTCGTTTAAAAAAATGTATAGTCTGCATTCGTCCGAATGTTTATTACAGTAACATGCAAAAATTTCTGGAATATTGTGTAAAAATTTGAAGTAAATCAATCAAGAACTTTGAGATTTTTGGTAACAACATTTACGATATACAACTATGTCCGCCCAAACATTTATGAGAGCATCATGCAAAAATGTGAAGCAGACTGATCAACAAATTTCTCAGATTTTTGTTACCAACATTTCCCCTTTACGTAGAATCCATCCAAATGTTTATCATAGTATCATGTAAAAATACAATGTAAATGAGTCAAGATCTTTTCGAGACTTTTGGTAACAAAGGTAAACAACGACTTGTCTATATAGCAGTATAGATATACAGATGTTTCATATTTCGGGTGGTTGGGTGGGGGTTGGGGAGGGGGGAGTTTTTGAGAGTGCCTTTACCTACCAATACTATCAGTCTCAGAGTTCAGCTTGGGGTAACGGTGTTCCGAAAGGATAGACTAAACACAGTTGGCAGTGGCATGTTTGTTACTGTTAGAATAGTTTATCATGTTGCAAAATTGAAGTAGATAGTCCCTGCGAGTTAGTGACGTAGATAGTCCCTGCGAGTTAGTGACGTAGATAGTCCCTGCGAGTTAGTGACGTAGATAGTCCCTGCGAGTTAGTGACGTAGATAGTCCCTGCGAGTTAGTGACGTAGATAGTCCCTGCGAGTTAGTGACGTAGATAGTCCCTGCGAGTTAGTGACGTAGATAGTCCCTGCGAGTTAGTGACGTAGATAGTCCCTGCGAGTTAGTGACGTAGATAGTCCCTGCGAGTTAGTGACGTAGATAGTCCCTGCGAGTTAGTGACGTAGATAGTCCCTGCGAGTTAGTGACGTAGATAGTCCCTGCGAGTTAGTATGGGCAGAGGTCATGCTTGGCAACCAGAATAAAACAATAACCGGATCCTTTTACCGACCTCCCAATTCAGATGATACAATTACTGAAAGGTTCTACTAAAACCCGAGTTTGATTTCAAACACGTACCCGACTTACACAATTATAGGTGGTGGTTGTTTCTAATTTACCTTCGATATGTTGGCAAAAATACACATTTAATTCTGGATGTACATATAAAACATCATCTGAAATTGTGCTAAACACATTCTCTGAAAATTATTTTGAGCAGTTAGTTCATGAACCCACGCACATAGTAAACAGTTGTGAAAACACACTTGTCCTCTTAGCAACAAATAATCCTGAGTTAATAACAAGCATCAAAATGGATACAGGGATTATCGAACACAGGTTTGTCATAGTGGGATTCAATGTTGCAACCCCCACATCCTCCAAAAAAGCAGATAAAAATCACTTGATGCCTTCCTGAGAGACAATCTCCTCTCCTTCCAAATTAACAATGTAAGTACAGACCAGATGTGACTTGAATTCAAAGAAATAGCATCGGCAGCAACTGAGAGATTTATACCAAATAAATTAATAAACAATGGAGCTGATCCCCCACAGTACACAATACGGGTCAAAACGCTGTTGCAGACATGCCAAATTTAAACAGATGCAAACACAAGCCACTTCACAAAGGCTGTTATTGTGTAATGCGGAGCAATGTTGGAAGTGTCCGCTGCAAGGTGTTACAGAAACATGACATGCTTTGTGAAGACTTACAAAGCAGTTCAATTGATTATGTGTTCTGTAGTACTGTGCGTTCTGTACTTATTGTAGTCGGGCTTTCATTTCGTTTAATTCTTCAAATGTTTTGCAGCACTTTGAGGAGAACCTCCAGCAACAATGCCATGCTGGATCCAAGAGCTGTATTACGTGCTTTCACAGGATCTTGAAGATAGGAATTCCTTTGCAAAAATTAAATCAGCATGCTTGGGAGATGAATGATGCTAGCCGCGACATGTCATCTGAGCTAGTTTCATTGCAAGTGATACTTAAAATCTCAGAAACAGTTACGAAAATCCTGCAGAAACTTAACCCTTTCACTGCGACAGATTTGCTCTCTGCATTCCCTGCTGAGGATGGCTTTTGTTGTGGGGGTACTGCTTACTGCTTGCCAAAAGCAGGTGCCTTTGCTGAGAGAGAGTATTCTGGCCAACACAAAAAAACTTAACTGATTTTTTTGAAAACCAGAAAGTGAAAAAATTCTTCTTTTGCACATCTCACAGTCTGATATCTTCACTCGATAAAGAACTGAATGTCTTTTCATTATCCGTCATACTTCATGTGCTACATCAAATTAGGTAAAACATTGCATTTAATTTTAAAGAGTTTGCCTAGGTAAAAAAACACTTTGCAGTGAATGAAATGTACAGAGGATATCAAAATTTTATTTAAAACTGAGAGCAAATTGACATCTCACTTGGTTCTTCAGTTATTGGGTTTTATAGACAACAGACTATTAAGTGTAATGTACCCATTCATGTCCTTGGTTTTTTGCAAATGATCACATGCAATGAGGTGTTGTATGACAACTTTTTTTATTCACTGAAATATGGTAGTAACTCATCTGCAATTGTGAGATGCTGGCACTCAGGATGCATATGGATGTCCACAGCACTGTAGGAAAACTCAAGTGGCACGTTCATATACACCCACAGCACTTGGGGGGAATGGTGTAGTATGACGTGTATGAGGGTTAATGGGCCCCAAGAAACGTACAGCCTCTTCAAAAAAATTCTGACAATTAGAAAAGGAGTTACTTGTGAATCTTGACATAGCCTAATTCAACAAGAAAAATGTAGTTCTCCATTAATGTACATATCTTTAAACAGTATTAACTGTAATGTTTCCTTCTATCCTTCAGAATAATTATATATGATTTCAGGCCTGAGACTGCCAAAATTATCATTTCTCACGCTTGTACAATTTTCACTATATCAGTTCGTCACTTCCCAATGTTTTTAGCACTTCAAAGATTTTACAGTGCAACTCAGTGAAACTTCAGATCATGCCGAGAAATTAAGCCAGATAATCTGCAAAAATGTCTTAAATAACACTCTACACAATGTAACTGAACATCTTGGAAGGATGAAATATTTAAACAAGAAGCCCATCAACAACAGATGTGATCAGTACATGCAGTGCTGCTTGGGTGGACTATGGCATGCTTACAGTGCTCAGGTGGTGTATATGAGTACTTCCTGGGTTCACATTTTTCTCAGAATGTGGAAGCTGGGAGAATACTAATGGGTGATGATCAAAATAAAGCTATGGATTCACCAGAGACACAATGAACCATTCAATGATAGCATTTGCATCATGCAAGTCCCCTGCAGACAATGAGCCAAAACATTATGACCACTTCCCACGGCAAAACTGAATACCAGCCTGATGGCCTTGTGGATATGTGACTCAGTAGTGGGAGTATATCACTAAGTATATCATTTGTCTCGAATGTGTAATCATTCTAGTGACAACATGGATACGAATAGAGAAATCCACTGACATATGTGACTTTAACAAAGGGTATGCTGTTGTGGGCTTGCTACTGTTCACATGCTGCTGTTGTGAGCATCTATGGAAAATGCTGAAGGATGGTGAAACCACAAGTAAGCAATAATGTTTGACATGCATGCCTTATCAAAGGAAAACGACTGAAGGACAGTGGAACTGGAAGTAGGTGATAATGTTTGACATGCTTGCCTTATCAGAGAATCTGGATGTGTGAGGCTTTCCCACACAGTAAAGCAGGATAGCGAGTGGTCCGACGACAGAGTGATGGGTCGGGCACAAGTGTTTTGGATCACAACATTAAGCACACATTGTCGAGTACGGGGCTCCACAGCAAAGGACCCTTTCATGTTCCCGTGTTGATCCAATGACATCACCAATTACAACTACACCAGGCACAAGATATCAAAACTGGACCTGGTTGGATGAATGATGTTTCTTGGAACACCAGATAAATGGTCAACATCGGATATGCCATCATTGAGCATAATGGAGGCAGGACAGTGGGAGCAGTATTAACTATGAGGCAACATGGCGGCTGTGGACTAAGTGAAAATTATTGCAGATGACTTGCCTTCATTCATACTTTATATTTTCTGCGACAATGATGGCATCTTCTAGCAGGACAATTGTCTGTGTCACAAGGCCACATTCATGATACAGTGGTTTGAGGAGTATGAGAGTGGACTCATGTGGCCACAAACTGTGTCTAAACTGAACCCTATGGAATATATTTGGTTGCTATCTAGCACTAGCACTGCGCCCACAAACCATTGGTCCATAATTTAGAGGAATCGGATGATCTGTGCGTAGACATCTGGTGCCACATGCCTCTGGAAACATACCAAGGACTAGCTGAATATATGCCACATGAAATTGATGATGTATTCCATTCCAAAAGTACACATTATTAAGCTGGTGGTTGTAATGTTTTGGGTCATGAGTGTAGGAAACAACACAAATAGTCAGCCAATGAAAGAATGGTATTTCAAAGAAAATTATGCGAGGATCTGAGAGTCGGACAGATGACTGTTTTGTACTACTGTCTCTCATGGTGGCATTTGTAGCAATGTATTTATACACACATTTCAATAAGGGGGAAAAGTACACTCTTCTTGAAGGAGACAGTTTGTGGAAACTGATTTTTTTGGTTGTACTTATGTGCTATCTTTTAGAAGTTAAAAAATCAACTGGGATAATTTTAGCTATCAGGAAGAAATTATAATGATGGAAAAACAGCTAACGATTACATCAACAAATGTGTGTGTATTTGAGAACCATTTAGAGCCAAAGCTCCATCTGATTTTTTAAATTACTTTTTAAAGAAGAAAACTTTATTCCTGTGACAGTACATGCAAGACAAATTACACAGGGTAAAACTTCATGAGTTATGGATATTAATAACAGACAAATATCCACTACTCAAAGAACATTAATTCCATCTGCAACATCTTATTTGTGAAAAACATACAGGGATTGCTGAAATAAAAAAGTAACTATCGTATAAAAATGAAAATGGAACAGACAGTGAGGGTCACTGTTCCTAGTTTGATTCACAGTTTTTAGAGGTTGTGTAGTGAATAAGCAGCTCATCCAACCAATCAATAATATTAATGATAAATGTTCAATAAATTGTTTCTGAAGCTGAAATATATGTTTCATTTGTTGTTATATTTTGAAACTAAGCTGCATCAACTGTCCATTCCAACTGCATTAGACAGACAAATTTTTGCCTTAGGAAGCCAAGGAAAAATTCTTATACATTAAAGATGCCAGGAACAAAAGCAATTTGGGAGCAACTGATAAGGACTATTGAGTCTTATTATTACTGTTTCTCCTGCTTTCTATGACTTCATTGTGACTGTTATACAAAAAAAAGGAGAACCTTAACAAGCATGTTTTGGGGCGAATTCCATAACGAGTTCTTTCTACATTTGAGAGCAGTGCAATGTACCTGCAGTTCCATGGAAATATGCTCAGTACTGCCTCACAGACTTACTTACTTTGTTTAGCTTCAAGTCATGCACATGAAGCTTCCAGCAAAGAGCAGTCTAAGTGTGACCACTAAACTGTGCAAATGGTGCACCGGGAACAACTACGAAGAACTACAGGGCTATTACAAATGATTGAAGCGATTTCATAAATTCACTGTAGCTCCATTCATTGACATATGGTCACGACACACTACAGATACGTAGAAAAACTCAAAGTTTTGTTCGGCTGAAGCCGCACTTCAGGTTCCTGCCGCCAGAGCGCTCGAGAGCGCAGTGAGACAAAATGACGACAGGAGCCGAGAAAGCGTATGTCGTGCTTGAAATGCACTCACATCAGTCAGTCATAACAGTGCAACGACACTTCAGGACGAAGTTCAACAAAGATCCACCAACTGCTAACTCCATTCGGCGATGGTATGTGCAGTTTAAAGCTTCTCGATGCCTCTGTAAGGGGAAATCAACGGGTCGGCCTGCAGTGAGCGAAGAAACGGTTGAACGCGTGCGGGCAAGTTTCACGCACAGCCCGCAGAAGTCGACAAATAAAACAAGCAGGGAGCTAAACGTACCACAGCCGACGGTTTGGAAAATCTTACGGAAAAGGCTAAAGCAGAAGCCTTACCGTTTACAATTGCTACAAGCCCTAACACCCGATGACAAAGTCAAACGCTTTGAATTTTCGGCGCGGTTGCAACAGCTCATGGAAGAGGATGCGTTCAGTGGGAAACTTGTTTTCAGTGATGAAGCAACATTTTTTCTTAATGGTGAAGTGAACAGACACAATGTGCGAATCTGGGCGGTAGAGAATCCTCACGCATTCGTGCAGCAAATTCACAATTCACCAAAAGTTAACGTATTTTGTGCAATCTCACGGTTTAAAGTTTACAGCCCCTTTTTCTTCTGCGAAAAAAACGTTACAGGACACATGTATCTGGACATGCTGGAAAATTGGCTCATGCCACAACTGGAGACCGACAGCGCCGACTTCATCTTTCAACAGGATGGTGCTCCACCGCACTTTCATCATGATGTTCAGCATTTCTTAAACAGGAGATTGGAAACCCGATGGATTGGTCGTGGTGGAGATCATGATCAGCAATTCATGTCATGGCCTCCACGCTCTCCCGACTTAACCCCATGCGCTTTCTTTCTGTGGGGTTATGTGAAAGATTCAGTGTTTAAACCTCCTCTACCAGGAAACGTGCCAGAACTGCGAGCTCGCATCAATGATGCTTTCGAACTCATTGATGGGGAACATGCTGCACCGAGTGTGGGAGGAACTTGATTATCGGCTTGATGTCTGCCGAATCATTCAAGGGGCACATATCAAACATTTGTGAATGTCTAAAAAAACTTTTTGAGTTTTTGTATGTGTGTGCAAAGCATTGTGAAAATATCTCAAATAATAAAGTTATTGTAGAGCTGTGAAATCGCTTCAATCATTTGTAATAACCCTGTATTAATAATGAACGAAAAAAATTATAATGTCAGTTTACAACACACAAATCCTTTTCTTCACAGTCAATAACTGTAATTCACATGTAGCCAGTTTCTGAATTGTGATGCGAAGTATGAACAGTTTGTAATTAAAATCCACAAAGATAAGATAAATGACCCAGTTTAACTGGGACAAATATACCACATAAAAGTTGGATATCTGGTCCTACTTAAAAGGCAGAGATAAAACTTCAGGAAATGAGATAATCAGCTATAGTTACTCACATTCTGCTTACAAGAAATAAATGGAGTGATAGGTCTGGCCTCAAATTTTTTTAATTTTATTGTTATTATTATTATTTACTATTCTCTTGTGCTTTTATAAGGATTGAAACTACTGCAATCAACATAAAATGGGCCTATAACCTCTACTCTCTATTTGGAAACTTTATACATTTGGTAGACACAAGATTTACAAAAACAATCTGATGAATATATTCAATCTGACCATAATTCACAATAATGACTAGTGAAAGCCTCCAAAAATAGTATATTAGGATCTATTTCTTTGGTCGTATCAGAGTAAAGGTTAACTTTGCTAAAACAAACAGACTAATGGTAACAGTATAACTATGAACTACGAATAGTTACATATAATGAACTGAATTACTTCAATTCCAGCATTTCTTTCGTCCATACAAATTACATTCGCTAAACCATATAGTCCAAAATGAATCTGAAAATGTCATGAATGTTCAGAGCTTTGCAGCTTTAACAAACTTGATAAACTGTGTTACACAAAAGCTGTTAAGCAAAATATGATGGACAGCCCAGCTCAGAACTTCAACAATTTTATGAAAAGCATAGATAACTACTCACTGTGAAGAGGACATGCTGAGTTGCTGGCCAACAAAAAGATGGTTAAACATCAAGCTTTCAGCCAAATGCTTTTTCAGAAAGGAAACACATTCACACAAGCAAGCACATATCACTTACACATGACCGCTATCTCTGGACAGAATACGAGTGTGTCCAACAGAAGTAGCAATCTGGAGTGAGGTGTGGAAGGGAGACAGATAGCAGGGTATGGGTGTACAAAGAGAAGTGAGCATTGCTTGGTGGTGCGTGCAAGGATTAGATGGTGGCAAGACAAAGTTGTCAGGTGTGGTGTTGGGAAGCTGTGGGGGAGGGAGGGGAGGTGGAGGTGGGGAATGGGGTACAGAAAAGGAGAGTTGCAGAGAAGGGGAGAAGACCAGAGGGTGTGTTGGCAGAGAGCAGCCCACAATGAGTGTGAGATGTGCATTGGGAGGAGGTGACAAAAGAGATGGGGAAGAAATGATTAGGTGATGGGTGTGGCTACAGTAGTTAAAGACAGGTTGAGGCTGGAACAATCTTTTGTAAGAATAACTACCATCTGTGCAGTTCAGAAAAGCTGGTGGTGGAGGGGAGGATCCAGATGGCCTGGGTTGTGAAGCAGTGACTGGAATTAATCATGTTATGTTCAGCTTTATGTTCGGAGTAGTCCACTCTGCTCTTGACCATAGTTTGGCACTGGCATAGTTTGGCACTGGCAGTTGATCCTGGTGGTCAGCTGGTTGTTAGTCATATCAATATAGAAAGCTGTGTAATGACTGCAACAGAGCTGGTATATGACACGACTGCTTTCACGGGTGGCCCAGCCTTTGACGAGGTACAATAAGATTGTGGTAGGACTAGGATAGGAAGTATTGGATGGGTGGATTGGATAATCTTGTACCTGTCTCTTCCATAGGGACATGATACTGTGGCAAGAGGTTGGGACTGAGTGGCAAGGGGTCGGGATAGGGAGTGGCACAGGGATAGACTAGAATGTTGTCGAGGTTGGGTAGGTTACAGAACATTTTAGGAGGAGTGGGGAGGATCTTGGGTAGGGTGACTCATTTTAGGGCATGATGATAGATAAAGCAATGCATTTTGGCAGGTGTTATTCCTTTCACGCCAAAAAATTCCTCCCACTCAGTCTGGCCACCCAGTGTCAAGAATTCCTATGTCCAGTATGCTGGGCCGGCTGGGGTGGCCGAGCGGTTCTAGGCACTACAGTCTGGAACCGCGCGACCGCTACGGTCGCAGGTTCGATCCTGCCATGGGCATGGATGTGTGTGATGTTCTTAGGTTAGTTAGGTTTAAGTAGTTCTAAGTTCTAGGGGACTGATGACCTCAGAAGTTAAGTCCCATAGTGCTCAGAGCCATTTGAACCATTTTGAACCCAGTATGCTGGGGGTCTCACCAAGACCTTCTGAGACGGGCGCAATCCTCCAGATATAGTCTGCAAATAGCTCTCCCGTGCCCTTTACCCTCCCACCACCCCCAACAACCAGCCACAAAGGAGTGCCCCCTTCATCAACCAAAACCACAGCAGACTGCAACAACTGAATCACATTCTTCAGGCCAGGGCTATGATTACCTATCATCCTACCCAAGATCCTTTCCACTTCTACTAAAGTGGTGTTCTACTGCCCACCAAACCTCTCCAACATCCTAGTCCATCCCTATGTGACTCCCAATCCCAACCCCTTGCCACAAGGACCACATCCCAGTGGAAGACTCAGCTGCAAGACCTGCCCAATCTGTCTACCCAGCACTTCCTATTCCAGTCCTGCCACATGATTAACCTACCCCATCAGAGACTGGGCTACCTGTGAAAGCAGCAATGTCATATACCAGCTCTGCTACAGTCACTGCACAGCTTTACAGCTTTTTGTATTGATATGACTACCAATCAACTATCCACCAGGATGAATGGCCACTGCCAAACTGTGGCCAATAGCAAAGCAGAACACCCTATGGCACAACATGCAAATTAACATAATATGATAGATTTTGATGGCTGCTTCACTACTCAAGCCATCTGCAGCCCCCCCCCCCCCCCCTTCCATAAGCTTTTCTGAACTGCCCATATAGGAGTTATTCTTAAAACTCATTCTCTGCTCCTGAAATTACCCTGGCCTCAACCTACATTAACAAACTGTCCCCACCCCCTGTCCTATCACCTCCTCCCTGTTCTTGTCTCCCACCCTCTTTTTGTGCCACCCTCTGCCACAGCACCTGCCCATCTTTCCCCACTCTTGTCCTTTCCCTCAATTCCCCATCTCCCTGTCCACAGCCTCCTGATGCCGTGTCTGCTGGCCGTCTAGTCTCTCCACATTCTGCCAGACAGTGCTCCACTACCACCCACCCATACACTGATACCCCTTCCCCTTTCCTGCCCCTCCTCTAGATTGCTGCTTCCATTTCATGTGGCAGCTGCATTCTGGTTTGAAATGCTGGAGTTGGTGGTCATGTGTGTGAGGTGTGCTTGCTTGTGTAAATGAGTAGTGTGTTTTTCTCTTTCTCTTTCTGATGAAGGCTGCGGCCAAAAGCTTATGTGCAAATGTCTTAATTGTGCCGGTCTGCAAATTAAGTGTCAACTTTGTGGTAAGTAGAAATCCACCTTTACCTTACACTGTTGATACGTTTCATGTACTTAAGTTATGTGTACTTCACTCTTATAATCAAATCTGATATATATCATACAATACATACTTGCTGGCATTATTGTTAAAATGCATGATGATTTCTTCTTTGAAAACTGAAGGAGGTTGCAGAAGCAGCTTTGTCATTGCCTGAACCAATTTTAGCACAGCCATTTCATTGTACATTCGAGAATTTTCTTTTCCTTGCTGTGAACCTTTCTGTTTCTCATAACCAGCTTCATTGAAGTATGGTTCACTCACTAGTATGAGACCTAGGAAGCAATAATAAATACAACTGTATATTTTATGCCAGAAACAATGGTAGTACGAGCAATAACTTTAATATTACACAGGTTACAAGAAAATGATCAAAATTATACATAAAATATAATTTAACTAACATTTCATTTCAGAAATTAGCAGAAAGTTTAAATTTTCCAACACAAAATAAATTTTTTACAATATGACCACTTTTATTTACTCTTGGTGTTTTCCCTTTGTATTGAGTGTCTCCATAACACAATACTGTAAACATCTGTACTAATAATAGAACTATAAAACTGTTGTGTGTGTATTTGAACCCACCAGTCTCAAAACCTACTAGACAGAGTTTTATACATATTACTGTTATAAGTGCACACATAAATCTGTCTATTACGTTTCCATGACTAAACTGCTGAACAGATTTCCTATGAAACTTGGTATTTGAAGAATATTACATGAATTAAAAGACACTTATTTACTCTTAGAAAAAGCTTTGTACTCTGACTTTTGAACTTTTATAGTATTTGTGAAAATGTTCTTATTGGTTCATATGTGCCACATGACACGATTCAACGCAGCAAACTAATGAATTTTGGTAGGGAGATAGCCTGAGCACAGAGAAAGAACATGGAGTGGGGGGAAAGGGGGGGGGGGGGGGGGGGGGGGGGGGGGAGCAAAGATGCTAAACATAGATGCTCAATTAATTCTAGGATCTGGTGTTTTCAGTTAAGATTGTAATCATCCTGCAATCTCCCACTCTTCTTGTATGTCACTGTTTAAGTACAGCATTTTTGTAGCTTGGAGTCACCTATGTGAGCTAATGATTTGTACACTATGTGATCAAATGTATTCGGACACTTGGCTGAAAATGACTTACAAGTTCGTGGCACCCTCCATCGGTAATGCTGGAATTCAACATAGTGTTGGCGCACCCTTAGCCTTGACGACAGCTTCCACTCTCGCAGGAATAAGTTCAATCAGGTGCTAGAAGGTTTCTTGGGGAATGGCAGCCCATTCTTCATGGAGTGCTGCACTGAGGAGAGGTACTGATGTCAGTCGGTGAGGCCTGGCACAAAGTTGGCGTTCCAAAACATCCCAAAGGTGTTCTACAGGAAAGAGGTCAGGACTCTGTGCAGGCCAGTCCATTACAGGGATGTTGTTGTCATGTAACTACTCTGTCACAGGCTGTGCATTATGAACAGGTGCTCAATCGTGTTGAAAGATGCAATCGCCATCCCCGAATTGCTCCTCAACAATGGGAAAAAGGTGCTTAAATCATCAATGTAGGCCTGTGGTAGTGCCGCGCAAAACAAGGGATGGAAGCCCCCTCCATGAAAAACACAACCACACCATAACACCACCATCTCCAAATTTTACTGTTGGCAATACATATACTGGCAGATGATGTTCACCGAACATTTGCCATACCCACACCCTGCCATTGGACAGACACATTGTGTACCATGATTCGTCACTCCACACTACGTTTTTCCAATGTTCAATCATCCAATGTTTACACTCCTTACACCAAGTGATGCATCGTATCGCATTTACCGGCATGATGTGTGGGTTATGAGCAGCCGCTCAACCATGAAATCCAAGTTTTTTCACCTCCTCCCTAGCTGTCATAGTACTTGCAGTGGATCCTGATGCAGTGTGGAATTCTTTCATGATGGTCTGGATATATGCCTGCCTATTACACATTATGACCCTCTTTAACTGTCTGAGGTCTCTGTCAGTCAACAGATGAGGTCAGCCTGTACGCTTCCCTTCATGTTTCCATTTCACTATCACATCAGAAACAGTGGGCCTAGAGATGTTTGGGACTGTGGAAATCTCACATAGAGATGTATGACAAGTGATACCCAGTCACCTGACCACGTATGAAGTCCGTGAGTTCTGCGGAGCACTCCATTCTGCTCTCTCATGATGTCTAATGACTACTGAGGTTGCTGACATGGAGTACCTGGCAGCAGGTGGCAGCACAATGCACCTAATATGAAAGACATATGTTTTGGGGGGTGTCCAGATACTTTTGATCACATAGTGTAGCATTTCAAATAAATCTCAGTTTTGCTAGCAAGTCATTTAAATGATCATTTCGGCATCAACCCATATAGTGATTGGTTTAACTTGCAAACTCAGCTTCCTTGGCCCTTCTTGATGCCTTCTGGCTAGAGCATATAGACATTTTCATTTAATTTTCTATGCAGGTATGCACCCTTCACAACAATATGCCAATATGACCGCTATCAATAGACAAATTGTTTCAAAAACTGACACAGAAGCATAAATTTTAAAATAATCTATGTCTTCTACTTGTGTAACGCCCTTTGCAACTAAACAAGCTTCCTTTTAAATACCTATCTGTTCTTTACTGAAATTACACTATATAGTAGCTTGACAAATTTCCAAGCATCACAAGTCTTCATTCCTCGCAACTATCCATTCAGCTGCCACAACAGAATTTACTGCTTCATGATGCAATAGCAGTCTGTCATTGTTCCTTTCTCGCTCAACATACTTTGTGCTGCTTCATTATAAGCTTCACCTTTGTAATGATGTGTCACTGGATGGCATTTGCTTAAACCCACTTTCCTTTTATTATGTCCTGTTTTGGCCTGCACAGTTCTCCTAAAGTATAGGTGTGTTCCACAAGTTCCTGATCATATTCAATTAATAAATGCATTTCTTTGAAATTTTTCTCCTGAACTGAGAAACTACAAAATTCCTATTCTGTGCTTGAATCTTCCTCTTCACTTCAGATTTCATCTTCGCTGCCTGGAAATGTTAATGTTCCTTCATTGTACAGTTCAACAAATTCTTTCTGTTCAGTATTTTATGTTGAGTATTTGTCACTCAAAAAGTGCTTGAATATAGAGGCTCTAGATTTCACAGCTTATTTTGTTTTTAGCATCCATATCCTGAAACTATGGCCATGTGAAGATTATCAATTGATCTACAACTGAGTATGCAGTAAACATTAAAGGTCACAGGGACAACATAATGGTCATTTCAGCACACACTATAAGTTAATGCAATTACTTATTTGATACTGTCCAATTTTGGAATAGCGTAGTGTTCTTAAAACATGTGATCACACACACTTACTTGACATGATGACTGTTTACCATGAAGCAAAATTGGTTTCTTACTTGGAAAGAAATACTAACTTTCAGGAGATTAGCACTAAAACCACAGATGGGGTAGTGAAACTATACATACTGCTCATAAACCTCCTTACCTTGAATGGAAACAATTACTTGCAGAAGATTCGAATTAGATGTCCAGACTTCTGTTCCTTTCCCACTCCAGGTACCAAGTAAGCTAACACAAACCTTCCCATCTTCATAAAGATTTGGGTTCAAACGATCACTGCAATAGCTGATGTAATGACATAGTGGTGGAGCTTTTGGATAATCTGCTGACAGTTGGAAGTCAAAGAAGAATAACCCATCTTCATAAGGTGTCCGCTCTGGTCCACGGATCATCACTGAATAGAGATCCTGATAAAAAAGAAAGCGTGGTGTTACAAGTGGTGTCTGCACACACACACACACACACACACACACACACACACACACACACACACACACACACACACACAATGAAGAAAAGGTACTACAGTTCTTTTGAATGAATTCTCCCTTGTAGACCCAAGATAGGAAAATGAGCACAATTTTTAAAAGAATGTTTGATTGTATCAAAAGCATAATAACCAACAATCATCCATTCAAAAGCCAACATTTTTATATACATACAAATTTCAGTGTGCACGTATTGTAAACAATATGAAGATTTTATGCAAGCTACAAAAAGGCAACATGTTTAATTCCCTAAAATGTTAATGTGGCTTACAGTCCCAAAAATCTTATGCTTTACAACACATTACTACGTTCAAAATCAATTATTGGAGTAGCAATGAGAAAATGTACACTTTCAATGCACTCTATATCATAGCACTTACTAAAAGAGAGCTAATGTCCTCAAGTTACTGATAATGATTTGGCATACACACCAAGAGCTGGTGCATTTTGTTTCCTGTGTAAAAAAAAATTGTTGTTCAAATATAGGCTTGATTTTCCACTGAGGACAAATGAGCAAAAGAAAGGCTGCACACAGAGAGAAATTTACGAGTTGTAGCTATCTGGGCCACTTATGAGAGACATACTGTGTCATACATTGACATCACTGAATTGACATTTATGTGGGCTTTAAAATCAGTCCCCTGCCTAGTCTGTTATTAGGGCCATGACAAATTGTGCTTCAGGTGAAGTGTGTCCATTCAGCTGCAGAGCACACAACTCAGCGCAACATGGTCAACTTAAAAAGCTGCTTTGCAGCTCGTCCATCTGTATGCTGGTTCCTAATGCTATTCTAGTTTGTACAGATGGGGAAATTTTCTTTTGAGCACATCCTTCTTTATTCTAAGCTCCTTGGCCCATTTCAGGATGGTTTATTCCCTACACACAACTTTTCCTCCATCCTCACCACATGTTCCTGCACTTCTCACTCAATCAGTTTCACATTTCTCTTTGACTTTCACACTCACACTTTCCTTGGCAGTCACCTTCTATCCTAACCCCACTCCCCACCACTGAACAATGATTAATGCACTGTATTCATACTCAGGGTAAGGAAAGTTTAAATCCCTACGTTTCCTTGAAATAACTCAAGGTAAATGTCTGGATAATACCTCTGAAAAGAGCAGATGTATGATCAGTGTGTGCGTGGTCCATGTCTCCCCCCCCCCCCCTCTCTCTCTCTCTCTATCTGTGTGTGTGTGTGTGTGTGTGTGTGTGTGTGTGTGTGTGTGTGTGTGTAAGGGGGGGGGGGGGGAGAAGCCTTGGCGTGGCAGCGCACGCGCACATTTGGTGTTGGTTATGCACATATATATGGTACAATAATTCCTCTATATGTTAAGTGGCTCTTTGGTAACTTATGTTCAATAGTATTACACGAAAAATTATTTGTTCTCACTAATTAATCGACACTGCATATTTCATTTGGGAGATGTATAGGCATGTATCTCAATTCCAACAAACTACTTTTGTGAAGAGCATCTTACCATTCGGTCCTCGAAGCCTTTTACCCATATGCCATCTGGTAATGAGGTTCGGAGCAACTTTAACTCTTTGCGAACTGTGCGGAAGAAATTCTGTGGGTCGGTCGGTTGAAACATTGTCAGCTTAAATTTGTGGCTATTAGGTGCTGCCTCCATAACAGAGAAAGCTAAAACAGAGGTTAATAGCACTGAATGAATATATATTTCATAAATACTAGTGTACTACAAGCTATGAAACTTAGATGTGAATAAAGATCATGCAGAAAGAAAATGATTAAAATGAAAAATATTTAATATAGTTCCCAATTTTTTACACAATCAGTAACAAGTTAAATATTAAGTTCTATGATACCCAACGCAGTCCACAGCATACATATTCATTATGGCAAATAAATAGTTCTTATTATTACAACAATATCTTGTATCTACATTCTCCAAAGCTACTTTGTTCGTTGTTCAGTACTTGAGACATACTAACCTATTTAATATATTCTTACTCCACATTCTTCTTGTCATAAAATAATTATTTGAAAATTATTTGCTATAATTTTTCAGTTTCACAAATGCTAATCTCCTTTTATATTAAAATAAATTAGTGGCATTTTCGACTTTCTGATGTAACTTGTTCTACTGTTGCTGTGACAAGCAGCAGGTGGAAGAAGCCTTTTGGTAGCTTTCTTCAATATTCTCAACTTCTCTTTCTGTTTTTGCAGATAGATATAAAATGATTAACTAGTTTAGTGAATAATGTAATCCTCACCAAT
This sequence comes from Schistocerca americana, assembly GCF_021461395.2. Classification (NCBI taxonomy): domain Eukaryota; kingdom Metazoa; phylum Arthropoda; class Insecta; order Orthoptera; family Acrididae; genus Schistocerca; species Schistocerca americana. Next base: position 670,488,823 of record NC_060120.1, read on the forward strand.
ATATTTTGAGACACACTGTTTATTTTAGCATATACGGTACAAAAATGTGAATGCACCTTCCTTCATGTCCATTGAATGCCACAACTACCAGAATAAAAATCAGGTCTGTCTGTCTGTCTTCATGTATTTGGACAAAAGTCGTTCCAATGAGTGTCTAATCAATAACAAAGAATACTTAACAAGAAAAATATCAGGAATACAATACCTAAAACCAAGAATTCAAAGAAAGGATTTATGTCACAGCTGAGGGGTGGGGACTGGTGGTTGCTATATTACGACCTTCTGTTCCCGGGAAGCACGTGATCTACAGTGAAAAACTCAAAGCTGCTGTAAATTAATTTTTGTACATCATATAGTACACGTAGTCAGTATTTTTTATTTACCTTTTTTTTGTTAGTTGGACTTCTTCCTCAAGACACGTGAAAAGTGAAAAAAGTAGTTTAACTCAATGCTGTTCTTTTATAGAATTGAATAATTAATTAATAGTTTAACTCAATTCTGTTCTTTTATGCAATTGAATCATTAATTATGAACAAGTCCTACTTATGTGACCGCGACATGGGCCAAGCTAAGTGCAATCCCAGACTTCCATAAACCCACAAATACCAAATTTTCTTTGGAAGATGACAAATACTCCCACACAGTTTCCACAAATGAGTACTGGCAGGTATGTGATAAAGAAGTGATTGACTAGAGCAGAGAAACAAGCACAAAAACAATTTTAGGCTGCAATCTGGCACTCTTACATCTCTACACCTACTCGGATCACACTCTGAGCCTAAAGTAGGGGCAATCCAATAAGCTACTTCATATACCTCCCTTTCCATACATTATTATCACGACATTCGCTTTTCATTGGCTTACAAAGAGGAATCAATTTGTTCGTACCAATCTTTATTGTTTTGATATTCCAATAAACAAAAGTCCTTGTGAGGCGAACATACTGTATTTACTCGAATCTAAGCTGCACTCGAATCTAAGCCGCACCTCAAAAATGAGACTCGAAATAAAGGAAAAAAAAAAAATTTCCCGAATCTAAGCCGCACCTGAAATTTGAGACTCGAAATTCAAGGGGGAGAGAAAAGTTTTAGGCCGCACCTCCAAATCGAAACAAAGTTGGTCCATTGTAATATGAGACACAATTTAGGTCGAATGAATGACGATACAACTACAGTAGTTTCCTTCGAGTCGTAAGCTTAGCAGTTAAGCTTTACCAGGTAGCCATTGCTATGCATCAGGTGCTCCGTCCATATTTATACAGGTACCCTTTCTTTTTCACATGCTTCGTCTGGTTTGAATTGTTTGCTTATTTTGCTTTGATCTGATAAGTGCTGTTTTCTTTGTTATAGGTGTTTACATCACTCTAAGCTGAAAATGCATTACTGTACAGTGTCATGCATTGTTTGTTGCATTCTGATAGTGCGTGTTTACTACGGCCTGTCGCCGCTCGCAGCATGGCTTGCTTTTGTGCGCGCTACCGCCGCTTGCAATTTTTATAAAAAAAAAAAAAAAGAAAGAGGAATCGTCTCATTAGCGAAACAATGGCAAGAGACTGCCATTTGTTGTTACTTACACTGCTGCTTTCTTTGATAATGATCAACAATAACCAATTCAGAAAGTAGAGTTGGCCATATTGACAAACATCCCAAACAGTCTTGCATGTCAGATTTTCGTAGTACATTGAAATTCTGCTACATTCGAAGATGAACAATACGGAATTTGTATTTACTTCGTTGGATAATGTATGAAAGTGCAGTGGTCGAAACTCGGGTCGGAGAAAAAAAGCTCGTCTTCCACCTTTTTTTTTTTTTTTTTTTTTTATTTATTTACTGACGCAGAGGTTTTGGCGCCAGTATTTATCTTTGGGCCTACAAAGCATGCCTGTGTAGTGCTACATATATTCGAAGGCAGAAGTTAGTTGTGGCGGCACCTACCAACATTGTTCAGAACTTCCGCTTGCTTTGCACTCGATTCTAAGCCGCAGGCGGTTTTTTGGATTACAAAAACCAGAAAAAAAGTGTGGCTTAGAGTCGAGTAAATACGGTATTTCAATTTCTCCACAACCTAAAGCTATTTCATCTGGCCATTTTTATTTCATATAAAAACTTTCTGATAATAATCACAATTCCGGTAAAAGTAAAGTTGCCACCAACTCCAAGGTTGGTCTGAATACCACAGTGAAATGGTACATCGTCTTCCTGGAAGTGGTATGCCCTGGCCTTTCTCCGATCTTCAAATTGATTTACCCAACCAATTATAGGGAAATATCCCATTTAATGCAGACTCCAAACCCTCCTGCAACTCATTTTTTTCACATTAACAAACATGGTCAAGGAGAACTGCTCCTCATTGCAGCTACGACCTGATAACAGCTTGAGCAAACTGTCTATATTGATTTCCTTATATCATACCACTACATGACAAATATTGTCCACATTCCTGCTCATGATGGTACACTGGCACCTACCCAGGCAACCTGCACTCATTACCCAAAACGTTATCAATAACCGCCAAATACCACGTTGATCCACATTTACAATGCCATGTAGTAGCGATTCTGTGTAACCTGGGTTTGACAAGCCATGATAAGTTTCCATATGAGTCACACAATTCCAATAAATTACGAATCAGTGGCTTGTGGGCACTAAGCCCAGGCGTGTTCCATGAGGTTCATATCAGGAGAATTTGATGGCTAAGACAGCGAAGTGGGATCACTATAGTACTCCTTACACAAGTGTAGCACAGTTCTGGCTGTGTGGCATGGACAGTTATTCAGCTGGAAGATGCCACTGGCACAGGGCAAGACATCAAGCATGAAGGGGTGCAATAATGTTCACAAAGTCCACAGTTGTCATGGTGTCTTTGATTACTATCACACGCCCCATGGAAACACAAGTGAATGTCCCCCATAGCCTAATATAGCCCCCACCAGCCTCATCTGTGGTGTGTTGCATGTATCGAGCAGCCATTTGTCTGGATGATGGTGTGTCTGTACACAACCAATGACCTGGTGTAACAAGAAACACAATTCACTCAACCAGGGAATACTATTCCATTGGTCCACAGTCCAATCTTGATGATACTGTGCCCACTGCAATCACAATTGATGATGTTGCTAATAAAAATGTGTTTACAAATGTCAGCAGTCCATGACACACCCAAGCTACATTAGCAATCTCTACAATTCATGGTGGTTTTAACTTTTGCATGCTAGAGAATGTAACTTTACACTTGACTTACTTTTAGCCTTTTATGGTAAGTCATGCAGTTTGAAATTTGGAATGTATCACAACATAATTCTTCTTAAAGCTACAGCATGCCAATACTTCTCATGGATTGAACTGTACTGTTTAGAGAATCATTGAACACCCGTTTTTCTCACAACATCATAGGGTACGTAACTCTTTAAACACATATGACTTACTTTTTTTATCATTTGCCATTGCTTCTCTATGGTGCAGCGTGAGTTATATATTCTTCCTGTACTTTTACTAAGTTTTACTGTACACATCTAAGCTTTGTTTTTATCTGCTTTTACATTAAGTATTTATGAATCCATTATATCTGCTTTTACTCAGATTCACTTGACAATGGGCTGATGTAAAGACCAAAGACCATCATGGACTTAATGTAAGTTCCTATTAGCAACTGGAGCAGCTTTTCGTCAACTGGGAGTACGCTCGCAGAATGAACACCCTCTGAACGTGGAGAAATTAATAATTCCTCAATTTGTCAAGGAAAATATGGGCCATAGTAGGCTGTAATATTCCTTACTAATTGTAAGATCTGGCCATTTCATGATTTATGCCATTTTCAAGCACATGTAGATAACCGTCATATGTGATGTGGCATATAAATCTAATTACTATTCCACCTATGAAGCCACATTTAAAATAGTCCATATAAGACATACTATGTAGATGAAAATCAAGTCCTTACATTATATAGGCACATGATTAAGTGTTAGCTGTAACCACTTACTGGAACAGATAATATATGGACTAAGTCAAATGCAGATTCACATGCCACATCAAACACGATAAATCACATGATGGCTATCCATGTGCGCTTGAAAACGAAAAACATTGAAATTGGCCAATAAATGTTTGGAGGCTATGGGCCCACGCACAAACTAAACTATAGTTACTTAAGGTTGAGTACCAAGTAAACTGTTTTTTGTTTATTTGCAACTAGTTTCTGGCTTACTGGGCCAGGTTCAGGAAACAGCTGACTAGCATTGACGACGAACACTAGTTCTTAGGTAACCAAACATTATCCACAAAGATACATTCCACTGCACAGAATGTTTTACACCAAACCTGTTTTTTAATGCTGAAAATTATACTTTATGCAACTGACAATATTAAACACAATAAATAATTAAAATATAAAATATTTCAGTTTTACAGGTTATACTGTTATAATGCTACAGTTTAGGATGTCGTGACATGCAACCCTAATGAAGCCAGAACCAAAAACCCTAAATAAAACTCCTCAGAACGAGCAGTAAATCTATCAGAAACAGTTCTTTCCATGAAGGAAATGGAAGAGCTAGTGAAAGGTTTCAAATATGCCTCTTCCAATAAACCTTCTCAAAAACAGATGTATTAAAAATTGTTATAGAATACAGTACAAACAAAGATGTTGCAACCAAACACAAAGTAAGTAGTGAATACAAAATTGGCTCGAGTTCGACCTCCTACATCACAACCTATGGACCAGAACACAATGAAAAACTTGAAAGAAGAAAATTACTCAAAATAACAACATTCTCACAAAAGCTATAAAAATAGTACTTTGGTTCTCATGGACAAAACTTATTGTACTCATAACGAGAAACAATTCCTCACACCCAATTCCTACTACATCCTCACCAAAGGAGCCACCAAAACCTTTAACTAAGAAATTAAAAACATAGCCACAACCTCTAAAAGCATAATACCTGAATATGAAGCTAAGTATTTAATCAATGTGAACCTGGTAGCTCCTTAACTGTGTTGACTTCCTACACTACACAAGGCAGGCCAACTTTTATGACCTCTTGTACCAACCTACACCATACGAAACAACGGAATTCCAGAGGACTACAGCATTACCAAATAATTAAATTTCTGTATCACAACCAAGACAAAATTTGAAACGAAGTTTGTAAATTCAATGGAGCTCATTTGCAAAATTAAAGACCTCTCTATTCCACACAGTACAAAACTAGTATCTTTTGATGTTAGCAGCTTACTTACAAATATACCAGTCAAAGAATGCCTCTACATTTTGACATAACTACTATACAGAACACGTGTGAATCATGTAGAAGTACACAACTTAAGACTGGTCACTCGGTCATGTTTGCAACAAGATTATTTTTGATTCGAAGATACTCTATACAAAAAGCTAGATGGCTTGTTAATGGGGTCTCCGTACAGTTCTCTTTTAGTAGAAATCTTCATGGACCATTAAGGAAAAAAAAAAAAAAAAAAAAATTCACCATGGAGATTGGTGGAAAATCCATTAACTTGTTAGACCTTAACATAGATACCACTACAAATAATACACATTTTAAAAATTTACAGAAAACCCACAACCGACAAAGTAATACTCTCATGTTCACAATACCCAATAAAACACAAACATGCTGTCTTCCATTCCATGGTACAACATCTCACATCCATACCAATGACAAAACAGAATTTCCAGACAGACTTGAACAACATTATATGTAATGCATCAAGAAGTAGCTATACCCCTGAGTTAACTAAAACATTTTACGCAAAAATCAAGCAAGAAAAATGCTACCCTATGTGTACGACCCCTCTTCAGCAACAGTCATATTTGAGACAAGATAGTATACTACCCCACGTTTAAGAAAGCTATACAGAAGTTAGCCCATATCATCAAATTCAGCTATTACAAAACTTTATTTTATGTACATGGCACTAGAGCTCTTTTACTATTCAACATAACGGACAAAACAGGCTATGTAAAAGTGGCCTTTAAAAAATTGCTTGAAATGACTGCAAGAAACAGTGCATAGGTAACAGGTAAGGCTATAGCAAACTAGGCTGACTGAATCCAAATGGAGCTGGAGAATGTCAGACTTCAGCTACGCCAAACGTGTGCTGAAGGAAGGACACAGATACCAAGTCCACACAGAAATGCTACATATACCCAATAAAGGAAGAAACTAAGCCTGTTAGAAACACTTGGAAGTAAACAAATATGTAGCTCAAAATCCCCAGCTGGTTCTAAATGACCAATTACAGATGAGCATAGCCCCAATTTTGAGCTTATCCCCACTTTTAAGCTTCGCAAGATACAACTAATCAGCCACATACCCACAGACCATCATAATGACACAATACAATTTCATATTCCTTACCTTAAATCACAAACTGCAACATTATAACAACTAACATTGAAACTTCCTGGCAGATTAAAACTGTGTGCCAGACTGAGACTTGAACTTGGGACCTTTGCCTTTTGGAGCAAGTGCTCTCGCATCCGAGTTACCCAAGCATGACTCAAGATCCGTCTTCACAGCTTCAATTCCACCAGTACCTTGTCTCCGAGTTTGTAATACTGAAATATCATTATTTTAATCATGTACCACGTTTAACATTGTCCATTGTGGAAACTAAATCAAACAATGGAAATTCCAGGATGGACTGTAACAATATTAAGAAAAGGAAAGTTACTATTCACCATATAACTGGTGTGGTTTCAGCTGCCTGAGGCTGTAGTCATGTCTGAGAGTTGCGTGCGTGCGTGCGTGTGTGTGTGTGTGTGTGTGTGTGTGTGTGTGTGTGTGTGTATTGTTGATGAAGACCTTACTGGCTGACAGACTTTTTGTTGTGCCTATCTGTGACTCAGCATGTCCACTACATGGTGAGTAGCAACTTTCCTTTTCATACCATTGTGTAAACTGTAATTTACAATGTAAAACATGTTCGCTGCACAACATACACGACTAGCGCTCAGACTGTTCTCAACCCATTTCACGACCTCACTAACTATAATAATGCAATCATGTAACCTGTACTGTACAATATTTCATATTATAATTATTTACTGTGTTTAATATTGTCCACTGCGTAAAGTGTAATTTACAACATTAAAAAACAAGTCTGGTGCACAACATTCTATGAAAGTTGATTGTACCTTTGATTATAATGTTCTGTTACCTGAGAACTAGTGTTCCCTGCGGACACTAGTTGGTTGTTTCCTGAAGTTCCTGTAAGCCAAAAACTGTTAGAAATAACAATAAAAAAATCAGTGAAACAATACAGTTTACTTGTTTCTCAACCTTAAATATGGAATTGTTCTACCACGACGTGAAGGAAGAATCCATAAATAAAATTATAGCTCCCCATTTGTCTCTGCTCCGCTTATATACTATTTTTACAGTGTCACATACCACATCACCATCTGGTGGTATTTAATGTTACATTAGGCAGTTGCCATAACATTTTGCAATCATAGTTCACATGACAGTCTCTTCCAACCAATATGCCAATTACATGCAACAATCATGTACTAGCACATCTTTCTCTTCAACATTCATTTCACTATGGACAACTCGTCCCTTACGAAGTGTATGTTATGTCGCAACTATTGTGAAGTTTTTCATACTGACATCATGAACACGTTCACCACTATTCATCGGCTGGTCCTTATTGCATTTTTAACTTGTTGGTAAAATGAAGATTTTTTTTCTCAACAAGTATTTTAATTTTATTACCTGGTGTTAGCCACAGCATCCCATGAGTGTTTTTACAATAATGGAAACTCCAAGACGCAATAACATACAAAAAATGTGAACAGGCATCTGCTGATGACTCCCATTGATGATGTGGGTGTTTGAGTGTGTATGCACAACCATTAATCATCAACACACAATACAATAGTATCTTTAAAATAATGCTTCCATATGTTAGACCTTCGTCCATTTCACCCCCCTCCCCCTCCTCTTTACTCAAAATTCTAAAAGATCTATGACGTCCTGCTTTGAGCAGGAATTAAAAATGATGACCTAACATAAATTAAAATCACACAAGTTTTATAATAATTATCCAGGTAGCCTTCCTTCAGGTGATTTTTAATGATGGCAATATTTGAATTCCTATCTCACATTTATTTCTGCCCACCACCACCACCACCACCACCACCACCACCACCACCTGGTTTGAAATCGTGCCTATTGCTTGTCTAATTCGATCCCACCCAGTCTTGTGCCCCCCAAGACCTATGTGAAAGTTCGTTGCTTTTTAGAGAGGGATTTTTGCTTTCTCTGGTTGTATTTTCTTTTAGTAGCGACTCACAATAATATCCTGTACATTTTTCCAGCTTTCTCCATGTACTAAAATTTAGTCAACAAGATCTACAGTGTTTTCATTCCTAACAAAATATAATACTAAGACAATTTCATTTTTTATATAATTAACTGCCATTTGGTTCATCAATTAATTTTAGTTCACAGCATTTAAAGCAACAAAGTAAGTGACTTGTTCAGTTAATAAAGATGCTTCATCAGTTTTATAGAACACAACAGAAAAACTCACCTTCCCCCACATCTTCATCTGCAGCGGCAGCTCCTTGAGCAGTTGGTGCAGGACTGGATGGCGTTTCTGGACCAGATGACTTTTCCTTCTGGGAAGGTTCCACTGGCAGCTCGTCCCCTGTAGGGCAGGTGGGAGCCTTGGTATTGTTTGATGCCGACACCCTAAATGTCTTGCCTGGCTGACCTACAGTTGCTTTGGCCTTCTGTGAAGGAGTTTTTGCATCATTTGTAGGCACAGCTGCAACTGCTGGCAAGTCCTCTTCCATTGGTTCTGGTTCTTCAGCATCCTGCTTCTCTCCAGGATGAGGTGATTCACTCAAAGCATCACTTAATGCCATCAGTCCCTGTGTAAAATACAAAATTATTCCAAATGCACTTGAAAACTATGAAAAATGACCTTAGCAAGGCATTTCACTACACATAAGAAGCTATTAAAACTGTTGATAAAAAACTAATGCAATGCCAAGATAAAGTTTAGAGCAAAATATTTTTTCATAGCATATGATATTTTTGTAAGAGTACACACTTTTCAGATAATAATTTAATTCAGAATGTCTATCATCATTAAAAAACTGCTACTAGTTTCCAATAGAACATCACATTTTATTTAGCTACAGTACCGCATCAAAACAATGCTGCTTGTCTGTTATATTGAGCTTTCATGTTCACCTTTCACTGACTTTCTAGATGACACGTGACTGGTCATTTACACATATTTCAGTCTTCCATATTTAAACACTGAAGAGATCTTAACAATCCACATTATTACTTAACAAATGCAGAAAATGAACAACAAAGGGATAATTATTCACTTTCAAATTAATGTCCCATTAAAAGACACAAAATATAGGATGCTAACCAATTCCCTATAATTTTAATTAATCTCCTGCAAAAATGTGTGTTGCAGTGCAAGCACAGATGTGTTCACAAACAGCAGTGATTGATTGTCAGTTTGGTGGCTAAAAGGCCATTTAAAGCATTGTGCTACAGTATGGTTACAGTACAAGTAGGACTACAGTTAAGCTATTATATACTATTCTGTGGCTGACTGCACTACTGAGCATATATGTTATGAAACAGCTGGTTGGTGTAAGTGATTTGATATTACTAATTTGCCCACTGTTCAAGTTTCTTTCATCCGTTAAGAAACGTCTGAACTTCAGTTGGCTGTAATTTAGTAAGGTATGCTTACTTAAAGAACTATTATGTGCTGCTGCTGCTGTTTTACTGTACTTTATAGATATTTTGTGCTTTAAAGGAAGATCATTTTACTCAATCATTACGTAAAGATTTAATTGGTTAGATGATGACTGAATTTTTTATAATTCAACTACGATTAAGTGGGGTGACCCTGTTGCTTCTCGTAAACCGAGGAGGTGTTTATGAACTACCTGTTGAATTACTAAGTGCAGGTAGAATACAAGAAACTGGCTTAAACTGTTTGCACTGCTGTGTATCCAGAATTGTTTCATAAAGTCAAGTGCTCTTGTTTGCAATGGTCAAATAGTTACTTCTTACCTGAAGTGTCTGAAAGCCATTCAATTACGAGTTGCAATTATTTGTTTTAAGGAGAAAAGTTCATACTTTAAAATCTTGGAATTCTTTGTACATATTGTTTACTGTCAATATTATTGATTGGTGGGTTGTTTAAAGTTTTCTGGTCTGACCATCTGTGTTCAAGCATATAAAATTTTGAAGAGACTAACAATAAATCTGCTTTTAAGGTATGTTTATAAAGTGCTTGAACCCTACCAGTCCCCTCCCACACCTATCATTTCAATAGGTTAACGATTTGTTTTTACTTTCGTACATAACTAACCATTTGAGGTTTTAATCATTGATTCTCCTGAAGAAGAAATTTTTAAAGATGCTGAAACCTAAGTCAAGGGGATTTCAAGAAACCTTGTACTACTGCAACTGATTTGGATGGTAATATGGTGGGTAATCCTACCAAGGTATGCACAATTTGATATCTTTGTTTATATGAGATCTGCTGCCAATTTCTGTAACTGTTTAGCTTTTCCAGGTCTTCCTACAGTGCACTACAATTTTCTGGCATTGCATGATTTGTGAATAATCTAAAAGAGCTCCTAATGTTATTCACCAGATCATTTGTGTACAGCGTTTCCCACGTTCAATGCAAGCACTGTTTCTAACATTGTGCAGGAGTGTGATCACCACTTGATGCTCAGGCTCACTGATTGTACTATGGCAGGAGGTATGTTGGTTTCAGCTAAGAACCAACTAGATGAGACAGGAGGGCATGGGAAAGAAGTGTGAGAAAATAACTGTGCCATTTAGCTCTTCAGACTGATGTGTCAGTAGTACTTGCTCACAAATTCAAACTGGAATAGATTAAATTATGGAAGCCAACATATTAGTCATATTGTTAGCATATTACTGTTCATGACTGTTTTGGCTTCGCAGCCACTATCAAATATATTGAGTACAGCATCAAACATGCACATAGTCAACTGAGTATGTGCCAACATGTAATTGCTGTACTTGTTTGATATGACAATGGCTGCAAAGCTGAAACTGGTCATGAATTTTAGTTAACTAATAAGTGGCCAATTCACTAAAATTTTACAGAGCAAGGTGTGTGGGATTATCGTACTTGTATTTATATCTCTCCTAATACCAATAATATTATTTTTTCCCCTTTTCTGGTCTTTTTTTCAATAGTAGTGCATATATGTTAGTTACATGAAGTACCTAATTTTTTTCTGCAGCAACCTTTATTAAATTTCATTATTCACTGTATAATTTACTGATTACTGATGACAACAGTACATTTAGTTCTTATAGAAGCATATTGATTAACAAAATATTTATGATTCACTATAGCTGCAAAACGCACTATCTTTAAAATTCATTTACGCTAACAATTGAATATTTCTACATCAAAATAGTCCTCATTCTCCTCTTTCAAGCAAAGATCTTACTTTTCCTGTAAATTTAATCCAAGAAAAATTATTCACATTTAAAATCTGTGTGTTCTAGAGTGTTTCAATATCAAAATGTCATTCGTTCAAAATCCAGTGCCATAGTTTTGTAGCTCTAAAATATATACTTTTACTTAAATAATTTGTTAATTATTTAATTATTCAAATTAAAAGAGTTCACGTACTTGAAAATTCTTAACATACATTTGCAATCCCCGTGCACATTAAACAGTACAGACTGTTTTGTCATTTGGTACTTATATAGCTCTTAGTTAAACAAACTATCGTATCTATGTTCATTTTCATTTCCTTTTCTTTTATGGTAACATCTGAAACAGAACAGCTTAGTACTCTGCCAATTTATAATTTTTTTAATACGTGCATCTTCATGTATAAAGTCACAGTCTGTAGCTGCTATTCACTCAGTACTGTCACTGTGTCATTCAGCCATTAATCAGTAGTTAAAATGGTTAGTTATTACATGTTAGACCAAAATGCAGACATGCCAGAGCTGGTGGTCATGTGTGCATTAGATGTGCTTACTTGTGTCAATGAATGTGTATGGTGTTCCCTTTTTTGACAAAGGCTGTAGCTGAAAGCTAATGGGTAAGTGCCTTTTAGTTGTGCCTGTCTGCAACTTAACGTGACATCTTTTCGGTAAGTAGCAATCTATCTTTCCCTTACATTGTTAATTTTATCTACAAATCTTTTTGTGAGTTATAGGAGGAAGCTGCAAACTAGTGGTTGATTCTTCTAGCAACATATGCTCTTGGAACTTAAACAGCGGATTTCTCTGAGGTGATCAGGGTTGATTTAAGGCCCAACCAACGTTCAGGTGCCAAGCAAACGTGCAGGATTTGCGTACAGTATGTATCACAATTAATAGTGAAATCTGACTCTGGTGAAAGTGTACAAGGGTGGGAGGAGGGTAGGGGCATTAAGAAGTCACTTGTGTGGAAAAATGTTCTCGAACCGGTCCTGGATGCAAATATGTACACTATGAATGTATCAAGAGACAGAAGGGAGGCACCCACATGCCTTCACCAAAAGTGGAAAAAGAACAGAGCTGTCAATTTTGCCTTTTATGTTTCAAACAGACACACTCCAACAGCTCCAGATCTGCCATCTGATGGGTATGCCCGATATTTAGTTCAACAATGTAGAGAATTAAGATTTTATTTACCTGCCAAAGAGAAGGACAAACAATTGAAATTCATGACAGATTATGAAATCTAACTGTAGTTCTCCACTTAATGTAACCTGTAACTCTACTATTAAATTCATAAAAGCAGAAGTAAGGAAATGAAATCTATTTCTGTCAACAATGGGATGCAGTTAATTTAAGACACTGAAAACAGTTTTTACATGAACTTTTCTCATTACTGAAAGAAAAATGGCAAAATAAACAAGAAGAAACAGTTGAGGAAGTCACTATTACCTACCTGATTACCACCAAACCTCCGTGTAACTTCAGCATGGGCTTGTACAAGCTGGGCCTTGATAAGTGCACACAACTTGACACAAACATGGGAATTTGCAACAGTAGGCTGCTGCTGATTCTGCTGCTGTGCCTGGGAGCTATACCTCGCAGCTCTGCCTTCAGAAGCTTGTTGCTGTTGTCCACTGCCTGGTACACCTTCAGATTTACTCAAGTTAGTTGCAGCAGATGGTTTCTCCTGCGCACAATAAAACCACAGACTAAAATAAGGGAATAAGCCTCAATGAAACCTAACACACTGCATCACAAGTCGACTGAACTACCAAGTTGTCTCAATTGTAGCCATTACCTGAGAGAAGCCATTTCTTATTCAATAATCTCTGATTGTACAATAATCTATATACATATAAACTAGCTTAATGCCCATTGTTCACTTATGTTGACTGTATGCTCTGCAGAGATTTTTTTTTTTTCCTGTTTTTATTTACTGTGATTTTCATGTTGTTCACAAACTGCAACACCTTCCAAAATTTTCATGCTAATTAAGGCTGGTAGCTGGAATCTAAAGTTTTTGTTAACAATGCCTTTTGCATTCTTACAGAGATATTTCTATAGCAACTTTCATCCCCTAATAAATATTTCTTTATATCTAACCAAGATGTGAAATACCAATTTTCATAAATTTAATTTAATTTTTTTTTAATGTAACAAAACATTTTCTTAAAAATTTTCATCCCCAATGGGGTTGAATTTCCAGAGACACTAAAACACATATTTTTTAATTTCTAATCAAGAAGACAAATACCCATTGTCATACATGTAGCCTTAAAAAACCTTTAGTAGTTCTTTATTTTCAAAATAACTTTCACCCGCTATTTTACCGCCTTAGCAGTTCAATTTCCAAGAATCCTGAAACACATATTTTTTTCTGATTGATAAACCAAATACCAGTTTTCGTAGTTCTAGCTTCAAAATCCCCTTAATAGCAATATACTTCCAAAAAGCCTTTCATCCCCTATTTTGTCCGCAGCTCGTGGTCTCGTGGCTAGAGGGATTTTATCTGCAGAGGGACTGTGTGTTTGCATTGTCCTCATCATTCCATCACCACCACCACTACTCGTGATAGTGGCTAGACTGGACTGCGTAAAAAATTGGAGTATGAAAAAATTGGGACTTTGTATGGGCGCTGATGAGCACACAGTTAAGCGTCCCAAAAACCAAAATCATCATCATCATCATCATCATCATCATCATCATCATCATCCCCCCCCCCCCCCCCCTTAGGAGTGGAATTTTGGACAATGCCTACACTATAAGGTCCACATCCTCCTCATACTTCAAGTTTCTATCCTTAGCAGTTTGGGATGGGCGATGATGTGACAGTGAATCAGTCTGACTCATTGCACCCCCTTAAGGGTTGAATTTCCAAAAAGAGTGACGTGTATGTTTTACTACTAACAGAGAAGCCAAATACAAGTTTTCATAGATTTAGCTTCAAAAATGCTTGCACAATGAAATATTTCCATAAAAACTTTCATCCCTACAGAGGTTGAATCTCCAAAAATGCTAAAACAGTTATTTCTTTATTTCTGACAAAATTGCCTTAATAGTGAAATTTTTCAAAAATATCCTTCATCCCCTATTTCACCCCTTTATGGTTCAAATTTTGAAAAATCTCTTCTTAAATAATGCCTACAATATACGATCCACGCCTTACCAAAATTTCTGGTTTCTATCCTTAGCTGTTTAGGCTGGGCGATGATAAGTGAGTGAGTGAGTGAGTCAGTCAGTCAGGATAATGTGTTGATCTGTATCTTTTACTATTCTTTATCTTATCTGAGTAACTAATAATGAGGTATTGAATCAAATCTAGAAGAAGGAGAGTTACTATATGGCTTTACTAAAAGAGGAGATAGGCCAATCCCTTGAGGCATCAAGGGATAGTTAATTTTACACTGGAGGGAAGTGTGGGTGTTAAAAATTGTAAAGGGCAACCAATACTTGACAACAGCAAGCAGATTCAAGCAGACGTAGTGTGCAGTAGTTATGCAAATATGAGGAGACTAGTGTATAGAGTGCCTGGTGACCACTGACTACAACAAATACTAATTTTAAGTTTTTCATTTGATTCTTTGATCCTCATACAGTCACAGTTTATTAACATAACCAAGTGTACTTTAATAAACCAAGTGTACTGACAGTTTTTCCCATAATCACAAGTTTTTGATAAGTTCCAATTAATAACGATCATAGTCTTGATATAGTGTGAGGTAACTGATAGTGTTTGATATACAAACACAATCCTACATTTCAATTTGTATTGGTGGAGTGATTAGGGGATAAGCTTAACTTGCCGATTTCCGGATTATCTGAATTCTCGTCACCCCCTCTTTCTTTCATATTCATAATGATAGTGTAATTTTAGAGAAAGAAAGGGACATGGAATGTATAGGAACTTTTCTTTTGTGTGTGTTTGTGTGTGTGTGTGTGTGTGGGAGGGCGGGGGGGGCGCGGACACACGCACGCATGGAAGGGGGGGGGGGGGGGGGGGTTTACACAGGCAAAACGTGTGATTTCAAGTATGGATAATGAGGGCCTTCGTTAGTTTTTTTTAGGTCGCAGTTAAAAAGGACTATAGGTCCAATCGACGGAAGGAAAGACAGCTACAAACAGGGACCTGGAGAAAGTTCCATAAAATATGCCATAGATACAAAGTATGACCTGGATCTTAAAGATTAAATGTCGTTCCAATATTGCTACGACAGATCAAAAGTAAAACGTAGTACACAGCCTGTGCATCATTAGGTAAAATGGCCCATAACTCAGACGGCAAACATAAATGAGAACATAGTGGTTCAAAAAGGGCATTCCGCTAGGAAGTGATGAACTGTCAAAGATTGAGGGGGATCATCACTTAACAATTGACGATGGCTACAAAGACAGTGCCCAATAGACAACCTAGCTACAATAATCTTCTCAGGTTGACAGGGCTGAAAGCAGGTCGTCCAAGTTGCTGGGAGAGGTTTAATTCCCCGGAGCTTGTTCTCATGAAGGGAAGACCAGTGTTGACGCCGAAGTGACGCCACTTGCTGACACATGGCAACAGAGAGATCGTTGGAGGGAATGGAAGAACTAACGGGTCGAAGTATGAGGACTGCAGCCTCGACAGCAGTGTCAGCGGCCTCATTTCCCATCAGACCGATGTGGCCAGGGGCCCACACAAACATCGCAGTGTCTTCATCAAGAGTGAACAAGTGAAAGCTTTCCTGGACCAGTTGCACTAAGGGATGAACAGTGCACAATACACACAGCCTCTGAAGGGCACTGAGAAATTCAGAGTAGAAGTCACAACTGAAAGGCCTGTGTCGCCGGATGTACTGCATGGCCTGATACAGGGCAAAGAGCTCCACTGTAAATATTGAGCAGTGTTCTGGAAGCCAATATAGAAAAATGTCGGCGCCAATGATGAAAGCACACCCGACACAACAGTCAGTCCGAGAGCTATCAGTGTACACAGAGGTATTATTGCGAAGCTCTGTGCTGAGGTCGAGAAATTCTACAGTGCTAGAGCAAGGCTGGAGTAGAGTTCTTAGGAAGTGAATGATGTCCAAGGTGAACACGGGCCACTGTACAAAGCCAAGGCGGTGAAAGGTTCACATCCATTGGGAAAGTGGCAGGTAGCGTGAAGTTAAGCTGCCAGAGCAATAGCCAAAAGTGAACTCCAGGAGGTAACAGACAAGAAGGGATGGGCCCAATACTGGTGATCAAAGGAGCCATCGAAGGAGGAGGCATAGGATGGGTGACCAGGAATGGCAGACAAGTGGCATACGTCTACTGAATAAAAAAATCACACCTGTATGACTGCGATAGTTCGGTAGCTTCTGCTTACAGACTCTCAACAAGGATCGTGTAAAAGGTGCCAGTGGCCAAACAGATGCCATGATGTTGGACTGTATGAAGACAGTATAGGAATGGCAAACATGCAGATGCATAAACACAACACCCATAGTCTGGTTTCGACCAGACAAGGGACCAGTACAAATGGAGGAGGGCGGTCCAATCTGCTACCCAGTAAGTACCTCTGAGGACACATAGGACACTGAAGGATCGCATACAGTGGGCAGTCAGGTAAGACACATGGGAGGACCAAGAAAGTTTCATATCGAGCATGAGCCCCAGGAATTTCGTAGTTTCAATGAATGGAGGAGCAACAGGCCCATGGTGTAAAGATGGTGGAGGAAACCAACTGCACTGCCAGAAAGTTATACAAAAGGTTTTGTCAGTGGAAAAGTGAAAGCTGTTGTCGATTCTCCATGAGGAAAGACGATTGAGACAACACTGAAAATGCCGCTCAAGGAGACAAGTCCATGGAGAACTACAACAGACGGCAAAATTGTCAACGAAAAGGAGCCAGAGATGCCTGCCAGGAGACAGGCCTTAATAGGGTTAATGGCAACAGCAAAGAGGATGATACTCAGAACGGAACCCTGAGGCATGATGTTTTCCTGAATAGAGGGGCCCGACACAGGAGAACCAGTAAGTACCGTGAAAACTCAGTGTTTTAAAATTCCTGAAAGAAATGGGGCACGCAGCCTCGAAAGCCCCATGTGTAGAGTGTACAGAGGATACCAGTCCACCAGCCAGTGCCATAGGCTTTCTCCAAATCAAAAAATACAGCCATAATCTGATATTTCCACAGAAAACCATTCATGACATGGGTTGACAAGGTGACAAGATGGTCAACTGCAGAACACTGTGGTCGAAATCCACAATGTGCAGTGGATAGTATATTATGAGACTCAAGCCACCATACCAGTCGGACATGAATCATATGTTCCATAACCTTGCAAACACAGCTCGTAAGAGAAATGGGGCAATAGCTAGAAAGAAGGTGTTTGTCCTTACCTTGTTTAGGTATGGGTATGACTGGCTTTACGCCAGCATCTGAGTGATGTGCCCTCTGCCCACCAGAAGAGAGAGGTTCTGCAACATCTGAATGCCAACATCGTCTAGCCCTTGGGAGGAGGACTGGGATGAAGTGGCAGCATGATCTAGCTTCCTCATACTAAAAGTAACATTGTTGCACTCACGATCCTGAGAAAAGAAGGATTTTGCTCGAGCCTCTCCACGTTTCCGATGGACTAAGGCAGGGTGATAGTGGGTGGAGCTCAAAATATCTGTAAAATAGAGGCCCAAGGTGTTGGAGATAGCAATAGGGTCCGCTAGGGCATCATCTACTATGGTCAGGCAGGAAACTGGGGAATGGACCTTGGTTCCAGAGAGCCGTTGGAGGTTGGCCCGCATGATGGAAGAGGGAGTGGAACTGTTAAAAAGAATTAGTAAATAAATCCAGCTAGCTTTTTTGCTATCTTGAAGAACACGACGGCCCTGTGCATGCAACTGTTTGCAAAGAAAGCAGTTTGTCATCATATGATGACAGTTAAATATGCGGAGAGCATGTCTATGCACATGTATTGCGTCGCAGCATGCCTCAGTCCATCAAGGGTCCGGGACACAGCATGGCAAAGAGGAAGTGTCAGGAATGGAAATTTCTGCGGTGGTAAGGATAACGTGTGAAAGATGCTCTACTTGGTGATCACCACTGGGGAAATGTTCTTTTTTGAAAGGTCACCAGGGAGGAGTAAAGCCTCCAGTCAGCCTTAGAAAGCTGCCATTTGGGTGTAGACATATATGGGGTAGGAGTCAGCAAATGGATAGCACACGGGAAACAGCCAAACAGCCACTTGAGTAAGTGGAACAGAGAACGTACCACTCAAGATGACAGGCAAGCTGGGCAGTGCAGAAGGGGGGGGGGGGTGTCCAAAAGGGAATAGGTGTGTGTGGAGTCTGAAAGGAATGTGGGTGCTCCTGTGTTAAGACAAGTGAGGTTAACGTGATTGAGAAGGTCACAGCAGTGATAATGTGTCATAAGTTGAGCTAGAGGTATGCAGATGGTCTATGTAGGTACAGAGGAGATTATAGGGTCACAAGAATAACATGAAATAGAACTATATAAATATTTTGTGCAACTAACACAGCTGTAGAATGATGTGAAATGAAATGGTGCGAAGATAAGTTGATTTAAGATATAAATTGAATCAGGTACTGAAAAAAGCATGGTATAACGATGTGGATGTAACAGGTATGTATAATAATCTGTGACTGCAATAATTTCAAAGGAAGTTTGCAAAACAAAACCACCCAGAGATCTATATATGTTAATAATTCAGTGACTTATATTAATAAAACTGGATGCAGAACCAAAAATTCATACAATAGTCAAAATGGTGATGATAGTGTCATGGGAAGATTAAAAAATAGAGATTAACTGGAAACCAAATTTTATCTAATACTTTCAATACATTAACGTATGGAAATTTCACAATGGAGGAGGGGGGGAGGGCGAGGTGTGCAAAGAAGTCCAGATCAAAATTCACCATGTGGTATGCAATAGGTAAAGTTTTCATTTATGTGTGATGGCTTGCTACTTTCTGAAGCTGCTGATTGTACGGTCGTGATATGGTTTAATACAACAACAGAAAATACTGTATTTTTCTTTCACAGTTGTACCATACAGCAACAAGACTTCTACTGAGAGGAGCATTATAGATTTAACCACATAATTCTTGAGCCAGTGGGTAGTGACACCCGCTGAAGGTGACATGAAGATGTTAATTGGGAGGGGGCAACAGGATGGAGGGTGCAGGGATAGTGGTTTACTGGATGATGAGCCCAGGACAATTACAGGACTCAAGGACATGTTGTAAGGATAACTCCCATCTGCATAGTTCAGAAAAGCTGATGTGGAGGAAAGAATCACAATAGCTGGGGTTGGGAAGGAGTCATTGAAACTGAACATATTGTGCTCAGTTGCATGTTGTGTCACTGATTGGTCAACTTTGTTCTTGCAATGCCAGTGGCCATTCATCCTAATTGACAGATTGTTGATAGTCATACAGACATAAAAATCTGTGCAATATTAGCAGAAGAACAGGTATGTGACATGACTACTTTCACAGGTGGCCTGACTTCCAGTAAGGGTAGTAACCTTATGATAGGACTGGAGTAGGAAGTGCTAAGTGGGTGGATCATGCAGGTCTTGCACCTTGATCTACCACAGGAATATGATCCCTGTGGCAAGGGGTTGGGAATTGGAGTGGCATAGCGACGGAATAGCGTGTTGTGTGGATTGGGTGTGAAACAGAACACCACTTTAGGATGGGTGGATAGGACCTTGTGAAGGATGTCCCTCATTTCAGTGCAAGATGAGAGATAATCAAAGCCACGATGATGGATTCAGTACAGCTGTTCCAGTCCACGGTGATATTAGGTGACCGGTGGCAGGGGGGAGGTGGAAGGGAGTAGGGGGAGGGGCGGGCAGGCACTCCTTCGTAGCTGATTCTTTGGTGTGGTGGAAGGATTGGGAATGTGTCAGAATATGGTACATGAAATTGTTTGCGGACTAGGTCTGGGGGTAGTGTCTCTCTGTGAAGGCCTCGTGAGACCTCCAGCATACAGGGCAACGGAGTTCTTGTCACTGCAGATATATTGTCTATGGGTTGCTAAGCTGTATGGGAGGGACTTCTTGGTATGGAAAGGATGGCAGATGTTGAAATGCTGGTACTGTCGGTGGTTAGTGGGTTTAATGTGGATCAGAGAGTCAGAGAGGTGGCGGTCAATACCCATGAAGGTGGCACATTGGATAGAGAAGGGTCAGGTGAAGAGGACTGGAGAGAAGTGCTGAGGTTGTGTAGGAATTTGGACAGGATGTCTTGGCCCTGAGTCCAGATCATAAAGGTATCAATGACCCTGAACCAGAGGTTGGGAGGTTTGGGAGGTTACAAAGGTTTCCTCTAGATGACCTGTAAACAGTTTAGCATAGGAGAGTGCCATGCAAATGTCCATGGCTGTGCCATGGACTTGTTCACATATCTTCCCCTCAAAGGAAAAATCATTGCGAGTGATTATGTAGTTGGTAAGGTGTATAAGGAATGAGGAGGTGGGTTTGGAGTCTGAAAGATGGTGGGAGAGGTAGTGTCTGACAGTGGTAAGACCAAGAGCGTATGGAATGTGGTGTCAACAGGTATGAGTAGGGATCCAGGAGATGAAGTGGTGGGCATGATGTGGAGTCGGTGAAGAAAGTGGTTAGTATCTTAGATGGGGGATGCTAGGTTTCAGGTAATGGGCTCTGGGTGTTGCTCAACAAGAGCGGTGATTCTTTCAGTGGGGTACAACAGCCAGTTACAATGGGGTGTCCAGGATTTTGAATTTTGGGGAGTAAGTAGAAGGTGGGTGTGCACCGGCAAACAGACTTTAGCTCAATAAAGGATTATTCCAAACTCTAGCTAGTTTCCCTCTTTTTGTGTGTGGCTACCGATGACTCAACACTTCTGCTTATGGTACTTGTAGGTCTTATAATCAAATATACTGAGTTGCCTATTAGAAAATTCTGTGATACTTGAAAACACTGCTAAATTACCTACAAAAAAATTAAAACATTGTGGTAGACTGTTGTATGCATATGCAAGTTTGTGTTTAAGTCTTTGCTTCAATAATACTAATCACGTTGAATATTTCTTAAAATTATTATTAGTTACATTGAAGGCCATTAATGAGTATATTTATTGTGAAATAGATGTACAAATAACAAGTTTATTGAAGAGGTCTCCACTAAAAGTTTTAGGACTAGCAAAAAACAAACAAACAACGCCCGAAAAGGCCTTGAAGGCCCAAAGGTACCGACCAGTCGCCACATCATTTGCAGTCCTTAGGCATCATGTGATGGGTGGATACAGAGCGGGCATGTGGTCAGCACACTGCTCTCCTGGACATTTTTCGTGACTGGTGCCACTACTTTTCAATCAAGTAGCTCCTGAACTGGCCTCACAAGAACTGAGTACATGCCACTTGCCAACAGCACTCAGAAGACTTGAACAGTGACCCATCCAAGTGCTAGCCATGCCCAACAGCACTTTACCTCAGTGATCTGATGGGAACCGGTGTTACCACTGTGGCAAGGCCACTGGCTTTAGGGCTAGCACCAGATACAATTATTGTCACATGCTTCTGTACCCCAAAAATGCTATCTAAGTAAGTCAAGTTTTGTCCGAAAATGTTTTTTCACCTCATTATCAATCCAAATTTACAGAATAAAGTAACTTCTTCATTTACTAGCCAACTGTAGCTGTCACCATGCATGCTGTAAAAATACAGATGAAATAAGATGCTTCATTAATTACACATTAATAAGATTATAGTTCATAAAACTGAAAACTATCTACTTCTAAAAATAATATTTCACTCTACAGTGAAGTATGCAAACTGATTATTAAACTCCTTGACAGATTAACACCGTGAGCCAGACACCATCTCTGAACTGATCATTATTGTCTTTGCCACAAAAGGCACATGTTCAGACTCAAATCCAGCCGTGTTGGAAATTATTATTTGAACTCAAGTTTCACTATCTATTCCTTTATTTCACTGTCTGAAGATATGGCAATAGTTTCGACAGGAGGAAGAATTATATGTTGTTTTATGAATGCTTGGTGTCCGTTCTTTTGGACAACGATCATTTATACCTGCCTGCATTCATACAGCACACATTCATGTAACTGTTTCACCTCAATGGACAATGAATCCACAACCTTCAGTGCGGAAGCATATTTATGTTTGACCTCCAACAGGAATCTAAAATTAGCGAGTATGGAGGACATGGACAGGGACTGCAGATAGGTGGTGCTAGGTGGGAATGCGGGTCAGCTGGGAAGTGTGCCAAGAAAGTCCACACATTTGTGATAAACACTATATCTGGGTGGTGCACTGCTTAAGTAACTGCCTAGGAAGCAGGAGATCCTGGTTTTGAGTATCATTTCAGCCCATTTTCTCTAAATACCACTGATTCCACATAAAGTCCTGATGTAGCTGATATTAGTTCCTCCCCCCCCCCCCCCCCCTCTTCAATTTACATAACTAGAATTATATGTACTGAGCCACATCAAAGCTTTTTAACAGTCACACTGTTATTCTGTCCTAGTTCTCATCTTAATCTTATTAAGCCTGACTTGCAATTATTAGTTACTTGTTTCATCTATCATGTTATTTGTTTCTTAGGGACTGATGACCTCAGCAGTTTGGTCCCATAAGACCTAACCACATTTTTTTTGGGTGCCTTATGAGTCTTGATTTGGAGCAGTTTTTCCTGTCCAACACTTTTACTTTTTTGAAAGTAGTAGCATCAACTGTGTTCTTAAATTTAGTAGAGAGAGAGAGAGAGAGAGAGAGAGAGAGAGAGAGAGAGAGAGAGAGAGAGAGAGAGAGACCGTGTGTGTGTTTTGCATTTAATATTGCATTCTTTACCTGCAATGAAGACCCCAAAGCAAACTAGTTCCTTAGTTTCCCAAATTTCCAAATATTGAAAATCCAGGATGGAATAATGACAGTATTATGAAAAGGATACCCCACTATACAGCGGAGATGTTGCATCATAGACAGGTACCACTGAGTAGTACGCACATAAGCTGTCAGCCAGAAAGCCTTCTTCTGAATTGGACAACATACATGCACACACATATGGGCAGTTGTGCACAGTTGGTTGAATGTGTGTGTGTGTGTGTGTGTGTGTGTGTGTGTGTGTTTTGTCTAATTCAGAAGGCCTTCTGGCTAAAAGCTTAGGTGCGTGGAAGTCTCTCTGTTGTGCTTGACTGCGACTCATTATTTCTGCTGTATGGTGAGTAGCAATCTTTTCATAATACTGTCAAAAATTCAAGGAAAAAAAAGAAAACAATAATCATGAGCTAAAAAAGCCTATTCCCTTGAATGATGTAAGAAATATCATTTTCACTCACAAAAAGATCAACTGCTGGCATGTTGAAACTGCAAAAATTAGTAAAACACAACATTAGAAAAGAACTGAAGTGTACAGGTTGACAAAACTTAGGTCACTTATGATCTTCACAATTTCTGCATAAATTATTATTATTAAGTGCTGTGGGCCAACAACAACAGGAAATAAATCTTCCACAGTTACAGTTTATAAATGAATAACTTTATTTGTTAATAATCAGTTTTAATACTGAAGCCTGATTGTTAAATAATAAAAAAATTCGATGGTATTAAAAGGAAGGAAAATAACAGGAGAATGTGGACTAGAGGAAAGGAACAAAAGAGGAACCCACTTGGTGGAATTTTTTGCAGAGCATAATTTAATCATCACAGCAAGTGAAAGAAGGCTGTGTACATGGAAGAGACCTGCACACACTGGAAGGTTTCAGATTGATTGTGTAATGATAAGACAAATTTCGGAACCAGATTTTAAACTTTCAGTAGCAAATTGTAAAGTAAGAATGTAGGGACATCAGTAAAGAGAAAGAAAGTGTTGTTGTTGGGTAGATCCCATGGAAGAGGTGTTGGCCAACTTTTGCAGGATGAACTAGGATCAGAATACGAGGTCACCAATTTTTTAAACCTAGTGCTGGTCTGGAGCAGGTGACAGAGGATTTAGGATCACTTTGTAAAGATTTTACTAAGGAAGACACCATGAGTACAGTGGGTGGGCCAGATAACAGTATTGACAGAGATCCTGGGTACAGTATAGAGTGTGACCTGGCAAAGAGAGCATCAGCACTGAAGCATACTAGTGTTGAGTTTGTAAATGGGGAAGGCACTGTCATGAGTGATGAAATAACAGTTGTTATAGCGTTCAGAAAAGACCCTTTATTAGGGTATGGGCAGAAAGAAACCAAGTTTTAAGAGAGGTTAGGACTGATACAAACCTTCAGTTTGAGGGGGGAAAAAAATTCTAGCTTATCACATCAGCATAAGCAGCTGTTGGTTAAGAATTTTCAACAATCAGCAGAAATTTTAACTCTATCCAATTTTAACCCAGTCAATGTGAAATGGCTATCTTCATTGCATCAAAATATTCCAAGGACTGAGAAATAAAATTAATGAATTAATTATCTGCATAGATGAATTAGAATCCTCAAACCCACTTGATATAATCTGCCTCTCTGAATATCATGTGACCACTGGTATAGAACTTTTAAGTGTTACAGAATTTAGGTTAGCATCTCAATTTCGTAGAGCAGAAATGGAGAAAGGAGGAGTTGCCACATTCATCAGGAACTCTCACAAATTTAAGAACATAGACATTCATAAATTTTGCCTAGAACAGCATATGGAAGTATATGCAACAGAAGTAGAATTTCATAAAAAGTCCTTCATAACATTAAGTGCAAACCGAGCACCTGCAGGTAACTTTAATCTGTTCATAAACCACCTTGAAGCTGTACTGGCCCATTTAACAACCAAAAACAATGAAATAGTGGTTGCTGGTGACTTCAAGGTAGATTTCCTAAAAGATTCTCCCAATAAGAACTTATCTGAGTTAGTAACACTATCATTCAACTTAATTCCCGCTGTAAAGTTCCCAACTAGGGTAGCCAACTGCTCACAAACAGCCATAGATAATATCTTTACAGAAAAGTCAAATGAACAAAATTATATTACAAAACCATCAATGGCCTCTCAGACCATGACATGCAGTTCCTTCCGTTAAATGTTAAAACTGAACAGGATATAAGACCAATTAAATGTGAACTCAAGAGGGTAATCAATAAGCCAAAAATTGATTACTTTAGGACACTCCTCAGAGACATTCACTGGAGTGATGTTTACAGTGCTCATGGCATGAATGAAAAATTCAACGCTTTTTCTAATAAAGTGCTTACCTTATTTGAACACTGTTTTACCCCAAAACTATGTAAGGTGAGAGCAAAGTCTACAAAGAAGCCACGGATTACTCAAGGAATAGAGGTATCTTGTAAAACAAACTGAAACAGTTCTGATGTTGATGCTGTAGCACATTACAAGAAATACTGCAAAATATTAAAGACTGTAACATGGACATCAAAGCAAATATATTACACATATTACAAGGAAAAGATAGTCATATCAGATAACAAAATAAATACAATGTGGGATATAGTGAAGGAAGAGACCAGTAGAGCCAGACATGAAGAAGGGCAAATAGCATTAAGAATAAATTATACATTGATGACAGATGTGTATAGTGCTGCAGAACTTTTTAACAAACTTTTTATAACTGTTACTGAAAAGATGGGGTTGTCAGGTTCTGCAGATATTTCAATTAACTTCCAGAATATGAATTTGACCCTCAGTAGCCCAGCAGAAGTAATGTCCACCAAAAAAATCTTTAACATCAAAAACATCTAGTGGGTATGATGAAATATCAACCAGGTTTATTAAAGAATGTGATTCTGAGTTAAGTAACATATTAAGCTATCTGTGTAACCAGTCGTTTATCAGTGGAATATTTCCTGAATGGTTGAAATATGCTGAAGTCACGCCACTGTTTAAGAAGGGAGATAAAGAAATACCGTCAAATTTCCATCCAATTTCACATTTGCCAGCATTCTCAAAAATTTTAGAAAAGGTAATGTACTATTGGCTTTTATAACCATCTTACCACAAACAACATACTGTCAAAGTCACAGTTCAGATTTCTAAAGGGTTCCAATATTGAGAAGGCTATCTACACTTATAGTGAAAATGTACATAATTCATTAGACAAAAAACTGCAGGCAACTAGTATATTTTGTAATCTGTCAAAGGCATTTGACTGTGTAAATAACAATATCCTTTTAAGTAAATGAGAATATTATTCTGTAACAGGATATGCTGCAAAATGGTTCAAATCTTATATCTCTGGCAGGAAACAAAGGGTGTTATCAGGAAAGAGACATGTATTAAGCTATAAGGCATCATCCAGCTGGGAACTAATTTTTATATATAAGGATGGATATGTGTGTGTGCGCGAGTGTATACCTGTCCTTTTTTTCCCCCTAAGGTAAGTCTTTCCACTCCTGGGATTGGAATGACTCCTTACCCTCTCCCTTAAAACCCACATCCTTTCGTCTTTCCCTCTCCTTTCCTCTTTCCTGACGAAGCAACCATTGGTTGCGAAAGCTAGAATTCTGTGTGTATGTATGTGTTTGTGTTTCTATCGACCTGCCAGCGTGTTCGTATGGTAAGTCACATCATCTTTGTTTTTAAATATACACTCCTGGAAATGGAAAAAAGAACACATTGACACCGGTGTGTCAGACCCACCATACTTGCTCCGGACACTGCGAGAGGGCTGTACAAGCAATGATCACACGCACGGCACAGCGGACACACCAGGAACCGCGGTGTTGGCCGTCGAATGGCGCTAGCTGCGCAGCATTTGTGCACCGCCGCCGTCAGTGTCAGCCAGTTTGCCGTGGCATACGGAGCTCCATCGCAGTCTTTAACACTGGTAGCATGCCGCGACAGCGTGGACGTGAACCGTACGTGCAGCTGACGGACTTTGAGCGAGGGCGTATAGTGGGCCTGCGGGAGGCCGGGTGGACGTACCACCGAATTGCTCAACACGTGGGGCGTGAGGTCTCCACAGTACATCGATGTTGTCGCCAGTGGTCGGCGGAAGATGCACGTGCCCGTCGACCTGGGACCGGACCGCAGCGACGCACGGATGCACGCCAAGACCGTAGGATCCTACGCAGTGCCGTAGGGGACCGCACCGCCACTTCCCAGCAAATTAGGGACACTGTTGCTCCTGGGGTATCGGCGAGGACCATTCGCAACCGTCTCCATGAAGCTGGGCTACGGTCCCGCACACCGTTAGGCCGTCTTCCGCTCACGCCCCAACATCGTGCAGCCCGCCTCCAGTGGTGTCGCGACAGGCGTGAATGGAGGGACGAATGGAGACGTGTCGTCTTCAGCGATGAGAGTCGCTTCTGCCTTGGTGCCAATGATGGTCGTATGCGTGTTTGGCGCCGTGCAGGTGAGTGCCACAATCAGGACTGCATACGACCGAGGCACACAGGGCCAACACCCGGCATCATGGTGTGGGGAGCGATCTCCTACACTGGCCGTACACCACTGGTGATCGTCGAGGGGACACTGAATAGTGCACGGTACATCCAAACCGTCATCGAACCCATCGTTCTACCATTCCTAGACCGGCAAGGGAACTTGCTGTTCCAACAGGGCAATGCACGTCCGCATGTATCCCGTGTGCCACCCAACGTGCTCTAGAAGGTGTAAGTCAACTACCCTGGCCAGCAAGATCTCCGGATCTGTCCCCCATTGAGCATGTTTGGGACTGGATGAAGCGTCGTCTCACGCGGTCTGCACGTCCAGCACGAACGCTGGTCCAACTGAGGCGCCAGGTGGAAATGGCATGGCAAGCCGTTCCACAGAACTACATCCAGCATCTCTACGATCGTCTCCATGGGAGAATAGCAGCCTGCATTGCTGCGAAAGGTGGATATACACTGTACTAGTGCCGACATTGTGCATGCTCTGTTGCCTGTGTCTATGTGCCTGTGGTTCTGTCAGTGTGATCATGTGATGAATCTGACCCCAGGAATGTGTCAATAAAGTTTCCCCTTCCTGGGACAATGAATTCACGGTGTTCTTATTTCAATTTCCAGGAGTATATTTTTCCCGCGTGGAATGTTTCCCTAATGGAGGGAAACATTCCACGTGGGAAAAATATATCTAAAAACAAAGATGATGTGACTTACCAAAGGAAAGTGCTGGCGTGTCGATAGACACACAAACAAAATTCAAGCTTTCGCAACAAACTGTTGCCTCATCAGGAAAGAGGGAAGGAGATGGAAAGACGAAAGGATGTGGGTTTTAAGGGTGAGGGTAAGGAGTCATTCCAATCCCGGGAGTGGGAAGACTTACCTTAGGGGGGAAAAAAAGGAAAAAAGGACGGGTATACACTCGCGCGCACACACACACACATATATCCAGACACAAGCAGATATATATATATATATATATAAAAAAACAAAGATGAGGTGACTTACCGAACAAAAGCACTGGCAGGTCGATAGACAGACAAACAAACACAAACATACACACAAAATTCAAGCTTTCGCAACAAACTGTTGCCTCATCAGGAAAGAGGGAAGGAGAGGGGAAGACGAAAGGAAGTGGGTTTTAAGGGAGAGGGTAAGGAGTCATTCCAATCCCGGGAGCGGAAAGACTTACCTTAGGGGGGAAAAAAAGGATGGGTATACACTCGCACACACGCACATATCCATCCACACATACAGACACAAGCAGACATATTTAAAGACCTTTAAATATGTCTGCTTGTCTCTGTATGTGTGGATGGGTATGTGCGTGTGTGCGAGTGTATACCTGTCCTTTTTTCCCCCTAAGGTAAGTCTTTCCGCTCCCGGGATTGGAATGACTCCTTACCCTCTCCCTTAAAACCCACTTCCTTTCGTCTTCCCCTCTCCTTCCCTCTTTCCTGATGAGGCAACAGTTTGTTGCGAAAGCTTGAATTTTGTGTGTATGTTTGTGTGTCTATCGACCTGCCAGCGCTTTTGTTCGGTAAGTCACCTCATCTTTGTTTTTATATATAATTTTTCCCACGTGGAATGTTTCCTTCCATTATATATATATATATATATATATATATATATATATATATATCAATGACCTTTCATCAGTAACAATACCAGATGCCAAGTTTGTTTTGTTTGCTGATGATACAAACATTGCAATAAATAGCAAATCAAGTGTAGTCCTAGAAAGATCGGCTAATAAAATATTTGTGGACATTAATCACTTGTTCCTAGCCAATTCTTTGTCACTAAACATTGAAGAAACACACTACATGCAGTTCAGAACTTGTAATGGGTGTCCCACGAGTATATGCTTAACATATCATGACAAGCAGATAGAAGAAGTGGGGAGTGTTAAATTCTTGGGATTACAGCTTCATAATAAATTCAACTGGGAGGAGCACACCACAGAACTGCTGAAGCATATAAACAAATCTCTATTTGCAATGCGAATTCTGTCACACAAAGAGAATATAAAAATGAAAAAGCTGACATACTATACTTACTTTCACTCCATAATGTCATATGGAATTATTTTTTAGGGTAATTCATCAAGCCAAGCTAAGTTTTCTGGGCACAAAAATGTGCAATAAGAGTTATATGTGGTGTGAACTCAAGAACATCCTGCAGAGGCCTGTTTCCAATATACGAGGGCTATTCAGAAAGTAGGGAACTTGGCATTAAAAAAAACTAAGTACAAAAAATACATTTTATTATATAAATCTGAAAGAGTGCCCGACATACTACTTTTCCACATGAGGCACTTATCGCAGCTGTGGACAAGCTTTGAAAGAACTTCGTTGTAAAATTCTGCCGCCTGAGACTTCAGCCAGTGCGTAACGCCCACCTGGAGTGTCGCGTTGTCATCGAAGCGCTGTGTTGCAAGCCAGTTCTTCATCTTGGAAAACAAGTGGAAGTCTCTTGGTGCGAGATCGGGGCTGTAAGGGCAGATGAGGGAAAATTTCCAATTTGAATGAATTAATCCTTTAACTGTTCTGGACATTTTAACGTGCGTGCCTTTGTACCTGTCCCTGTGTTCTCTGAACACGTTCACAGTACCAAGTAGAAGGACTGGTGGCACACGTAAACACGTTCAGAGAACACAGGGACAGGTACAAAGGCACGCGCATAAAGAAGTACAGAGCAGTTAAAGGGTTAACGAGTTCTTCAGTGCAGTTTGCCATGTGAGGTCAGGCATTGACGTGCAAAAACAAAATTTTGGACATCAGCTTTCCTCGGTGTTTGTTTTGAACTGCTCTTCTAAGGCTGTGCACAGTTTGACAGCACCAAGCAGAATTTGTGGTTGCTCCATGCCTGTCGCCATCAACTTCCTTGCTGACAAGGTTTGCAAACTTTTTTTTTTTTTTTTTTTTTTTTTTTTTTTGGTGGGTGGGGGGTGTACTTCGTGTGTCCCCTCTCCATGGACTGTAATTTTGTCTCGCAATTGATGTGTTTCACCCCAGTCTTGTCACCAGTTACGATTCGATCCAGTAATGAATCACCATGTTTGTGGTAGGCTTCCAGAAATGTCAATGTTACCCCCATTTGCTGTTCGTTATGGTGCTCTGTAAGCATTTTGGGCACCCATTGTGCTTTTCAGTGACAATTTCAAACAACAAAGCCCATGAAACTTGCAGAAAAGAAGGCGAAAACTCCGTTATTGTGAAGCGACTGTTTTCACGAATCGTTTCATCAACTTTTGTGACAAGATCGTCAGTCACAATGCTCGGGTGTCCACTCTTCTCTTCATCAGGAACATTGGTTTGACCATTTTTAAACCGAATGCACCATTTCTGGATGGAACATTCCCTCATTATGACGTTTCCGTACACTTCGCACAGTTCACAATAAATTTCTAGAGGTTTTAGTTTTTTTGCCAAGAAAAACCGTATCACAGACCACATCTCACAACTGGCGAAATTTTCGATTGCAGCGCACATTTCAAATTTGAATATTGAAAAAACCAGACGAGCAGAGACGTTCTCGCTGTCACGGCTGGATGCCAACTGAGCTGCTGAGCATGCCCACACCAAAATATACACGATTGGCGCGCACCTAGTGGCGTCAGATGGAAACGTTCCCTACTTTCTGAATAGCTCTTGTATTTATTCCTTAATGAAATTTATCATTAAAAATATATAACTTTTTCAAACCAACAGCTCAGTTCATGGAATCAATGCTGGAAATAAGAATAATCTTCACAAGGATTTAAAATAACTTACTCTTGTACCAAAAGGTATGCATTTTCAATAATTTGCCAGCTCAGCAACCAATGAAATTCAATGTAAGAGAAGCCTAAAGGATTTATTGGTGGTCTCTCTCTCTCTCTCTCTCTCTCTCTCTCTCTCTCTCTCTCTCTCTCTCTCTCTCTCTGTGTGTGTGTGTGTGTGTGTGTGTGTGTGTGTGTGTGTGTGTGTGTGTGTGTGTGTGTGTGTGTGTGAGTGATGTACAATCTAGCGTTCGAACCATTTCAGTGCAGTAATGTGTTCATTGTAAATAAGTATTGCAGTAGTTCTGTTATATACCAAAAACTATATATATATATATATATATATATATATGGACGACAATGGAAGAAACTATCAGAAAAATTCCTGCACATAGAAAAGATATACAGACATATCACAGGAAAACATAGTCCACACAAGAACACCAACAAAAACGGAAAACACCTGATAGACTTTTGCAAAAGCCACGACCTCCCATTATGTCAACAAAATTCAAGAAACCAACACGAAAACTTACCACATGGAAATTCCCCAGCGGAAAGCAAGAACTACAAATCGACCACGTAATAGTCCAGAAAGACTCACAAAAAGAAATTTTGAACATAGACACCCGTAAAGGCTACTTCAACTCAGGCCACCACCTACTACAGATCAGGATTCATCTTTTGCCCAAGAAAAAGCTCCAGAAGAACAAAATTGTTAGACCAGATCAAGAATACGTTACTTTAAACCAGACACAAATATTACACAAAATTAAAATGGAGAAAACGACAGACTGGACACAACTTTCACGAAGAATCTGAGAGGCCATGAAACTAGCACAAGCACCACGCACACGGAAACACCGTTGGTGGAACCACACATGTGACCAAGCTACTGACCAACGAATCAGTGCATGGAAAAAATTTAGTAGCCATAAATCCCGAGAGAATTGGATGAACTTCTTGAAAACACAGAAGCAATCAAGCAAAATCATTCGCAGTGAAAAACAACAGTATGACAAACGGCGACTGACAGAGATAGAATCGGACTTCATGAAGAACAATACAAGAAACTTCTACAGAACGTTCAGAGAAAATATGACTGGATATCAACCACCCAACTTGTGCTTCAGAGGACCGGATGGAACCCTAGAAACCAATACCAAAAACAATTGTGACTTTCTGGCAAAGTACTTTGAAAAACTGCTCAACACGGACCCCCCTATGGAAGAAATGATGACAGAAACGAGCACATACAATCCAGATAGTGAACCTTCAACTCTAGAAGAAGTTAAAGAAATAATCAAGTCACTCAAGAATCGTAGAGCACCAGGGGAAGATGGCATCATCGTGGAAATCTGGAAGTTACAAGACCCAGAACTCACCAAAGACATCCACAGGATCTTGGAAGACATCTGGAAGACCATGAAAATTCCTGACGACTGGAAAACTGCCCTGATACACCCACTACACAAAAAAGGTGACAAGACTGACCCGAACAACTACAGAGGAATATCCCTACTACCAATCACATACAAGATCCTCTCTAAAGCTTTACTGAACAGACTAGAATGCCAGACCGACCACTTGATTGGGGAATACCAAGCAGGCTTCCGTAAAGGGCGGTCTTGTGCGGAACAAATTTGGAACCTGAAAATGATTTTACAACACAAACAGAACCTGATCATTACCTTTGTTGACTTCAAAAAGGCGTACGACTCTATCGACCGGAAAACTCTCTTCGAAATTCTAGCAGAATACAAAGTAGACAACAAAACACGGGCTATCATAGAGCAAACTTTAACCAACAGGACCTCCAAAGTAAAGTTCTGTGGGGAAGTATCAGAGCCCTTTGAAATTCGCATAGGTGTCCGACAAGGCGATGGCCTCTCACCTCTCCTTTTCAATATGGTGTTAGATAAGGTCATAAAAGAATTGGAAACATCACAACAGGGGATAACCTTAGGAAACCTACAGGTTAAATGCCTGGCTTTTGCAGACGAATTGGCGATTGTCACGAAAGGTATAAAGGAAACAAAAGACGCTACTGAAAAACTGCACGAAATCGCTTCCAAAACTGGACTACAGATCTCTTACGAAAAGACACAGTTTATAAGGACAAAGAAACTCTCATCTCTGAACACAAAGTATGGCACGATTTACAAAATGGCAAACTTCAAATACCTCGGTGAAACACTACAAATGAGTGGACATAACAGAGACTCAAACGAAGAAAGAAAGACTAAACTGGACAAGGCAAACAAAGTAGTGTGGAATCATTACAAAAAGAAGTCTATCTCACAAAAAGCCAAATTACGCCATTACGACACGGTGGTGCTCCCCAAGGCACTATATGCAGCAGAGAACACACTAATCCTAGGGCATACACGTATCAGACAATTAGAAAAAGTAGAACGGAAAATATTTGGCGCCACTAACAAAAATGGAATGTGGATCAAGAAACCTACAGAGGAACTGTGCAAACATACGGAGACAATCACAGAAAAGATTAGAAAACGCAGACTACAATTCTATGGACATCTATACAGAATGCCATCACACAGGCTGACCAAACAGATCTTTGACTGGGTAACCACTAGAAACAACAAATGGGTGGCAGAGGTAGAAAACGACCTGAACCAACTCAACATAACAGCAGACACAATAAACGACAGAATAAAATTCAGAAACATCATTAAGAAAAGTAAACTACATGAGATACAATGTGACAAACGAACAGGCATAAAATGGACCGAAGAACGCAAGCAAGATCACAGCCAGAAGATGAAAGAAATATGGGCAACCAAAATGGCAATCAAGATGAAGCTGAAGACACAAAGCAGACAAGAAGCATGGACAGAGGACCGGAAACAGAAACACAGCGAGCAAATGAGGGAAGTTTGGGCAGCAAGGAAGGCAGCAAAAGGAACTGGCCATGTAGTTTAGTCCAAATGCGCTCTTTAAGGGCAAAACACCAATAATAATAATAATAATAATAATAATAATAATATATTTTAAATTTAGTGCATTAATGCGATCTTAGCAAATGAGTGTTGGAAAAAAAAAAAAAAAAAGAAAAGAAAGAGAAGGAGCGGCAATCATTCAACTTGGGACCTGTAAAAGGTACATTAGCTTATTTTAGTTGTAAATATTTGTCATGTATTATTGTTTTTCTGATGTGTTCTATATCCTGGAGGAACTCCTCAGTATGGATCAATTGGAATGAAAGTAAATCTAATATAATCTAAGACATTTCCAGGAGCAGATTTGGACTGACTACAATTGACTGGTTATGCACTGTAGACAGAAACTGAAAAAATTGCAAAAAGGTAGAAAATTAAGGAGATTGGTCCTGGGTAAGTTGAAATAACAAGAGGTTGTGGAGAGTTTGAGAGGGAGCATTAAGCAACAACAGGAGAAAGGGATACTCATGCAGATGAATGAGTGACTTTGAGAGATATTATAGCGAAAGCAGCATAGGATCAAATAGAAAAAGGACAAGGTGTAACAGAAATTCTTGGGTATCACAGGAGATACTGAATTTGATTGATGAAAGGAGAAAATATAAAAAATCTAGCAATCTCGAAAATGAGTTTCCTCCAGGCCTGCAACATAGTTGTCAATTCCGACTATCAATTCTTTGCTTGAAGTGAATCTTCGTCCGCCTGGAAAAATTTTCAGTTTTTGGAAGAGATGGAAGTCTGACGGAGTCATATCAGGTGAATAAAGTGGGTGTAGTAACAGTTCAATTCATATCTTAGTTCATGTAATTTTGCCATGGCGACAGCACGTGTTCGGGCGCGAAAAAAGTGTCACAGCACCCATCTTGCAGATAATTTTTTCATTTCCAATTCTTCAGTTAAAATGTGATGTACCCTTTCAGATGACATCTAGCAAGCATGAGAAATTTCACGAACTTTCAATCAGCGATCTTCCATGACCATTTTGAGCACTTTTGCAATGATTTATGGAGTAGTGACACATCTTGGCCGACCACTGCACGGATCTGCTCTCCCGACCAAATTTTATTCTACATCTACATCCATACTCCACAAGCCACCTGCCGGTGTGTGGCGGAGGGTACCTTGAGTACCACTATCAGTTCTCCCTTCTATTCCAGTTTCGCATTGTTTGTGGAAAGAAAGATTGTCGGTATGCCTCTGTGTGGGCTCTAATCTCTCTGATTTTATCCTCAGGGTCTCTTTGCGAGATATACGTAAGAAGGAGCAATATACTGCTTGACTCCTCAGTGAAGGTATGTTCTCGAAACTTTAACAAAAGCCCATACCGAGCTACTGAGCGTCTCTCTTGCAGAGTCTTCCACTGGAGTTTATTTATCATCTCCATAACGCTTTCGCAATTCCTAAATGATCCTGTAAGGAACCACGCTGCTCTCCGTTGGATCTTCTCTCTCTCTTCTATCAACCCTACCTAGTATAGATTCCACACTGGTGAGCAGTATTCAAGCAGTGGGCAAACAAATGTACCGTAACCTGCTTCCTTTGTTTTCAGACTGCATTTCCTTAGGATTCTTCCAATGAATCTCAGCGTGGCATCTGCTTTACCGACGATTAATTTTATATGGTCATTCCATTTTAAATCACTCCTAATGCGTACTCCCAGAAAATTTATGAAATTAACTGCTTCCAGTTGCTGACCTGCTATATTGTAGCTAAATGATAAGGGATCTTTCTTTCTATGTATTCGCAGCACATTACACTTGTCTACATTGAGATTCAATTGCCGTTCCCTGCACCATGTGTAAATTTGTTGCAGATCCTCCTGCATTTCAGTACAATTTCCCATTGTTACAACCTCTCGATACACTACAGCATCATCCGCAAAAAGCCTCAGTGAACTTCTGATGTTATCCACAAAGTCATTTACCGTATTTACTCGAATCTAAGCCGCACTCGAATCTAAGCCGCACCTGAAAAATGAGACTCGAAATAAGGAAAAAAAAATTCCCGTATCTAAGCCGCACCGGAAATTTGAGACTCGAAATTCAAGGGGAGAGTAAAGTTTTCAGCCGCACCTCCAAATCGAAACAAAGTTGGTCCATTGTAATATGAGAGACAATTTAGGTCGAATGAATGACGATACAGCTACAGTAGTTTGGTTCGAGTCGTAAGCTTAGCAGTTAAGCTTTACCAGGTAGCCATTGCTATGCGTCAGGCGCTCCGTCCGTATTTATACGGGTACCCTTCCTTTTTCGTGTGCTTCGTCTGATTTGCATCGATTGCTTATTTTGCTTTGATCTGATAAGTGCTGTTTTCTTTGTTATAGGTGTTTGCGTCACTTTAAGCTGAAAATGCATTACTGTACTGTGTGTCACGCATTGTTTGTCGCATTCTGATAGTGCGTGTTTACGGCCTGTCGCCGCTCGCGGCATAGCTTGCTTTTGTGCGCGCTACTGCTGCTTACAATTAAAAAGAAAGAGAGAGTAATCGTCTCACTAGCGAAACAATGGCAAGAGACTGCTATTTGTTGTTACTTACACTGCTGCTTTCTTTGATAATCATCAACAAGAACCAAATAATAGACTGCGTATGATAGAACATGTTCTGAACGAGAGTTAGGCGAAAATGTTTCTCCGTTTGAAAATCTTTGCGGCCGCTTCTTCAGCACATCAAATTCTGCACAGAAATTAGAGTCATCTTAAAATTAAAAATCTAGTCAGTTGCCGTGCTTCATTTCTGACTGTATCACTATTAGTCATAAGAATAATACGAATATAAACATGACACAATACGTATATTCTTCCGCGTTTGCTATTGTCTCACTCTAGTTTCTTAGTTTATTAGGCAGACAGGATTTAAATGAGATAGCAGCAAACACGAAAGAATACATGGCAAAATGTTTATATTCGTATTATTCTTATGGTGAAGAGAATACTGCATGTGATTCACATTTCATCAGGTTCCTATTAGCAACCATCTCTTCTCACAGGTAGGAAAAAATTCAGAAAGTAGAGTTGGCCATATTGACAAACATCCCAAACAGTCTTGCATGTCGGATTTTCGTAGTACATTGAAATTCTGCTACATTCGAAGATGAACAATACGGAATTTGTATTTACTTCGTTGGATAATGTATGAAAATGCAGTGGTCGAAACTCGGGGCGGAGAAAAAAAGCTCGTCTTCCACCTTTTTTTTAAATTTATTTACTGACGCGGAGGTTTTGGCGCCAGTATTTATCATTGTGCCTATGAAGCATGCCTGTGTAGCGCTACATATATTTGACGGCAGAAGTTAGTTGTGGCGGCACCTACCAACATTTTTCAGAACTTCCACTTGCTTTCCACTCGATTCTAAGCCGCAGGCGGCTTTTTGGATTACGAAAACCGGAAAAAAAGTGCGGCTTTTTAGATTCGAGTAAATTTTTATGGAGTCGAGGTAGCAGTTGTCGTTATACTGGTTATCACTGTTAGCATTCAACCGCGATTCTTATACATGTATTTTAACAACGCGTTTCAAGAGACAATGCTCCCATCATCAGGTTGTAAAATCTATGTCATGAAATTAAACGGACTAAAAAGACAAAATACCATCACAAATAGTTGGGAAGTTCACAGAGTAAAAGAGAATTAAAAGTATATTGGACTGTGGGTCCCCGTCTTACATTGAAGTTGTTGACACAAGTCGATGGCCATCCCGTAGTTACCAAATATGCTGTCGCACTGTGCCGGCTCGGGAGCTGTTGTGGACTGATGTGCCTAGGTGTTGTGGCGTGGTTACAGCCGTGTGCTTGACAGTAACGCTATGCTATTGGGTGCTTAACTTCCTTATAGCATTGGTCAGCCATCGTTAGTCTCTCGCAGCTCCGTCAGTGACATGCTACAAGTTTAAAATCGCATACCTACCCTAAAAGTGTCTTTCCGCCATCCACCTAACCTTTGTAACCTCTTGGTTCATCCCTATGAAATCCCCAAACCACCTTCCCTACCCTCTGGCTTCTACCCTTGGAACCGCCCCCGGTGTAAAACCTATCCTATGCACCCACCCACCACCACCTACTCCAGTCCTGTAACCCAGAAGGTGTACACGATCAAAGGCAGAGCCACGTGTGAAAGCACCCACGTGATTTACCAACTGACATGCCTACACTGTGAAGCTTTCTATGTGGGAACGACCAGCAACAAACTGTCCATTCGCATGAACGGACACAGGGAGACAGTGTTTGTAGGTGATGAGGATCACCCTGTGGCTAAACATGCCATGTTGCACGCGCGCGAGCGAGCAAGTGTATACCTGTGCTTTTTTCCCCCCAAAGGTAAGTCTTTCCGCTCCCTCTCCCTTAAAACCCACATCCTTTCGTCTTTCCCTCTCCTTCCCTCCTTCCTGATGAAGCAACCTTGGGTTGCGAAAGCTTGAAATTTGTGTGTGTGTTTTTTTGTTGTGTCTATCAACATACCAACACTTTCTCCTTTGCTAAGTTACAGCATCTTTGTTTTTACCAAACTGTTCGTTTAATAAGTCATGGTTGGAAAATACTGACAGTTATTACAGACAAATGGAAAAGCAGGCAGATGCTGAACTCGGGCCAGATCAGTTTGGGTTCCACATGAATGTAGGTACACGTGAGGCAATACTGATCCTGCAACTTGCATGAAAATGCTATGAGACAAAGCTGTCATTTGAATGTACTTTAATAGCTTTCAGATGTCTTGATAACACTTTTTATTATTTCCAAAATCACCTTACACACCTTGACATTTTGTCATTTTCAAAGGCTACAAAATAAAACAGAAAATTGGTATCTAAAGATATGAAAATATGTTACATTTCTTCACTGATTAGATACATAGTATAATCCAGTGATGAATTCAGCCCCCCCCCCCCCCCCCCCAGAAATTGGAAATTCCATTATCACCTGGTCTGTTAACTTGTACCGATATGACAAAATTTAAACTACGCCAGCTGCTGTTGCTAACGAAGTTTGGAGTCGACTAAGGAGAAGTCATGATGACATGCCGTTTTTACAAGCAAAATGAATGTGTAACACAATAGGTGGTGGCTGGGTGCCTATAGTTTGGTTTCGTTACTTATTGGTTTGGTTTGGAACACTTAGCGTTTAGTTGTTCTGTTTTTTTTTTTTTTTTTTTTTTTTTTTTATTGCCAACACCAACAAATTAACAGTTGCTGTATAATAAGTGTGCGGTAAAGCTAAGCGTTGCAAGGTGTGTTGGCAACACCGATTGTGGAATAAGTCAGCCTTTCCTCTCTCATGTCTTCCCTCACTGCACCTCCAATCGGCCTAACGTGTTAAGCTAATCCCTTACCTACGCAGCCCACCCTCGCTGTGAACTTTATTCTTATCTGCCACTCGTATCTATACTTTATTTGCCCTTAGAATAAACCAGATATCGCAAAACACATCCCCGGGTATTGCTACAGAATTGGAAATAGCATCCGACATTTTAAAAGATTGTTTTAATTTTTTTATTGCATTACTAGGAATATTTCCAAGATTTAATAGCCATATAGATTTTTCCTAATCTATGAGTCCAAAGCTCAAACCAAATATTTGTGTACACTTGACAATGATTTTCACTGTGTCAATGGGGATACACAGTTTTTGCCTAAAGAAGCGGTACATTCCACCATGAGTGGGACGAAAATGGCTAGCTCTGAGCACTATGGGACTTCACATCTGAGGTCATCAGTCCCCTAGAACTTAGAACTACTTAAACCTAACTAACCAAAGGACTTCACACACATCCATGCCCGAGGCAGGATTCGAACCTGAGACCGTAGCGGTCGCACGGTTCCAGACTGAAGCGCCTAGAACCGCTCGGCCACACTGGCCGGCTGAGTGGGGCCACACTGGCCGGCTGAGTGGGACGTTTGGCAACACTGCTCTACGAGTATAATCTAAGCTTTCATTGTTGTATAAAAACTCAATGCACTGTTGAAACTGTTGTAAGGTTGTAACAGTCAGTCGACAGGTTACTATGGAAGTGTGATGTGATTATGTAGTCTACTATGAGCAATCTTCGTCAATTTATAACATAAAAAGAAGTGTTAGTGCCAAAATACAATGTAGAAACAACAAACTTTAATTTCTTTCTTTTCTAATAAAAGAAGTGTATAGACGAATGTGAGTTTACTGAAAGGAGTGCTAGTTATTGTGACTATGAATTGGGTAGGTCTACCAAGTCTTCAGTTTCCCTTCCATAGTTTTCAAACGATAAATGTGCTATTTCTGGCCCATCCGTAAATTGCAATTCTAAACAAAGTATTGAATGCAAGATTAAGTATCAGCAAAATTGGGAGTGTCAGTACAATTGGTTGTACTTTGATCACCAGCGGGGTGGGGTTTTCTGCAAATTGTGTGAAATGCATTTAAAAAACGACATCGAAACTCTACAGAAAACAGGAGGAGTGTTCATTTCTGTACCTTTCACTAAATTTAGAAAAGCTACCGAAAGCATGGGAAAACTAGAAAAGAACGCCAACTCAGAAAAACATGCAAGAGCCGCTGCACTTTAAAACTGTAGATTACAGGGATTAAAGGCTCCAATTCATACACAGATATTTAAACAAAATGAAAAAGCTTAAAACCACTAAGCATTGTCATTGTTAATTCGAAGTCTGCATTTCATTAGTAAGGAAGAAATACCCCACACAACAAAATATGAACCTCTAATTCATAAGGTAGTACTTAAAAGCGACATTAATCTTGAAAAGTGGTTAAAATTTCAGAGCGAAGGTCCACATATCTTAGTAAGCAAACTTTCTTACAACAGATTATTATCTTGTTCTTTCGACGGTGCTCCTAATTTTAGTGGTTCTATCTCAGGAGTCCACATTCAGTCGTCAGAGAGGAAGGGCCATAAGCTGCCATACATTCACTGTAGAGCACATGTTTTGTCAATTGCTGCCATCAAATCTAGGAATAAACACCCCATTATAAAACGCACATTACATGTTGTTAAAGACATTTACAAACTTTTTCATGGTTCTTCCAAACGAGAAAATGTTTTCCTTGTAATTCAGTGTGCTTCAGAGCAACCTGTTTTAAAAATACCCGAAGCTGTTGACATCCGATGGTTCAGTACCTATCGCACATTTCATGCTATTTTCCTAACCTACAAGTCCATTATAATGGCATGTGAACATATATACAAGGGCGGTGCCGATTTAACAAGTTTAGCTGGAGGAATCTTGTTAGAAATGATGAATTCCAATTTCAATGTAGGTTTAGTGATTTTGGATGATATGTTAAATGCAGTCTCAAACTTACGTAAAGTTTTGCAGAGACAATCACTTAAAATTTCGCAAATCCCTCTACTTGTTTCTGGAACTCTGGAACATTTAAGACACATCGACTGTCTTTGCGACTACGATGGACATAGTGCAGAAAATGAAACTCTTAATAAAATTAAAAAACTGCAGGACGACGCAACAGAAGTTAAAGGTGTGCTATTCACGAATGAAGAGGAGCAGATTCAAGCTATGAAAAGGAGATTTGTTAAAAGTATGATTGATGAAATTGAGCAACAGTTTGATGAGGCAATACAAGTGATAGAACGAAGTGCATATTTTGAAAGTTTTAAAAAATTTCTACAGTTTAGTGATAATGACTAAAGAACTGTGCTTGATTTTGGGACTTACAAACGTCGATGCTGTTATTGCAGACTTGCATTCTTTTAGGTATGTTGTTAGTAACAAATTACACGATACGTCTTCTGATGTTGATTCTTTCATTCTGAGAGCTGACATCGGCTATGAAGCACTACGGACACTCGCTGAATGTGTACTGTGCATTCCCGTTTTGACTTGCAGTCTGAAAAGGTCATTTAGTACAATGAACAGGGTGATGACAAAATTAAGGAATAGGATGGGTCAGGAAACGCTTCGAGCTCGTGTGAAGATTTCAACTGAAGGGGACGACGAGCCAACAGAAAGTTTTATTGGTGACGTCATCAAGAGATATGCTGTAAAAAAGCCTCGACGTATTAGTTTGATGTAAATGTGAGTTTTTTTGCATGGGATAAAATTATTTTATTATTTAATATAATTAACTTAGGCTTAGCCTAAAAGCTTAGTACTTAACCTACAAATTATTCAATTATATATTAGCTATTCATGAAAAAATTTTAAATATTAATAGCGCTGCTATATGTTTAGAACACTATCACCTAAATTTTAAGCCTATAACTTTTGGAGAGTGGCCTTGTATGGAAGTATCTGAGGGAAAGGGTGGAATGGGGGGAATAAAAACTGCAAGATCAAGAGAGGAATACAGTAAGATGGTTCCAATGGACGTTGGTGCAGTTGTTACTAGGTGACGAAGAGACTAGCACTGGATAGACTAACAGGGAGAACTGCATCAAACCAGTCTTCAGACTGAAGACAACCAAAGCAATGATGACAATCAACGTTGTCATTATACAGACTTAACAGTTGTGTGGATGCCACAAAACACAGGAATTTGGACCAAAATTATTCATGCTACTTAAAACCAACATCAGTGATGTGATCTGACTCCAACATATGCTAGTTAATATAAAGGGAACTTATAGTCTAGTTTCGGTGAGCATATGTAATTTCGTGCTCTTTTGTGGCAGCTTTACAACTGCTACGATTTTTGGACAAAGACTGTGTTAAAGGAGCATTTTATGAAAAGGTTTTAGCTTCAAAACCATTTACAGCAGAATAAATAAGTAAAAAAAGAAATCAATTGCAGTTATGGAAGATTTATTTCCTGAAACAGGTCATCCACAATCAAATATTACTGACTGTAGGCAATTTTTCACCTTTGAGCATAGCACATTCTACAAGCATTTGCAATGTCTCTTCACTCTTATGGCAATGATGTACACATAAAAAGTGAAACAGCCTTACCATCTTTGTTTTAGATGTACAATATTTATTAAATTAATCCTGTAAGTGTCTTAACAAATTGAGGTAGTCTTACTTGTAATTTCCGGCTTGGTGCAGTCTCTGAGTTTCGTGAATTGTTAGCAGCAGTCACGACACGCCTTTCAAGGCTTGCCAAGTTCTCACTCAAAAGGAACTCTCCAGATGCTAATGCAATATCACGTGATGGATCAATGTCCTGG
Organism: Schistocerca americana; assembly: GCF_021461395.2. Classification (NCBI taxonomy): domain Eukaryota; kingdom Metazoa; phylum Arthropoda; class Insecta; order Orthoptera; family Acrididae; genus Schistocerca; species Schistocerca americana. The sequence continues at coordinate 670,532,467 of NC_060120.1, forward strand.
TCGCCAGAGTCATCCTGGTCAATAGCAGGTACCTGTTGATTCCGATGAAACAATCTATTCACTTGATCGGCAACACGCTGAGCTACATTTGCACGACCACGTTCACGAACACGTTCCAATAATCCTTGGAAATGGCTTTCATGGAAGAAAGATGTACCCATCAGTTTATCCAGATACCTACAATCAATAAAGACAATAACTGCAACATATATCAAGGTATTAAAAAAATCTGAATCAGAAATATTTGGAATATCATGAAAATTTGTGAAATGAATACACTATTACAATTCATTGTTAGAAGAGGAATGTTAGTGGAAGGAAATGCAGAGAGTATAATTATGATTTTTTCCACATTACGAATACATTTCAAATAATTTATCATCAACCAGTCATACAATTGTTGCGCTTAACTTACTTAATAGAGAAAACTCTAATTTTATGGGAAAGACATGCTGGCAATTACTTACCCTCAATAGGCAAAATTTCAGTGCTGCTGACAGGCATATTTAAAAGTATTACTCTGTGTGTGTGTGTGTGTGTGTGTGTGTGTGTGTGTGTGTGTAGGGGGGGGGGGGGGATGTAATAGTGTTACATTTTTAACTCTGGGAGTTTACCTTCAAGGACTGAATACCAGTGAGCTTTCAACACTTTCTGCTGTAATGTTAGATCTCACATAACGTAATGATTATTCGTTTCTGTTCCAACATGCTTCGTCACACTGTGCCAACTCTGGCAAACAAACAGTAGAAGTTACTCACTGTCTTTCATAGTGATCACGTGCTCCTAAATGCACCAGAGATTGTATGTTTCCCGCATGATTTGTGCCTGTATGAAAATGACAGGCAGAAAATTTGTAAGTAACAACGATATCTTGAGGTGGCTTTTGGAATATACTGAAGATGAAGCCGAGTTCACTGATGAGAAAACACACAAACAATCTATTCCTGTGTGTGTTTGTGTCCATGCAAGTGAATCTGAAAGTAGCAATGAAGATGGAAGTGACAATGTGCAACCCCTCACATGTGACTGGCAGGTTATCATGATGTGGTGGCAATATTATCAAAATTATATACTCTGTCAAACCACAGGGATTCACTATTTGTCAAAATGCTTGCCCAACAAAAGAACTTCAATATTTTCAGCTATATTTCATCAACTTTACTTTGATTTGTTGGTGATCACAACAAACATGTATAGGAGGTGACTCTAGTGACAAAATATTCAGTGTGGTGCTCATGGAAAGACGTTTCATCAAAAGAAATGAAGGCATTCCTCGGTTTTAAACTGAACATGGGTCTGAACTGGATGGCAGAAGTAGGTGGATATTCTGCTGATGATTGACTAAACTGAACTGCATTCTTCAAGAATTTTATCTCTCATCTCCAGTTTTTTCAGATATTTTGGATGCTGGATGTAGTTTTCCTGCTGCAATTCAAGGCAGTAAGCATACTAGAAAGGACAAAGTGAAGTTTGTGAGCGAATATATTGCTAATAACTGTAAAGACCTTAATGTAACGGAAGTTGTTACAGATGAGAGCACAGTTGGTTTCAAAGAAAACATTCAGCTAAAGTGTTGTAACTTAAAGAACCCTATACAGTGGGGCTTTGCATTTTTTGTTTGTGTTATTCAGAAGACTTATGTTTTTTCTCACATTACATATGTCAAGACAACGACTGCTGCTCTTATTCATGCTGATATGCTGTTTACCTCTATGAATAGCGATTCATTTGGCACAAGATCTGCAAGCATGCACTGATGGCATCGGCTTTCTCATCTACGTGGCAGGTTCTACACAATCGCTACAATTGCTTAAAAACTATATTAAATGAGAACGCATACAACGGGGCCAGTTATGCTAGAAAGCTTTTCCACTTGATTTCAAAAAACAAGAAGTTTCAGCAATTTTTATCTTTGTGCCTATCAGTGTATTACATAAATGACGTGTGTATCTTTCCACAACAAGTGATCAGTGATCATGTTTAGTACATTCTTTAGTCATGAAATATAGCTGATCACTGGTTACAGACAGAAACAGCTACTTCAATTTGTTAAGCTGAGAGGAGTGGACAGAGCTGATCAGTATTACATGGGAGGGGGGGGGGGGGGGGGGGGGACAAAAATATGGAAACACCACAAAAATAACACATTACCAAGCCTAATATGGTGTAGGAATTGCACTGGGATTCTAAACAGCTTCCAATCATCTTGTAACAGATAAATGCAGGCATTACATGGTTTTCATGAGACTCTTATACCACTCTTCCTTCAAAAAGAGTTTGCGAGTTCAGGTAATGATGATTGATGCGGATTGCGATCCCACACCCTTCTCTCCAAAGCAGACCACAAAGGCTGAATAATATTGAGGTGCGGTGACTGGTAGCCAGAACTATTCATACTTGTACTCACAAAACCTGTTCTGGATAATGCGAGCTGTGTGTGAACAGGGGACTGTTATTTTTGGAACACATCACCATCACTGGAGAATAAACACTGTATTTGGGGATCAACCTGACCAGCCGAAAGTCGCACAATCATTGGCAGTAATAAGACCTTGCGGAGTACCCGTGGGACACATGTAATATAATGATACGGCTGCCGAAATCATCGCCGAACCCCAACGATGTTTCACTATCGAGATGTAAACTTGGGCAGAAGTTGGAACAGTGTGAAACAAGATTCATCTGAATAAATGACTTTCTTCCATTGCTCCATAATCCAGGTTTTACGGCAACCATATCAAGTTTTCCTGTTCTGAGCATTTGCATCATTAATGAGTGGTTTTGGAATTCCAGCTCACCTTAGAGTTCCCTGCTTATGGATCCCTTTTGTGTTGTTTTGGTGCAGACAGGATTCACAAGTGCAACATTCACTTCTGCAGTGACTTCAGCAGCTGTCATGCACTTACTTTTTGTTACAGTCCTCTGCAATGACTGTGAAGATCACTCAACGCACACTTTTGTCCATGTTGTAACATAGTGGATGATGTTTCTCCACTTTCCCTGCATGTGGTACAAATCTTTGATACAATGTAGTACAACACTGTTAATTCAAAATTGTTAATGGTTAGAAATGTAATTCAGTGTTATCATTGCTTATAAGATTGTGTAATTTTTACTAGTGAATTGTTAACACAGTTTACTGTAGTGGTCGAAGATGCTTTTCAACATCTAAAATACATTGCTATAAAATAAGTTGAAAAATGTGAGTTGCGAAATTAGGCAATGTAAATTGATTTAGAAACACAGTCACAGTAAACTGCAAAAAGCAGTATTGCATTTATTAATTTGTCTCATTTATTTTGTTTGTACAGTTTTCATTTTGACAGAGCTACTTTGTACGTGTCAATGAATCCATTCATACTAATATGTCTGGCCTGCAGTGAGGCTGATACCCCATCACCACATTAAATCTCAATGGAACAGTTATTATAACACTAAGAGAATCCATCTTCTCAGTTTTCCTCTTACCTATTGTGCATAACTCGTTGTGTTTACCATAAGAAATAACTGTTTGGGAGTGATAAGGTCAGGGTGTAGCGCAAAGAAGTGATATCTCATAACCAGAAGTAAAATAAAATGGAAAAAAGGGATCAATATTATACTGTAGTAGTAATGTCGGCAACATTTATATCAGTTATTGTGTGTCCTAATACTGAATGAAATACAGTTGATTTTATTTCCTGGATAGCTCAGTGGTTCCTCAAACAAACCTTAATGTACTATTTATATTTCTTGAAACTTTCTTCCAAAGTGAACTGAAGGGTGTCAAGTTGTAGCACTCCTTACACGAGGTAAATAAACAAAGAAAACTAGTTTTAAAGATAAGAAAAAACTCTGCCCTAGCATTCATCTGTAATGACTTAATGAAGTCACAGAATGACTGTGTGAGGGCTTTATCCCCATTCCACAAAATGTGTGTAGATTATTTGCTATGTCACTTCACTCTGTTCTGTCCAAAACGGAAATCAAGTCAAGCTACTCAATCTTTAGTTATAGCTTAGTTACCAGAATACAAGTGATCATAAACTGCTACTTAAACAAGGATCAGTGACATTCTTGTGAAACTCAGAATCCAGAGAACCAGTATTTGAGGAAGACTGTGCAACAATTTTGTTGCTACTATCTTTTATTTTGTGCAGTGGTCATGAGAGCAAGGCATTTACAGAGACACTGAGACGATTGTTTTTCCTTCACTCAGTACACAAATGGTATAGGACAGAGACTGCTAATACTGGTGGGAATTATTCTCCACCATGTACTGCACGGTTGCTTGTGTAGTATACATGTAGATAATGTAGCTGTCAAGTAATGGTTTGTGCGACTAACAAGGTCATCACCACACTGATCTCTGGCACTGAAGAGACATGAAACAAAGTCAAAACAAGAAAGCAGTACGCCTTATTAATATCAAAGAGCACAATTTCACTTAGTAAGTTCAAATGGGACAAAATAATTTGTCTTTTGTAAATGGGGGTCATATCATTTTTTTAACTCGTACAGGGTATGGCACAACACCACTACTAAGACTGCAATTAGAAGTTGTGCAAAGTAACAAAGAGTACACTGGGCCGTTCAATGTGATTACTGCATTGTCTTGTCTGCATGATCATTGAGAGTGTATTTAATATGCTGCATACATCTGATGTTGTTGCACAGAAACACATTTAAAACTGCCTGGTCAATGGTTCACTGCTGTCTGCTAGGGTCTGGACTGATGGGTGGAAAAAATACAAATGCCTCAGACTGCACTGCATATGTGGAGACAGAAATTGGCACACACAGGGTAGCAACATGTGGTCTTTTTTAAAGAAGTCCCCCTGCAGGCTTTCAATGGTTATGTCCACACATCAGTTAGGTACTACCATAGTGATCACAACCTGGCAGGCTGCCAGCCTAGAGGCATAGGAGACAAATATCAAGTGTCTCACCACAGGAGAAAACCACGTATTGAAGATGGTGTATCATGGGGCTTTTGCCCTTCCGCAGTACAGCCCGATCTTCCAGATTGCCCACTCGGCAGACAATAGCAGCATAAGAACAGCATCTTCAAAGTCCAGATTGTGTAAGGAGCCACTCGGACAGGTGGTGCCACATGCGTCACAGGCGGAGCCAAAGTCACCACACTACTTCCTTATGCTGGTCACGTGTGCAGAAAGACAGCAGGATAGATGACCTTCTGCTCAACCATTATTTGGGAGGTCACACAGCTCCAAGTTAGCCAGTTCTTGTTCTGGTATGAGCTGTACTATGGCTCCAGTGAAGTAAAGTAGCTACCACCAAGTTAGACAAGCTGCCTAGCAATGGTCATCAAGCAGCCTTTGAGTGACCTTCCAGATTTCAACTCTGGTTTATGAATATTTACAGACTGGACTATGGCCAGCAAGTTTGCTAGCCTGCATTGGACTCCGAATCACAAAAAAGTAATTTATCCAGTTTGTACTTCGCTTTCAAGTGATCATTAGTGAACTTGTGCATTTCATCCAAACACTCCAACTATGTATATTGTGCCTTGAATAAATGTGATGACATTTATTAAGCCTTCGGAGGGAGTGCCTGCAGCAGTTAGCGGCAAGATTTAGTTTTCTGTTAATATCACAGATAGGGTTATAGTTGTGTCCATGTCCAAATACATATTTGTTATTCTCAACAGATGTCACCACTTACTACATTTGTGCAATTCATGCTTTCAGCAGTTTCGTCGCTATTGTTGTTTGAGATGTGAGTGTGGCATTTGCGGTGTGTTTGCCGCTATGCGCCTTGTGATGTAAGTATTTTCTATACTTGTGTTTCTCTTTCGCTTCCAGGCAATCTTTCTTTTATATTAATATATAATGAATATTCGAATCAAATCAAAGTTCCCATACGCAATTTTTACTACTTTTTACAATCTTGGGTGCTGATTTGCTAAAATATATTACTTATATAACAACATGTGTGTCATTAGGTCTCATAAAAGCATGGCAATGGAGAAAAAGACGGCATTTGACAAGCACCTTCTAATTGTATGTCCTGAAGACTATGAGAAAGTATTGTGAGAATTGTCAGAAGAAGAATTACAAGAAGTCAGATTCATGTGAATCTGAGTCGGAAGAGGAAGTTATTGAAGAAGAAAACCACAGTAGTGACTCCAAACAATCAACAGAGGAAACAGATGACCATCTGGTTGAAGAGAGGAGATAACAAACAGATGATTACTGATTTTACGTAGGAAAAGTTAAAGAAACTATTTGAATAAGTGAACCGCTTCCTTCTTTTTCTAAAACCAAGGCCAAGAACATACTTAAAGTTTTGCCAGGTCCAAAAGCAAGTGCTGAAATTACAGAAAAAGAAATTTATGCATTTTACCTATTTTTTGCTGATGGGATGATTGACAACATTGTGGGAAATACAAACCGATACATCCAGAATAATAAAAGAGCTGAAATTCAATATTCAAGAGCATGAGACTGCAGACACACCACAAAAACCAGAGATAAAGGCTCTTTTAGGTGCATTATGTCTAATATGTAAAAGAAACTGTTGTGAACTGTGGGATGCAGGTGGTACAGGAATGATTATTTTATGAGCTCTCTTCAGCTATAAGCACTTTTGCTTTCTGATTCTGGTTCGACAACCTAGGTACCCAGAATGAAAGAAAAGAAAGTGACAAACTAGTACCTATTTGGGACTCCATCAAGAGTTCGTCAACAATTGCTTTGCTCTCTACAATGTCAGTGAGTTTGTCACTATTGACGAGATGTTGCATCCTTTCAGAGAACACTGCAGATTTGTACAGTATATCTGTAATAAGCCTCCAAAACATGGGATCAAAATTTATGCTTTGTGTGATGCCAAAACATTTTACACCCTGAACTCTTAAATTCACATTGGCAAGCAGATGCCGGGACCCTACCCGAAGTCATCTAACTGATGACATTGTGCAAAGATCAGTGGCACCAACTGAGAAAACAAACAGAAATCATAAAGACTGACAATTACTACAGCAGCTACCCTCTGGCTGAAATCCTCTCGGCAAAAGTTTGAATTTCAAGCAAATAAAACCTGAGGAGTCCAGTCATGTCTATTCGGTTTTCAAGACAATTTTTGTATGGTCTCAACTGCTGCAAAAAAAGAGAGAGAGAGAGAGAGAGAGAGAGAGAGAGAGAGAGAGAGAGAGAGAGAGAGAGAGAGAAGCTGGGATTTTTTTTTAATCGACAATGCACAGCACAAATGAAATAGATCAAGAGACTAAGAAATCGAGAATGAATTTGGACTACAATGCTACCAAAGGAGGAGTAGACACTGTAGATCAGATGTGCTCATCCTACAGTATTTCCAGAATAACGCGACGAAGGGCACTTGTACTTTTCTACAGACATCTAGATATTGCTCGGATAAATGCAAACATTATTTTCAAATTCAACAACCCTGATAATAAAGAACGAAGACGAATTTTTTTGAAACATCTTGCTCTGGACCTAACAGAAGAACATTTGAATCAATGAGCATTACTTGAGACACTTCCCAAGGATATTCACGCCTTCTTGACCAAGTATAGGCATGAAGAAGAAAAAACCAAGGAACCAACAAAACCTGGAATTTGTTACATATGTGACAGGCATAAAAAAAACAGAACCAAAACAGTATGTATGAAATGCAAGAAAAATGTATGCAAGAAACATAGTGTCATAGATACAACATGTGTGCAATGTGAAAGAGAGCTGCTGATGGAAATTGACTAAATTAATCACAATCATATACAGGAGTGGGAGTTTATGAATGCTCCATTTCATAGTGTGTTCCCTTGTAATTTTCTTTTCATGTGAATCAGTGCAATTAAGTGATATAATTAAAAGAACCATGAATGCAATAAAGAATATTGGCTTGTTATAAATTACAATGACAATAATGGACAATTGTGAAGGCAACAAATAAATAAGAGATTATTTTTATAGAGCCATGTAATGTTATGTTTTCTTAAATAAAATATAACTGGAGATTATCTAAAGATTATTTTTCCTTAGGTTAAAAATGTAATACTAATTGCAATGTAAAAGCTGCAATGCGCCCACTCGTGGATGTATGAAAGGTGCGCCCATCGAAGGGTTAACATTGCCATTTGTACTTACATAGCCACCTTGGAGAAACTGACATTTATTTGGCTCTCTGTGCCCTCTGCGACAGCCTTCAAAACAGATGGGCAGCATCATGTTCAAAACAATATTAACAGAAGTTTATTTCTTTTTGGTAGCTGGAAGGAACTGTGCCACAGCAGGTTAGTTTGTTTCACCAGTTTCTCCCCAGCAGTCTCTCCTCCCAATAATATATGATCCAGAGTACTGGATGTGTTATTACTGCCCAGAATGACTTAATATATTGCCACTTAAGTATTGTACACGCCTCTGGACTGATGGTTAAATGTGTCCTGGATTGATGGCTCTAAGTGTGTGTCACAGTACAAATCAAACATTCTGGTGGTCAATCCTCAATCAGTTCTGGGGTTTTTTCTATCACTTTCTGCTTCTCTTTCTTCTGGCAATTATTTCTACGTATGAAAAATGTCAACCTGCATCATGCTTGGAAAAGCTGTGCAAGTGGTTCTCATGCCCCATCACACATTTTTCATTCAGCTCAGCTTCACTTGGACGACAGTTCCCTCACTTGCCTTTACACAAGCTAGTACTTGCCAAGTGTAACCCAACAGATGCATGGCCCTATTACATGGGTGATGAAACAAGGCAACTACCTACATCAAAACGCAATCCCCAGTGAAGTGTGCATAAAGGAAATATTCAAGTGACTTTCGTTTTGCTCCAGTGCATTCTGCGGCTTCACTGATTATGCACAAGTGGGTACAGCCATTTGCAATCCACATGGCCATATATGCCAGCTCAGTGGCTGTGTCATTAGACATCCTCTTTAGCAAATTCTGCTAAGACATGTCAAGTTTATTCACCTTCTCACTAATGTAGGTGAGTGTAGACCACACATGCACATAATACATTTGCAGTGCTCTGTTATACCTTATAACTGGCAGGATAAGTCAGCAAAATGCTAGAGGTAAATGGAAGAGAAATGATAAAAACCATAAAATACATGGATGATCAAGCAGTGCTGGCGGAATCAGAAGAGGAGCTACATAAGATGCTGAAGAGTATTGCAAGAAGGGAAGTATAGAATGAAGCTGAATATTGGAAAGACAAAAGTGATGAGAATGAGCAACAAAGGAAGGCCCAATTCCTAGATGGAAAACAGACACAAGCAAAATCCTTTCTGAACCTGCAAAGCTTAATAACATGGAATGGAAAGCTGTACAGAAGCAATAAGGGGGAGGATATCTATGGGAAAGAGAGCATACGAAAAGGTGAAGCAGTTACTACACATCTAGAAGAATTCCAAGGTGGCTGTGGATTATGTCTTGAGTGTAGTGAACCATGGACAATTAAAAGAAAGATATTTGGAAAGTTTTGAAATGTGGCTATGGATAACTGTGGAGAAGATGCTTAATGTGAAGTGAACGGACAGAGAAAAAATCTCTGCAACAAAGAATTATAGAGGGAAAAGTGCAAGAAATAAGAGAAAGAGATAGGAAGAGAAATGGAATGATGCATGACATCAGAAGAGGACAAACATACAATCAGATGAAGGGACGTGCTCAGAACAGGACACAAGGAGAGCCTTCAGTTGAAGCCTGTTGCAAGACAGATACACTAAAGAAGAAGAAGAAGCAGCAATCAGTCCAAAGGTCGAAGGAAGGCAAGGGTAATTAACGTCCAATAGGACCATATCTACATGAAAACTGTGTTCAGAGCATACTTGTGGTTGTGATGATTTTAACTTTTAAAACTTGGCTGGTGCATCTGTTACTTCAATTTCCCCAAATCTTTTAATGATTTGATACACAAAAGAATTTCATCTCCAACCCTACAATTTGTACACTAATGACTTAGTTCTCGACTGATTGAAAATATTTTTCTGTTGAGCAAATAGATCAATTGGCTCATTCCTGAAGGCTTGTTCTGTCACTTATTGCTTCTCTGTTTATGTAAAAAAATATAAAGTTGCACCCCATTGTGTAGTCCACACTGAATTGAATTCTCTCTATGATGGGAAGTTAGTTGAAAGGATAGAGGAAAATAAGGTCGAAAACTGTGTTTCGTTGAAGCTTCTGTCACTAGTGTTCCAGATGATGTTCAGTATTGACTGTTAAATCTCAACTGTTTTTGAAGGTGTGTAGTATACCTTTAGGTTGGGAAGCTTCTATAGACCTGCCCCCAACTACAAAAGTACCATATTTACTAGACTACATGATGACGATGACCCGCCTTTTGCAGAGACTCCTGAAGATTTTTTATTTTTTTAAACAGTCTGACCAAATAACATCACAAGCTGTTTACTGATATAAAATATCTTAAGATCGGCCGTAAAAAGTTGCATTACCTCTCTTCCAAACTTGATGATGAAACATTTTATTTTCAGTGCTGTACACTGGAAGATCATCTAAAAACAAACATGTTTTATTAATATAATATGGGGTCCAAAGTTAATAATGTTCAACTTATTAATGTTTTTGTGTTTTCATGCTGTAGTTTGGGTACCCGTCATTTTATGCATTTAGCAGAGCGAGGCTGGTGGTCGAGCAGTTAAGGCACTCTGTTATCTCACTTAACCTTTAGTGTTTTTCATGAATTCACAGAGCTGCTTGGTGAGCAATCAAACTGTTTCATATTGCCAGTGACATGTTTATGTAAGTGAACTATCAAAATGGGCAGGGTCAGCAACCTTTGACAAGTTTGCCAGCAGAATGTGAAGTTAAAAATGTGGAAGTTGTACATACTAGTGAAAACATGAGCAATGAGAGCAAACAACAGCTCGCTGATTCCATACAAATTTTCTCAAATTTAATTTGAGACAATAGCTTTGCACTACCATCTGTGTGCCCATTGATTTCTGGAAGATCTTGTTTGATTGGCAATTAATTGCATCAATGGTTTTGGACTCTGCATTGGGAAATGACTTTTGTAAAAATCAAAGACGTTGTCCATGAAAATGAAACCAAACCTCTTCCAAATTTTATCAAATGTACCAACACTGGTGACAAAAGTGCATCAATGTCATCACCTGAAAAATCGGGGCGAGAAGGAAGATTCAGTTTACGAACCAGAATCAAAGAGATGCAAGGTGCATGAGCAAATACCATTGGATATCAAAATAACTGCAGTTACACTGGAAAAACGACAACCTAATTGGAGTCTGAAAATATGATGTACCAACAGAACAACTTTAAGATTAACAAGAAATGAGTTACTGAAGAGGTGGAAAGTAGACACCCAAAACAGAAGATCCACAGTTGATAAATGGCCAATGAATATGCAAAGCATGTAACAACAACTCGTCAACAAAATTATATGGTAGCAAAGTGCAGATAAATCGGAAGAGAATGTGTTTTAGTTCACGGCATCGTCATCACGGGCAAAGAGGTTCAAAGCAAGGCAAAGGGTATGTCAACGTCACGGCACCAATTACGTTCCCGAGAAACAAGTGACATCTATTGAAAAAGCACTTTAAGCTGCCGAGCTCTTTCAATGGCACACCAAAGCCTTGATTACAACGTATGACTTGAGATCTTGTTATAAACAATAACCAAACAGGATCGTGTCAATATAAAACGTATGTTGATACATCAAGGCGAGAAGAAAATGTTTGTCCAAGCTGGCAATGTGAATAATGTTGCACACTCATACACTGCACAATATTCCATCTCTGCATCCATAAAACTGCTGCTGACAGTGTTCTTGTGTTTTCAAGAACTATGGAAAATTTGATCCATGGGTCTCTCAAGTAGTGAAGTTCTCCAGAGGGAATTTGGAAATGTTTTAATCATATGCTGAAATGGGGAAGTTGACCTCCCAACAGTATCAATCATATCTGGAGCATGTTGGGAAACAATATGCGTAGGAAAATAAATTTTACCTGACACTGACTGCATGGGGTGGCCAAACCCACATGAAACACTATGATACACAACTGACCTTCACTATGAAACTGATACCACCAAAATGTACCTCCCCTTTGTCAACTGAGTGACATTTATTTTTTCCACAGGTAAAGAATTTCATCACATGACTTCAAAATCATGCAAATCACAGCAGAGCAGAGAATTAAAAGATATGGCAGATGTTACTAAAATTCATGTGTTGGTCCATAACCAGTTATCCACTTCTTTCTCCCATATATGCTTTCATACCCTTGGTATGCATCCATAATTGATATCTGAGAGATCTGTGTTTAGTAAGGTTAATAAGGTATGTTTATCACGAACAATGTACAGGAAATCATGAATATGCTGTGAGATTTTGTTCATGCATTGTGCATGGAGCAAGAAATATTTATGTTTCACGCATATCTGTGACAAGTTTTACCCGACCAATTGCAAAAATGCTCACAAATATACGATCATTCAGCATTACGCAATAATATACTTTATGTATTTTTGCACTATGTATCACACTGGAAGCAACAGTAAATACATTATTTATATTTATTTGATTATTAAGTACATCTTCCAATATTTTACTTAAAAAGGGGAGAGGGGGGGTGGGGGATGAACCATGACCAAGAATCGAACACAGACCAGCAATTTGTTAGTCTAATGGCTTTACCACTTAACTGCTAACCTCTCTCTGTTAAGCACATGGAATGACAGGTAGCCAAGCTACAGTGTGAAAACACAAAAATGTTAATAGCTCTAACATAATTAACTTCAGACCCCATACTATATTAATAATTTAAAAAATGTTATTTTTAGACATTCTTTTGATGTATAACATTGAAAATCTGATTTATCATCATCAACTCGGACCTACGCTTTTTTTTAAAACTAGGGAGTGTCTAGCAAAACGCCAAAACACAGGTCTCTTTATTTTCAATATAGAATATCCTTGCAAAACTTTATCAAAATCAGTGACCAAGATGTCAGAACCTCCCCTCTTCAAATTTCTCACCTAGTCACAAGCAATCCGAGAGGGGGGTAATGAAAAATAAAACAAAGTGTTCACTTATACCCAAAGCTCAGCAAAATAGCAAAAGTATTTCTCAAATGCTATAAGATGATCCCTGGAAACCACAAGCAAAGTAAGATGGAGATTTTTTTTAAAATCAATTCGGTATAAGCCAAAAGAAAGTTATATATTCTCTTCTGAGCAAGTTGTTATCTCTGCAACGCGTACAAAATTAACATGTTCCTCTGCAGAATGTTTGGAAGTAAAAAAAATACAGATAATTGAACTATTTACGGCAAGTTATTGGAGGCAGAAGTGCATGGCCCACACACAGAAATTTAGTCTATGATAGCACTGACACAAAAAGATCTAGTGAAATTGGGATACTTATGAAATTACATTATGAACAAAGTAATACTCTAAAAATCAAGGGGATTTGATATACTAACCTACAATCTTTGTAAACATCAAGAAGCTGACGCATTACAGATGTTGTCTGTAATGCAGGGTTTTGAGTAAAAATTTCCTCCAGCCGAGACATGGCAATTCTGGCCTTTTCTATGTTGGCTGCTAGTTTGGGCTTCAACATTTCTTGCAGTTCATCTTCCTGGCCACTAAAAAGAACAATATCACAGGTTAACAAGAACGAATTTTTAAGATCAACACAGTCTGACACAGAAATCATTCGTATGGCCACAAATACAAAGAGGAGCAAGAAAATATGTTATTTTTTGGTGGGATGTAAATTGAAGTAAAATGTTATTGTGTAGGCACAGTTTTGGCCAAAATAAGTGGCAGTTAAATATAATGAAACATTAAAAAAATAATATTTTTGAGTGAAACTGTAATAAAGCTGCCACAAAACAGACAATGTTGGTATTTAAGAACCGATAGGTAATGGGAAATATTTTCTTATATTCTGGATAAACTATTTCAGTCCTCTTTTTGGACTGTGACTTAATAGATTTTGATGTCTTTGTGCCTTACTGAAAACTCATAAGAAGTTGCAATAACAGTTTTCACATGGTGGCTGGAACTGACAAGAAAGTATAAAAAAATGTATATGTGTGTGTGTGTGTGTGTGTGTGTGTGTGAGAGAGAGAGAGAGAGAGAGAGAGAGAGAGAGAGAGAGAGAGAGAGAGAGATATATGATCAGGTTTTCAATTTTCCATGTATGTGTAATCATCACAGTTAAAGAAAGAATTATCACATTTCAGTATGTAACTTATATTATTGAGTATCTCATTTCCGAAAACTGTGGTTCATATATAGTACAGCTACTCTTCGTAATATCCAAAATACAATATCTAATTGTTAGTCTAAAGCTATTTTTTCATACTTCCTTTACACCAAGTAAAGTGTTCTACAGTGTGCCGGCTGGAGTGGCCGTGCAGTTCTAGGCTCTACAGTCTGGAACCGAGCAACCGCTACAGTCGCAGGTTTGAATCCTGCCTCGGGCATGGATGTGTGTGCTGTCCTTAGGTTAGTTAGGTTTAATTAGTTCTAAGTTATAGGTGACTGATGACCTCAGAAGTTAAGTCGCATAGTGCTCAGAGCCATTTGTTCTACATTGTGGATAAGACTCACCATATCCACCAAAAATTTTTTGAGTTCAGTTATCTACTTACTTTCCAACAATGAATGTTATTTAGGTAGTGGTCAAATATAATCAACAGTCACTATGCTTTTTGTAACCCATTCCACTGCTGTATGCCTACTGCACTTGAAACCACTAAATGGTTGCAACGGACCGTATCTGAACCTGTGAGTTTTAGATTTTGTATTTATTCATTGTCCTTGATATACGCAAAGAAGAGTGAGATTTTCTTGATTTTTAAAGAGAAAAATTTCATCATTAATGAATAAACAATTTGTGCCATGCTTCGTAAAAGCTACCAAAAATTTGCAGTCAAAAGCCACAACAGTGTAAATGCAACACGGTAAGCTATTCACTTTTCAACAAACCACAGCACATGAAGAGCAACCTGTATATATTTGGTCAATAATGAACCACAATGCTCTCTCTCTACTACAAAACAATTAAAAAGAAAAAAGAAAATATTTGAACTGATTAAGGAAGAGTAATGTGTAATTAAACTCAGTACTTACACTTCTTCAGCAATGAAGCAATCTTCAGATTCCGTCTCCCAAGAAGCTTCACTACTATTATCATCCCAGAATTCTCCCTCATCACTGTCATATTCACCAACTTTATACAGATCCTGTGGCCAGGACATGCTGATATGTCCGTCAACCCACCAGACACGAACCTATCAAAATGCAGATCTGTTAGATATCAAGAACACTCATAACAAAATTAAGTTCCTTTTAACAGAGGAAACTGAAATGATTGCACAAAAACAATTTGCTAAGCCCTTACAAGTACACAGTCATTGTTTTGTTGAATATGTTCTTTCCAACAATCGGAAATCACTTTTTTTCCTTTCATTTACTTTCTCCTAAATGACCACCCCATCTGATCATCAACATGAGGAAAGGTAATCTAGTCACCTGTAGCTGACTGATGCACGGTGACAACACACACAACAGAACAGATACAGTGCTAACTACCCCCACCACTCTTTTTCTTCTGAGTGCACACACACACACACACACACACACACACACACACACACACGAACGGAAACCAAATGTTGTCCACAGATTTACAGCCTCTTGTGTCCTCAAGCCCGTAATCCAAGGGTAAAACAGGAACCCTGGCAAACGACATGGTTCAACCTCCCTCTCCAAAACAGACACCCAGGAAAGCGCAGTAACTCAAAACAGTAGTAAACCACGGGAAAAGCAGTAACCCTGGCAAACGACACGGTTCAGAAGACTATATGGAAGGGACATTTTAATGCAGTACAAGTGGCAGTTGTCAAAATGGAGGTACGTCTGAAGTGGACAGAGGTTTTAGTGATGCCACCTGAGAGGTAGAAATCAATATCTAGGAACAAAGCACACTGAGATTAGGCTATCAATGAATCTATCCCAGACAAGGAAATGTAAATAAATATGTTAGTGCAGGATGGCTTCATGTGCCAATTACATGGATTACCAGGTCCAAAGAATCAAAGTGGCTGGCAATAAGGATTGGTTTGCCATCTAGAGGTAGTCTGAAAACAGAAGAAAACACAAAATAGTCATGAACTATAAGCAATCGGAAATAGATTAGTTTCATGAGAAGCCACTGTGTGATTGCAGAACTGGTAATTCAAATACAGAGAATGCAATGAATGGAGGAGATATTCTGCTGGAAAAATCACACATCAGCTGTTAAGGCACCTTTTCTGTGAAAAATGCACATAAGGAAAAAACAGTTTTAATTGCCCCATTATTAATTTTGATGAGACCTGGCTCATCAAAATCATGCCAGAAAGCACACCTGGCAGAATTTAAATGGCAATGATATATTGTAATTGCTGACTAGAAAAGGAAAGCGATTCTTTGTTTACCACAGATTCAAAAACCTGCAAAGCTAGTATTTACATCAAGCAAACCTGTTAATAATCATGTGAAGATTAGTTGTTTAAACATGGGGTTTCGGATTTATTATGAGTTTCAGAGGAGGACGTGCTATCATCATGGGGAGTGTTAGTTGTCATTAAAAAATGGAGAAAATTCCAAATTCAAACAAAGGAAGAAAGAAGCAGAGTACTGATTAGCAGAGGAGAGTATTTCAATTTTAAGCTTCTATATGGAAGCAGAAATGGTGGAGGGAGTTAGGTGCCAAAAACACCTTTACAATCGCTTTGAACATGAATGTACTGTGGCAGAAATGGATCCATGCAGTTCTTAGGCTTCTCTTTCACCACCACCACTATAGCTTAATAGGCGGCACAAATGAAAGGCAAGGGCGTACACAGAAAATTGCTCGCTCAGAATTAGAGATGTGCTGAATTTACTCAAGGATATTATTAACAAAGCTATTGCAAAAGGCTGGGTTAAGTACATACATTGGTCTGAAAAATTTGCAAAGGAATTATTTTCTGAAGACAGTAAAAATTTGTAAAAAGCTTTGGCATTGGACTCTTCAGATAATGAATTATCAGATACATTGAGCTCTTCTGAAAATGTCAATTAATAAGTAATAAATGGCAGTAACTTGTGCTTCTTGTTCCTTCTCTTGCCCCACACTTGTGAACACTGTTTTAGCAGTTTTGCCTGTGGCTCTCAAGTAAATAATTTATCAATATGTGGCAGAACAGCTGCCCGCTGTACACTGGTATACTGGCTCTGCTGACATGTTTGTTATTTTATTTTTGAGGAGCAGTGAACCCACATGTTCTGCTTTAAATTGAATTGTAGATCTAATAAATAGTTAAAAAGCTTGTACAATCAAAATTGAAATAGTACAAGATTGCTATGATGTAACTTCTTGATACACATAAAAATACATTACATATTGAATGACTCAACAATAGAGTTATCGCTGCTATTTTGTTACACTATTTTCAAACATTTTCTTCATATAATACGTTTACAGGCCTAATAAATTGTTTAACAAAAAGCTGTGCTGATAGTATTGTTTGAAGGCAGAGTTTGCTGGGTTTGGTTTTACATGTGTACAGGCAGCCCTGGAGGCTTCCATTTTTTGACAACCAAGCTGTGTGTCAAGTATAGAAGTGGTGGAAGTCTGTAGTGGAGGTGGTACCTTCAATGCTTCCCACTCCAGCTGCCAATTTTTCTGCTCCATAATACAGAGAAGTTTTCATGGCTAGTTACGATGTAAAAGTCTTTTGGAGTCTATCTTCAAATGTACACTAACACATGTCATGCATAAAACCAGCTGACGAGTGCACGACGAATTACGGTGCTTTTCTATAAATATAAAAAAGTTTACCTCGAAAACACTCACATTATGCAGATGTACGCATGTGTAAGTAATTAAATTTTCTATATTCCACTAAGGTCACTGATTTCAATGCATTCACCCTATCACCAGCTTTTCTGGATGGTGAAACAATATCAATGCAACACTTACAAACAACAACAAGCAGCCATTAAATAGCATCTGTTCATACCTTTCCTTCTGGATAATTATCTAGCACTTGACCTGCAGTGCAATTTGCATCCTCTCCTTCAAAGTTTGCCACCCTGATTACCACAGTACCTGGTCGATACTGGAAGTCTGGATGGTCTTTCAGATCATACACACTAACTTCATTCTGTTCCAAAAGCTGAGGTCTGTAAGGGAAAGATGGCATGCACGTTAATTCATGCAAGATTCCACAATTGTATAACAACACTAAATGCAAAATTTTAATGTAATTACATACAATGTGCACATTTACCACGTGGCAAACAAAAGCAGCTGGAGCAAGGCTGATACATACGCAAATTATAAATGTGTGTCTGGGTCTTTTACACTCTGGATCAGGATAGACAAAGTGATTTTTTGTGGGCGTCCAGGAATGGGTTAAGGTGAAAGTAGCATGGGGGGGTGGTGGGGGGGGGGGGGGGGGGGGAGGAGGATGATGATAAGGGTGTAAACAAAATAAAAAGAGCACTTGTGGGAGTGGGGGTTTGAGTGTGTGAAGGAGCAGAGAAAGAAAAAATATCGTCAAGATGGAGGAAGAATGATAATGTAAAATGTAAGTAAATAATGCGATGACGCTTGACAGTGAAGAGATACCCAGTCTGAAGATTTAATGAGGATGTGAAGGTGTAGTTAAGATCTGATCTCCCAGTCCCCAGTCACATGACTGTCCAGTTTATAAATTAGATTGATATTTATACAAACGAACCACCTATGAGCAGTCTTGTGGCTTCTTGTGCTTGTTCAAGGAATATAAACTTATTGTTAAAACAAAATAATAATCTTCTTTTTACTGAAATTTTTTTCTCTTTTCTCTTTTTCCTAACAGTTATTGGTTCAAATGGCTCTAAGCACTATGGGACTTAACATCTGAGGTCATCAGTTCCCTAGACTTGGAACTTCTTAAACCTAACTAACCTAAAGACATCACACACATCCATGCCAGAGGCAGGATTCGAACCTGCGACCATAGCAGTAGCGTGGTTCCAGACTGAAGCACCTAGAACTGCTCGGCCACAGTGGCCGGCTCCTAATAGTTATTCTTCTAAACAAATAATCCATACAAGGACATTCCAGAAGATTAGCAAATACTAATCAACTGCGCCCAAGATAAAGTCCAGTATTTTACCATGTAACCCCAAAACTGGGAGACAAAAATTTCATTTTCACCAACAAAGATTCCATTGAAAGAAATAAGCATTATTCATAATATAACATTAGCTTTCTAAAGAGACTAAGTCATGTGCAGGAGAAAGCTAGAGGAAAACTTAGGAGCCACAGTAAACCAAGATATTTATATAATTTTGGTGACGTCATTCTAAGGTTTTCAAGTGAACAGGTGATAGAACTCAAAAACTGCGGTATACATGAAATTAATCACACAAGGGAAGTTAAGCAATGATGTGTCTAATTAATAATGAAAAAACATTACAGGTAACGCACTATGCACAATTGGGAATCAATGACAAATGAAAGAGTGAGGGAAGATATGTAATGTGGGTGAGCTCAGACTGCAGCATCTGAATGAATAAATTATGTCTGAAATGAAATGATTGTATGGCATTGTTGGCCGGGAGGCCCCATGCGGGGAAGTTCGACAGCCGTATTGCAAGTCCTTTTTAGCTGACGCCACTTCGGCGACTTGCAAGTCAATGATGATGAAAGACACACAACACCCAGTCATCATGAGGCAGAGAAAAATCCCTGACCCCGCCGGGAATCCAACCCGGGACCCGGTGCGCGGGAAGCGAGAACGCTACCACAACACCACAAGCTGTGGACAATTATGTCTAAATCAGAAAGCACTGCAATTTGTTTCATCCCTAGTTCTTTCTTTTTTTAAAAAAAATAGTTGACACACAACTGTTCACTCACAAAACTTACAGGTTTGTGAATGTCTCCTTTATAGTACCTTTTTAATTGCTTCTGCTGAGAGCAAACTGTCTCTCACTCTACCATACATCCCACTATCTCTACAACGCCTTCTCCTTACCACATGTATGTTATCCCTTCCAAACGCCACATGTCATTACTCTCAAACCACTCCTATCAAACCCAAGCCTGTAAACAGTCAATGTCACTGTGGCCCCAGGTGAGTGGGGCGGATGTCTGTGGACGGAGAGTACATACATACTCTATGAAAGAAGCAGTATCTCAAACTTAACATTTCTGTAATGTTACATGTTTCTATGCATCAGAGATGTATCCTCATTTTGTATACTGTTTCCCATCAAAATTTCCATTATTGTAGTGTTTTAAGCAAATTTATTTCAAAAATAGCGTGTCCAAAAAGGCGATGTACTTTAAACATAAAATTCATATTGTGTCATAAAGATTACAACAAATTTCTGACAACCAACTGATGTTTACTATATCACTGAAGAAAATAAAAGCTAAGTTTGTCAAAATCATAAAATTACAGTATAAAAAATGATGATTAACTTTAGTGAAATTTCTGTTGAAATTGTTACAGTTTATGTGTATCCATTAACCACAACAAGTAGGGCTGGAAATGTAAACATAAATTTCAACTCTTGCAGCAAAAAGATAGATCTGAATGTTAACAAAGACAATTTATTTCAATTTTCCTTCTGTTACTTTGTTTTAACCACCATCAACATCTAAGCTAGACACAGTAAAGCCCCTTTTAATGGATCTCTGGTACACAATTAGATTTTTCCTTAGTAGCATTTTTTGCTCAATTACACTTAGAAACCAACCCACAAAAGAAATGATTTTCAATAATGTTTTTCTTATGCAAGTTTAATCATGACCACATATAGAAAAATAATCATTAAATTAAGAAATTTGTTAAGATGGATTTGATAAGTGTTTTTACTTTGGCTTCTTCTTCAAGTGCTTTGATAGGGCACAACTCAATAAAGATCCACAAACTTTTTGCTTTTTCATACAAATCTGGATTTACACTCCTTATAAGTATTTAACAACATTACACAAAATATGAGGGCTATCCACAAAGTACATTACATTTTGGAATTAAAAATAAATAAAGTATTGGAAATTTTTTTTATCACATACAGATGAAAGCCACACTTAAATACTACTTTTCTACATAGTTGCCATTTAAATTAAGGCACTTATCATAGCGATGGACGAGCTTGGAAATTCCTTCGTCGTAAAATTCGGGTGCCTGCGCCTTCAACCACGTGGTTACCTCTTCTTGAAGCTGTGCGTCGTCATCAAAACGCTGCATAGCCAACCACTTCTTCATTGCTGGGAATAAGTGGAAGTCGCTCGGTGCCAGGTCAGGACTGTACGGCGGATGAGGAAACAACTCCCACTTAAAAGATTCGAGAACTTCACGAGTGGTATTTGCTGTGTGGGCCCGGGCGTTGTCGTGAATCAGGAAGATCTTTGAGCCCAACTTTCCCCTGCGCTTGTTTTGTATTGCTCTTCTGAGGTTGTGCATAGTTTGGCAATACCTTTGAGAGTTTATTGTAGTGCCTCTTCCCAGGAAATCCACAAAAATCACACCTTTTCTGTCCCAAAAGAAAAGGTAACCATGTGGTTGAAGGCGCAGACGGCCGAATTTTACGACGAAGGAATTTCCAGGCTCATCCATCGCTACGGTAAGTGCCTTAATTTAAATGGCAACTATGTAGAAAAGTAGTATTTATGTGTGGCTTTCATCTGTATATAATAATAAAAATTTCCAATACTTTATTTATTTTTAATTGCAAAATGTAATGTACTTTGTGGATAGCACTCGTACTAACACTATCTGAACAATCCTCATAAAATGGCCTATACTGCAGTTCATAAACCCATTACAGACCACTTCTGTGCTCATATACTGAGTGTCTCATAAGAGACGCCTGGGACTGGTCCACGGGTCAAGCGGCATGGCCACTGGCCACCGTCACTGACTCTTTGACACTAATCTGCCGCTAAGCAGAGGGATATTGGTACAGGTCAATGCATTACAGCAATTGCAGTTGAAAAAACTATGCTTGGTAAAGTTAAGTTTGACTTGGGTGTGAAGCAGTTCAACCAAGTTACGAACACTGCATGTAGGATGCTAAGGAAGAAGATGACAACTAAAGGGTGCATGACAAACTGTGTCCTGATAGCGTTGTATGCAGCTGAAAGTGCCCTAAAGGAGAAAGGAGCGAGAAAGAAAAGATAGATTAAATCACCCACGGTTCTACCAATCCCCACGACATCGGGTGGAATCATTCCCTTCCTCGTTCCTACCCTAGCCTGTCTCTCAGCGATGGGTTCACTGGCTATGGGTGCTAAGCATAAGCAACGCTGCCATCAGATTAACTTATGCTTACCTTTATTTACAGTAGGTGCTCAAAATGATGTCCCTCTGTGGTCAGAGCAACCTGACGTCTCCTTAACAAGATAGCAAACACTTGACAAATTTTGGCTGCCAAAATGTGGGAAACGACTAGCCGAACCTTGATTCCAACTCTTCGAGTGTATGGGGATTGGTTGCATACACCTCATCTTTTACCATTCCCCAAAGATAAAAGCCTCGCATATTTACATCTGCTGGAGAACGGGGAGGCCAATAAACTATCCTATCATCTAAAACAATTCATATTGCTGTCACAGAAGCATTGGCAATGTGCGGTATTGCACCATCCTGCATGAAATAACCAAACACCTTTTCATTAGGTGTTAGTTCTCGGGGAGGGGGGGGGGGGGGAGGGGAGGATGCAGTTCATTGTTCACATATTTGTCAGAGCGTATTGTTCTGTGGAAAACAATTGGTCTAATAATCTGTCTTGCACTAACTGCACACCGCACCCCGTTTTCACATCATGCAGAGGTTGTTGATGTACTTCATAACGATTTTTGGAGCTCCAACGTCAGCTATTCTGAGAATTTACATATCCCGACAAATGCAGCCACACTTCCTCGGAAAAATCTTCTCAGAATGAACTTCCCCATTGTGCACAGACTGTAACAGCCAGCTGCAATAACAATGTCGAGCAACAGTATCCGAGTTTCTCAGCTGATGCACTACCATTATTTTGTGTGGTTTCAGTTTCAGTTTGTGTACAGCTCTGTGAGCAGATGCTCTTGACACACCAGTATGGAGTGCCAAATGGCGCAGCAGATATCTTCTCAGACTTCTTTCCAAGGCCTCCCCCATCTTATCTAGTTTATTTTCGGTTAAAACACTAGGTTCTCTAGGTCTTCGTTTGTGTAACACAGATCCAGTCTCTTGAAATTTCATCACTAATGTGCGCATTGTCGAATCACTGAGAACATGCACACGGGAAATTTTCATGTGAATTCAAGCCAACATTCCACATACGATTCTGTTTTTGCATAGTTCAACACAAAAAAAACTCCTCGATCCTTTGTGTATACCATACCATATGAAACTCTACACAAAACAAACCAAAACACATAAACACTCAGTCACACCGTACAAAAGACATGTGCACTGTGTTTCTGTCTGAGGACCTGGCCCAGTGACATACAGACAAGGAGGCCCCGGGCTTGGCGCAGTTGCAGTAATGATATCTAGCATCAATATCTGAACTTCACAAAAAACTGAAAAGAAACCACCAGTACTCTCAGAGTATGAGATACCCTGTATTATATTTGTCTGCTGATATAAGAGCTTTCTACAAAGCCTCCGTCATCTAAGAGATCTTTTCCTAATTATTATCTGTTATTTGTAAATGAGTACCAACAAGTCTATGTAATTAAGCATACCAATATTTATGTCTCATTACGTGACATTAAAGACTATGAATGTGTAGTTCAACAGACAAAGTTTAACTTAATTTACATCATTAACTTAATTTCAATTATTTTAGAGACACTTACTGTGGAGTTTCGAGAGAAGCATATGTCTTGAACCATTTGACAGTGGCAGTACGTCCAGCATGGTCCACACTTTGAACAACACCATACACTCTCATGCATGCATCCTCCTTGTTTTCAATCACAAAATCTCCAGGAAAGAATTCTTGATCATCCAGATGGTGTATTGGATACAGCTCAGTTGATGGAATATTGTACTCTACAGAACCATCCTAGAGGAAGAAAAGCAGCTTAAAATATAATAAATGCATTACCTCTTTCCTGAGAACATCCACAAGACTAAAAAAAAAAAAAAAAAAAAAAAAAAAAAAAAAAAAAAAAAAAAAAAAAAAAAAAAAAAAAAAATATCTTTGCAACAGCTGCTCCTATGATAAGTCAGCGAACAAATACTGCATGCCATTAGTCAACAATTTTTATTTATTTTCAGGTAATGACATTTGTCCTGCTGTTTAGGTACTGCAGTAGGTTGCGTTACATATATTAGCCAATAAAGCCATATTTCTACATTACATTACTAAATGTTTTGTCGCAAATATCTTCAACACGAAACTTACATTACAGTGAACAAAAGAAAATGTCTACCAATGACTACCAGAATTTTAATCACATTTTAATTAAATATTTATTCTTTGCAATATGTCACTTGATAAAAAGAAGTCAGCTCCTTTTATAAATTATTTTACTCTCCCACACAAAAATGAAGGCTACTTAAAAAAGACTAGTTGCAAGCAAGTCAAATAATGGAGCCAGGAAAACAGCTTCACATGAGTAACAGCCCTTGCAAAGAACATCTGCAACATTTTTGTCACTCTGGCATCAAGATAAATGTTAGAAACATGTTGTCTTTTTCAAACAAATGTACTATCTATACCATTTTCCTAACAAATATTTAACGCAGCACATTATAACCACAGTTGCAAAATTAGTAATTGCAAGGTATATACAGCTTTGCATATTTGGGGGGGGGGGGTGGCGGTGGGGGGGGGGGGGGGGAGAGCAAATTTTCCTATTAAAAATACCATTTTCCTCAGATGAAAATGCACTTTTCCTGAATGAAAATACACTATACCCTTCATGAAAGTACGTTTTTTCTGTGTTAGGTGGCAATATATTTTCCTTCACAGCTGTAAAACTTAGCAATCCTTTGAATGGTTAAGGTTTCACACACCGGCATAGAGCTTCCCAGCACTTTAGGAAACAAAGCCAGACAAAAAACAATGTGTTATGGGAAGATCTTTGATGCTAGGTAACATTTATGCTGCATATTTTTGTATTATGAAAATATGAACACAAATTCCACCAAATATAGCACAGTAGCTTCCAAAGCACTGAAATCGAGATTGCAATGTGCTTTGGTCTGCAAACTAAAGCTCACGTCACATGATCTCACTATCCAAATATAGCAAATATTCAGAGCATAGGACATATGATGTAGCCAGCCAATAACATCACTGTTAAGTAGTGCAAACACACAAACAGGGAAAGTTAATGGTTTAAATTAATATACACACAATATACCTACAAGAAAAATTAAGCTCTCTCATATAATATTGGTCAGCAGAAAATTTTTGCTGTTTTTTCCAAGGGCATGGTTAGCCAGGATTACAAGAATACAGATTAAATTGAAATAGGAGAATATTTCTGACAAGCACGTTTATAAATTTCACTGCTGTGCATCAAACATTTCATGGGTTACCAGGGTGTATACAAGGACAAGGAAAAAAAAATTCCCGGATTTTTCCCAGATTTCCTTGTTAAAAATACAGTTTCTCCCGGATGAAAACACACTTTTTCCATGTCAAATGACAGTAGATCTTCCCTCGGAATTGTACAACTTATCAATCCCTTGAATGGTTGTGTTTTTATACACAGACGTAGAATTTCCTGGCACTTTAGAAAACAAAACTTGGGGAAAAAAACATGTTTTGGAAAGATCTTTGAAGGGCAGCAACATGTTCGCTGCATATTTTCGTATTACGAAAGTATGAATTCGTATTCCACCAAACACCACATGTTACTTTCCAAACCATTGAAATCGAAATTGAGATGCGCTTTTGTAAGCCAGTCATAGCTCATGTCACACGATCTCGCCAGCCAATGACAACATGACAGCGGATATTGAGACCATAGGACACGTGATGTACTCAGCCAATAGTAACATCACTGCTAAGTAGCGCAAATACACAAACAGGAAAAGTTAATGTTTTAAATTAATATATGTAGTGGTGCTACTAGAAAAACAAAGCTTTTACATACCACAAGAGAAGCTAAGCTTTCACACATAATGTTAATGTTTTTTGCGCGTGTTACACTTCAGGATATATAACACAAATGTGCCAGCCCAATTTTTGTCGAGTCCATTGACTTGTCCTTGAAGTTTTCCACAAATAAATTAGTTACCAGAGAGGAAAGAGGGCTTCCCGTAGTACTACATCAATTTGCTCATAATAACGATATAAATGTTCGATCTTCTGGGCTCAAAATTCCTCTAAATGGATCGTCACCAAAGAGTTGATTTTTAAATGAGAGTCAAACACTCTGTGATTTAAGAAATTCATCATACATTCTCGCACATAGTCCAACTTGCGTAAAAGGAAATTTACTGTTAAAGTAACGCTTTCAAACCACCATTCACATTATTTTCCCACGACATGTTAGAAACAGGTTCATTCCATTCAGGGAGAGCCAGATAACAGGCGTGACCACGCTTGCGTGGCTACGATGATGCAGGAAGACCGTATGTTCGTACATGTAAAAAATTAAAAGATCTTACATTATGTCATAAAAGAAACAAGACATCAGAGGATACTCCAAAAGCATCGGAATTTCGTGAACCACACTAAAATGTGCACATTTAAATTGCACACTTAAAGTGTACATTCATATGTCCAGATTCCCAATGAAATAGGCCTCGACCTGATATTAAGCTTTTCAGTGTGGTTTTCGGGATTTTCTTGCAGTACCAGTACTGTATTTCTCATGTTTGGTTCTTTATTATGGCATAATGCCATATGTGCACTAAGATGAAAACGTGCACTTTAAATGCAGCGTGCAGTTGAAACTAGCCAATAGTGTAGAATTAAACATTTTGATTCAAATACATTGACTGCTGCCTCAGCAGGAAAGATTAATAAAAGCCAAATTTCTTTAGCAAACCGATAAAAATAACTTCATTGTTCTGCAAGGTGATTAATGTCAGAAATGTGGAAATAAAATAAAATCTGAAGCTAACAACGTGTTTTAGTCTTTCATAATTATGTGAATGTATTTTAATTCACTCGATAGCTCCCGGTCACAGAAATCCGCTTTGTTTTCATTTGACGGGCGAGCAGTAAATGAAGAGGAAACAGCAAAATCACTAAATGTAAACACGGGTCACGTGGAGACTACACACTTCCCCACTATAATTCAGACTGTTCTGCGCATCAACTCCGGATCTACGATATTTCCACACCTGGGCAATACTTTGTTAGAGTATCAGTTCTTACAAGTCAATATTACAAAAAAATTAACTGAAAACTAAAATAACGAAAAATTCCTGGAATTCTAAAAAATTCCCGGATTTTTCCCCGTTTTCTGCCGGATGATAAAATTCCCTGGTTTTTCCCGGGTCGTATACACCCTGGTTACCTGACTGAATACATGTTCCAATGAGCACTCAGACATTTCCACAGAAAAGCTGATTACATGTGAAACTGTTCAATAACTCACTTCACACTTTTTTTGAAGAACAATTATACTTTCCGCCATTTCTATAGCATAATTTGTAATCTATGAAAGAACTAAAATAAATACAAAAAACTAACCTTGAACCTTGATCTTTTTTTGGCATGTGTTACTCTTTAGGATACATCAAAAACAAATGTGCCAGTAAAATTTTAAATTAGGGCATATATGTCTGGTCTTCTGGGCAAAACGTTTTTCGAAATGGCTGATCCTCAGTGTTAAGTTTTGAATGAAAGTCTAGTGCCCTGCAATTTAAGAACCTCATCACACAACACACAACATAATTCAAATTGGGTAAAAGGAAATTTACTTTGAAAGTAACACTTCTCAAACCACTATTCACAATGTTTTCCCATGACCTGCTACAAATGTAAACAGTTGTTACATCACACTCATCAAAACGAGGCCCACAATCTTTTAGATCCGACATGAAAAGCAGTCTGTTGTTATGAAATATTGCATAGTCTTTGACACATTTTGTTGTTGGTGGATGCTTGTGTGTAAACCACAGTTTTTGTTGTAAATGGCGCATTTTCTTTGCATTTGAAGTTTTATTTTAGTGTTATTCTCTTGTTTATGTTTTACTGCTGCAGTAGCAAACCGAAGTAAAATTCTTCGTTACAGTATCAGTCATTACCAGTTGAAACTACAAAATTTAACTAGAACAATGACAAATTCCTGGAATTCTAAAAATTTCCAGAGTTTTTCCCAGATTTCTCTCCGATGAAAAAATTCCTGCATTTTTCCTGGGGCATATACACCCTGTCTATAATATTGTGAGCATACAAAACGAATTCTCACCCTGCTGGAATTAGTATTTTATTTATTAAGAGAGAAACAGGAGAAGTAAGTTTGTTGCAGATATTAACATGGAGCAAGAAACTTGCAGCTGTTCCCAATTAGTGAAATTAACACTCAGGAGACTGTCAATGGCAAAATTAATAAGGCATCAGAGATGAATTCATTTTCTAGGCCACACTATGATACATGCAAATTATTAAAATTCAGACTACTAGCAAATAGAGAGAATATTTTATTTTACTGAATCACTTGAGTATTTCACCAAATTAATATTTTCTTCTTAATTACACCTTCTCCTACAGCAGCTAACTGTGCCTGCAAGAAATATTCCTGCACAAGCTCATGTTTTGAGTGGCCATTCCAATCCACATATTACACAGATGCATCTTTAATACATACCTGCCACACCACATCAGCTACTGAAGAAGTTGAAAGTGTTTCTACAACAACACGTGTTCCAGGTGTCAACTGTACAGGGGGAGCACGTTTCCGAGTACGGAGAAGCTTCTTTTTCTTTAAAACTTTTGTCATCAAGGCTGGGCCCCGTTTCTTTTTGCCTAAACAAAGCACAAATATAAAACTTATGTCATAGCATCACTAAATTAGGCAGTGACATGACATTACGTTATGAGTTAGCAACGCCACCATTCCATGACATGAGATGGCAACTGTTAATTATCAGAGTCTGGTAAGTGGTATTCCTGTTTCAGAGTCTTGTAAATCCTTTCCAAATTTCATTTTTAAATCATATCTTATTGGCAAAACGAAATGGTGACATACATATGGTTTCTTTTATGTAAAAACAGTAAATTACCTATTGATGAGTGATTAGAAATGATATCTTGAATTAATGTAACCTCCCTCAAGGTCAGAAAAATTGAGACATGCACATTTAAAGCTTCACGGGCTAAAGCTGCAATTTCAAACAATGAAGCTGAAATCATAAACACATGAATATTACTTTTGTGAAAGTCACCTTATGAATTGTGGATTCCTTTGAACAAATTCAATGAAAAAAAATCATGTAATTAGAGTAGAATATTTGCTATAGCTTTCTGTGTTCTGCTCAAATACCAGGCTGACATCGATAGGCAGATATGTAAGATATGTCTGTAACAGTAACACATAAGACAACCTGTTATTGTGTGAGATGGCAGGCATCCCATACATCAGGAGCTTAACTAGATGACATGACATGCATGTATCCTAAGTGCAGTCCGCCCCGGTAGCTGAGTGGTCAGCGTGACAGACTGTCAATCCTAAGGGCCCGGGTTCGATTCCCGGCTGGGTCGGAAATTTTCTCTGCTCAGGGACTGGGTGTTGTGTTGTCCTAATCATCATCATTTCATCCCCATCGACACGCAGGTCGCCGAAGTGGCGTCAAATCGAAAGACCTGCACCAGGCGAACGGTCTACCCGACGGGAGGCCCTAGCCACACGACATTTCCATTTATCCTAAGTGCAGAAGTAATGACTGATATTTGATCCCATTTCATTAAATTAATGTATTCTATAACACTTATTATGCAAATGATTCACCTATTACTTTTTCTAGTGTTACTGGTCCTTAAAATGGTTAGTTTTCTTTCGTGTGTGAACATTATACCCAGATGCTACCAATGAGAGGTATCCCACATAAGTGATAAGGAATTAATATCATGAAGAGTAGATAAATGGGTCACATCCCTCACTAATTTGTGTCAAGAGTACAGAAATGCGGAATGCAGCTTCCAATCATGGAAAATTGTGGCAAACCATATCTGAGAAGCTGCTTCACCCTGTTCCATATGATCGTCATCACATTTAGCGATATGGATGGCTGAGCAATCTTGTTAAAAACTGGATCACATGTACATCCTCTTGTACCCTTTGACTGTGTGACATCAGCAGTTCCATTATAGCTTGATCCTTATTAAGACTGATGGTACCACTAATGCAATTAAGCATGTCAGCTCTGCTGAATAATTAAATGTAAGCAGTTCTCTCAATGGTAAATGTGTAGTGTGGGGCAAACTGGCTCCATGAAATCCATACATACTGGGTGGTCCAGCTATTGTCATATTTAACTCATCAGTGAGGATGGCTTGTTTCAAAGTACAAATTTTCCTTAAAAATGGCAAACATGTTGTGGTCGATTGTGATTCTTGGGAAGAATGTGTTTCAAAATGGTTCTCACTGAGAATAATCCAGTGTCATTCAGTAACTATCAAATAGTGTCACAGAGAACTATGGAAATCAAACCAACCTCAGATGAGTATAAACGTGTAAGACAGGTCCTGGGGCATGAGGTTTTGAGAAGACAAGTGACGTTCTCCTCCAACGAAACATATCACATTCTACTGCCTAAAATCCTCTTCCATTATTACATTTTACACAACTGTTTAATCCAGCCTGAAATTCTTTGATATGACCTAATTACACCTTATGTTCTGAATCAGGATGTACCCAAACACAAGGACCACAATTAAATGTCGTTTCATTCATGCGGCTTCAGTTTGTCCAATAACTCACTGATATACCGATGTCTACAGTCTGTAAAACAAGAAACCTTACACAAAGTGTAAGACTGCAAGACCCAGTATAGTTGTGATTATTGACTATTTTAGGTGCCTCTGCGATAGTTCATGTACCCTAACTAACTCTTACTCCACAGAGCACACTCAAAAGCAGTTTTCGCATCCACAAAACGAACTGTTAAGATTAAGAATCAGTTTTCAAGGTCAGTTCTTCAAAATCATTGCAATAGGACAAACAAAATGTTTTCCAATGCTTGTACCATAGAGACTGACTTGAGTTTTTCTTTGCAAAATAAAATCTTTACATGAAAGACCGATTTTGTATCCAATGAAGTAAAAATCAACCTTCCTGAGCTGCCACTATACTATCACGTTCTGGGTAACAGATCTGCTTAATGACAATGAGCTACACTAACCTGATATAGAAGCATATAAACACCATGACATGCACAACTGTGCTTAAATTTTAGTCAGAGCAATTCGTACTATAATTTGAAAGTTTATGCTATTAGTTTCAGATTTCACTCTCTCCTCAGTCATATGCTCTAAAAGCTAACACTCTCATCAAACCTCTGATGTGATAGTGAGAGTAATTGAAGTGGTACCTCTGTATGAATTTCATTTGGAGACAGCTGATAAACAAGTAACAATAACAATAGTAACAGTAATACTAACAATAATAATAACAATGGTGATAATGAAGCATGCATATGCTGATTTATTCGTAGCTAGGATAGAGGGGAGGCTGCCCTTGCTCAACATCAAGCTTCAAAATTGAATGATTGCAGATTTTTAACAATATTTTAATCACTATTAACAACAAAAACATAATAAATTTTTATATGAAATTTATTACAGACCAGTAATAAAATTTAAAAAATTAAACTCTACAAGCAATCACAAAATAATTTCTCATATTTTCTTATTTCGCTAAGTTGCCACAAAATATGGCAATAACTTTTTTCCCTTCAAATGCATCATAGCTCAAGGTAATCACTATTATGATGTTCAGTTTTACTCAACAGATCAATCACATCATGTATCCTAGTAATGTACAAAATCTTGTCCTGTTTTCTCTGAACGAGCTAACTGTTTTTCTTTGTCTCATCACACTAAAAATGATGGCCTTGCACTGTGAAACTATTAGGTCATTTCCAACAATGGCAACAGAGGTCCCTAGTAAAGTGGAAGTCATACTGCAGAATAGTTGGTTAGTTAAAATTTTCCACAGATTATCTGAATGATGTTTTTTTATCGAAATTATGTGGAATGAGCCAGTTTACAGCACAAATTTTGTGATAGAATGTCTATAATTTAAGAGTTTTGGTAACAACTCACCAGATAGTAGTGGCACCAAATTGGTAACAGGTGCACAAACAATACTAAGACCATCTTTGGCTTTCAGATGAATTCTCAGGACTGTGACTCGGTTGCAAGGATAATTCGCATCTATGTAGTTCAGAAGAGCTGGTACTTGGAAGAAGTATCCAGATGGTTCAGGTTGCGATGCAGCCATTGGAATCAAGCTTGTTATGCTCAGCAGTGTGTTCTGCTACTGGGTGGTCAACTCCACTCTCGGCTACAGCTTGGCAACAGTCATTCATTCAAGTGGACAATCGTTTGATGGTCATGTCCCCATAAAATGCTGTGCACACATGACAGCAGAGCTGCTATGTGTCATAACTGCTTTTACATGTGGCCCTGCCTCTGATGAGATAGGATAAGCTGGTGACTGGACTGGAGCAGAATGTGCTGGGTGGGAGAAATTTAACAGGTTTTGTAAGGATATGGAAATGTGTGGCAAAAGGATAGACTAGGATATTGTGTAGATTGGGTGGGCAGTGGCATACCACTTCAGGATAGATGGAAAGGATTGTGGGTAGGATGTCCCTCACTTCTGGGCATGATAACATGTAGTTTAAATCCTTAAACCCTAGCAAGATCCCCCGCCCAATCCAACATATACCTTCACCAGACAGTATCTGCTGAACTGCAGTCCTGGCACTGCGTATCCAGCTGTCATAACATTTCCATTCAGGCAGGGGCAGGGGGTGGGAGTGGGGGTGGGGATCTACCCCAAAAAAAGCATTCGTTGGAACACTAGCAAAGTCTTCCGTCTTGTTTGTGCACCAGTCGACAACTCAGTGCTTCTACTGTATGGTAAGCTGGTACTTTCACTCCCAAATTATTTTCAGTGTACAGAATACATAGACATAATTGCTACATCATTGTGGATACTGCTTGTTGATCGTTTGCCAGTTCCTAAATGGCACACTAGCCTAAATTTAACTTCATGGACATGTCTTTTAAATCTACTCCGGCACCCATACTTAAGACTAGTTACAGGGTATCAGTTTGTAATTAAGAATGCATCTCTCAAATTGAAATATCTGTCCAGAAGAAATGATTTTAAATCAAACTTGAAACCTGCTTTATTACCTGAACTGTCAGATATTTTGGTAAACGTTTGCTTTTAGCATTCACAAAAAAGCAGCTAAACATGTAGCAATGATTAATGATAAATATGCATTACTGTTTGGGGACACTTCTTCGACATGAACATTTTGCTCATATTTAATCACCATGTATGAAATCATAGATCCTCACAACAAACCAAAAGCTATTTTAATTTCAATGTTTATTTTCTTTCTTAAATGTAGTGTAGTATGCTCTCTGCCAGCATGTCTTCTCCTTCACAAATGATTACATTGTTAAATCTGTCACATTTTAAAGTGTAACTTTTGAAGTGTATTCTGAAAACTGTTGTTATTTTTATGAACAGCATATTCAATGGCAGCTGTGAATGAATTACTTATTTGGTAGTTCCTTAAATTTTTCACGCTGACAGAAAATTCACTATCCAATAGCAGACCTCTCTCTTTCCTATCAAATATTTACAGGTTGCACTTTTGCACACAAAGACTTTTTCCATAAGCAACTTCTGTGTACATACAATTTGCTATTCTACGAACTAAAATGCGATTATACCTGATCACACATTCAAGTTAATAACCTTAACACCAAGGATCTCAGATTGCTTTATCTTTATAGTACTACACATTGGTACTTTGACTAAAATTTACTCCCGAATCAGTGAAACAGAGCTAAAAAATTCAATAGTGTGACTGTTTTAACTTTGTTTTGATCTTCTTTGCTAACATTTACTACCTGATAATGGCACTGTCAATACAGGAACACTAGATACACTCAACTGACAAAGTCATTTTGGAATTTATATACCTTTGGCTTTCTCTGACTGAAATCCAGTTCAGACATGAAACTGGAACCATTGAGTGGAATGGTGGTTCCCCAAACATACAAAGATTTAGTATAAGCTATGTATCTCAAAGCTGATTGGAAGGTTCAAATCGAACCATTTAATTATTAATTTTACACTCGACCAATATAATTACTCTACATCTACATCTATACTCTACGAATCACTTATGATGTGCATGGCAGAGAGTATGCTCCACTACACTTGCTATTATGGCTCTTTCCCTTTCCATTCACATACGGAGTTAGGAAAAGTATTGTTTAAATGTCTGTGTGTGCTGTAATTAATCTAGCCTTATCTTAATGATCCCTATGGGAGCGATATGTAGAGGTTGTAGAATATCTCCAGAGTCATCATTTAATGCCAGTTCTTGAAACTTTGTCTGAGACTTTCTGGGGATAGTTTCTATTTATCTTCAAGATTCTGCCAGTTCAGTTCTTTCAAAATCTCAGTGACACTCTCCCATAGGTCAAACAAACCTGTCATAGGATACCATTTTTTTTTTTTTCCTTCATTTTCTTGAACTGTCAAATTTTACATTTGCGAACATTTAAAGAAATGTTGCCAATCATTGCACCACTATGACTGAATATTTGTACAGCTCCATTCAGACTGTACTTCGTTGTGGATAACAGCATCACCTCCAAAAAGTCTGAGGGTACTACTAATATTGTCTGCAAGGTCATTAATACACGACATACACAGCAAGAGACTCAACACACTTCCACAGGGTACACCCAAAGTTACTTCCTGTCGATGGCTTTCCATCCAAGATAACATGCCACATCCTTCCTACCAACAAATCCTCAACCCAGTCACATACTTCGTCTGATACCCCATATACTTTTGATATATGCAAAGGTGTAGTACTGAGTCAAATGCTTTTCGGAAACCAAGAAATACTGCACTTACCTGACTGCCTTGACCCCTGGCTTTCAGGATGTCATCGGAGAAAAGAGCGAGTCAGGTTTCACATGATCTATGTTATAGATAGCTTATTATATTTGAGCTCAGAATATGTTCTATTATTGCATCATACTATTAGCTCACAGCAGATGGAAAGAAGAAAATGGCAAAACCGATGCTATCTAGTCCAGGAGTCACTAACCATTTATCAATGTAAGTAATAGATTTTTCACCTTGTGATCCAGTAGAGCTACAGCCACTGCTAACAGAAGCTGTGTCTGATATGCTAGCAGTGTCCTCCGTATCCCAGTCAGACATGCTACTTGGCTGTTCAGGCGATGCAGCTGTCTGTGGTGGCGGAGGTGGAAGCAAACTGGGGTTGCCACTATTGGAGACAGGTGCCACTGGAACAGCCTGATGTTGCTCTTGGACCAGCTGTTCCTGGGGGACAATCTGCTGTTTTTTTTCTTCTTCATCTCCACCTTCAGTACCATTCCTTTCTGCAGCTGGTATAACTTCCATCATACCTGCTATGGGGAAAACAAAAATAAATAAATAAAAAACTTATTGTAATAATAACTACATACTTTGAATTAAAGTCCACACATCATTTTCTGTCTGTACATGAAGGCTAATTTCACAAATTACTGTAATGATTATACTGTTTTCATTAATACATAGACTCATTCACGAGGAAGGTTCATGTATATAAATTATAACTGTTACGCTAGACAAGTCACCCGGCCATAGATACTAAGTGCTTTCCATGTGAAACCAAGGCGGGTTGCCAGTAACAATTTGAAATTTGTTAACTCACTATGATGAAACTTAGTTTCCTAGACCACCATCACCACCAAAGTATTACCACAGTATGGGCAGTAAAAGAGAGAAGTAAGTTCCAACTGACATTTCCATTTTTCCACATTTACGGATATAGTGTACCACAGAAGTAAGGGTAGTGTGGCTAGGAAAACAGATATATATATCAATATTAAATTAATTTGAATTGTTTTAATATATATACACACACACACACACACACACACACACACACACACACACACACACACACATAAAGATGATGCGACTTACAAAACGAAAGCGCTGGCAGGTCAATAGACACACAAACAAACACAAACATACACACAAAATTCAAGCTTTCGCAACAAACTGTTGCCTCATCAGGAAAGAGGGAAGGAGGGGAAAGACGAAAGGATGTGGGTTTTAAGGGAGAGGGTAAGGAGTCATTCCAATCCCGGGAGCGGAAAGACTTACCTTAGGGGGAAAAAAGGACAGGTATACACTCGCGCACACATACACATATCCATCCACACATATACAGACACAAGCAGATGTCTGCTTGTGTCTGTATATGTGTGGATGGATATGTGTATGTGTGCGCGAGTGTATACCTGTCCTTTTTTCCCCCTAAGGTAAGTCTTTCCGCTCCCGGGATTGAAATGACTCCTTTGTGTGCGCGAGTGTATACCTGTCCTTTTTTCCCCCCTAAGGTAAGTCTTTCCGCTCCCGGGATTGGAACGACTCCTTACCCTCTCCCTTAAAACCCACATCCTTTCGTCTTTCCCTCTTTCCTGATGAGGCAACAGTTTGTTGCGAAAGCTTGAATTTTGTGTGTATGTTTGTGTTTGCTTGTGTGTCTATCGACTTGCCAGCACTTTCGTTCGGTAAGTCACATCATCTGTGTTTTTAGAGATATACGTATATTCACAATTACCACATATATATTACCACATGCAAGTAACACAAGGTGTCCCAGGAGGAATGGTCAATACTTGTGGATAAGACAGGAACAATTATTCGAAGCAATACAGTCTAGTAAACATGGGCTCTGAAATGCATCCTTAATAGTTATGAGCCATTGTTCGGCAGAAGAAATGTGTTTCACAGTATCTAATAAAGTTCCCACACCTCTTAAGGTATATACTTTACAGCCCATGTTAAAAGAGTCTTTTTCTTGTTTTGGCCCATACTGCCACCTCTCAAAAAACGAAAATCATGCACTAGAAGAGACCTTTAGATTAGATTAGATTAGATTAATACTAGTTCCACGGATCATGAATACGATATTTCGTAATGATGTGGAACGAGTCAAATTTTCCAGTACATGACATAATTAAGTTAATTTAACAACATAATTAAGTTAATATAACAATTTTTTTATTTTCTTTTTTTGTTTTTTTTTTTTTTTATTTTTTATTTTTTTTATTTTTTTCCTTAATTTATATCTAAAAATTCCTCTATGGAGTAGAAGGAGTTGTCATTCAGAAATTCTTTTAATTTCTTCTTAAACACTTGTTGGTTATCTGTCAGACTTTTGATACTATTTGGTAAGTGACCAAAGACTTTAGTGGCAGTATAATTCACCCCTTTCTGTGCCAAAGTTAGATTTAATCTTGAATAGTGAAGGTCATCCTTTCTCCTAGTATTGTAGTTATGCACACTGCTATTACTTTTAAATTGGGTTTGGTTGTTAATAACAAATTTCATAAAAGAGTACATATACTGAGAAGCTACTGTGAATATCCCTAGATCCTTAAATAAATGTCTGCAGGATGATCTTGGGTGGACTCCAGCTATTACTCTGATTACATGCTTTTGTGCAATAAATACTTTACTCCTCAGTGATGAATTACCCCAAAATATGATGCCATATGCAAGCAATGAGTGAAAATAGGCGTAGTAAGCTAATTTACGAAGATGTTTGTCACCAAAATTTGCAATGACCCTTATTGCATAAGTAGCTGAACTCAAATGTTTCAGCAGATCATCAATGTGTTTCTTCCAATTTAATCTCTCATCAATGGACACACCTAAAAATTTTGAATATTCTACCTTAGCTATATGCTTCTGATTAAGGTCTATATTTATTAATGGAGTCATACCATTTACTGTACGGAACTGTATGTACTGTGTCTTACCAAAATTCAGTGAGAGTCCGTTTACAAGGAACCACTTAGTAATTTTCTGAAAGACATTATTGACAATTTCATCAGTTAATTCTTGTTTGTCAGGTGTGATTACTATACTTGTATCATCAGCAAAGAGAACTAACTTTGCCTCTTCATAAATATAGAATGGCAAGTCATTAATATATATTAAGAACAACAAAGGACCCAAGACCGACCCTTGTGGAACCACATTCTTGATAGTTCCCCAGTTTGAGGAATGTGCTGATCTTTGCATATTATGAGAACTGCTTATTTCAACTTTCTACACTCTTCCAGTTAGGTACGAATTAAACCATTTGTGCACTGTCCCACTCATGCCACAATACTTGAGCTTGTCTAGCAGAATTTCATGATTTACACAATCAAAAGCCTTTGAGAGATCACAAAAAATCCCAATGGGTGGTGTTCGGTTATTCAGATCATTCAAAATTTGATTGGTGAAAGCATATATCACATTTTCTGTTGAAAAACCTTTCTGGAAACCAAACTGACATTTTGTTAGTACTTCATTTTTACAGATTTGTGAAGCTACTCTTGAATACATTACTTTCTTAAAAATTTTGGATAAAGCTGTTAGGAGGGAGATTGGAAGGTAATTGTTGACATCAGATCTATCCCCTTTTTTATGCAAAGGTATAACAATAGCATATTTCAGTCTATCAGGGAAAATGCCCTGTTCCAGAGAGCTATTACACAGGTGGCTGAGAATCTTACTTACCTGCTGAGAACAAGCTTTTAGTATTTTGCTGGAAATGCTATCAATTCCATGTGAGTTTTTGCTTTTAAGCAAGTTTATTATTTTCCTAATTTCAGAGGGAGAAGTGGGTGAGATTTCAATTGTATCAAATTGTATAGGTATGGCCTCTTCCACTAACAGCCTAGCATCTTCTAATGAACACCTGGATCCTACTATATCCACAACATTTAGAAAATGATTATTAAAAATATTTTCTACTTCTGACTTTTTGTTCGTAGAGTTTTCATTCAATTTGATGGTAATACTGTCTTCCTGTGCTCTTGGTTGACCTGTTTCTCTTTTAATAATATTCCAAATTGTTTTAATTTTATTATCAGAGTTGCTGATTTCAGACATGATACACATACTTCTGGATTTTTTAATAACTTTTCTTCATATAGCACAGTAGTTTTTGTAACGTTTGATAGTTTCTGGGTCACTACTCTTTCTTGCTGTCAGATACATTTCCCTTTTCCGGTTACAAGATATTTTTATACCCTTAGTAAGCCATGGTTTGTTATATGGTTTTTTACGAGTATATTTAACTATTTTCTTGGGGAAGCAGCTTTCAAATGCATTTACAAAAGTGTCATGAAATAAATTATATTTTAAATTGGCATCAGGTTCATGGTACACCTCATCCCAGTCTAACTGCTGTAGGCTTTCCCTGAAATTTGCAATTGTTAAATCGTTGACTGAACGTACTACTTTGGAGGACATTTTAGTACTGCTGAATGGAGCTATGTCATATATTGTAACTAGCTGTGCACCATGATCCAGGCTGAGCATTTATCTGGTTAAATTTATCTTGGTCTATAAAGAAGTTTTCTATCAGTGAGCTGCTATCATTTACCACATGAGTAGGAAAATCAATAACGGGTGTCAAATTGAAAGAACCAAGTAATGCTTCAAGGTCATTTTTCCTATTACCCTCTTTCAGAGACTCTACATTGAAGTCCCCACAAATAATAATTTGCTTCCCCCTGTCTGACAGGTAGCACAACAAGGAGTCCAAGTTTTTCAGAAATAGATGAAAATTTCCCGATGGGGACCTATGTACAGTTACAATTATAAATGTGCCTTTATTTAATTTAAGCTCACAGGCACATGCTTCTATATGTTTCTCTATACAAAACTTTTTTGTTTCTATACTTTCTGCACAATGATAACTTTTGACCATATATGGCAACTCCTCCTTTCTCCATATTTTCTCTAATTACATGTGCAGAGAGCTTATATCCACTTACATTTACCTTATCCATATCAGTAACAATGTGATGCTCAGACAGGCATAGTATATCTACTTCATCCTCAGCTTCTAAATCTTCTAAACAAACCAGAAGCTCATCTATTTTATTCTTTAAACTCCCAATATTTTGATGAAATATACTTACATTTTTTTAAATTATACTTTTATGAGAACCTTTCCTTATTCTAACATTTGCAGTACTCTCCTGTCTGAGTTTCTCATTGTGCTTAGGCCTAGTTCCTATACCAGTGGTCACATGGTGTTAAGAGAGG
Organism: Schistocerca americana; assembly: GCF_021461395.2. Lineage (NCBI taxonomy): Eukaryota > Metazoa > Arthropoda > Insecta > Orthoptera > Acrididae > Schistocerca > Schistocerca americana. Next base: position 670,572,748 of record NC_060120.1, read on the forward strand.
CAGATTATGTCAACTGGGTTGGGTGACTAATTCATCGATGCAATTACCCAGCACTGAGATACAACTTGGTGGAGATAAAATTTCTGGTGATTGGCGAAAATTTATAATTGACAGCTGTGATTGGTGATCCAATGTGCTAGAATTGTGCTGTTTAATTTCTTTCCTAAACTGAAGATTTGTTTCAATCTTGACCTCTCGTAGAACTTGACATCTTTCTGTCTTATCTATCCTAAAAAAGGTGCTGTTCCAACACCTGTAACCACTGGTATTTTACCATTCATGGCAGTGCCTCCCCCCTTTAAATTTCCTGCTATTACCGCAGCCAGTTTACCCTTCCCTTTCCTGTTGAGATGTAGGCCGTGCCTGGTATAGTCCCACCTACTGAGAGAATCAACAGGAACCACACCAATATGAGCCCCTGCACCTGACCCAAGCAGCCGTTCCAACTCCAAATTAACTCTCCCTACAGAAGAGTTCAAATGAGGCCAGTCATGGCGTCTCAGGACAGATACAAATTCAACATTGGTGTGTCTCGATGCCGACGCAATCTTTACCAGGTCACACTCTATACTGTACCCAGGATCTCTGTCAATACCGTTCCCTGGCCCTCCCACAATAACCACGGTGTCTTCCCTGGTAAATCCTTTACAGAGTGAATCTAAATCCTCTGTCACCTGATCCAGACTAGCACTTGGTTTGAAAAAAATTTGTGACCTGGTATTCTGGTCCTAATTCCTCCTGCAGAAGTTGGCCTATTTCAGATTATCAAGGATGAAGATATGCATTTTAGAGCCCCTGTTTACTAGACTTCTGTGCTACGAATGACTGTTCCTGTCTTTTCACTGAATACTGACCACTTCTCCTGGGACCCCCTGTATAGTGTCCCCATACTATTGTACTGGTGGAGTAGCTGACTGTAAAAATAAACAGTGCTGATACACAGGAATTTCTGACAACGTAGATGTGGACATTGTTTTCTTTCTTCTCCTCATTGCTTGATGGATGATGAAGCATGGGTTTCAATGAGGAGTTGAAATAGTAGTCCACAGGAATAGTGGTTTGCTTTTGCTAAGTTTCAATGCGCAAAAAATCAACAAATGACGTGTAAATTTGAGTATTTTTTAAACTTATCTCATTCAGAACATATGATATAGAAAGATGACATCTGAAACTGTCTCACTTCATTACAAACATGCCAATATCTTACCATCCGCACTCCTCAGACTCTGAGAACTTTTCAAACATGTCTATTTCCCCTCAGCATCTTGACTTCGTTGCACTCAGTAACTTAACATCTCTTTTTTTATCTCACATAGCAGACTGAATCTCAAAGTTTTGAAGATACTGAATTGTTAACCGTTCCCTTTCTAGATTAGCTGAAATCCCAGGCAGTGTATAAGACTTTATGGTTGTACCAAAGGTGCTTTAAAAATAGCCATACACTCATCATGGAACATGAATCACACCACAAAAGAGAACTTTCAGGAATATTAAAACAGGTCAAAATGTCTGTTAACAACGTCAAACAGATTATAGAAATATCACTAATAATTATTGTTGAACTGATAAGCTATGCTCACAAAAAGTAAATATAACCTAGCAAAATTAATAGGAAAGCCACTTCTTTGGACGAAAGGTTGTTGCTTTATATTAAACGAGTGCTGCATTTTCTGTTGCCAACTTAATATCTACATTACCACACTGACAATTGTCACTAAACAGTTGTTACCAAAGTGTCAAAAGAACAGATGGCTGTTTAAAATAAGTATTACAATTTCTTGGTTAGCTAACAGGAATTCTCAGTCCTTGGATCTAGAATAAAAAATTGAGACTAGGCTCATAAAGGATGCTTTTAATTTCATTTTTTAGCAGTTCTCAATTTCTTGGTTTATGTCAGACTGTACCTTGCTGAAGATCTTTGCTCCAGAATAAAGCACGAACTCTAGACAAGAAAGGAAAGTTCACACAGAAATCACTTGTGCCCTGTATTGTAGTTTTGTAAATAACGTTTCATCTGGATCAGAAATTTTCCCATAAAAAACACGATTAAGGGAAAATCAAACAATGGAAAATCCAGGATGGAATGTAACAATACTATGAAAAGGATAGTTGCTACTCACTGTATAGTGGTGAGTGGAGATACTGAATCGCAGAAGGACACAACAAAAGGAATGTCACACACACACACACACACACACACACACACACACACAACTACACACAGATGATCATGGTCTCAGGCAGTTGGCTCCAGCTGCCAGTGACTATGGCCATGTGTGTGTGTTTTTCGTCTATTTTTGACAAATGCCCTTTTGACAGTCTTCTTGTTGTGCCTTCCTGTGGCTCAGCATCTCTGCTATATGGTGAGTAGCAACTTTCATTACATTATTGCATTTAAGGGGATAATGGACTGCAAAGTAGGTGTGAGAATTCTATAATGTTTGAAGAAGCCTGTGTAACATGTCTGTGTACTTTACAAACTATTCTTATTCCAAATATGTGAAATAAGTTGGCATGTTGTTCTTCAACTAAGCACAATGAGACATCATTGCTGTTTATAGAGTCTTCTGAAGTCAATTTACATAGGTTAGTCATATAATGATGCCCAATAGCAAACACTGCGACGCCCCACATTTTTATATACCCTCGTGTTTTTAGTTCAGTTTTCCTGCTGTGGTGCAGTTTGTCAATGTTACCCTCTACTTTTTTCTATGAAGGCAGGTCCCTGTCCATGCAAGAGGGGGTCACTAAGGCTAAAATATTTTAGTTTTTGAAGCAGAACTTTTTTTCTGGCCACCTGAAGCCCTTGGCAAGGTCATGTAATAATGTATGTACAACCACTCACATTTTCTTGGTGTGATTGATTGATGGTTTGCTTCCAGCCCCTTCCTTCGGGTACTGCAAGTTGTGCTGTTACAAGTACCTGCTGCTTGGGCTACAACCAGACAGGGAACTATTGTTGGACCTGTGCCACTATTTATAGCTGACCTCGATACTAGATGCTCATGATGCCCTTTGATAGTCTTTTGCTTTTCAGAGCCTGCACTCGTATTCCATAAGACATAAATTCTCTCAGCGTTTTCCAGCTCTGGTGGATGTGATGGCTGGCATACATAAATAAATTGAGTGGTGGACCCCAACCTTGTTTTAACTGAAGCCTCCGTTCCTGTTTATTAAGTTTTCTGATGTCTTTATTTTGAGAGGCTCCTTTATCATTCTATCCAAGAGATCAGGCTTAAGCATCACAATACTAGTTTCATCGTATTTCATTTCATGATTATATTCAAGGCACTGCTCATCAACAGCCGATTTGTTTAGTGTTTAGTTGGGAGTGTTGTTGACATTCCTTTTATCTCTCCTCGACTGTTCAACATATATGTTTGCCACAACAGATAATAACTGACTACCCCTTGCCACACCATCAGTTTGTTCATAATATATTACAGGGTGTATTAAACAGAATCATCAGATTTGGCATGTCTATAGTTCTGAACCTAATAAACATATACAATGAATTTTGTTTTGATGAATGGGAAATTAAAAAAGCTTTTTTTTTATAACCCCCCCCCCCCCCCCCCCCCCAGGGGATGTAATGCGGTATTCAAATTGTTCCCACACTGCAACGAGCATGTCTTGAGTTACAGCTTCCACAGCTGCTGTTACGCGAAGTCTCAGTTCATTCATTGTTGTTGGTAATGGAGGCACATAAACAGAATCCTTCATAAACCTCACAAGAAATAATCACATACAGTCACGTACGGTGACCTTCGAAGCCAATAATGCAAGGCTGAATCATTTGGTCCAGTGTGACCGACCCATTGTTCAGTAATCCTTTGATTTAAAAAATCCCGCACTTCCAGAATTTGTTCGAATCAGTCTCCAACTGTGGGAAAATAAAGTTCTCAAGCATATCGAGATACATGCTTCCTGTAACAGTGTTCTCAGCAAAGAAAAATGGACCATACACCTTTTCCCAGGGAATTGCACAAAACACATTACATTTTGGAGAGTCCCTCTCATGTTGTACAACTTCATATGGTAGTTCCATACCCCCATATTCTCACATTATGATGGTTCACTTTTCCACTTAAATGTAATCTTGCCTTGTCACTAAACACTAAGCATGGAAGAAAAATGTCATCCTCCATCTTACCAAGAACGAAATTACAGAACTCCAGACATTGACACCTTCACGAACAGCTTGCAGTAACTGAATTTTATATGGTTTCATGTGTAAACGTTGCTGCAACACATGCCACATGGACACCGTGGACATGTTGAGCTGTTTAGCTGCACAGTTAACGGATTTCTGTGAACTCCTTGTGAAACTATGGTGGATGCGTTTGACATCTTTGTCAGACGCTCAGGGACAGCCCGGCAATTTACCTTAACACAAACCACACCACAGCTAGTATGAAACTCACGCTGGACAGTTATCACTGATTTGTACTGGGCAAAATGTAGACCACAAAAGGCTTTCTGTTGTACTGACACAATTTTTACTAGAGCTGAAATTGGCGCACAATGCTACTACCTAGCAGGAGCCATTTAAAAATCAAGAGTTTGCTCTTTCCAACAGCACATTGTTCATGCTCAAATAACAGTTATGATTTTTATATGGGGTGCTTCTTTTTTATACATCCTGTATAATGATACAGGGTGTTTCAGTACAGTGCTTACAAACATTCAGGACAGATAGAGTACACATACAAGATGGAAAATCACATAGCAGCACACAGTTGGAAATGTTTTCCTGGTACAGTACTGACACAAAACACACAAGAAAGAAAGGACATAAACAAGGCGAGGAAACATGTTCATCATGCATAGTACAGCAGAAACCAAGAAATAGGAAAAAGAAACAGAAAAGATCATCATTAAATAAGGTGTTTGAAATTATGACCCCAGACTGTGACACAGGCCTCACATACCCAGTGCATGGAAGATCTGATGTTCTAGAAAACACCGAGCATGTCCCAGACTTCCCCAGTAGCTGCCACAACGCATTGGGGGTGGGGGGTGTTATACATCACTGTCTTGACATAGTGCCATAGGAAGTGAGGTCTGGCGATCTTGCTGGTCAGTGCACCAGACCACTCCGACCGAGCCAGTGTTAACGATACGTTGCATTCAGGTGGTGATGCACATCAAGGCTGTACCGTGAGGTGTCCCATTATGCTGATACTATATGGCAGAACACACAGCAATGGGTACATAAGTGTCATCCTATAGCTACTGCAATACTTGCTGAAGAAAGATGAGATAGGTTGCCCTGTCAAATGCTGGGGCAACAAGTACAGCTCGACGAGGTGGTCTTCAATGAAATTGGCCCATACATTAAATTAAAAGAGCCTCTGGGATTCTCTTCAGACCGCAAATGCGTGTTGTGGGTGGTTGAACACTCCATCCCACATGAACGTCACCTCATCAGTGAACAAAATGTTGGCTGGGGAACTGGGATCTGTTATGCACATCTGTTATTACCACCATACAAAGGCCACTCGTGGAGCAAAATTGTCATTTTCCAGTAACTGCATGAACTGGATATATTACAGCACATGGATGCAGGATATGCCAGATGCTGCTGCGTGAAATCTCAACACGACTGGTGATACCCCATTTACTGGTACCAGGATAGTTCTGTATCAGGCCCAGCACAATCTACACGAAAACGAGGTCAGGGTTGAGAGCAAGGATGAAACCCCAATAATTTCTATCTATCTTATGATGGTCCAATACTTGAAAAACTGGTAATCTCCTACAAAATAATGGCATACAGTATATTTTGTACCGCTCAAGTAAGATAAAAAGTTTTCTTTGTAATTTGAAAGATAACTTAGGTCTCCAAATGCTGGGTGTGTATCGCATTCCATGTGAATGTGTCATGTATTACATGGCGTCACACTATCAGAAGGGTTGAGGAGAGATGCAAGAAACATTAGCTACACACCCGACTGAAACAACCAAGCAAATCAGTCGTCACTGAGCACTGCCTTGAATATAATTAAAAAATTAAATACAATAAGAACAGTATCATAATGTAAACACAAATTTTCTGGAACAGTATAATAAAGGAGCTTAACAAGTACTTTGTCAGAAAAACTAATATACAGGAATGAAGGTTTCAATTAAAACAAGGCATGGGGTCTAGAACTCAATCTATTATGGCCTCCCATAAACAAGCGAACAAATTGTAATATATAACTATGCTTGCTAAATATTTGACTGCGTACGAAGCAAATTGGTGTGTTTATCAAGCATAGTTCGTGCTTGTGTTAGTGAGAAAATTTGATTGACAGAAAGTCTGACAAGATGGCGGATGTTGTTTGTACCAATGTTTGGCTGCGAATGTTTAGTGAAAAACTATTGTATTACAATTTCTCTCACTGTTTGTTAGTTTCCCCTACTATGAAAACTACGATCAAGTAAAAACCAAAATAGCACTGACAATTACTGAAATGGTAGTGGTACCATATCTTTCCCAGCCATATATTATGCATGAAGAGGTTATGAATAAAATCAACATTTTATGCATACAGTGACAGACAAGCAAAGTGAATTGAAATAAAAGAAATTTAAGTTCTCCAGCTCTTTCATGGGCGATGTGGGCTATATGTTCCCATGTATTTTAATGAACCATCATTAGAGGACAAAGCAGAAGAGAATAAATTTTCGCATACTTCTGCCTTCTTTTTCAATGTGACACTGACGTAACGTTAAACAAGTGATTGAAACATTTCACTGCAATCTGCAAAATGTTGCTGTTATCAAGTTCTGAATGAAAAATTTTTGTTAACAAATTTCCAGTTGTACATTTCTCATTTTAAACCATCCCCTGGACCAGCGTCTTGTTTTCTTCTTCTTCAAACACAGTACCAGAGGCAATGTTAAATTGCTTTATCTGTATTTGTAGCCATTCCCACTAGTGCCAAAATACTGCATACACAAAAAGTGTCTGCTTCAAAAGTAAGGTTATATTGACAAGCTTTCTTACTATGTGTACGGGCTTGTTTGACACATCTGTGGCTAGATAAGAGTGAACCTGACAGACTAGTTTGTTCTTTTAGGAGAGACTTTGTAAATTTTAAAGAGCTTCATTGTCCATATGAATAAAGTTGATGTAATCATAGGGTTCTGAGAGTAATATCCCTTCAGCATATTTTCACGGGTAAATATCTCATTTTAAGCCATTCAGTGGACCAGAGTCTTGCTTTCTTCTTCTTCTTCTTCTTTAAATACATTGACTTTGGCAATGCCAGTACTGCTTCGTCCGCATTTGTGGCCATTCTCACTACTCTCGTAATACACATGAACACGAATAGCGTCTGCTTCAAATTGAGGTTAATCTGACAAGCATTGTCTGAACATGTACGGGCTTGCTGGGCAAATCCATGGCTAGATAAAAGCGACTTTGTCAGACATGTTTGATCGCTTGCGAGGGCCTTTAAGACCTTGCTGGCCATCAATCCACCAGAACTGGGAAATGCTGAGTGAATTTGCGTTTCACAGAATATTTTGAAAACAATGAACATAGAGAAAGAATTCTATGATTATATGTTTTCACGATGATTGTATAGTAAATCACCATTTTACTGATGACACCGTTAGGTCTCTAGTGCGATAAACTTCACAAATGAATGGAAGAAGTTAGAGCAAGTTTGGAAATAGGGTAAAAAATCAACAATAGTAACATTATAATATGTAGGAGAACACGGTGAAAGGAATATAGTACAAATTAAGACAGTCACAGAACCGGCTGATGAATATTAAGGGCAGTTAATATAACTACAGAATGAATCTCTCACTGTGAAGTAGTGAGTGCACTGTTTTGAAACTTGCTGCCAGATTATTAAAACTGTGTGCCAGACCAGGCCCTGAACTAAGGGCCTTACCTTTTGCGGGCAACGGTTTTACCAATCTTTTTGCCAGGAGTGCTAATCTCACAATGTATGCAGAGAATGTCTGTGAAGTTTAGAAAGTAGGAGACAGGCATTGGCAGAGGTGAAGCTGTGAGTGCTTGCTGAAGGCAGGGTTCGAGCCATGGTCCGATACAAAAATATAATCAGGTAATACAAGTATTGGATGGACAGCAAATGAAGTAAACAGAAGAGTAAAAACAGCCTGCAGTCCTTTTAGTAAACTAAATAGTATTTTCAAAACTGAGCTTCTAATGTGTGTGAAAAGATAATACAAGCCTGTCTAACAATCTAAGTGTATTACCATTCTTGACTTTTTTAGAAGTGGGCTGTAATGCAAAGACAATTCAAAAACAGAAGTGCTCAATGAGCATTAAAAATTCATGTTGGATCTTACTACAAAAGATATGAAAACAAACAAATGATTAGGGAACAGAGCAGATGAAACTGAAATGGAGGTGGGCAGAAATGTAACCAGGCTATGGGTGGCAAACGGATCAAGAAGTTTTCTGCTGAAATAAATAAATATATATTAATTAATTAAAAAGACAGAGGTATTAAGCTAATGGAAGTAGAATAGACGATATAAAGTACATGCAGTAACAGATATCTGTATCACTGAAGACCACAATGCAAGGCAAAGTCTAGATGAAACCTTTAATTCAGCACTGAATGTCAAATGACCGATACTGATGTGAAAATAAAAATAGAAGTGGGGAGGAAGAGGAAGAAGACTTCATCTGCACCACAGATATATTTTTTAAAGAATCAGTCATTTATCAAATGCAGATACCTTTAACTATAAGGATTAGTTATCACATATACAGGATGTGTGTATGATGTAGGGTACATGCAAAAGAAAATCTTTTTTACAACACACTACAGACAAATGACACCCATAAGAACAGCCAGGGTCACTATTTTCCAACAAAGGATTAGCACCACACCATATATTAATGTGATGAATTCCAGGTTACATACAAAAGTCCATTTTCACAGCACTCCACCTCTCAGGCTAGCAGGAAGGATCAAAGAAGTATTTCGTTTTCAATCTAGGTCACTTTTCGGTCAATGCAGTATGGCCAATATTATAATAGTGAAGAGACATTATCCTTCAAAAGTGATCATAGAATGTCTGTAATATACTCATCTTCACTTGACTAAAAACGTTTACATAGGAATAGGAAGGATGTTACAACATTTTGTTACTTCCAAGCTTCCCAACTTTTCTATTGCCAATGCATCAATTGTGGGAAGGTGAATTGTCCTTCTGAAACAATTATTTTTCCATATGGAGGCCAGGCCTCCTCTTCGGAATTTTTTTTTTTTTTTCATAAAGTAGATCCAAAGTACTTATGTAGTTTTTGCCAATTATTTTTTCACAGTATCTGCCCCAAACATCCCAAGAATAAACCTAAAAAATATTTAAAGTACATTCTTTTCACATCTACGTATTGCTGCCATCAGTTAGCCCAGTCCACAATGGCTTGCTGGAAGTGTCACCTGGAACCTTTTTAATGCAGCGCCTTTTACTCACTACGACGACACACGATTCAAGACTGTACTCGAAAATCCATGTCTCAAAGCCTGTCACTATCCCACACAGAAAATGAGCGCCACTTTCTCAGCATTCCAACAACTCTTGACACTTCAGCACACAGATTTTATTCTAGAATGAGATTTTCACTCTGCAGCAGAGTATGCGCTGATATGAAACTTTCTGGCAGATTAACACTGTGTGCCGGACAGACTCAAACTAGGGACCATTGCCTCACATGGGCAAGTGCTCTACCAACTGAGCTATCCAAGCTCTTCTGTGAAGTTTGGAATGTAGGAGATGAGGTACTGCCAGAATTGAAGCTGTGGGGATGGGTCATGAGTCGTGCTTGGATGCTCAGTTGGTAAGAGCACTTGCCAGCTTGAGGGAATGGTCCCGAGTTCAAGTCTCTGCCTGGCACACAGTTTTAATCTGCCAGGAAGGATTTCCTTCTGGTCATCGGTCACCACTTCTGGGACCACCTTTGTGCACAGCTTTCCCATCCTTAATACAATTCTGAAAATGTGATAACCATTCAATTTCAGGAAATTGCAATCCTCTGCTATCATTCTTACACTCTGTTGTTGATCTCTGTCCAAAAGTTTCTGCACTCCCCCCCCCCCCCTTCCACCCCCCAACTGCCATCAAAGTTTTCTAGGTCTTCCTGAATCATCATCTGTGACTCAAACTCTTGGCTTCCCCAAAGGCTTCCTGAATCCCGGATCTTGCCCATCATCTCAGAGACAGATTCCCCCCCCCCCCCCCCTTCAGTTTAATGCAAAATGTTATTGCCTATCACCGCTCGATTAACAGCTGTGTCTTGAATCTTAACATCTCCAAAGTAAACTATGCATGAAATGTGACCCTCACTATCACAGCAACTGAGCCAAGTCGTATTCATCAACCAAGATCGTTTACCACAAGTCCTCTTGAAAACTTCATTGCTCTAGCCCTTTTGGTTAACTGGACAATTTTATTCTTGAAACTTTTGGGATAAACCCTGTCCTCTTTTCCATAGGAATTCCTTTTGCAACCCAGAAAATACTGCCCACAGTCTCTCCAGCAGATAAAATCAACTTAGCCATCCCCTATGTTGTGCAGACCCATCTGTTTCCATCCACTTCTGTAATGACAGCTTCGTTTTCTGGCATGAAGTGGTGGACCTACGTTTCTTCCACAATCACCCTTCACATGGGTCATCTCCATAAGTACAGTCATGTTAGGTTTCACCCATCAATTCCATAACTGTGGGAAATGAAGGAGTACACTTCTTACAAACCTTCACAAACTGTATCTAAATTTATGTTATTGATAACCTGTTCACAAAACACTTTTATGACTTCACAGCATTCCAGTTTATTCCACTTTAATGAAATAAATTCAAAGTAACTTTAATAATTTGTACAAACTATTATACTCCTCAAATAAAGTTGTCATTTGACTGAAGTTAGTGTGTGTGTGTGTGTGTGTGTGTGTGTGTGCGCTTGCTTTGAAAATATGAGAGAGAGAGAGAGAGAGAAAGAGAGAAAGAGAGAAAGAGAGAGAGAGAGAGAGAGAGAGAGAGAGATGCCTTTGTACTGAGCTAAGAGCTCTTTACCTGCCTTGTGTTTAGGTTAGCTGTTGGGAAATGTACCAAGTGTACGCTAATAGTTAACAGTTGGATCACAAAACCAGGGTACATACAAACAGCAAATACTTCCTCATTGTTGTTTCCATTAACTTTTAGCACATTACTGTGAAATATGGAAGGCTAGTTGGTACTCTATAATGTTCAAAGCTGAGGCTCTTTAAAGACCAATCAAAACGATGAAAGGTGCAGTGTTCTGTCACTCGATGTATCATCCTACCTTAGCGGAATCATCACATTCCCTGAAGTCAAAAATGTTGGTACGTGTATTTGCTAGTTGAAGACCTTTCACGCCCAAGGGTATGATAAATTATCTTAAGCACATCGTGCCACAAGAGGGATGGGTGATGCTTGTGTTCACTTTTGTAATACATGGTAATTCTTTTACTACTGTTGCCACTTTCAGGTTATTCTGCATAGTTGGAACTTTAGCTTTTGACACAGATAGTACTCATCACGATTATGACATCATTCTATCAGAATGATAATCAGGGAAAGTACAACAGACGATGTTTTTAGTATGATTAGTTCACAGATAAAGAGGTAGTTCCGGCCATAAATTACAAAGTGATTTGGGTTTTTGCCATGTCAATCGAAATTATCTGCTCTGTTAAATAAGTGTTGGAATTACTGACCAAAAGTGATAGCGAAGATGAAAACTTCAGCGATTTTAGCTGCCCAGAAGATGAACGCAAGTATCTTCAGCCATCTACCTCCTGTAAAAGGAATGGAAATGAGAAAGTGGTGAGTGAGTTGGCAACATCAGATGATATAACAGGAGCGAGATCTGTTGAAGGAACAATGTACATAAAAGATGAAAATCTGATGTAAATTAACTGATGTAGCTTCAAATTGTCGGCGACTGGGTGGTCCGGCTGTCTCTTGGCCACAATTTTGTAGTGGCCATTCATGTGGACAGACAGCTGGTTATTGTGCTAATCGAAACATCATGCAGCATTCTACATGGGAATGACCATTAACAAGCTGTCTATCCATGTGAATGGCAGCCACCATACTGCAGCCTAGAGAGAATTGGGTCCCCTGGTTGCTGATAATCCTGGGAAACATGGTGCGCTGTTCTTCAATGACCGCCAAAAAGCAGCAGCAATTCCAAACTGCACAAGTGAGAACTCCTCATACAACATATCCTTTGTTCCTGTAACTCCCTTCACCCCAACCTTCACTATACCCTGTGCCCCACCTGCCTCTACCCTGCTCCCAACTCCAGCCTCGTACAACCCAGTATTCCTCCAGCTCACTTATATAGTCCTATCCCCTCCTCTGGTTCTCTCCTGTCCTAGAAATCTGTATGGGGCTAGGAGAATTATTTTATACTTCTTAGCCTGATTTAAAAATGTGGTATACTAAAATTTTACTTTTGTTTAAATAATTATTTTATGGTTTTTTTTGCTTGCATGTATGAAACTTTCCAGTGGATTTTTAACATACTGATGACATTATAAGAGAGAAGTGTTATATTTCCTGTTTATTGCAGTGCTTTTTCCACCTGATAATATCTGCAATAGAATACTGTTATACCTATCTACTAATAATAGATCATTAATTGTTATTTTCCTACAAAATAAAGAAGTGAGCAAAATTAATTTTATATAATTTTTATATGATTTCTATTCCATTACTAGCTTTCTACCCATGGCTTCATCCTTGTACACTTGTGTCACACATATTGTACACATCCCCCCCACCCACACTCCCTGTCTGTCTGTTCCCACCACCTCAACCTCAGCCATACCCTCTTACTCCCACTCTCTGTCTGTCTCTTCCTACCACCTCAATCTCTGCCATATCCTCCCCCCCCCCCCCCTCCCCACTCTAGATCCTCCTCCACCAGTCTCGATCTGTTTCTCCCTCTTTCCCTTTTCTCGGTCCATCTTCCCCTTTCTCCTCTTTCTGACCATCTCCTTCTCAGCCCTCTCTTTGTCCATCTAGACCTCCCACCTTGATCTGTCTACCTGCTCCTCTCCATTCTCAATCAGTCATCCCCATCCTCGTGCATAACTCCAGAAATACATTCTGACACTACCCACACAACACAATAGTTGTGCTGGGAAACCTGTATGTCAGGCATTAGCAATCTTTTTCACACCTGCCAAATAGACAGGTAAGACAACAAATTAATACTGCACTGTCATCCAATACTGAGCTATTTTTATAGTTTCAAGTGTCTAGCCCATCAGGAAGTTAGTTTAAATTAACTGCAAAAGTTGCACCGAACAAAAAGAGAGACAAGAAAGTGACCTAATAAAAACATGGCAAAATGCACTAGATTTTATAGGCATACTTGTGAGAGTTTATCTAACCTTACTCACATTGTGAAATGAGAAGACATTAATTCTGATAAGGTATCTGTTGCTTCATTTCATGTCTTCATAAGTCAGTAGGAAGAAAAATGAATTTATAACACTCATTTGATGTTGCCGATGTTGCCTTGTCACAAGATAAATTTTTATTTCTTCTAAAAATGCTGCACTTCTGATCATAGTATTGAAAATGAGGGGTGAAGAACACCACTTCCAGCTCAGCAGTTGAATCCACCTCATGGGATATCCCAACCAATACTGCCATATTGCATTTAATTTTAATCCCTTCAAAATGAAGCTCTTTCAACTTCTGTAACATCTAGCATTGAAATATAATACTATTTGATGGTGGTGAGACAGCAACATGCCACAAATTTACTTCAAGTTCCTTTATTCAAAAGGTGCTGTTACTGGTTTCGAATCATTACAATTCATCGTCAGACGGCTTTCATTAGAACTTGTGGTGCATTTTTTACTGATTAGTTGTCCTAAAATATAAATGATACATAATTATAATCATGTCACATAGATTGTTGCATTACAGATTTGCACTGGGATGTGACTTACGGTAAATGTCGGTTTGGAGTACTTGTTTTCAGAGTTTTCGTCCAGCTGATGACATTTGTAGTTTTTGCCACATTTCCATCATTGCACACATAAACTTGTATAACTGAGCGCTTCATATTTGTCACTGAATGCATTTCCACCACATTCCTACCATAGCACACACAAATTTGTATCACCGAGCACTTCAGATGCACCACATGTTTTGATAGATAATAGTGCATGACTGTATAGTGCATTGTCAAGACTATCAGGACTATTAACTTTTGGAACTAACTAGATATTGTAGCAACAGTGATCCGTACAAAGATACTGTAGACTTTTAGTGAACTGTATTGTAGTATTTGGAACAGACAAGAAAAACAAGAAACAAATGAAAATATGAATTGAGAAGAAAGCCTAGTGACATAATTCAAGTGCACAGATAAAATTCTGATATTCAATGGTGTTTTTTTTTTTTTTTTTTTTTTTTTTTGTGCGCAAAACTTCTATGGTCATTAGCGCCCAGCCCGTGACGTAGAAAACGGGAAAAAAACGAAATTTAAAATCAGCAGCAATGGAAACATAGTCAGAAAATTGGAGAAACTAAAGGCAGAAGGAATGCTTAAAAGTCCACTATAGAAAGGGGTTGGTTGTCCACAAAAAAAAAAACTTCTAATGACTGACGTCATTTCACTGTCACTAATAAACTGTAGAACGCGGTCAGCTGAGCGCGTGTCATCTGCTAAAATCGACGATAGATCAGGCGATAGCTGTAGACGGGAGCGTAACGGATTAAAATAGGGGCATTCAATTAAAAGGTGTCTGACCGTCCACAGCTGAGAGCAGTGGGGACAGAGTGGGGGAGGATCACCGCTTAAAAGATGTCGATGACTAAAAAGACAGTGCCCTATCCGGAGTCGAGCTAAAATTACCTCCTCCCGACGACGCGTTCGGGAGGAAGAGGTCCAAGCGCAAGGAACGGCTTTCACTTCCCGCAATTTATTGTGGGGAAGTGTTGACCAATGCGCATGCCATAAATGAGTAACTTGGCGACATAAACCGCTCCGTAGATCGGTAAACGGAAGAGACTGAAGAGCTGGCCGAGGAAGAGTGACTGCAGCCTTGGCCGCTATATCGGCCGCCTCATTTCCACAGATACCAGCGTGTCCCGGGAGCCAGAGGAACGCCACTGAGACGCCCCCCAGGTGGAGCAAGCGCAGACAGTCCTGAATCCGGTGGACCAGAGAGTGCACAGGGTAAAGAGCTTGGAGACTTAGGAGAGAGCTGAGAGAATCTGAGCAGATTACGTACTGTATCCGCTGATGGCGGCGGATGTAGTGGACAGCCTGGAGAACAGCGTAAAGCTCTGCAGTATAAACCGAACACTGGTCGGGAAGCCGAAAGTGATTTGGGGTGTCGCCAACAATATAGACACTCCCTACACCTAACGATGTTTTCGAGCCATCGGTGTAAATAAATGTGGCTTCCGTCATTTGTGCACATAGAGCAGCAAATGCCCAACGGTAAACAAGTGTAGGGGTACCATCTTTGGGAAATTGACATAGGTCTCTGAGCAAGTCGATCCGGGGACGGTGCCAAGGCGGTGCTGTACCCCAAGTTGTCAAGAAGGTTTTAGGAAAGCGGAAGGAAAGAGAATGGAGCAGTTGACGGAAGCGGACTCCCGGGGGTAGTAGGGAGGAGGAGCGGCCTGCATACCCGACATCAAAGGAGGCGTCGAAAAAAAGGTTATGGGCTGGATTAGCAGGCATGGAAGACAGATGGCTAGCATAACGACTCAGAAGGACTGCCCGCCGATTGGACAGCGGAGGTTCAGCAGTCTCAGCATAAAGGCTTTCCACAGGGCTGGTGTAAAAAGCTCCAGACACTAAACGTAATCCACGGTGGTGGATAGAGTCGAGACGCCGAAGAATAGACGGCCGAGCAGAGGAGTAGACTATGCTTCCATAATCCAATTTCGAGCGCACTAAGGCGCGATAGAGGCGGAGAAGGACCACCCGGTCCGCTCCCCAAGAGGTACCATTCAGGACACGGAGGGTGTTAAGGGAACGCAGACAGCGAGCCGAAAGATAGGAAACGTGGGAGGACCAGCACAGTTTTCTGTCAAACATAAGACCCAAGAATTTAGCGACGTCGGAAAACGGAAGGTTGACAGGACCTAGATGTAAGGAGGGCGGAAGAAACTCCTTACGTCGCCAAAAATTAACACAAACGGTCTTACTGGGTGAGAAACGGAAGCCGGTTTCAATGCTCCACGAGTAGAGGCGATCGAGACATCCTTGAAGACGTCTTTCAAGAAGGCTGGTCCTTTGAGAACTGTAGTAGATCGCAAAATCGTCCACAAAGAGGGAGCCCGAGACATCAGGAAGGAGACAATCCATAATTGGATTAATGGCGATGGCAAACAGTACAACACTCAGCACGGAGCCCTGGGGTACCCCGTTTTCTTGGGAGAAAGTACGGGAGAGAGTAGTGTTCACCCGCACCCTAAATGTGCGCTCTGCCATAAATTCGCGAAGAAAAAGGGGCAGCCGGCCTCGAAAGCCCCAAGAGAACAGTGTGCGGAGGATGCCTGTCCTCCAACAGGTATCGTACGCTCTCTCCAGATCAAAAAATATTGCTACCGTTTGGCGTTTCCGGAGAAAATTGTTCATGATATAAGTGGAGAGAGCAACAAGATGGTCAACAGCGGAACGATGCTTTCGGAATCCGCATTGGGCTGGTGTTAAAAGACTGCGGGACTCCAGCCACCAAGCTAAACGGTAATTCACCATACGCTCCAAAACCTTACAGACACTACTCGTGAGAGAAATGGGGCGATAGCTAGAGGGGAGATGTTTGTCCTTTCCAGGTTTCGGAACGGGAACGACAATAGCTTCCCGCCATCGCCTGGGAAAGGTACTGTCGGTCCAAATTCGATTATAAAGGCGAAGAAGGTGACGCAGGCTATGGGTTGATAAATGCAGCAACATTTGGACATGGATACCATCCGGTCCTGGGGCGGAGGAGCGAGAAGTAGAGAGTGCATGTTGGAGTTCGCGCATGGAGAAAACAGTATTGTAGCTTTCGCGATTTTGAGAGGAGAAAGCAGGATGCCGCACTCCTGCTGCACGTTTCTTCGGGAGAAACGCTGGCGGGTAATTTGAAGAGCTCGAAATCTCAGCAAAGTGCTGACCCAATGAGTTAGAAATTGCGACGGGGTCCACTAAGGTATCATGCACGACAGTGAGCCCAGAGACCGGGGAGAAACTAGGCGCGCCTGAGAACCGTCGAAGCCGACTCCAAACTTCCGAGGAGGGAGTGAAGTTGTTAAATGAGCTAGTAAAGAATTTCCAGCTTGCCTTCTTGCTATCGCGGATGACGCGACGGCATCGCGCACGGAGCTGCTTATATCGGATACAGTTGGCCAAAGTTGGATGGTGACGGAAAATGCGAAGAGCACGTCGCCGCTCACGTATTGCGTCACGGCAGGCCTCGTTCCACCAAGGAACTGGAGGGCGCCGGGGCAATTCGGAGGTGCGTGGTATTGAACGTTCCGCAGCTGTGAGAATAACGTCGGTAAAATGTGTGACCTCATCGTCGACGCTGGGAAAGCGACAGTCATCGAATGTCGCTAGAGACGAAAAAAGTGTCCAATCGGCTTGGGCAAACTTCCAGCGTCGCGAGCACATATATGGCAGTTGAGGCTGCAGTCGAAGAACACATGGAAAGTGGTCACTCGAGTGTGTATCATCAAGGGCGAACCATTCGAAGCGCCGAGCTAGCGGAACAGTACCGACCGCAAGGTCCAAATGGGATAAATTTGCCGTGGAGGCAGACAAAAATGTAGGGACCCCAGTGTTGAGGCAGACTAGATCCGCTTGGTGGAAGACGTCTAGCAATAGTGAGCCACGTGGACAAGGATGTGGAGATCCCCAAAGCGGGTGGTGGGCATTGAAGTCCCCAACCAGCAAATAGGGGGGTGGAAGCTGATCAAGAAGATGAAGGAGATCAGCTCGTGCCATTGGTGTAGACGATGGAATGTATACCGTACAAAGAGAGAACGTGTATCCAGAAAGGGAAAGACGGACGGCGACAGCTTGGAAGGAAGTGTTTAAGGGGATTGGGTGATAATGGAGAGTATCATGGAGCAGAATCATGAGTCCTCCATGGGCTGGAGTGCCTTCAACTGAGGGGAGGTCATATCGGACGGACTGAAAATGAGGGAGAACAAAGCGGTCATGGGGACGCAGCTTTGTTTCCTGAAGACAGAAGATGACCGGCGAGTAGGATCGTAAGAGGATCGACAATTCCTCCCGATTGGCGCGAATGCCGCGGATATTCCAGTGGATAATGGACATAGGGTGAACAGAAAATGGAGGAACGGCACCAAGGGTGCTGTCAACTCAACGACTGCTCAGAGCTTGCGACCGACAGCATGGAATGGCATTCAGTCGAAGGCAGAAGATCCTGATCCATAGGTTGGTCAGGAGCAGCTCCTGCCACCAACGATCGGCCAGTTGACCGGCCACCAACAGTGCGCCTCGGCGACACAGAAGATGGCCGAGGGCGATTTCCGCCAGGTGGTGCTGTAGATGGGACACGCCTTGGCGGAGAAGGAGAGGAACTGTGTTTCTTCGTAGCCTTCTTGGAGGTATGTTTAGATGAAGGAGGAACCGATGGTTGTGAAGTTGCAGTACGTAAAAACTCTTCACGAGAATGCTCTTTTTTTGTAGACTTGGCGTCTGACTTTTGGGCTCGAGATTTAGCAGAACCCGACGAAGGGTGAGCCATAGAGTGGGCAGGCGAAAGAGGTGAGGTTGAACGGGCGATCTTTGCGCTGGCCGATCTGACGACCGTGGTACTAAATGTGAGGTCGCAAGTCTGCGTGGCCGCCTCCTTTGTTGGCCGAGAAGAAGCAAGGACAGCGCTGTATTTTCCTTTCTGAGGCACGGTGGGCTGTCGACTGGCGAGTAACTTTCGAGCAGCAAAGGTCGACACCTTTTCCTTCACTCTTATTTCCTGGATCAGCTTTTCGTCCTTAAAAACAGGGCAATCTCGAGAGGAAGCAGCGTGGTCACCCATACAGTTGATGCAGCGAGGGGATGGAGGTGGACAAGCACCCTCATGGGCATCCCTGCCACACGTAACACATTTGGCCGGATTGGAACAGGACTGGCTGGTGTGATTAAACCGCTGACATCGATAGCAACGCGTAGGGTTTGGGACGTAAGGGCGAACGGAAATTATCTCATAGCCTGCTTTGATTTTTGATGGGAGTTGAACTTTGTCAAAAGTCAAGAAGACAGTGCGGGTTGGAATGATGTTCGAGTCAACCCTTTTCATAACCCGATGAACAGCGGTGACGCCCTGGTCAGACAGGTAGTGCTGAATTTCTTCGTCAGACAATCCATCGAGGGAGCGTGTATAAACGACTCCACGCGAGGAATTTAAGGTACGGTGCGGTTCCACCCGGACAGGGAAGGTGTGGAGCAGAGAAGTACGCAGCAATTTTTGAGCCTGGAGGGCACTGTGTGTTTCTAACAACAGGGTACCATTCCGTAATCTGGAACAAGACTTTACAGGACCCGCAATTGCGTCGACACCTTTCTGAATAATGAAAGGGTTGACCGTGGAAAAGTCGTGACCTTCGTCAGACCGAGAAACAACAAGGAACTGTGGCAACGATGGAAGAACCGTCTGTGGCTGAGACTCAGTGAACTTACGTTTGTGAGCAGACATAGTGGAAGGTGAGGAAACCATTGCGGAAGAATCCCCCATGATTACCGGCGTCTCCGATGGCGCGCTCCTCCCTTGTGGGGGCCCTCACCGAGGGCACACCCGCCTTAGGTGATTGTTCACACCTCAGGTCACACCTCCCGACATACGGACGGAGGGACCAATCGGCACTTTCGGAAGGTATCAGCTCGGGTAATCACCCCTCCCTGGGCCTGGCCTTTACCAGGGGGTACGTACGTGTCCTACCTGTCTACCCGGGGCGGGGAATTACGCGTTACCCCGTCACCGGCTACGCATGGAAGTGCGTGGGTCGGCCTTCAGACACGCACAGGGAGGAAGAAAGAGAAAGGGAAAGGAAAGAAGAGGGGGTCTCAAACGCCGCAGCGGAGAAAAGGGTAAAGAGAAGAGGTAAGGAAAGGAGAGGGACAAAGGAAGGAAGAAGACATACAAGCAAGGAAGAAGAAGAATGCGGTACGTTTACAAGCGTCCGTCTCCGGACGTAGGCGCAAACCATACTCCCAGAGGGGGAGAAAGTGAAGGAAAGAGCAAGAGGTGAGGGGGGGGGGGGGGGTGAAGACAGGGGATGGGGAAGGATGCGGAAAGGGAAGGTATGCAGCCCGGAAAGGAAGGAAGGCCACATTAGCTCGGGGCCCCGTGCTCGCTACGCACGTATCCACAAAAGAGTTGTGGATCCCCTGGGGGGATTCAATGGTGTGACAAACGATAAGTTTAAATGCTGGGAACAAGCAATACCTTTGAAACCATTACCACTATTAATAAAGATAGAATGAAAGAAGAGATGACTACCTACAACATATAGTTTAGGAGCCCACTCATGGCGGAAATATATTTAGCAACAAACAGACCTACCTAACCTCTTTCAGGATGTCAATATTGAAAATGGTATGAGCAACCACGAGAAAGTTGTACAACAATGACTACTAAGGTACAAAGTGCAGCTAAATTTAGTTAGAAGATTTACCCATTTACTAAGTTGGATAAAGATGCAGTCTCGTCACATCTCAAAGAAAATCAGTACATTTACCTCTGGGCTGGGGCATGCGGAAGTAGTGTGGCTCAGATTTAAAAATGTGGTTGACCATACAATGGATAGATACGTACCTAGTAGCACAGTTCATTATGGGAGGGATGTTCCATAGTATGCAGTTACTGTAGAGAAACTTTCAATGAAACAGAAAATACTGCATAATTGGGGCCATAACGACATGCTGAATGAAAAGTCTTTGGCTGAGGGCAACATAAGAAGCTTGCAATAATTATCTGTAATAGGATTGTATCAAAAAGACCTCTTCCAAACCCCAAAGAAATTCTGATCATATGTATAGGCTGTCAGTTGCACCGAAGTTACTGTCCAGACACACTAGATAGAAACAGGAAATAAAAACTGAGGGTCACAAAGAAAAAGAAGAAGTATGGACTCTATCATCTAATGTTCATTTACTAAGGAAGATATATATGTATGTCCCAGTTTACTTCTCACATCACTGCAGACATGAATGATATTAGTGTCAGTTGTGTTGAGGAACAGCTAAATCAAACATGACTCCAAGGCCTGATAGGTCCTTGTAAGATTTTGTGCAGAATTTGCAGCCAAGATAGCTCCTACTGCTTTTTTTCAAACAACATCCTAAAAGCCATGGATAAAGGAAATAACACAGATGTAGTATTTATTGACTTCTGGAAAGCAGCTGACTCAGTATCACACCATATCAAGCAAAATTTGTGACTGGATTAAGGATTTCTTGACAGGGAGGACACAGTATGTTATCTTGAATGAGAGTGATTGACAGACGTACAAGTAACTTCAAGTGTGCCCCAGGAAAGTATTCTGGGATTTTTGCTGTTCGTTTTGCAGATTAATTATCTTTGCACAAAATGTTAATTGTTACCTCATACTGTTCCCAGATGATGCAGTTATCTATAATGAAGTACTGTCTGATAAAAGCTACACAAATGTTCAGTTAGAGCTTGATAAGGTTTCAAAGTGGTGCAGAGATTGGCAACAAACTTTAAATGCTCAGAAATGTAATGCTACACACTTAAAAATACCATACTATAAAATTTCCAGACCCAGCATTACGAATGTAATCCCGATATTATTCAGTCCCTAAGTATCAGTCCCATAGGGACAATGAAGACAAAATTAAGACTATTACAGTGTGCACAAAGGCAGTTAAGTAGTCATTCTTCCTGCACTCCATATGTGATTGGAACAGGAAAGAACTCTTAACATGTAGTACCACCATGCTAAGCGCCCTCTGTCTAGCACTTCACTATGGTTTGCAGAGTATGCATATAGATGACAAACGAAATACAGTGTCAAAAATGCAATAAAGTCATGGGATCTGCTAATACAACTGGTATTATCTTTCAAGTCTAACACAAACAATAAAGACACATTAGAACAGTAGAAGTAGTTTCCCTTTTACATCAATGATATAGCAGTACTATACACTACACACACTTTACAAATTAGTTACTGGCCATAGAGATTATACTGGAGATTTCCACCCACTATTAATGAAGGAACTTACACATGCAAAATATCAAAGCAAGAGTAGAGGTCATTAGGTGAGTGCAGAAGAAAACAGCAGAAAAGAAATTTACAATAATTGTGCACACTAAAAATGGACAGTGTTAAAATCAAGGTATACATGTGAAGACCATGATGCTGCAGCTTGTGTCACTCCTCATCTCTAAATATTTCATACAAGCCTGAATTTTTAAGTGTGTAGACCCATAGTATAAAGTCATTAGATGCAAATGTGTTTCTTTTAACAAATAAGCTTTAATCTGTTCTACAATTAGAAGAAAAACAATGACACAGATGGCAATACTGTGTATCCCACACTTTCAGTGTGTGAAAGTATTTAGCACTTAATGACACACAAGTTGTGTTTCTGCAGATTTCCTATAATAATTGCTGCCCTTTGCATGTAACAGTAGAATTTACCTTTTAATGGGGATAATTTAGTACAAATACTTTGAGAAGTGTTTTTAGTGGATTAAATACACTAACCCCTAAATTAACATACCATTACATCTGATGCACACATTATAAATTCTGGACTGAAAACCTTGTCTGGCCACATGAAGAATACTCTTGAGGTACATATGCCTCCAACCTCAAAAGAGTTGCTCTAAGTTTGTGAGCATCTGCTTCCTTTGTAAAACAATTTAGCTTTCTATTCTGCGGTCTACATTTTTTTTCCCTGTATTTTATACCAACCTGACACAAAAGAAATAAAATTGTTTAGAATACTCATTTCTTGTGTGTGTACCATGTGACAAGCGTAATGAAAATTGTTCAACCCAGTTGTACTTTTTGTACTCCACTGGGATACATCATGTAGGAGATCTTTGAACACACACACACAGTGGCTGACATTTCAGTTCCAACTGGGTTATTCACAAATCCAACATTTTTCTAAAAGTACAAAAATTATAAAAAATTGTCTGTCTATTACAACACTATAAAGTAAACAATTGAAATAGGATGAATCCTAAGGTCTTCCATGTGATATAAAATACATAATTTCCTGTTTCCAACTCTGATCATTTCATTTTTCTGCAGAATCTCTCTTTATTTGGTGCTGTGAACAATTGTCTTACACATCTTCACAGCCTAATCTCAAACAAGACTCTAGTATAATTTGCAGTGTTCCATTATTTACATCATAGTTCAATTATTTTTGATAACAGTGGGTTTTGTATAGCCACAACCTTGTCATTATTCCATGAAATACACATTTTTGCTATGTTTTTGACAGACTCGGTAGATGGTTGACACAATCTAAGAAACTGAATGCCACGTTAAAACAGCTATGCTTAAAGGATGGAAATATTAATTTAATCAAGACTTGTGAAAACTGCAGATGTCAGCGACTTAATTATGAGGTATAGCCTTGTAAATCTTTTCTGCCAATTAGGGATTCCAATTTAGCAGTGAAAAGTACACAGCATTGTGTGAAATTAGATGGTAACACATTAAGGAAGGAAGAAAGGAATAAAGATTATGCTTTAATGTCCCACCAATGACAACGTCATTAGAGACAGAGCGCAAGTTCAAATAAAAGTAGTACAGGAAAAGAAATTGGTCATGTCCTTTTCCAAGGAACCATGGACAACCATAATGTGGATGGCTTGAGGAAAATTTGAACCACTTTCTTTCCAGATGCAAGCCCAGTGTCTTAACACCTCCACCTCACCTTGTTTGATAACAATACCACTGTATTGTATTGTTGTGTTATCATTGTGTGTGTGTGTGTGTGTGTGTGTGTGTGTGTGTGTGTGTGTGCACGCATGCACATGCACATGAGAGAGAGAGAGAGAGAGAGAGAGAGAGAGAGAGAGAGAGAGAGAGAGATCATTTTCCTGAGAAAAAGCTTATCATTATATAAGAAAGAAAGATGTATGGGAGATACTGGATCAAAGAAAAGCCAACCTACCTATACTCTTGGAAAAGCATTCTTACAGAATTCAAAGAATAATGAAGGTTTGAAACAAGGGCTTGTACCCAGTATAACTTCTACTGTTTAACCTTTTATCAACAAAATTCTTAAAATGTGGATGGACAAAATTTATGAATTTACAGTGTGACATTGGTGGCAACTGAGGACCATTTTATTTCTAGATAATAAAAATGGGAAAACATAAAATGAACTGCAGGTCCTAGGCTTAAGCCTGAATTTACTGCAAACAAACACACACCAAAATTTTTCACCTACAAAGCTGAAGTAATTCCATCAGAGGGAGTGACCCTATTGAAAGCAAACCAGACTTTACCTACTGAGGAAATGGCATATCTTATAATAAAAAT
The DNA here is from genome assembly GCF_021461395.2 of Schistocerca americana. Classification (NCBI taxonomy): domain Eukaryota; kingdom Metazoa; phylum Arthropoda; class Insecta; order Orthoptera; family Acrididae; genus Schistocerca; species Schistocerca americana. The sequence continues at coordinate 670,597,271 of NC_060120.1, forward strand.
AATGCTGCAAAGAACAAAATGCACTTATACTGGGAATTACATGGAAGAGTATTAAAGCCACTAAGGAAGAAAGCCCACAGAGAAATAAATGGCCTTGAAACTTAAGTGACCTAATTTTACTGCTTTTCACCTCAAACATTCTTTTCCCCTAATATACAACTCATTTACATGTGAGACAATAGCCAGTGACAGAAGGGCTAATTGTGCCAGACTCTGTTCCATTCAGACCTTTTTCACTGCTGTATCACCTCTACCTTTCTTGCTTGCCTGATCCGATTCCTACAATGAACTATTATTGAGAAATACCTATACTTGGCAAAGTAGTGGTAAGTGCATATCACATTTGACACCAATGTGTACTGTTTACAATAGAGGATCAGTTCAGAGATGATGACTGACTGTATCAGCATAGAATTGCATGCTGTCATAAAGCAGCATCTGTGTGGGCAATGGTTTGTGGACATTCCTGAAATGGACTGACTGGCCAGAGTCTTGACATGACCCAATAATGTAGACATCACTCCAGAACCCTGAATCCAGTATCACTCCCTTCTCTGGATCTGGCTCTCGAGGAATAATGAGCTGCTACTCCAAAGATGTTCAGACAACTCATTGAAAGTGACTCCAACAAAGTTCCAGATGCGATAAAAGCAGATGATGGGCACATCCCATATTAATGACCATTCATAACTGTCCAGATACTTTTTATCAGATACTGTACCGTACATTTCTTGAGAATATGAAATGTAAACTTGTGCAGTCCCTCTTTCTGCTACACCTTCTCTTTTACAATTTAACCCAAGACAACAAAAGCAGGGAAACATCTGGATGGTTCGAATGAACTACGAATACATGTGCACACTGCACCTACAACATCTGTCTGTCTGACAATGTCATTGAATCATATGCCCAATTAGGATAAATACGATAAGTAATGTGATTACCGTACGCTCTAGTTCATCAGCCTCTTAGTACGGACATGATCCAATACTTCATGTTACTGATCAAGTACCTATCATCAAAAAATCACAACATGAGGTCTCATTTATCTGGTACGCATCAATAAAAGAAAAACATTCTCAAGCTACTACTCAATTGCTGCTGTATGCCTATTGAACATGCTACACTGTTCTCTAAGCACAATTAAATCTCCTACTGCTTTTAAGAAAAAGCAGGAGCACTACCTTTTGTCAGTGTTGTAACTTTTCCCTCAAAATATGGCCATATATCAAAATACATGACCATTTCTCTGTCAAACAGTAAAATAAATGTTCACTGCTTCTGCCAATTACAATTCATTATCTTTTCTTTCCACTTTTCAGTCTATTATATCAGTCTATATAATGGAAGGAAACATTCCACGTGGGAAAAATTATATATAAAAACAAAGATGAGGTGACTTACCGAACAAAAGCGCTGGCAGGTCGATAGACACACAAACAAACACAAACATACACACAAAATTCAAGCTTTCGCAACAAACTGTTGCCTCATCAGGAAAGAGGGAAGGAGAGGGGAAGACGAAAGGAAGTGGGTTTTAAAGGAGAGGGTAAGGAGTCATTCCAATCCCGGGAGCGGAAAGACTTACCTTAGGGGGAAAAAAGGACAGGTATACACTCGCACACACGCACATATCCATCCACACACACAGACACAAGCAGACATATTTAAAGACAAAGAGTTTGGGCAGAGATGTCAGTCGAGGCAGAAGTGACACTTCTGCCTCGACTGACATCTCTGCCCAAACTCTTTGTCTTTAAATATGTCTGCTTGTGTCTGTATGTGTGGATGGATATGTGCGTGTGTGCGAGTGTATACCTGTCCTTTTTTCCCCCTAAGGTAAGTCTTTCCGCTCCCGGGATTGGAATGACTCCTTACCCTCTCCTTTAAAACCCACTTCCTTTCGTCTTCCCCTCTCCTTCCCTCTTTCCTGTTGAGGCAACAGTTTGTTGCGAAAGCTTGAATTTTGTGTGTATGTTTGTGTTTGTTTGTGTGTCTATCGACCTGCCAGTTATTATATCAGTCTATTATATCAGTCTCCTACCCCCCCCCCCCCCCCCTCCAATCTCATCTCCACCGTCTATTGCTGCCACATTTGAGCCTAAATTTACATGTTAGCAATTTATTATTATTATTATTAACTATTTCTAAGTGCTGGATACCATATTAGATGTTCATTAGATGTAGAAGAGGGTGCTATGACTAAGCTTTTCAGGACGAATAAATCATTAAAGAAATTAAAAAAAAAAAAGAAAGAAAAAAAGAAATGCCCATGAACATATGCCCTACTCAGAAATGAATTTTTTCACACCGCAGCAGGGTGTGCGCCTCGATTTGCTGGATTGTACCTGCACGTGAAAGGCAAAGGTCCCACGTTTGAGTCTCAGACCAGTACACAGCTTTAATCTGGCAAGAAGTTTTCTGTCCTACTCTAATTGAGTAGGGTTGAGGGGGAAAATGACTCTTTATGCCTGAGCATACACTCCACTAATCATCTTACATGTATGAATTGTTTCACATTCTTCTTCAAATACTGGTTTTCTACATTTATCGACGAGGGTTTTGCAAGAATAATGTTAGTATTCTTCTAGAGATGTCCACTCAAGTAGCCTGTTTTGTATTCATATATTCTAACCTATTACAATTCTAGCAGTGTGTGTGTGTGTGTGTGTGTGTGTGTGTGTGAGTATTTTATATTTCAGTGTCTCTTCTGTCTTCGCAGCTACATGTCTTTGGGGTAAGGAATGCATTTCATATGTTTAAAGCATCAGCAACTGATGGCACATGAAGTAATTTGGCTGGTAGCCAGGGGCTAGAAACTGGGCAGCTTTGAACTCCTCATTTTCTCACAATGGACCACATTTCATCAATACCTCAAAATACGATGCAAAACGGTGCACTCACAGCCTGTATTAGATCATCGATTTATAGTGGTGAGTATTAGGAAATGTGACACTATAAAGTCTCTAGATAGTGCGCAACAAGAGGTTTTTGATAACAACAGATCCCAAAAACATCACTGAATATATCAAATTTAAATCAGACTCACACCATGTCAATTTAGACACAACAACAACAAATAAATGATGAAAAGGAGAGACACACACACACACACACACACACACACACACACACACACAAAGAACTAAATCTACTCACTTTTCAAGCCATGTCAATTCGAGTAAAATACTCGAGCTTTCAATAGCTATCGTCACCACCATCATAAGCAGTAAAAACCACTCACTGCCTGGCTGGCACGGTTTCTTGGTTACACAGCCACGATTGCAGCCTCTAACACAAATCATAGAGGCCTGTAATGACATAAGTGTGGAAGGTGAGTTGCTGACTCAGCAGTTATGGTCTGCTAGTGGACTGACTATTGTCAGGTGGTGTGAGAGACCAGCAGCACATTTGAAACAGTTGTTGCTGTTTCTTCTAATCTCAGTTGCCTCCTTTATATGCTATGCCCTGATGAAAGTGACATTGCTCTTCGTACGCCAGGTGTGTGTATTGTCCCTTGTGAATGCCGCAGCACCTATACAGGTCAAACTATTCGCACAATAGCAGCGTGTTGTATGAGCAGGAGTGACATATTACACAAAGTGAGCTTGACAAGTTCACCATAGCTGAGCAGTACCCAGAAAATGGACACAAAACACAGTTTGGAAACACTAGAGCCTTGGTTCACACATCAACATGCTGAGATTCTGTTATAAAGAAGGCAAATGAGATTAAAATAAACAACAACAATTTTAAGAGAGACCAAGGGTAAACATTTAGTAGCATATGGGGCCATCCACCGGATATCAAAAGAAAGCAAAGATGGATCCTGACACTTGTCAGGAGGTGAAGCAGCAGTTTCGAATGTGGCATTGGCCCTTCGCACCACTTGATGTCACTCAGTCTTCTGGTGGGCCAGATCCGCTAAGCGTTGCCCAACTCGCCTTCTGTGCATGTGTCATTTCAGCCCTCTCTGAGTGGTACCAGAGACTGCAACAGTGCTTATGTAAGCAGAAAATTGTACCAGCTCCAGCAGTCAATGAGTTTTCCTCCTGATGGTGATGGCAGAGAGAGTCATCGAAAGCTCAAGTATTTGATCTGAATTGATGCAGCTTCAAAACCGAGAAGATTTTATTCAGACATGTCAGAGCAAAAGATTCTGGACACACACACACACACACACACACACACACACACACACACACACAGATTAATCAGTTTTATTTTTCTTCCAGTTATTCCCATTCCCAATGTTAACTGTATTCACAAGTAAAAGGTACAGGGCTTTCCAATACGGATAAGCTTCACGTAATGATGATAATGTTACAAACTCTTATTTAATATTACAAAATGTATTAAAACTGACAGAAAATGCAATACAGTTACATCAGAAAATGAAAACAGAACTGAACAGTCACGAAAACACTGGGGTTAAGCCATAAAGGCAGAAGTGAAGCAATTCGGTGAGGAAAATACATAAACTAGGCAAGACAGATGTTAACAATTTAGTTTTTACCTCCGGAACAACTACTGTCATGGCTACATTTTGCAGTCTGCACTTGGTAATGAACTGTTTACTACCACAACATAAGAAAAATCACGTAAGCAATTAACTATGAGGAAGCTGGTAACATATATGGTACATTAAATATTAATGAAGACAGATCAAGTTCTATCTGATTTATTAATGAAAGCTGATTGTTAATAATTAATTATAAAATGGTAGCATGTAGGAATCTCAGAGATGGAGGCATTGGAAGGAATTAAATGCTGTGTGTGGAGATGTGGGAGGGGGAGATGGAAGGGGGACTGACTAGAGATGAGCCACAGATGGGAAAGCTCGATTTTCTTTACATATAACCAGCAGTATGAGATAAGCCTAACCTGAATGAAAATGAAGATAATTTTCTTTAACTAAGATAAGTCAATTGTCTGACAATTTCACATGTGTATGTCATTAGAATGGAGTCTGCTTTAAAGAGACGCATTACACTACATTTTACATTTATTCTTCATGGCGCCATGTATATTATCATCAAATGTGCAAAATATGCTAAACATGGAGGGGGGGGGGGGGGGGGGGGGAGAAACTGTTCCCCTTCCCGTAATTTTAATATGCATTACCTTAAACCTGTTGTTGGCACTCCTATTGAGAAAATTGCCAGTAACAAATACCTTTTCCTAACCTTTATTGTTCGTCTTATGTTTTCAAAACCATGTAATATGTACACTGCTGGCCATTAAAACTGCTATACCAAGAAGAAATGCAAATGATAAACGTGTATTCATTGGACAAATATATTATACTAGAACTGACATGTCATTACATTTTCACTCAACTTGGTTGCATAGATCCTGAGAAATCAGTACCCAGAACAACCACCTCTGGCCGTAATAACGGCCTTGATATGCCTGGGCATTGAGTGAGACAGAGCTTGGATGGCATGTACAGGTACAGCTGCCCATGCAGCTTCAACACGATACCACAGTTCATCAAGAGTAGTGACAGGTGTATTGTGACGAGCCAGTTGCTCGGCCACTATTGACCAGATGTTTTCAATTGATGAGAGATCTGGAGAATTTGCTGGCCAGGGCTACAGTCGAACATTTTCTGTATCCAGAAAGACCTGTAAAGGACCTGCAACATGCGGTCGTGCATTATCCTGCTGAAATGTAGGGTTTCGCAGGGATTGAATGAAGGGTGGAGCCACGGGTCGTAACACATCTGAAATGTAATGTCCACTGTTCAAAGTGCCGTCAATGTGAACAAGAGGTGACTGAGACGTGTAACCAATGGCAGCCCATACCATCACGCCGGGTGATACGCCAGTATGGCGATGATGAATATATGCTTCCAATGTGCGTTCACTGCGATGTCACCAAACACGGATGCGACCATCATGATGCTGTAAACAGAACCTGGATTCATCCGAAAAAATGACGTTTTGCCATTCGTGCACCCAGGTTCGTCCTTGAGTACACCATCGCAGGCGCTTCTGTCTGTGATGCGGTGTCAAGCCGTGGTCTACGAGCTAATAGTCCATGCTGCTGCAAATGTCGTCGAACTTTTCGTGCAGATGGTTGTTGTCTTGGAAACGTCCCCATCTGTTGAATCAGGGATCGAGACGTGGCTGCACGATCCGTTACAGCCATGCGGATAAGATGTCTGTCATCTCGACTGCTAGTGATACGAGGCCGTTGGGATCCAGCACGGCGTTCCGTATTATCCTCCTGAACCCACCGATTCCATATTCTGCTAACAGTCATTGGATCTCTACCACCGCAAGCAGCAATGTCGTGATACAATAAACCGCAGTCGCGATAGGCTACAATCCGACCTTTATCAAAGTCGGAAATGTGATGGTATGCATTTCTCCTCCTTACACGAGGCATCACAACGTTTCACCAGGCAATGCCGGCAACTGCTGTTTGTGTACGAGAAATCGGTTGGAAACTTTCCTCATGTCAGTACATTGTAGGTATCGCCACTGGCGTCAACCTAGTGTGAATGCTCTGAAAAGCTAATGATTTGCGTATCACAGCATCTTCTTCCTGACGTTTAAATTTCGCGGCTGTAGCACGTCATCCTTATGGTGTAGAAATTTTAATGGCCAGTAGTGTATGATGACTAGTTTTTGACAACCTACACCTGATAGTGAGCATATGGCCACAGGCGAAATATGAACTACTCATTATGTTGCACCAGAGTTAATCACATTTGAGTGTGTACAGTATTATTCCTAAAAGTAAAGAATACCTGTTAATGTAACTGATGGAAAAACATCCTCTTCACGTTATACATATGCACTCTTTCTCTGGAAACATCAAGAAACCTGTGCAATAGGTTTACAAATACAGAAAACAAAGCCTATGTCAAGAGATGGAGACTAGGGGCATTCAACTGATAAATAGTCACATTATTGTAGACTGTATAATGATTTCATAGCTTGGTGGGTCATTTTCTGTCACTTGATGTTACAAGGGTTCTTGGCTCAGGCTCAAGCCAGTTATCCTACATGGTCTGTTCTCTCCCCAAACATTCCCAATGAGGCTGGGGGCTAGTGTAGGAGGAGGCCAATTGAGAACAGACCTCATTTTGTTCTGCAACCAAGTCCAACAAACAGAGGCTGTATGCATTGTGTTGAGCTTGGGCGCGCGCATGCGTGCGTGTGCGTGTGTGCGCATTCTACTTTAGGAGGAGATCTTTTTACTGAAAGCTCAAATGTACCGCATTCTTTTTGTTGAGCTTGTCTGCGATTCAGTGTCTCCTGTACATGATGAGTAGTAATCTTTTTCATATCACTGTTGTTATTCCATCCAGGATTTTCCTTTGTTTGGTTCCTATACTATCACAGACGTGTACTGGGACTGATCCCACAGGAGACAAATTGATCCTTCAGGATATAGTTGTCACACTGATGGAATCATAATATTATTCAGAATTTGGCTGCACAGCACAGCATCTATCATATAAGCATTCCCAGTCCAAAGTTTATGTTCTGCCTGTCACAACTGGTATTGTCATTGGAAGATGCTAACCAGTAGAGCTAATGTTCACTGTAGAGTTCTCCTTGATGGCTGGACATTCATTTTATAATTTGGGCTCTGGAACCTGGTACCAAACCAAATCCACTGACATGGGAAACAACATAGCACAATTCAACTACACCACATTAAGAAAAGGATTTTTGTGCAAAAGTCAAGGTACACTTCCCGAGTGACTACTATATTTTCCAGTATCTCTATACTGCTTCAGCAATCACTGTGCAGTGTATTCACGAATGCCACATCACTGTCCTGACCTCCCACCTTGTTGACACTGAAAGTGAGATGGTGCACACATCTTTTCTTGAATTGTGCATTGTCACTGGCTATTACAGAACTATGGTGTGCTTGCAGAAGTAACTTGCCTTGCTATACTGTTAGTCTACACATCAGAATACTGCCAATACATGAAGGGCAAGGCCTCATGCGACACAGTGCTTTCTAAGAAAATTATTTCAGACGACAATCTATTTTGGGCAATGTGAGCCTACAAGGAAGCTAAGCAGCACAACCCCTCTAAATGATTTCATGTAGACCTACAAGTGGAAACAAAATATAACTGAAATTTGTCGATTCTCATAACAGTTATTCCAATTGCAACCGATTCATATGGTACTTTCTTACAAATATATTATTATTTTGTTACCCAAACATGTTTCTGCACCTCTATTCCATAATCACTGGGTTTTATTTACTGAATGAGTGAACATATTTTACATTACAACTGATCTGAAAAATGAGGCCTAGAGAAAGTTTTTGTTCTAATCATGATTTTACATTATATGGTTTTGCAGATGTCTTGTACTGATAGCTTGTAATCTGCAAACCAGACAATATAAATGTGAATTTTATCCTTTTCACTTTACTTGGTGCAGGTGACACACTTTTCACAGTTTTTTTTTTACATAGTCTGGAATTACGAGTTAGAGACAATTTTTATTAAACTATATGCTGAGAGTTGTCTTCTGAATTTTCATTAAGGTGTGCCTGTATTTGCTATAGAGCTTGCTAGGGAATGCCTGGCTGGGCAATGAAATATTCATTTTTTGGATTTGCAGCTCCTTTTATATTTTCGTGTTTGCAGTTAATATTATTGCATATAGGTTGACCTTTTATGCAAAACACTCATTTTCCTTGTTCCCAACATATTTCAGTATCTTTGTGCCATCAGCAGTAGTTTTTGTTTATTGAAAAAAGTGGATATATTTTAGGTCATAACTGATCTAACAAAATGAGACAACCCTCAACAAGCAGTTTAATAAAAATTGTCCAACTCATAATGTAATTCCAGACTATACAAAAGACTCTGTGAATTGCATGTAATCTGCACCAAGGAAAATGAAAAGAATAAAATTCACCTTTACATCATTTGGTTTGCAGATGACAAGCTATCAGGCAGAACACCATACAGATGGTCCTGTAAAACCATATAATGTAAAAACGTAGAAGCAAAAATGAACAAAAACTGTCTTTAGACCTCATTTTGTTAGGTCAGTTAAAACTTTTTTCAATAAACAAAATGACGTTGCAGAGGTGCAGAAACATGTTTGAGCAACAAGAAAAAATTGAGTTTTGCATAAAAGGAGGAACCTATATCCAATAGTTTTAACACAAGTACAGAAAAAAATACAAACAATTCAAATCCAAAAGATGAATTGTTTTTGTTGTTTTTCATTGTGGCTTGCCTGGACACCGTTAAACATTCTTGTATTCTGCACTGAGCTTTATCCTCTCCTGTACCCAAAATTTTGTAATTTCCTTTGAATGCATCTGTTGGTAATCCTTTGTTCCCTGGGTACTGCATCTTGTTTATGGTTTCTTGTTTTCATTTAATATATTTGTCACTATCTTTCAGAAGAAGATATTCTGTTGGACCCACCTTTCAGGTTGATTGCTAATGTGCGAGTCTGCTTTGGTGCTTGCAAACCAGGACATCGTGATTTTAAGTTTTTGTTATTATTATTAAAAAACTACATGAAAATACCATGATGAGTTCTGAGATTGTGAGTAATTATTCTTTCTAGATTCTCCAGAGGGCGGAAGTGCTGTATCATAATCCACACTGGAGGGCTAATAGTAGAAGATGCTACAACTAAATTTCCAAGTTATTACCAGTTCACCATCCCTGTCACTATAAATGACCCTCTTCTATCCAATAAAGTCTTAAATCTTAACAACAGTTAAAGAAAACTTGATTGCCACAGTAAGTCAAACACTAATTTGAGAATCAAAATGACTGTCCTCAGAACTGTAAGTACGAAAATCTGTATACTGTATGCTGCAGCAGTTCAAGGAGGAATTTCTCCATCACTTAAAGTGGTCTGTTGCACCGTGTACTAGTGGTGTAGAGGTATGCAATACAGTGTTAGAGGTCTGTTGCTTTGTAACTTTTTTTAGATTTAATTTTATCTGGAAACTGAAAGTACATACGTACAAGGCAAAAATCTTAAGAAAATTCAATCTGACATGCCAAAAACAGCAGTTCTGGCGAAAAATATTTTCTCTGTGGAGCTCTTGATGGTTCTCCTCTGAACATCTCTTACTCCAGAGAATTTCCCCTCCACAAATTGGGTGTCAGCTGCTACCCATTATTGACATTGCCTGCTGTCTACAATGTCTGCAACTGCTCATCATTTTGGCAAGCAGAAATGGCTGTATTAATGTTGTATGATTTCCTCTGTGCAGAATGTCTATGATGAATATATTCAACAAGATCTTATTAGAAACTGCCTATTTTTCCATACTTATTTTTTCTACTCTTCATTTTCTTCTGCTACATGATACAAATGGCGTAAAAACTGGCCACTACGCTTCCTTATCTTTCATTTTTCCTTGCCTCTTTACTTCTGCCATATTGGTATGAACACATTTTTAATTATTTCTTCAACATTTACTATCATTACATGAATAGTCTGTCAATAACAGCATATTTTTGTAAAAGCATCTCTAAAACAAGAAACCACATCTCAGTCATTTATATTCCTTAACTATCCACAAGCTATATTTCATTCAAGCAGAGCCAGTCCAAGAACATTTTATCAAACAAGTGACTATCATTTGCCATCTGCTCTCCCCCAATCCCCTCACCTCCTGCTCCTCCACCTCCCCCTCAGCCTCCTTTTCCCCTGTACACCTTCACCCGTGTCAGTTTTTGCTACTAACTGCAATAGACACTGGAAACAATCTTGCACTTAGGCACCACTGGCACACCTCTCAGCTTGGTGCCTCAAGCAGCTGCTACTAATTGTGATACGTTGTGTGTAGAAATCTTACAGTAGTGGCACCTCTAGTGACCCTCTTAACTCTGCACCCCAAGTGGCAGCTTGTGTCAACAAACTGCGGTCATATTCCTTAGCACTGAAGTTAGACCTTGAACACTTAGAGACTACAGGTGTTTGACCAACAGCAAGAGATGATGTACTACGCTTAATGGCGTGTCATCCACCCTGATACCACCCACTCCGACCAGAGGGCCCCCCTCATGGGCGCTATCCAGTCGCAGCAAAGGCCACCTGGCAGGATGGCCATTTCCAGGAGTCCCAATGCCCCTGGGTGACGGGCATCTACTTATTGGCGTATGTGGGGAGTTAACGGTGTAGGCATCAGCAGAGCGATCCCTGTGTGGTCAGGGCTACAACCAACAGGGTACATGGTGGCCCCACCACAATAGACTGGCTACTGTGCTGGATATCAAGGACAAACGAGCTACGGAGTCCAGAGAACAATACATCACAGAGGATGGAGGAAAATGCATCGAGGAGGGTGACGTCACCCAACAGCTAAAGAATGAGTGGACGTGCAGATCCATGTCGACGAAGGATGCGAGAGGTCTCGGTGCTTGATGGACACTATGCACCATGTAAGGCGCCCTTCCCCAATTGGCTCGCTCTTCAGGAAAATTTGGAAAAACTGAGGTCAAACCCTACAGGGGACCATCATCATATAAAGCCCGAAATGTGTAGGACTCCATTTAGTTGCCTCCTATGACACACAAGAATACCTCGAGTGTATTCTAACCCCCACACCTGCAGGGAGGGAAAGAGGGTGGGGGGCACATATGATGTAACATCTGATGAAGAGAAACTGTGAAATTAAGAGCAAAGGGATTATGGGAAATTTTATGAGAATTACATTAGGGCAATCTCCAAGTCATCTCAAAAAGATGCAAGTAATTTAAGTGATGATGAAAGTTTACACACTTTTTGTTTCAAATTTCACAGAAACAATTTTAATCTGAACCGATGATTCAATAGGATATAAAAACTCTATGTTGTTTAACTAATTTAAGTAGATAAACTTTGAAAAAGTATTTTTAGTTTTTGCTTCTAGCTAACAAATGCAGTAAGGCAAATTACATTATTATGTCAACTATTTAAATGCTGGGATTACTACTGCACTTTGAGTTTGCTATTTAGATGATGCTACAAATCACAAAAATTTTACTTTTCAAATCTGGAACATACCTAATAGAAAGCCTTCTCATTTATGTAACCTATGTTGACACACATGCTTAATTACCTGTTCCAGTTTGCCTTTGATGGATGGCACAAAGGGGCTCTGCTCAAATAATCAATGAATGAACTATGTCCCATGTTTATGATCTTTGGTAATGTTGCTTTTTTAAACCCCTACTGCATTAATTCCTCAAAGTATATGAATTAATTTAAATGCTTTAAATCTGAAAGACCAAAGATGTATCACATTTTCTGCCCTTGTAATGCCTATGTTGGGGCTGCTAACAGGAGAAAGAAGAAGGGCAATTCACTAAGTACCTCACACATGGCGCAGTCACATTAATGTGACCACCGCCTATGTTTTACATCAACATGAAATAACACATCACATGGCAGCATTAGCAGAGGAGGGTACATAAGGCAGAACACAGTTCAGTCAGTGTCGTAAAGCAGAAACAGAGTCATTTATCTGAAATTCAAAATGGCGTGATCATAGGCTTTCGGGCCAAGAGTGGAAGCTTTTCTGAAACAGCTAAGTTCATATACTGTTTGGGTGCCACCATGGTTAAAGTACACCATGAATGGCGAAACGTGCTATCCAAAACCGGCATCAAGGCAACTTTCATGCACCACAGGCCATAGATGACAGGAGTGAATGATGGCTGCAGAGATGTGTATGGGCGAAGAAATGTGCAACTGTAAAGCAACCAACTGCCCAGATGCACCAATGGGCTACCCAACAGTGTCTCCTCAACAACTGTTGAGGAAACATTGCTGCATATGGAACACCGCAGGAGGTGCCTGTTTCATGCAGCCATGCTGACTGCTGTTCAAACTAGAAATCCACTGAGTGGCGTCAGGTGGCCTTTTCAGATGAAATGGATTTTATGTTCCACTGGATAGAGGTCTGTTGGCATGTATGGTGTGAAGCAACTGAAAGAAAACTTTCTCAGGAGAATTTTAGCACTGTACCAGTGTGAATTACAACACATCCCTGACAAAGTTGCAATAATTCAGTTCCTGTACCTGGCACACCCATATTGATTCGCAATTTCAGAATCGGGAAACATTTTGCGAAGCAAAGGCCCAGCATGGTCGGCACAGTTTATAGTCAAGTTATGCTCTACAATAAATGAAGTAAATAAAGCCTCAGCATTTGTCACAGAATCTACATTTTGGGGTTTACACGAGAAGTTAAGTTTCTGGTTCCGTTCTACACAATGAACACACTCCTTGTGTTGTTTAGTTTGCACACGTTTAACGCATTTCGTGCCATGAGCCACTGAAAAGTCACATCTACATACACTACAAAATGCGTAAGTTTGTCCCTTCCTCAATTCACTTAAACATGGAAACTCTTCCTTACATACATTTCTGAACACTGCATCATATTTCTTCATCATCCTGCACAAAAAATAATCAACACCTCCATGATACACAGCCAACAACTACTATAGAGTACAAAAATCACGCAGCAGAACTGAGAACATAATGGTCCCATGTTCTAGACAATGGTCATGTAGCAATGATGCCAACCCTGGTGCACCGTTTCTCCCTATATTTCACTTCAAGTTCCCCTAAATAATTTGTCACACTGTCGGGTAAGCGAACGGAGGGGTGAGGCGGTAAAAGGGAGTCAACAATGAAATTTTCGAGTGGAGGGGCAAGGAGGGGAGGATAGTAACCCTAAATATTCCCCCCCCCCCCCCCCCCCCCGAAACATTTATCCCTCTAATTTCCCCCAGGCAACTTAATTCCCCCTAAATTTAGGAGAAAATTCCCCAACTTAGCAACACTTCCTTGTAAAAAGAACAACACTAATCACTTCGCTTGGAACGACTATTGACTACTCCTTGTTCACAATAACTTTTCGATTGCACTGATGCTACCGTAAGTGGAGGAAATTAGCACTGGGTGAAAGATATTCATTTGTCTCCGAACGCTGCCAACGATAAGTTCCTTACTTCCTTGTAGATACGAAGTGCGAGTTACGCCTACTGCCGCTCCAGACAGCCACTGCACGAATCTTCCAAGTTAACGTAGACAAGTAGCATCCATACATTGTCATCCACCAATATATCAAAGGGGCAGGATTTTCAGATAGTAAGGAAAGTATTGAAACTGCTCTGAAAATTGGGAGTTCGGTCTTCATGGTCGGGAGATCAGGAGGAAGAAGGAAAAATCGTGAGTCTCCTGCTTAAATCAGGGGAGTTGGCATGTCTGCCTTTGGGATGACATCCAGCCCAGAAGCACTTTGTTTTCTACTCACACAATGACATCTACCAGCAGAACAATGCAATGTGTCGCACAGCTCTCAGTGTATGTGCGTGGTTTGAAGAGCACCAGAATGAGTTTACCATAATCCCCTGGCCACCAAACTCCCCGGATTTAAACACAATTGACAATCTGTGGGATCATCTCAATCTTTCTATTTCGTTGTCAACTTTCTACAGTTTTACTTGCTTTCTTTCTTCTCTTCCTCCAAACAGATACAGTGAAAACACCAATACTTTTCCAGGCACCATTTCAGTCAATAATTTACCATTCGTTCTCTCTTCACAAGTCTTATCACGCTTCAGTGCAGGTCCAAAACACTTTATGTGTTACTTCCATGCGGCAATTTTTTTATGTATAGTTAACATCAAATATAAAATCTGTCATAGTAAAAACAACGCTCATTGTTTAACACTTCTTACTGAAAATACTAATACATTATTTAATAATATCAAAGACAGATTACACATTAAACAGTGAACATTAGGGTAACTATGATTTTAATTGCATATCTTGAAGTTTCCCTGGCAAATTGAATATTCCATCATCTTTGAGGCATGCATCTGGAATATTATTAACCTCTATTAACAATATCCTTGATGCACACAAGAAAGATGATGAAATATATAAATGTATCAGAGTTTTGTCTTTTCTGTCGCACATGTGCAAGAGAACATTAAAACACTCAGTTACATTAATGCAATAGAGTGTGACGGCTCTGTGACATATGTTTCAGTGGGGATGTTGAAACTGCATTTGAAACCCTATGGGTATCAAGAATTTATGAGTAGGGTCATTCCACACCAAGTGGTCTAAAACTGAAAAAAGTTCCCACCATCATGGTCTCCAATTTTCGTCAAATTTTAACTGTAGCTTTAGTCAAGTGTTGAAGTAAGTTTCCCAAGATTTCAGGCCTCTAGCTGCAATAGCTGCTGATCTAGACCCCCTTGTCTGAAGTGTACTTAGTCCGTGTGCATGCAACATAAAAAAAATGTCATATTTGGAGTCTAATAAAATCGAAACTAATTCATAAGAATGGTTAGTAAGATGCGACCCTGTACAGTTTTTTTTGCTGATTCCAACGAAATTATGTATAACATTACTCATGCAAACCCCGGTCAAATAACTCGACTCAAAGTATACTTCAAAATTTGTCGTGACACAACGCGACAAATTTTGACCAATATTAAGACTGCAATGATTTCCTTGCAGTTGAAGATATGGACTTGAACTTTTGGCCAAGCTTCATGCTTGTGCTAGACATAATGCAGCCGGATTTGCAATGATCCAGGCCATATGGTCGCCCTGCAGTATCTCTTCAAATTAGGCAGTGTCAGCACAAACGGTAAAATTTACCAAAGTTTCAAGCCAATTACTAAAAAATAGTTGGCCTGAATCTGCTTGTGAATAGTATCACCTAAAAGAGAAACTCTTGCTCTACAAGACTGACATTTGTTTTTTTTGCAACGCGACCATTAAGTACTCATTAACTCACATCAAAGTTGTTATATTTTGTATGCGCGATGCACTAATTTTTCTTCATTTCTAGGAATTTGAATCATAGTCGCTTAGAATTACTGATATAATTGGATATTTCATTCGTGTTTTATTCAGTGATTGGCCAGTGAGAGATGTCAGAAGTTAATGAAGAAGAAGAATCGTTGGCCCCCTGTTCAATTGGAAAAGATGCTGCTGCATCGAAGTGCCATGTTATCTTCTATGCTAAGAAGACTGGATTCAAAGCGTTTAGTGATTTCACAGAATGTGACCAGAAATTGCTTGTTTCGCGTTCAGAAGCCAAACTTGACGAAAATTCCATCATTTGCTTCCACCATGAAGCCCTCTTCCTACATGAATATCAAGCGATGCAAAAGAAATGTTGCAATCCATTCAAGAAGAGGAATCACAATGTAAAAGCTGGACTTAGACTGCTTGATAATGAAACAGCTGCCAAACTTTGCCTGTTAAAGAAAAAAGAAGTGATTGATATAAAACCTGGTCAGAAGCTTTGCCCTCGCTGCATGTCGGCACTGAACCAAAAGCTAGAAGATTCATCATCACTATCAACCCAATCTGAACAAGATTTCACAACGGATGAAACTGAACCAGCCATCAACAAAAGTTTATCATTTATTGGTGCTTCACCATTGAAAAGAAGACAACTAAGTAAAAGAGATAAGCAAAGCTATGCAAAAAGAAAGATCTTGGATGCACAAAGTTTAATTGGGAATCAAATTGCTGCTGCTGTAGGAATCAATTACGATGAACAGCCAAGTTCAAGTAAAAGTCGCCCATGCAATAATTGTGCAGATCTTGATAATCTTATAGAAGAGTTGAAAGAAAAATGTAAAGTGTCAAATCGTAGGACAAAAGTTCAAATATTGACCTTGGTTCCAAGAAGCTGGACAATTAAAGATACGACAACAGCATTTAATGTATCAGAAAGAATGGTAAAGCAAGCGAGAAAACTGAAGAATGAGCAAGGTGTTCTAGCTTTTCCAGCAAATCGGCAAGGAAGGAAGCTTTCAGATGAAGTTGTCCAGAAAGTACATGACTTTTTTCAAGATGACGAATTCAGCAGACTTTGTCCAGGGAAGAAAGACTGTGTGCCTGTGAGAATTTCAGGAACAAAGGTGTACAAGCAAAAGCGGTTGTTGCTTTGCAATTTGAAGGAAATGTACGTGTCTTATCAGAAGCAAAATGGACCAGAAATTGGCTTCTCAAAGTTTTGCGAGCTTAGACCAAAATGGTGTGTTACAGTTGGCTCTGCTGGAATGCACTCAGTTTGTGTCTGTACAATACACCAAAATGTCAAGCTTATGCTCACTGGTGCATCAATCAATGAAGACTACAAGGAAATTCTTAGCAAAGCTGTTTGCAGCTTGGAAAACAAGGATTGTATGCTTCATCGTTGTGAAAACTGCCCTGGTCCAGAAGGTGTAGAAGCAGTTATTGCAACATATTTTGAAGATAATGACCCTGAAGAACTGATTGAGTACAAACAATGGATTCATACCGACAGGGATACTTTAGAAACAAAGCAGCTTTCAACAGAAGAGTATGTTGAAGATATTGCAGCAAAAATTTGGAACCTGTCTTGTCATCACTACATTGCCAAGCATCAAAGCCAGCACCTGAAAGCTCTCAAAACTGATTTGAAAGAAGGCGAATTCATAATACTAATGGATTTTGCTGAAAACTATTCATTTATTGTTCAAGATGCAGTGCAAGGCTTTCACTGGGAAAACAGTCAAGCAACAGTTCATCCATTTGTAGTCTACTACTGTGAAAACGAAGAGGTGCAATGTGTGAATCTTTGTGTTATTAGTGACTGCCTTCGACACGATACGATTACTGTCCATGTTTACATTGGAAAAGTAATCAATTACCTGAAGATGCAATTTTCCAAAATAAGCCACATCCACTACTTCAGTGATGGTTCAGCTGCACAATATAAGAATTTCAAGAATTTTCTCAACTTATGCTATCACAAAGAAGATTTTGAAATAACAGCAGAATGGAATTTCTTTGGAACAAGCCATGGAAAGTCGCCTTGTGATGGCATTGGAGGCACAACAAAACGGTTGGCAGCAAGAGCAAGTTTGCAACGTCCATATGAAAACCAGATTCTAACACCCAAAG
Organism: Schistocerca americana; assembly: GCF_021461395.2. Taxonomy (NCBI): domain Eukaryota; kingdom Metazoa; phylum Arthropoda; class Insecta; order Orthoptera; family Acrididae; genus Schistocerca; species Schistocerca americana. The sequence goes on from NC_060120.1 coordinate 670,615,186, forward strand.
ATCTTTTCAACTTCTGCAATGATAATATCAATGGAATCAAATTCTTTTTCATCAGCAAAGAGGAAGTTGAAGAAGAAAAAGCTTCTCAAGAAGAAAGATTCCTGCAAGGGCACACTCTAGCTGGCACAAGAGAAAACCACCATTTTTTGCCCATTGATATGACGACAATTAAGGTCAGTAGAGTTTCTAATGATGCGACATCTTTTTTGGCCAAAATTAGTGCTGCTGAAGTAGTAGTTCAAGTCATGGATCTTCAGCCTGGGCAGTATGTTGCTTGCATTTATGAAAAGAAATGGTGGATTGGAAACATCGTTGAAATCTCAGTCGAACAGAAAGATGCTTTCATAAGCTTTATGCATCCTCATGGTCCTGCAAGTTCATTTTATTGGCCCTTAAGACGTGATACTTGCTGGATTCCAGAACAACTTATCATTGGTGTTATTCCAGCTCCATCAGTGACATCATCTGGTCGGCAATACAGTTTTCCTGAAAGCATTCTCTTGCAAATCAACGATGCTTCCAGAATGATGAAGTAACTGAGGAAGACAGGCTTGGGAACCTGCATAAAGAAACCCACAATCAGGCTTGGGATCCTGTGGTAAAGACACCCTGTAATCAGGCTTGGGAACCTGCAGTAAAGATACCCACCCGTGGCTGTTACTGCATGGCTATCGGGCGTGGCCCCTATGGCGATGGGGATGCTGGTTTTATTGTGATAACCAGTAATGGCTCAGCCATCATGGACCAACGCAGGGCACTGCGCACACAAAATATAAGATACTTTGACCTGAGTAAATAAGCACTTAATGGAAGCGTTGCAAAAGAAAAATATATCCATCTTGTAGAGCAAGAGTTTCTCTTTCAGATGATACTATTCACAATTAAATCCAGGCTGACTATTTTGTAGTAATGGGCTTTGAACTTTGGTAAATAAAGCCATTTGCGCTGACACTGCCAAATTTGAAGAGATTTTGCAAGGCGACTATAAAGCCTGGGTAGTTGGAAATCCAGCTGTATTATGTCCAGCACAAAGATAAGACTTGGTAAAAAGTTCAAGTCCATATCTTTATCTGCAAGGAAATTATTGCAGTCTGAATATTGGTCAAAATTTGTCGCATTAAGTCACGACAGAATTAGGGGTACACTTTGAGTCGACTTGTTTGACCGGATTTTGCATCAGTAATCTTATAATTAATTTCGTTTGAATCAGCACAAAAAACTGTACAGGGTCTCATCTTACTAACCATTCTTATGAATTGGTTTCAATTTTATGAGACCCCAAAAATGGCATTTTGTCTGATGTCGCGCGCATGCGAACTTACTACCCTTCAGACAAGGGGGTGTAGATCAGCAAGTATTGCAGCTAGAGGCTTGAAATCTTGAGAAACTTAATTTAGCACTTGACTAGTGCTACAGATAAAATTTGAAGAAAATTGGAGACATGATGGTGGGAAGGTTTAGACCACTTGGCATGGAATGACCCAGTAGGTATAGTAATGAACAGGGCATGCTGCAACACAACGTGTGATAAGATGAGAATTTGGGTTAGAAGTAAACCATGACCAGATGGCCAAGATGGTTAATGCATGTGTTCTAGAGAAGCAGCACAGATTTTCAGCTTTCACCATTGCAATTCTGCAATGCCCTGTGTGGCTGCAAGTTATGATTTTCCACCTATCCAATTCCCTTTCTTCCTCCTTCCTCTGTTTCAGAAAATGACTGAATATGATTTTCATTAAAATTAAAATTTAGTCTTTTCATACATATTTAGTCACAAAACACAGTTCCTGATTGTGTTTCATGTGTCAAACAAAATCATTATGTTCTCTTACTGTTCATCAACTATACATGCAAACCTCTGGAGATTAGCTGTTTGATGAGCTCTTCTTCTGGCCAGTTTATTATTTCATAGGATTCTGACACTTTACTGCTTACAAATCACTACTAAATCAAGAAATTTAAAGACAATGTCAAAACAAAGTTGTACATGAAACTTTCTGAACCTTACATATCATCAGATTCGAACTACTTCATCTGAACTTTGTATTTTTCGACACATGCTCACTTGTTAGTGTAAACATACTTTTTTAAAAGCCTTGAAAATTTGGGGGAAGGAAAAACTGAGAAGTTAAGTGTGAGATTCAATACAGCCACATCTAAATTTATATTTTAATTAAGTTAACTGACAACACAAATAACAGAGACGTTTGAATCTCAATTACTAATGTAATCACTGTTACAGTGTGAGATCATCATGCAAGTTATGTTACTGAACAAAAACTCATGCAGTATTAGAACAAAACTAAAAAGAAAGAAATAATACAAAATAATAACCATGGGCTGGTGTTGATCTCAGATGAGATGCCCTCTGAATGGAGCTGTGCAAGAACCATGAAGGTGCTGTCAACCAGCGGGGACCTTCAACATGGTAGATACAATACATTAACAGAATGGGATGGAAGCCAAGTCTAAGAAAAATCAACAGGCCACAAACCTAAGTGAAGCTAATAAATAAATCTGACAGTAATTAACAGCCCATGTTCCAAAGCAGATAGGCACAGATGTACGAGGTGTATTCAAAAAGTATTGGGAATTCTGTAATTTTGCACGTTTTATTAGTACAATTCAGGTGATGTTTCTTTGTTGTGTTGGTAAACATGCCTGAAACGTATCTGTGGCAAGTATTGATTTGTTTCAAAAACAGATCGAGAATTTGCATTAAATTTTGCTAGAAAAATGGGATAAAATGTAACAAAGTTTTAGAAATGTTGACTATTGCTATTTTTGAGACCACTATGAGTAAAACAGGGGTTTACAAATGGTATAAGTTTTTTCAAAATGACTGTGAAGAAATTGAAGATGATGAAAGTTCTGGATCAACTAACAATGACAATATGGAAAAAGTGAAAGAAATGGTGGAAATACAGAGAAGTTGCTGATGATGCTGGCACATTAACTGGCTCAGACCATGATACATTTTCAGATGTTTTGGGTATGAAACATGTGACAGCAAAATTTGTGCCAACGGTGTCAAATTTCAAACAAAAACAGTGGCGAATGGGAGCTGCTCATGAATTGTTAAATGAAGTCAACAACGACGCAGAACTGCTAGAGTATGTCACAACAGGTAACGAAACATGGGTGTACGGATATGAACTGAAACTAAGCCTCAATTATCCCAGTGGAGGCAATCTGGATGACCAGGACAAAAAAAAGCTAGACAAGTGCAGTCATGTCACAGTTTTGCTCATCATTTTCTTCGGTTTTTCATGGCATAGTGCATCATGAGTTCTTGCCAAAGATCAAACGAGCAATAAAGAGTATGACCTACTATAGTTCAATTCTTTTATCTTGGCGGTTCACGCATGCCCGGCCAGACGCGGGAGATTGCTGTGTTGCCAGTTTTATGCGCCAAGAGAAGCAGCGCCATTGTATAGTTCGCAAACTTACGTTTAGGGGGGAGCGCGCAGTTTATGAAGTAAAGCCACCACGGCCGCATTAACCCTTTTGCTGCTACAGAAATGTGCTCCCCGCATTCCGCGATGTGCGTGATTTTGTCATCATTACACTGCTCGCCTGAGCAGACACATGGTGTTTCGACTGCTTTGACACACTTTAACATTCGATTTCACAAAAACTATTTGGCCCAAAAATTTGATTTTTACACATCCTCTTGACTGATACCTCCCCCCCATAAATGACTTAAATTTGTTTCGAAGTTCAACGCAGGTATTGTGTGGTGTTAGATGTAGTAAACCATTGCACGAAATTTTGAAGAGTTTGCAGAGGTGAAAGTCCATAGCGTAAAGTTGCCACTATAAATTTCAAAAAATTACATTCAAACGAATAAAACTAATAAAGTAAGACACTTTGATATTGTTTTTAAATAAAGAAAATATTAAGCACTGAATAAGGCTTGAACACGGAACCCTTTCGCATAGCAGCCATACACTTTAACCATTGTGTTAACAAAGCTCATCATTCAATATGTCTCCCGGAGGACTCCAAAATATCACGCAAAATACCGACAAACATTGTTGGTATGACTATGAATTACTCATGCTTCGTCAAAGTACAATACGAAATAAACAATTACCGCTGTTCTTTATTGCGAAAAAGCGGTTAGTGAGAATGATACAAACACCTTTCCTTGCTATCACCTGAATTAGGAGGCTTATTGCTTGTTTAATTAATAGAATATGAAGCAATTGGAATGAAGAATGCTTTTTCCAAACTTTCTATAAAAGAAAGTCTGCTTTAAAAACATTGCTTTTGTTCAATTACTTCATTTATGACTGAACATTTCTACAACTGAAGACACTTGTCCGTGCTCTGCACTGCAGTCTAGCTCCGGCAACGTCGTTCTCTGTTCATTGGCTGACTGTGTTTTGTGATGTCAGATGCGCAGAACGAACCTAAACTCAGCCGCCGTCATAAATGACATGCACTTTAGTTGAAAACAAAAGGGAGGGGGGGCACCTGTATTTGTGGTTGAAACAATTCATGGCTTATGCATCACAATAAGGCACCTACTTACATTTCATTGCTTGTTTATGAATTTTTAGTGAAAAACAAGATTGTAATATGCCCAGCCTCCATATTTGCCACAATAACTTTTCTCTACTTCCAAAAATAAAAAGAATCTTTAAGGACTGTCGTTTTACAAGGTCACGTGAGATTAAAAGTGTACTGCTGAAAGAGCAAAGTGCTGTCCCAAAGATCGAGTTCCAGAAGTGTTTCGGGTATGGGAAGAAGTGCTAAAATATGTAGCTAATATCTATTTGGGACTACCTTGAAAGTGATAACATTAATGTACACAAATAAATAAAATTATCTCCAAAAACCGAAAATTCCTCATACTTTTTGACCACACCTCATTCATCCACAAATGATAAAAATGCTTAAAAAAATATACATGTTAAGAAGGTAACATTTTTTATTTTATGTGAAAAAGATAATAGTGAAACAAGAAACATTCAAGATGTCCATATAGCTCCTTGAGAGAGTGAAAAAAAGTTCTGTGCATTATTCTATGACTATATACATTCACTGCATTACACCAATGTAATCTAAACAAACTATTATCATCGCGTCTCAGGCTCATATCAAAATTCACACAATTGTCTTCACAGTAGGAACAGAGCTGCTATTAAATTCTCAATGTCCTGTTCTTATAACAACTTCTAGTAAGTGATCTATGAAGTAGTCCATAAAGGCAGCTTTAATGGTTCACAATGTAATTATTTTTGCATAAAATATATACAAATAATACTCATCATTGAAAAATAAGTATAACCAAACAACATTAAAAGGCAGCTTCAGCAGAAAAGGTATAAAAGGTACAAAGAACTATTTCAAAAATAAACATCTCACCCAGGTTTTAACAGTAAGCAAGTTCAGGAGAACCTGCTGCAGGCATTTCATGAACAAACAATATTTACAAAGCATATAAGGAACTGATAGTGATTCACTTAAAGAAAAGGAAGAATAGGAATCAATTTTAATTGATGCTTTAAGTGATACAGTGGTAGCAAGAAACAAAGGGGTCCGGTAGGTGTTATGGACTAATTCAGATCTGATAAAAGCTAAAAATGACAAATCAGCTGGTGGGGTTATGTTGTTAACAATGTTTCTGAAATAGCATGGATAGCAGAAACAGTATTTTAAGCAACACTGGTTGAGTTTAGTGGGAAAAAAGTGATTGCATCCAAGTTTTGCAGTTCTGTTAGTTCAATAGCACTAGTACTGTCTTAGTACAGGAAGTAAGCATTTTCTCTCAACCTGGAAAACTGCTGACTACATCAATAAGTAAGATGTGAGCAGACCAACAGTTTAACTTGTGTATTCAAACCATGGTGCCATTTAGCTGTTCATATGTTTTGGGAGATGTGAAAGTTATAACTTCCAATCAAGTTGCAGAACTCACATCTTCAAGTCAAGGTGTGTAAGAAAAATATCACTGAGCAGTAAAATTAATAAGAAGGCTGCATCTGAGAAAAACAGGGGGAAAATGATAATCTTCAGTAAATGGATATAACCAGACATTTTAATATCACCAACTGAATATTTGCAACTACTACTCAGCTCCAAAAACATGTTGCTAGTTCAACAGATAAATATTAATCACTTAAACAGTTCATCCATGATTCAACATCAGTTTACTGATTACTTTCCATTTAAAACTTTCCATAAAAACAACAAACGCAATTAGAGATTTTTTTGGACTTTAACCTGTGATTGGCAAGAGTACAATGTTCACAGTAGAGCATTACATTTGTGTGACCAGCTGAGTGAGTTGCAATCGTTCCCCCTCACTCGTTATCCATGTGGTTCAATCTACTTGCTTCCCAAACAGGGAAGCTGTCGGTGAGTGTGACCTAATAGGCAGCTCTTTCCATACGGTTAAGGAAATATAACTAGTACTGTCTTAGTACAGGAAGTAAGCATTTTCTCTCAACCTTGAAAACTGCTGACTACATCAATAAATAAGATGTGAGCAGACCAACAGTTTAACTTGTGTATTCAAACCATGGTGCCATTTAGCTGTTCATATGTTTTGGGAGATGTGAAAGTTATAACTTCCAATCAACTATCTCAAAATGTAGCATGAGGCCTAAGAAAAAGCATCAAGCCTGCACACACTGCACCACCATGACCTTTGCACACATGTGATTTGCACATGGCTACGTGAGCCACATAAACACCTATCATTAGGCAAGATAGTGTCGGTCAAACTTCTTCCAAGCTGTGCAAAGTTTACTTGCCCTCTCTCTTGCACAACAGTCGAGTTAACGGCACATGGTACTACTGTCTTCAGCAAGTTGGGCAGAGGAATTGGTTGCTTATTTCTCCCAACAAGAACCGACTCAAAAAATAAATGAGAATTGGCTTCTCAAAATATGAACACTATATAGATTACTTGAAACAAAAAATTCTCAAAATGTCACAAATAAAAGAGAGGATCTGGGAGAGAAAATCTGCTGAAGAAAGACAGGAGTCAACACAAGGGACAAACAAAGAGAGAGAGAGAGAGAGAGAGAGAGAGAGAGAGAGTTAGTTTTTTGGGTGGGCAGGGGTTAAATCAGAATAAAGAGCTTTATGTTCAAAGATGGTAAGTGATGCAGCAGCATAAAAGAAGTTACTAAAGTTTAAAGATTCATGATAATGAGTAAAAATATGCACATCTTTTAATGGCAGTTTACAGAATAATTTTCAGACATTTAAATTTTATTCGCAGTCATCCAACAGACTATTTCAATGCTGGAAAGTCTTGGGTGAAATACAAATAACTGGAGAACCATCCACGATATAGCTGAGATACTGAGCAGTTGACAGGCACATCAAGAAGACTGAAATTGTTGCTAGGCTCTTTTGATAATCTCCTGCTTTGGAACTATACACTAAAACACTCACACACTATACAGCAAGTTGTTATTGCCATTACTCCTTCCATTATTTACATTTTTCCCCTTCATTTATTCCATCATTCAAATAACACTGATTACGTCATGCCTCCTCCCCCCCCTTTCTCTCCCCCCCCCCCCTCTCTCTCTCTCTCTCTCTCTCTCTCTCTCTCTCTCTCTCCCTCTCTCCCTCCCCCCCCCACTCCCCCCCCCCCCCCCCCACACACACACAAAACAAACAAAAAATTTCATTCTTTATCTACATTTCAATGTGCTCTTACTTCAAGGACTCCTATTCTATTTCTCACTTATTTTCTCTTAGCTCTGAAAAGGCATCCTATACACGACACTGCTCCTGTTTCTGTTGCTCATGAGTACGAAGTATGATTATGCTACCTGTGCAGAATATATAAAGTGTTTCCTCTGTAGCACTTATGGCTACTACGATTCAGTTCTATGAAATACAAAATGTGAGTTATAAAAATGTCTTTTTTTGAGTTTAGTAATTTTATAATGAAACCTCTTTTTAAGCTATCTCTGGGGAGCGAAATATTTTTTCCTTAAATGAGGATCTTCCTTAAACAGGGGTTTTGGCTTCAATATGACCCACAATCAGAATTTGAAGGTTTTTAAGCTATATCAGTATAGGACTCTAATCACAAACATACAACTTAGCACTAGCAAATGATGCATTAGTGTCATATATTATTTATTAATTCAACATGCATTTATTTTAAAGTCATGTGTAAAGTCACGAACTGGTGTCCGGAATTAAAGGCAGAATCCATAATGAGGAAGAAATTACTTGCATTCAGAAGGTTTTTATTCAATTAATGGCATAGATCAATATGATTACATGAAAAAAAATCCTTAACCATTACCCTTTATTACTTGAATAAAGAAATGGGAAGGCATACTTTGCTTTTTTTCTGCCAGAATAACATACCAAGAAGAGTTGTTATTCTGTTGGTTGATATTAGCTAGAACAAACATTCTACACAAATGCAAAGCATAGTGCAGCTGAATCCTCCATACCACCACCACCACCAACTCCCTCCCATCCTCTTTCCACCTTCTACCAGCTGTGCTTGGTTCTCTATAAAAGCATCACACAGTCACATCCACCTGATGTGCAAAACTCAAGAGTATCATCACAACAACATCCTTAAATGTCATGCTTTCTGGAATATATGTGACAACACTTAGGGAAATCACCCTCATCTTACACAGCAACTGATACAGATCCACAGCCAGCACAGTACAGCATTCCATGGAGTGGCAAACAAGTGCATAGCCTGTAAAATATTTATTCTCATTACATCCTTTCTTTCAAGGAATGAAACTGACATTTGTACAACAGTCATTCTGTATTTAGCTCTTACAGAATGAATTACATCAAGGTCTATAAGTTGCAGGTAACCTGTACAGCTAGTGGGAAGAGGTAGAGCTTAGACTGCCATGCCTTTCAGATGCCAAGCACGCCGAACCGATGTTTGAGCAGTCTCTTCTGCTTCATCTCCTAGAGGGGCTTTCCTGGACCGCAGCTCTAAAAAGTTTGACCCCCTGCACATCCAAACATTGTGCAACTCGCTGGATCGTACAGTTCTGGACTCTTTAACACAGCTGCATCCACAGATACAAGAGCAGCATGAAAACATGCTATCAGTTCTTCCACGTGTCAACAGAGTAGAATACGTGAGCTCCTTATTTTTGTAAACCATCAAAGAATTATGAAAAAAATTTATACCTTGTTTGCAGAAACAGTAGGTGTTCTTGATATTCTTTTCCATATGGGCCAAAAGTGCTAAAGCATAATATTATTGCTCCATGCTGTTCTTGTATTATGTAGGGCTGCCAACATAATTTAGTGTCTATCATATATATAGTACACTACTAGTACTTTGTGACTGAAGGTACCACGTACTGGGAGTTTTATCTGAACCTCAAAACGTGCTTAATGAAAATAATGATAACAAGGGCCATGAAGTGATGGAATAGATCATGATTATTGGATATAATGTCTGCCTATTCTGCAAAACACTTTTTCATGTGACTCAAACATGATTCAGCTGCGACTGGCGATTTTTCTGTAAATCTTACACACACATCTATTTTTCTCAAAGGCTTTAGGCCTTTATGGTTCTCAATGCCTCAATTCTTTTCCTACTTTAACTTTCTATTGAAACCTATCCTGTTGGTGACGAGTCTCCCTTAGTTATGGGAAAGTTGAAGAAGGGGAGGGAGAGAGGTACAACTCTAAGTTCTATCTAACAGAACTTTTTGTAATTTAGTAGGCAGCCTATACTTCAGATTTACTTTTTCCCATAATCTTGTGTCAAAAGTTTACGTGCAGCCTATATATGTGCACATACAGTACAATGAGGTGCTAACTGAAAGGAATGACATATTTAGAAGACTGAAGTATATGTGAAAACCTATACAAGGACAATGGAGGTATGAAAGACAATCAAGAGACATTACAACATGGCATGGAACCCAAAGTTACAGGGGAGATTAGATGGATCCCAAAAGAAATAGCTGGAAGAAGAGTTCCAGTATTTGAGGGTCTCCAAACTGAGCTATTAAAAAATGCAGGAATTTCAGCAACTGAATTAGTAAAGGAACTGTTCCACAAAATTTTCTCTAGGTGTATCCGGTCAATCATTTACATACCAGTCTTCAAGAAAGGGAATCCAAATAAGTAAAAATTGCAGAACAATAGCGTCAATACCGGATGCTGGTAAGATTTATAGAATCATCCACAATAAATTAAATCCATAGATGGACAGGGAACAAGCAGGGTTCAGAGAGGTTAGAGGCACCAGGGACCAAATAGCAAATGAAAGATGGATCACAGAAAACACCATAGAATGTCGACACCTTCTTGTTGTGTGTGCCACGGGCTACAGTAAACAATGTGGGCAGTACTAGACCTTACAGGAATGCCAGATCACCTTAAACAACTAATCAGAAATCTGTACAAAAACCAAATAGTAACAATAAAACTACAGCAAGAATATGTTGTTGTTGTGGTCTTAACTCAAAAGACTGGTTTGATGCATCTCTCCACACTATTCTATCCCATGATAGGCTCTTTCTCTCTGAATAACTTCTGCAACATACATCCGTCTGAATCTGCTAACTATATTCTTCTATTGATCTCCCTCTACAATCTTTAACCCTCTCCCCCCCCCCCCCCCCCCCCAAAAAAAAAAAAAAAAAAAAAAAAAAAAAAAAAAAAAAAAACCCACACACACACACACACACACACACACACACACACACACACACACTTTCCTCCACCACTACACTATTCAACACTTGAGGTCTCAGAAAGTGTTCTATTAAACGATCCCGTCTTTTAGTCAAGTTGTACCACAAATTTATTTTCTCTGCAGTTCCATTCAGTACATCTCGATTAGTTATGCGACCTACCCATCAAATCTTCAGTATTCTCCTCTAGCACCAGATTTCAAAAGCTTCTGTTCTCTTCTCATATAAACTGTTTATCACCCATGTTTCACTTCCATACTATACACACAATACAAAAACCCTTCAGAAAAACTTCTCAACAATTGATGTTAATAGATTCTTCTTCAGAAAGATTCTTGCCATTGCCAGTCTACATTTTATATTCTCTCTAATTCAGCCATCATCAGTTATTTTGCTGGCCCAAATGGCAAAACTTATCTCCTACTTTCAAGTGTATTTCCTCATCTAATTCCCTCGGTATCAACTACATTCCATTATCCTTCTTTTTGCTTTTGTTGATGTTCATCTTATGCCCTCCTTTCAAGGCACCACACAGTCTGTTCAACTAGGCACCACACATTCCGTTTCCTGCTCTTCCAAGTCTTTTGCTGTCTCAGAGAGAATTACAAATGTCACTGGAAAACCTCAAGGTTTTCACTCTTCTACTTGAGCTTTAATTCCTACTCCAGATTTTTCTCTGGTTTCCCCTACTGCTTGCTCAGTGTATGTATTAAGTACCATCTGGGATAGGCAACAACCCTGCCTCACTCCCTTCTTAACTTCTGCTTGCTTTTCATGCCCCTTGATTGCTACAGGTGCTGTCTGGTTTCTGTACTAGTTGTAAACAGCATTTTGCTCCCTTTATTTTATGCCTGCAATCTTCAGAATTTCAATGGGAGTATTCCTATCAACATTGTGAAAAGCTTTCTTTAAGTCTACAAATGCTATAAACATAGGTTTATCTTTCCTTAATCTATCTTCTGGCTCTGAGCACTATGGGACTTAACATCTATGGTCATCAGTCCACCAGAACTTAGAACTACCTAAACCTAACTAACCTAAGGACATCACACAACACCCAGAACACCCAGTCATCACGAAGTAGAGAAAATCCCTGATCCCGCCGGGAATCGAACCCGGGAACCCGGGCGCGGGAAGCGAGAACGCTACCGCACGACCACAAGCTGCGGACTTAATCTATCTTCTAAGAGAAGTCGTAGAGTGGTCAGTGTTGCCTTGTGTGTTCCTACATTTATCCGGAACCCAAACTGATCTTCCCCAAGGGTGCTTCTACCAGCTTTTCCATTCTTCTGCAATGAATTCGTGTTAGTATTTTACAACCATGACTTATAAATTGATAGTTCAATAATATTCACAATTGTCAACAACTGCTATTTTGGAATCTGAATTATCACAGTCATTTTGATGTCTGAGGGTATTTGCCTTATCTCATACATCCTGCACACCACATGGAATAATTTTGTCATGGGTGGCTATCCCAAGTCTATCAGTAGTCCCAAGGGAGTGTCATCTACTCCACGGACCTTGTTTCAACTTAGGTTTTACGGTGCTCTGCCAAATTATTCTCAAAGTATCACGTCTCCCAACTCTCCCCTTTCTATAATACAGTCTTCAAGTTCATTTCCCTTGTATAAATCCTTTATATATTCCTCCCACCTTCAGCTTTCTCTTCTTTGCTTAGGTCTGGTTTTCAACCTGAGATATTTTTATTCCTACAGCTGCTTTTCTTTCCTCCAAAGGCCTCCTTAATTTCCTGTAAAGCTTTTGACAATGTTGACTGGAATACTCTCTTTCAAATTCTGAAGGTGGCAGGAGTAAAATACAGGGAGCGAAAGGCTATTTACAATTTGTACAGAAAGCTGATGGCAGTTATAAGAGTCGAGGGACATGAAAGGGAAGCAGTGGTTGGGAAGGGAGTGAGACAGGGTTGTAGCCTCTCCCCAATGTTATTCAATCTGTATATTGAGCAAGCAGTAAAGGAAACAAAAGAAAAATTCGGAGTAGGTATTAAAATCCATGGAGAAGAAATAAAAACTTTAAGGTTCGCCGATGACATTGTAATTCTGTCAGAGACAGCAAAGGACTTGGAAGAGCAGTTGAACGGAATGGACAGTGTCTTGAAAGGAGGATATAAGATGAACATCAACAAAAGCAAAACAAGGATAATGGATTGTAGTCAAATTAAGTCTGGTGATGCTGACGGTATTAGATTAGGAAATGAGACACTTAAAGTAGTAAAGGAGTTTTGCTATTTGGAGAGCAAAATAACTGATGATGGTCGAAGTAGAGAGGACATAAAATGTAGACAGGCAACGGCAAGGAAAGCGTTTCTGAAGAAGAGAAATTTGTTAACATCAAGTATTGATTTAAGTGTCAGGAAGTCGTTTCTGAAAGTATTTGTATGGTGTGTAGCCATGTATGGAAGTGAAACATGGACAATAAATAGCTTAGACAAGAGGAGAATAAAAGCTTTCGAAATTTGGTGCTACAGAAGAATGCTGAAGATTAGATGGGTAGATCACATAACTAATGAGGAGGTATTGAATAGAATTGGGGAGAAGAGGAGTTTGTGGCACAACTTGACAAGAAGAAGGGACCAGTTGGTAGGACATGTTCTGAGGCATCAAGGGATCACAAATTTAGCATTGGAGGGTAAAAACCGTAGAGGGAGACCAAGAGATAAATACACTAAGCAGATTCAGAAGGATGTGGGTTGCAGTAAGTACTGGGAGATGAAGAAGCTTGCACAGGATAGAGTAGCATGGAGAGCTGCATCAAACCAGTCTCAGGACTGAAGACCACAACAACAACAACAACAACAACAACAGGCAGTATCTATCTTTCCCCTAGTAATATATGCTTCTAAATCCTTACATCTGCCATCTAACCATTCCTGCTGAACCATTTTGCACTTCCTGTTAATCTCAGTTTTTAGACATTTTTGTTCTCTTTCACCTGATTCATTTGCTCCATTTTTATATTTTCTCCTTTCATCATATTTAACATGTCCTGTGACATCCAAGGATTTCTACCCAGCTTTGTCTTCTTACCTATTGGATCCTCTGCTGCCTTCTCTATTTCATCTCTCGAAGGAACCCGTTTGTCTTCTACTGTATTCCTTTCCCCTGTTCTATTCAATTGATGCCTAATGATCCTTCTGGAATGTTCAGCAATCTCTGGTTCTTTCAACTTATCCACATCCCAGACCCATAATTTCCTGTATTTTTACAAATTATTCAATTTTAATCTACACTTCATAACCAGTAAATTGGGTCAGAGTCCATATCTGCCCCTGGAAATGTCTTATAATTTAAAATCTGGTTTTAAAAATTTCTGTCTTACAATCATGTAATCAATCTGAAACACACTGGTATCTCCACGTTTCTTCCACGTGTACAACCTTCTTCCACAATTCTAAAAACCAAGTGCTAACGATGATTAAATTACGCTCTGTGAAAAATTCTACCATTCAGCTTCCTCTTTTATTTCTTCTCTTCAGTCCATGTTCACCTAATATATTTCCTTTCCTTCCTTTTCCTACTACTGAATTCCAGCCCACGATCAAAATTATATTTCTGTCTTTCTTAACTGTGTGAATAATTTCTTTTATCTCACATAACGTTTCTTCAATCTCTACATCATCTGCAGAGCTAATTTACATATAAACTTGTAGTACTGTGGTGCTTGTGGGCTTTGTGTATCTTGGTTATGATATGCATTCATTGTGTGTTCATAGGAGCTTACCCACATTCTTATTTTTCTTATTCATTATTAAACCTGCTCCTGCAATAGCTGTGTTTGATTTTGTATTTATAATCCTGTTTTCAGAGAAGACCTGTGCCTCCGCCACTACTCTTCGCTTATTCCCACTATACACTTCAACCTATCCATTTTCCTTTTAAAATCTTCTAATCTACCTGCCCGAGTAAGGGATCTAACATTCCACACTCCGACCCTGATGGAACACCCTCCAGTGTAGTTCCACCGAGGGAACCAAATAGGGGACTATTTTACCTATGGAATATTTTACTCAAGAGGATGCCATCATCATTTAACCAAACAGTAGAGCTGTATGCCCTCAGGAAAAATTACAGCTGTTGTATCCCTTTGCTTTCAGCCTTTCACACTACCAGCACAGCAAGGCTGCTTTGGTTGATTTTTACAAGGTCAGGTCAGTCAATCATGCAGATTGTCACCCCTGCAAATACTGGAAAGACTGGTACCCCTCTTCAGGAACCACATGTGTGTCTGGCCTCTCAATACATTCCCCTCTGTAGCATTTGCACCTACAGTATGGCTATCCGTATTGCTGAGGCATGCAAGCCACTCCACTAACGGCAAGGTCCATGGGTCATGGGGGGAGCAAGAATTTAAGGATTGGGAAATGATTCATGTCGTTGACAGTCATGTATACTATCTCCAGTTCTTTTCAGTCTGTATAGTGAATATGTAATAAGGTCTGTAGATCTAACACATATGGAAACTGCAATTAAAATTACAGCTGTTATCAACAACTTTAGATATACAGGCGACACAACACTTAGCAGGCAGTGAAAAAGACTTTAAAGTGGGCTGGGAAAAACATTAAAAGAAAGCATGAAAGTTTACCTCTATCTAAATTTAAAGAAAACAAAAATCTTGACAACAGGAATGGACACTAATGTAGTCACAGGTACCAAATCGATGAGGAAGCAGATAACTATACGCTACTAGTCATAAGTTTTTGGTCACCCATGTCACAAACTATATACAGGGCTATTACAAATGATTGAAGCGATTTCATAAATTCACTGTAGCTCCATTCATTGTCATATGGTCACGACACACTACAGATACGTAGAAAAACTCATGGTTTTGTTCGGCTGAAGCCGCACTTCAGGTTTCTGCCGCCAGAGCGCTCGAGAGTGCAGTGAGACAAAATGGCGACAGGAGCCGAGAAAGCGTATGTCGTGCTTGAAATGCACTCACATCAGTCAGTCATAACAGTGCAACGACACTTCAGGACGAAGTTCAACAAAGATCCACCAATTGCTAACTCCATTCGGCGATGGTATGTGCAGTTTAAAGCTTCTCAATGCCTCTGTAAGGGGAAATCAACGGGTCGGCCTGCAGTGAGCGAAGAAACGGTTGAACGCGTGCGGGCAAGTTTCACGCATAGCCCGCAGAAGTCGACAAATAAAACAAGCAGGGAGCTAAACGTACCACAGCCGACGGTTTGGAAAATCTTACGGAAAAGGCTAAAGCAGAAGCCTTACCGTTTACAATTGCTACAAGCCCTGACACCCGATGACAAAGTCAAACGCTTTGAAATTTCAGCGCGGTTGCAACAGCTCATGGAAGAGGATGCGTTCAGTGCGAAACTTGTTTTCAGTGATGAAGGAACATTTTTTCTTAATGGTGAAGTGAACAGACACAATGTGCAAATCTGGGCGGTAGAGAATCCTCACGCATTCGTGCAGCAAATTCACAATTCACCAAAAGTTAACGTATTTTGTGCAATCTCACGGTTTAAAGTTTACGGCCCCTTTTTCTTCTGCGAAAAAAACGTTACAGGAAACGTGTATCTGGACATGCTGGGAAATTGGCTCATGCCACAACTGGAGACCGACAGCGCCAACTTCATCTTTCAACAGGATGGTGCTCCACCGCACTTTCATCATGATGTTCAGCATTTCTTAAACAGGAGATTGGAAAACCGATGGATCGGTCGTGGTGGAGATCATGATCAGCAATTCATGTCATGGCCTCCATGCTCTCCCGACTTAACCCCATGCGATTTCTTTCTGAGGGGTTATGTGAAAGATTCAGTGTTTAAACCTCCTCTACCAAGAAACGTGCCAGAACTGCGAGCTCGCATCAATGATGCTTTCGAACTCATTGATGGGGACATGCTGTGCAGAGTGTGGGAGGAACTTGATTATCGGCTTGATGTCTGCCGAATCACTAAAGGGGCACATATCAAACATTTGTGAATGCCTAAAAAAACTTTTTGAGTTTTTGTATGTGTGTGCAAAGCATTGTGAAAATATCTCAAATAATAAAGTTATTGCAGAGCTGTGAAATCGCTTCAATCATTTGTAATAACCCTGTATATTAGTTAAATGCACAGACACACTGTACGAAATAAACCACAAAATACGTATTTTCTATTTTTGTCATGATACAATATGATGTAGATTCTAGCCTCTTCAAAGTATCCCTACTTTTCCTTCAGACATCTGCACAGACTCTTGGCATTATGGAGATAAGATTTTGTAGTGTTTTTGCCGCGCACGGGGTCCCGGTTTCGATTCCCGGTGGGGTCAGGGATTTTTCCTGCCTTACTCATCACCATCATCATCATCATCATCGTTCAACCCCATTACGGTCTGAGGAAGGCGATGGCAAACCACCTCCGCTAGGGCCTTGCCTAGTCAGCGGTGTGGGTCTCCCGCATCGTTCCCTACGCTTGTCGGAGTATGGGACCACCACCACCACCACCACCACCACCACCACCACCACCACCACCACCACCACCATCGTCAGTGTTCTTGCAGATACTGCAGTGCACCACTTTTGCCAATTATTCCACAAAACAACATTAGATGACCTCAATTTTCTGACTTCCCAGTCAAGTACATCCCATAAGAGTTCAATGGGATGTAAGTCAGGTGACTGACCTCGCCAAATCACATTTTTCATTTCCCCACATTTCTATTTTCTGGTGACATAACCTCTGCACAATTTAGAAGGTTGTTTGAGATTACATTTACGCTGCAGAACCAACGCAAGTCTCTGGCCAGATGGAGCTGCATTGTTCATCAGTATCCTCTGATATACCTCCTCCTTTAATGTGTCATTAATTCTCAGTACATCAGTGACTCTATCACCAGTGAAATATCCCCACATCGTAACTGACCCTCTACCATGGCCTTCTTTTTGGCATGACACACTGACTCTCCATGCGTTCTCCACTAAGTCGACAAACAAACATTCGATATTACTTAAAAACTTAGATTAGTCCATAAATTAAACTTTGGACCATCGCTACACACTTCAGTTTTTCTGTCTGCGCCCATTACAATTGTTTCATCTAATTTTGTTTGCATAATAGCGGGCTTTTGGTGACAATGCAGTCCTTTAAGCCTTGTTCATTGCACTGTTGAGCCAAGAGACTAGAGCTGTTTGCATACTATTTACTTCCTCGTTAATTTCAAGTGCCGTATGAGTCCTCTGACATTTCTTCTGAACACATAACTACTGATCTACCTGGGGTCTTCCAGACCACAGAACACTTGCACTGGCTCCAGTTTGCTTCATCTGCTGCAATGTATAGATCACTGTAGACTGTGCTGTCAAACTTCTGTCACTATTGTTCTAGTAGAACATCCTTCCTGATCCAGAGCTACAATTACAGGAATTTCTCAATTCCAATCTCCCACTTCTGCCTCATCAGCAGGCGATACAGCATGCGCCAGATCAGGTATACAAAAACACTGCTCGATGCACATAATGTACTATAAACTATTGCGAACTGACTGCTATGCAGACAGCTGAAGGAATGAGGCCTACTCGAATGGAACCGTCTTAGGTACAGGCAAATCAGAAAAAAAGAAAAAAGAATATTGGAAAAAAAAACAATTTTGGAGGCCACAATACTCCAGATAAAATTAACACATTGCATATGGCTCACTTAGATTTACGTGTTTCCATGTCCAGTTATTGTGGACAGATCACATAAATTTACGTTTTTCATTTAGCGTACAATTTCTGAGACCTGTTGCTCATGCCAGCAACTATTTCAATTTAACAAAAGGTTGCATGTGAACTGGAGGGTTTAGTGCAGTGAGCAAAAATATGAACTTATTTTTATCTTGTGCTTTACTGCCAACAATCAGTACCGCGAAATAGTCAGTACTGTAGTTACTGTCTTGTGCAGTATGTTGCGAAAACAGGTGACAAAGTGAGATCCTTACTGAACTGTTTGTGGACAATAGTTCTGATATTCCAAATGATTCAGATGATATTACTGATAGTGGCAGTGGAAGTGAAGAAGAAAATATGTCTATAATCAACCGATGTGAGGTAATTGTGACAGATTTCGATGATGGAGCTTCTGACAGTGAAAGTTGGCTGAAGAAGGACAAGAGCATTAATTTAGAAACATATTGAAGAATTACAGGTGTAAAAACTCTTCCCAGTGAGATCAATAGTGTTATAATCATGTGGAATTATTTCTAGGGGATGAATTGTTCAATCAGATATCAACACAATCAAACCTGAATCATGATCAAAACAAAAACCATTATAAAGAAACTCCCACGTCTCCCAAATTTACAAATATCATTCCTGCTGAACTGAAAAAATTTCTGGGCATTATGATTATCGTAATGGGGCAAATAACAAAAGATTATTCAAAGGATTATTGGTCTCATACACACCAATTTTTGGAAAGCCAATGAGCAGAAATTGATTTGAGCAGATATGCAAATCATGGCATTTCAATGACAATTCCTTGCTGAGCAGTCAGGAAAACAGACTCTACGAAATAGAACAACAGGAGCTTTCTCTTGATGAAGCAATGACACCATATAGAGAGCGACTTTGTTTCCGAGCATATAATACAGGAAAACTTATCAGATGTGGTTTGCTTGTTTGCATGGTTTGCGAAAGTGTAAGTGGATATATCTCCAGTCTAGAAATACACATTGGGGAAGGAAAAAAGCTTCAAGACAATTTTCTCTCTGTACTTTCTCCTCACCTTGGCATGTGGCACATTTATCAAAACAATTATTACATAAGTACAGCTGTTGCCAAAACACTTCTAGAAAGGAAAACAAGAGTTTGTGGCACAATATGAATCAATGGAGGCGTCCCTCCCATGGGGGGAGGGGGGGGGGGCGTGACATCATGCAGAAACAAAAATGTATCGTGATATACAATAAATTTATGAAAGGCATGGACAGAGTTGATCAGTATTTTTAATACTGTGGGCTAATGCGGAACACCAATAAATCGACAAAGAAAAGAGTTTTGTTTCTAATAATTTGCGTTTGTTTTTAATACATACAAAGTGAACAGAAACTTAAATCCAGCTCTAAAAATTATAAAAGGTTCCTAAAAGAAGTTGCAAGAGCCTGGACAAGTCATCAACAAGTTGGCACAGCAACTGTAGAGAAACTGAAGCAATCCGACTTACAAAACGAGCCCCTGCTAACGATCCACCTGGTCGATTGTCTGGGAACATGAAAGAACATACTATTCAGACTGTTGTGGGAAGTGGAAAACAGGTATATCCAGCACAACCTTACAAAGTTTGCACAGCGCATTGTAAAAGAAGTGAAACAAGATACTACTGCCAGTTTTGTGAAGTACTGTTACATAAAGACATGTATTTCAAGAGGTATCACACCCTTCAAGAATGTTAGATCATGATACAAACATGTCTCCAACGTGTCATCAGCATCAGAGAAGGGCATGTGCAGGGTCAATCCAAAAGAAGTGCTCCAATAAAAATTAAGTTGGTTGCTTGACCATTTTTAAATATTTTAATTTTTTTAATATGTGATTATCCTATAATTGAGAAGTTCGAAACAGTTTTTTTTACCTTTACTGAATGGCGGCCATTTTCATTTGTAAGTGTGCAACGATGTTTCAGTTTAGAGACGTTAGCAAAAACATGAAAATCTCTGCACTGGGTTAAGTTACAACATTGCAATTGACATAATTTTTTTTAAGAAAAGTGTGCTCTATAACATTGTCTATTACACAAAATACCCTAAATTCAAAAATAACCAGTCAAACTTACCTCCAAAGATTGGTACCCAAATTTTCAAAAATCTTCTTTTTAGGTCCAAAAATAACAAACAAGGAGTGATTTATGGGCGTCTATTTTTTCCTATAGTTAGATATCATACACTACTAGCCTCATATACAGCAAGAACACTTACAAACGTTTCCTTAATTTTTTATGAATTTTTGAAATTTGAAAGTTTTCATTTTTTGTAAAGTCTGGGGTTAGTTATCTCAGGTGGGACTGAATATAAAAACATGATTTTCGCACAGTTTGTACACCTATATGATAGCAACGTACTGTAAAAATTTCAAAATTGATATCTGACTGTGAATAAAGATATGAATTATTGAAAATGAGGAGATAATTCACATTACTCTGCAACTGATCTTATGGCTGTTGCCTATTCACGTGTGATATTGGTGGGATATAATCAATTCTTATTAACGTAAGGTACTGAATTATATACAAAAAGTGGAAACATCACTGAAATTAACATTTATATTATTTTGACATACTTAAAATAAATATTTTCAATTAACATCCTTCGAGATGTGACTGTTCCTAAACCTGGTGGTGAATGTTAAGAACATTTATTTCTTCAGACAACTTTTGTGATATACAATGAGACCTCCTAGTTGCTGTGATAAGTTCAAGCACTGAAAGTTTCCTTAAAACATTTTTCACCGAACTTTGTCACTAGTAGATTTCTTGAAGGACGTTCTTGAGCCAGCAGGGTGGTAAAAATGCGCAAAAACATCATTGTTTTCAGAACTTATTCTTTCAACCTCTGCAAGCCACCACTGGGTATCATACACACATGCCACTATGTCATTTAACGTTAAAGACAGAGATTTAATTTTACTGACAATGATCCTCAAATTTCGGTTTCTGATGTTACATAGCATCGAACTAAGTATTCTGCAATGCCAAGGAATTTGTAGAAATGGCTTGTTCCTTTTATTGCTATGGAGTTTTCAAAACTGGTTTGAAGTGTTGTTTTCAAATGCAGAACCACTTCTTTCTTGATCAGAAAATAGGTAATGCCTCCAATATTATCCTTGCAAAAGACATAAATGTCCTGTACTGCGATAATTTGGTCTGTGGTTTGTCTTTGTAGGCTGGCTTTACTTACTTCATGTTTTATTGTACCTCCTACTCCATCACATGCATTTTTACCATGGCAAGATGCAAAAAAGTGTCATTCGGCCTCCACCCCAAAGTCTACTTTGTGATTGCACAGATTTGAAAAATTCTTTTTGTTCTTATACTGACTACCACTTCCATCTCAAAAGTATATCAGCTTCTCAACCTTGGGAAAATTTTCTTTTTTGTAATTTATTACATACTTTTGAAACACATGTACAGACAAAGTTTTGTGCTCCAAGTAGTCACTTAGAAAGCAAATTGAAGAAATGAAAACTTCATCTTTCTCATTTTTAAAATAGAGAATAAATGGATGCACTGTTTCCTGGTCACTGACCCAGTGGTACCCTTGTATTGCATCCTGAATCACATATGTAAAATTTTCTGCAAAATCAGCTAGCACTATGAATTCAGTTACATGATATTGTGCTTTTTTGTCCTTCAAAAACTTACTTTGGGTTTTAGAAACATGGTGGTGACTTTTGAGTTTTTGTAAGTTATCAATTAAAGATTCCAAGTACTCTTCCTGAGATTTAACCACTGTTATCATTTCTGCCCTATCATTTGTGACCTACTGTTTGAAGGTATTATTGTCTGGCATTTCCTCATCATATTCGTGAAACAATTTAATACCCGTTTCCTTACCAGGGCATTTATTACACAAACTCATCATGCAGTCATAACTGTTATTGTCACAGACCATTAAATCTAGCAACTCTTTGTAGTTAAGATCACTGAGTTTTGCAACTGCAATCATCAGTTTGACATTTTGATAATATAAACAAGCACAAA
This sequence comes from Schistocerca americana, assembly GCF_021461395.2. NCBI lineage: Eukaryota > Metazoa > Arthropoda > Insecta > Orthoptera > Acrididae > Schistocerca > Schistocerca americana. The sequence continues at coordinate 670,637,572 of NC_060120.1, forward strand.
CTGAGTGTATCCCTGAGGATCCAGCCAAAATACACCACTTAGGGTGGAGATCACAAAATTTTGACCTTCCAATTTTGCATTGTGGGTGAGAATTTTTGAAAGCTACATTAAGTTCATCTAAATTTGACAGGACTTGTCGTTTCTGCTTTGTTACTTTAACTCAATTTATAACAACTCTTTTGCTATCTTTGCAGCCTGGGCACATTCTACTGTTTTCATAAAAAAAAAGAAGCTGCTGGATCTTTTTAATTGTTTCTTCACTTATACCTACTCCCTTCTTCTTTCTAAAAACTGGAAGAATGCCTTGCTCTTTCACTAATTTTCAGGTTAGTTTAACCAAACGAGGAGAAACGCTGAATTCATGAACTATTTTTTCTCTTGACCATGAGTCAGGGAACAAACTTAAAATTTTAACTTTTTCCTCTTTGGATGTCACTGAAAATTTAATTTTTAATTTCTCTATTAAGCTCAAATATTCAGTGTCAGATGATGCTGGTGGTAGGTTTTCTTCTTCTTCTTCTTTAAAAATAATGTTGGTATGTGTATTATTAAAGCATGACTCCAGTCTTTTCTAATTTTGTCTGAAATTTGTTGTGCCTTATTTTCAATAGCTGCTTTTCTTTTTCTGCTACTTAATTTTATTATTTTTGAAGCAGGAGATACGTCTAACTTAGAACAAGCAAAACGAAATGTGCTAACAGCTTCCTCATTAGGAATAGAAATGTCATTAACAAGGTTACATGATTCTGGTTCTGGAATCACAACAAATATTTTTGAGATGAAAACATACTTTATCCCTGTTAACTGACAGTATATTTTCTCTTGTAACTGTATAACTTATCAGCCCTTTGAAAGGTTATGGCTTTATAGAATTTCCCGGTGCTTTAGAAAACAAAACACAGGGGGGAAAAAAAAAAGTTTTGGAAAGATCTTTGATAAGCAGCAACATGTATGCTGCATATTTTCATATTATGGAAGTATAAATTCAAATTCCACTGAACACCGCATGTTACTTTCCGAAGCATTGAAATTGAGATTGCGATGCGCTTTTGTAAGCCAGGCATAGCTCATGTCACGTGATCTTGTTAGCCGATGACGGAGGGTATTCAGAGCTAAGAACTCATGATGCAGTCAGCCAATAGCAACATCACTGTTAAGAAGCACGAACACACGAACAGAAAAAGCTAATAGTTTAAATATACATAGTGTTGCTGCATGAAAAGCAAAGCTTTCACAAATAATATTGGTCTATAAGATTAATACGCTGCAAGAGAAGCTAAGCTTTCACATATAATGTTGGTCTTTTATGCGCGTTATTACAATGTAAGATATCTCTCACAAAAATGTGCCAGTAAAATTTTTAATAACGACATAAAAGTCATCTAAATGGGTCATCAAAGAGTTGATTTTTAAATGAGAGTCAAAAGCTCTGTGATTTAAGAAATTCATCGTACATTCTCGCTTACAGTTCAACTTGCATAAAAGGAAATTTATTTTGAAAGTAACGCTATTCAAATCATCATTTGCAATGTTTTCCTGTGACCTGTTAGAAATAGGTTCGTTTCAGTATTTGCCAGAGAGCGCCAGATAACAGGTGCCATCGCGCTTCCACAGCTACGATGTCGCAGGGAGCCCGTATGTACATACATGCAAAACATTGAAAGATCATAAAATTATGTCATGAAAGAAACAAAACAACAGTGGATACTCCAGGGGCATCGGAATTTCGTGAACCATACTAAAATGTGCACATTTAAAGCGCACATTCGTACGTCCAGATTCCCAGTGAAGTAGGCCACGACCTGATATTAAGCTTTTCAATGTAGTTTTCCGGATGAGAATTTTCTTGGAGTACCAGTACTATGTTATCTCATGTTTGGTTCTTTATTATGACATAATGCCATATGTGCTAGAAGTTGAAAACATGCACTTGAAATGCAGCGAACAATGTGTGGAATAAAACACTTCATTTCAAATATACTGTCTGCCTCAGCGGGAAAGATTAATAAAAGAAAATTTCTTTTGCAAACCGACAAAAGTAACTTCATTGTTCTGCAAGGCAATTAATGCTTGACTGTCAGAAAGGTGAAACTAAAATAAAATCTGCAACTAACAACACATTTTAGCCTTCCGTAATTATGTGAATGTATTTTAATTCACTTGATAGCCCCCAACCACAGAAATCCATTTTGTATTTATTTGACGTGAGAGCAGTAAACAAAGAGGAAACAGAAAAATCACTAAATGCAAACTCGGGTCATGTGGAGACTACCCACTTCCCCACTACAACTCGGACTGCTCTGCACATCAACCCCGGATCTATGATACTTCCGAACTGGTGCAATACCCCGCCACTCCCTTGAGCGTTTGAGATAGGACATCAAAAATTAGAAAAAAATCGAATTTTCAAAACTATATTCATTTTGTAGCGCACATCTTTTTGAAGAGTCTAATGCATAAAACGTGTGTTCGAGGAAATGTAAGACATGTTATTTGGTTGCAAGTCTGCCAAAGTGCAGTGCCACACCTCTTCACACAGGATTCTCCATATCGCATGTCACTGTATTTAGCTCTGTGGAATTGAAACATGTATATTTTGTAGTGGATGCCATCAAACCATATTCAGGACAATGGAAATTAAAATGTCTTGTGGTGCCTCTCATGCTCACTATTGGCCAGTCTGACATCCTGTCCCTCTTCTTTTTTTTTTAAATTATGAAGAAGAAGAAGAAGAAGAAAAAGAAGAAGAAAAAACTTCTTCAGAAAATTTGTGCTCTTTATTCCCTATCAGCTAACAACTTGCTGCTTTGTGTGACATAAAATTAAATATAGGATACATAAAACCAGTAAAGACGCAAGACAATACACATTTCTTCAATCCTTAGCTCCTAGGTTTTTTTTTCTCCCTAATCTTGTTACAGCTTTATATGGCGTGCTTTCCTTTTACCTCATCAAAGTTTGTCAAACGTTTTGCTACATGAAAAATTGAAATGTCGTCTAATACTGAAACAGTTGTTAATACAAATAGGACCCAAGACTGGTGTGGTTTCTCGGTCTGATTACACCTATTTTGTCACTCTCTGCTAGATAAAACAAAATAGGCCCTTCTAAAACGGCAACAGTTGTAACACACATCAAATAAACGAGACTGTTTTGGCAAAAATGGTCATTTTTTAACGACAGAATATAATTCACAAAGTACCAATATCAAATGCCTATTAGGCCTACTACAAGCAAAATGCTTTACTTTAGGAAATGGTTTCACACTTCATTCATACGCTCCAGTTACTCAAGCATGAGATCGAAAAGTAATAGTACAAAATTTTTCGTACTACTACTATTATTTATCATCATATTGTTCTATAATTTGTGTCATGTCCCCATTTCTTTTCCTTTCTCGTTCTAACAAAGAGTCTTGTTATCACTAATTCTGTAACTATTCCTGTCAATGTCAAAGCATATTCGCTGGTTAACTTCTCTAACTCTGCCAGAATCACTGGTTTAGTTATCCCCTGATTATTCTCCAGTTAGGCGTTGTTACGTGTTCGTACAACACATTTTCCGTGCTACTTCCGGAATAGAACTTAAAGTGGGTGCTAGCCGGGGGCTGTTCAACTGCCCCTTACTAAAACAGCGATCTGGCCAAAAATTTTTTGTCAAAATTTCATTTTCTTGGATACACAGAGAAGGTAATACGTAACTGCCAGCCGCTGTGGCCGAGCGGTTCTAGGCACTTCAGTCTGGAACCGTGTGACCGCTGCGGTCGCACGTTCGAATCCTGCCTTGGGCATGAATGTGTGTGATGTTTTTAGGTTAGTTAGGTTTAAGTAGTTCTAAGTTCTAGGCGACTGATGACCTATGACCTCAGATGTTAAGTCGCATAGTGCTCAGAGCCATTTTAATATGTAATCTTTCTTACCTGTCATTCATTTATTTCCACTCTGATAGTCTGAATCTATGGATTTCACTAGTAATTATAACAACGCTCATAATTCGCAAACCCCAATCAACCACACAGACAGCGGTTGACACTCATCCGTTCGGCATTACTCCACTCAGCTCATATAGCCCCTTTTGTCTGTAGGAAAGTTTGTTTCTACAAGCGACGAGGATTCCCCTGACAGAGACGACATGTACACTATGCATGCATTCACAAATCAACTTACGATCCATTCAGAAATCAACTTAGAATGTGTTCAAAAATGTTCAAAAACCGACAGGGATGCGTTTCAAAGTCATATGAATGATCGATATACTAACATGCGCTGGATGCTAGGCGCTTTGTGAAACAAGGTTTCTTCCCCTCAAGGATAGGAATTTGCCCCCCCCCCCCCCCCCCACACACACACACACACACACACACACACACACACTTCACTTAGATCTGGGCCTGCTGCACATGCATTAATCTGGCAGCTTGGGCACTCCAGTAACATTTTTCCCGGTAGCATCTAGCTGCTTGCTGCTTACACAGCCAACAGCCACATTTCAGTAGCAAGAGGCGTGAGAAGCTGCATATACGCATGATCCCGCTCGTAACTGCTAAAACGAACCTAATGTAAACAGTTGTGACGTCACACTCATCGGAGGCAATTTGTTGTTACAAAGCGTTGCATAGTCTTCCTAAAGCCTTTGACACATTTTGATTTTGCTGTTGGCAGACGCTTCTATGAGCACTGTATTTTGTTGTTGTATATGGCACATTTCCTATACAGTTTAAGTTTTATTTTTGCTTTTTCTCACGTTCATGTTTTATTGCTGCAGTATTACTCTGCAGTAATATCCTTTGTTAGAGTTTCAGTTCTTACCAGTCAAAACTACAAAAAATTAACTGATAACAAAAACAATAAAAAATTCCCAGAATTCTAAAAAAATTCCCAGAATTCTAAAAAAAATTCCCAGAATTCTAAAAAAATTCCCAGAATTCTAAAAAAATTCCCAGAATTCTAAAAAATTCCCAGGTGTTTCCCAGTTTTCTCCCAGATGAAAAAGTTTCCTGGTTTTTCCCGGATCTCCCAGTTGCCCAGGGTCATATACACCCTGTATGTACATCCCCTCTAATGGAGGTTTCAGAACAGATTGACTACAAAAATGCCACACCCAGAAATAATGTACTTCTTTAATGACAATAAACTTAAACGTAAATGGGCATTTCTATTACCATAGAACAAAAGCAAAAGCACCTATTGTTTAATTTTGCATTATTAAAAATAAATAAACTAAATGAATATTGGGTGATAGTGTTAACTAAATACATGTCACAATTAAATATTATTACAATGAAACAATAAACCATTTAAATAGGCAACAGCCATAAGATCAGTTGTAGAGTAATATGAATTATCTCCTCATTTTCAATAGTTCATATATTTGTTCACAGTCAGATATCAATGTCGAAATTTTTAAAATACATTGCTATCACATAGGTGTACAAACTGTGCAAAAATCATATTTTTATATTCAGTCCTATCTGAGATAACTAACCCCAAACTTGGCAAAAAAAGAAAATTTTCAAATTTCAAAAATTCATAAAAAATTATGGAAACATTTGTAAGTGTTCTTGCTGTATGTGAGGCTAGTAGTGTATGATACCTAACTATAGGAAGAAAATATACTCTCATAAATCACTCCATGTTTGTTATTTTTGAGCCTAAAAAGAGGATTTTTGAAAATTTGGATACCAAGCTTTGGAGGTAAGTTTGACCGGTTATTTTTGAATTTAGGGTATTTTGTGTAATAGACAATGTTGTAGAGGACACTTCTAAAAATGTCAATTGCAATGTTGTAACTTAACCCAGTGCAGAGATATTAAAATTTTCGTTAATGTCTACAGTCTGAAAAATCATCGCACACCTACAAATAAAAATGGCCGCCATCCAGTAAAGGTGCAAGATAAATTATTTTAAAAAACTGTTTTGAACTTCTCAAATATAGGACAATCACATATAAAAAATTAAAATATTTAAAAATGGTCAAGCAACAATCACTGGACCACTTCATATGGATTGACTCTGCAGCTACACTCAAATAAGTAAAGCGCTCATTTCGCGCGCATCTTATGAAAATCTCTGGGAACTGCTACAATAATCGCGGCGTGGCAGCCAGTATGCAACGTGTTTAAGTACTTTCAACATATCACAAAAACAAAAAACCCTCTAGAAAAATGTGTAATGCTCAGAGTAACAGAATGTCTAATACAGAGAAAAACCACAGAATGCACTAATATGATTCCTAAAACCATGTCCAGGAATGCATGGAAGGATATTGTTCATAGTGTCTCTAGGAGTCAAAAGAAGACTTGATTCATAAAAACAATTAATAATTCTTGAAGACGAATGGAGGTTATGACAGACATAACTTTAGTGCAATTAAGAGTGTCTTCTATTGCACTACATATGAAATATAATTAAAATAATAACCAGGTGCAATTGTATAATGATAGTGGGAAACCTCTCATAAAAGAAGAAAGTAGTATGATACTATAAAGCAGAACAAGCAAAGATGTCAATTCCTGTAAGCTTCAAATACTTTAGTGTAATCTCCTATACCCACCAGAGAAGTGAAGGATACCACTCGCTCACTAAAAAATAAATATTTGTCTGTATGCAAGTAACTTACTGAAACACTACTCTAGTGAAACATAAGTATGTAGAATACTGAGATTTATACCTATATTCCCAGAAAGGATGAAACATGCCAATGTAAAACCTCTTTAAAGAAAAGCGGTGGTGGGGTGAGGTGAAGGAATGCCTCCTACAGAAATATTACAGAAAAATTTCCACTTCTTATGGTACTTTCAAAATTATTCAAAAATTTGAAGTGTGTAATGACTGGACATTTTGAAGAAAAGGTAGTTTGATTTTCAAAGCAATATTGTGAATGAACATCAATCTTCACATTTGTGAAGTTCTTAAACAAGAACAATTCACCAGGGGGTATCTTCTGGGATTTCACTAAAGGTTTTTGCAAAGTGGATCAATAGCTACTATTAGAAGAAGTATGACATCTGTAAGTTGCTGCAGAAATCCATTTTCAGCAGAAGGAAGCTGAAAATAACTGTGGAAGCTGTGGATTGCAAATCTGGAGTAATTAGCACATCAGACTGGGGTGTAAATCGTGCCGCCCTACAGGTTTCTGTTCTGGAACCTTTATTATTTCTGATTTATGCAAATGACCTCCTTGCAGGTAAGAATGGTGATCAGTGTAAATTTACTATGTTTCCAGATGACACAGCACTGTAACAGAAAAATCTATCAACCATATTCATCACAAACATTTTATTGAAATTCTGTAACTGGTTTACTGTTACCTCCCTTTCTGCCAAGCTAAGCAAGACAAATTTTACGCAATTTCGATCAAGTTAAAGGAATACACTGGCACACAATAAATAACAAGTAGCTACCAACAGTTGATAGCAGCAAGTTTCTGGGTCTTCACTTAGACTGCAAACTAAACTGGAAACATTACACACTTCAAACTGTGAAGAGATAGAGCTCAGCTGCTTTTGCATTACGAGTACTCTCTTATGTTGGTGATCAAATGGTCACAAAGGCAGCTTATTTTGCTTATGTGTAGTCCATCATGCCACAAGGGATTACCTACAGGGCAAACTCTTCTCCTGCTCAAGAATCTTCATTGCTTAGAAAAAGAGTGATTGGAAAAATTTGTACAGTAAGTTAAAGAAGCCCCCAACGCGAACCGTTTAGCCAACTGAGAATACTTACCACTGTATTTCCAATACATTTTTCCTCGTATAACCTTCACATACAGTCCACATGCATGACACCAAACATAAGAATGACATATGCTATTAATCAAAAAATCTGGTCCTGGTACAGAGCAGTTCTAAGTATGCTGGTGGAGGGGGGGGGAAAAAAAAAAAAAAAAAAAAAAAAAAAAAAAAGAGAGAGAGAGAGAGAGAGAGAGAGAGAGAGAGAGAGAGAGAGAAGAACAACACACACACACACACACACACACACACACACACACACACACTTTGTCCCACTGAACTTACAAACATATGGAATATTCAATCCCGTTTCAAAAATAAACTCTGCTAATTTTTCTCTCATTCATTCTACTCTGTTAAGGAATTTGTGAACGAGAGCTCATCGCAGAAAAGATATAGTAAACTATTTCATTACTGTCAAATGTTAATACAAGTATTTTATGGGGATCATATTACTTGTTTAATTCAGTTTCTGCATAATGGAAATTTTATTTTTGTTGTGTATGTACAGCTGAACTGTACAATGATAACATCAGTATCAGCCAACTTTTGAACATGTCACCACTGAACTGTGAAGAAAACAGTAATTTGTTGTTTTATTCATAATACTGTAGTATTTGTTTGTAAATTTGTTGAATAGTATATTGTAATTGATTAGTCATGTAAATAGATGTAATCATTATCCTGATAAGTTTGACATCCAAGTCATGCTCATTGCTGTATGTATCAATGGTATATACATAAGTAAATAAATACTGCTGAATATCTGACTAACTTCTCCCTTTTGGTCCCCTTCTAAATGATTGCCCATCATTTCTTACTGGGTGAATGCCTTGGTAGTTATTTGAATGTCAAGTGGAAAAATAAGTCCAAATCATACTTCACTTTAATATACATGGTTAATGGAGAAGTTGATACAGCATTCAAGAGCAATTTTTAGAGAGATATGAATAAGTGATCGGTAATTGCCCAAACTTCTGCTACAGACAGTACACATTATTAAAACAACTGTATTTTCATATGGGGATAGTACGCGTGCCACTGGAAATAATACTTCTGTACTTGCGAGACTACTGGAGAAAGTCATTAACAAAAAATGCTTACCACGTGGCCGCCTTGTGCTCCTCTTATTTGGACCATTGACAATTGTATTTGATGACAGTATAAGCTCACGTTGAACTGTATCCTCATCACGGAAGGTATAGAAATTTCGGTCACCAACTTGCAATGTGCAAGGTTCAAACACATTCAGCAATTTCAGTCTGAAAAAAGGATGTCACATATCAGTTGATTTATTTGGACAAGATGAACAACACTGTACATGAAAAATGCTAATGAAAAGTAGCATACATTTTCCCCCCTCTGATGGTTATGAATAGATAATTTTAAAACTGCTTGTTTCTATTTTATGTAAGTTAATCCTTATTTGATAATTTTACAACATGATTTACTCTTTACCCATATTTCAAAATTTCAATGTTCATTTGTTTTCTCTATTTAACCTTGTATATCTGACTTTTGCCACGTAAATTTAACGTCTATGAAATACCTACTTAACAGGCACAAGCAGATCAAACGTCAATATGTCAGCAGCTGGTAAGTTCTTGGTTTTCAGTTCTCTTTACAGGGTGTATATGTGGACAAGGAAAAAAAAATTCCCAGATTTCCCAGTTAAAAATACACTTTCTCCCAGGCGAAAATACACTTTTTCTGAGTTAAGTGACAGTACACTTTTCCTCGGCACTGTAAAACTCAACAACCCTTTGAATGTTTATGGTTTTATATACCAACGTAGAATTTCCCGGCACTTTAGAAAACGAAACTTGGGGGTGGGGGAACACGTTTTGAAAGACCTTTGATGTGCAGCAACACATATGCTGCATTTTTCATATTGCAAAGATATAAATCTGAATTCCAACAAACACTGCATGTCACTTTCCAAAGCATTGAAATCGAGATTGTGATGCACTTTTGTAAGCCAGTCATAGCTCATGTCGTGTGATCTCACCAACTGATGACAGCATAAGACATGTGATGCAGTCAGACAATAACAAGATCACTCTTGAGTAGCACGAACACACAAATAAGAAAAGTTAATGGTTTACATTAATATACATAGCATTCACATAAGAAGATTAATAAACTGGAAGAGAAGCTAAGCTTCCAAATATAATGTTGATCTTTTATGCACATGTTACACTTTAAGATACATCAAACAAATGTGCCAGTAAATTTTTAATAACGATGTAAATGTCTGATCTTCTGGGCTCGAAATTCTTCTAAATGGTCGTCCTCAAAGAGTGGATTTTTAAATGAGAGTCAAACGCTTTGAGATTTAAGAAATTCATCATACATTCTCGCACATAGTTCATCTTGCGTAAACGGAAATTTACTTTGAAAGTAACACTTTTCAAACCACCAATTGCAACATTTTCCCACAACCTGTAAGAAATAGGGTCATTTCAGCAGTTATCAGAGAGAGCCAGATAACGGGCATCACCGTGCTTGCGCAGCCGCGATGACGCAGGAAACCCTATGTTCCTATGTGTAAAACATTAAAAGATCTTACATTATGAAAGAAAAGAAACAAGACATCAGAGGATACTTCAAGAGAATCAGAATTTCGTGAACCATACTAAAATGCATAATTCAGCTTTAAGTGCACATTCGTATGTCCAGATTCGGATGCAAATTTTCTTGGAGTACCAGTACTGTATTATCTCACGTTTGGTTCTTTATTATCACATAATGCCATATGTGCACTTGAAATGCAGCAGTTGCCAACAGTGTGAAATTAAACACTGTTTCAAATAAATTGACTGCCTCAACGGAAAAGATTTAATAAAAGCCAAATCTCTTTAGCAAACCGACAAAAATAACTTCATTGTTCTGCAACGCGATTAATGCTTTCTGGTCAGAAAGGTGGACATAAAATCTGAAACTAATAACATATTTTAGTCTTCCGTGATTATGCAAACATATTTTAATTCATTTGCTAGCTCCCGGCCACAAAAATACATTTTGTTTTCATTTAACACGAGAGCAAGAAACATGGAGGAAACAACAAAACCACTGAACGTAAACACTGGTCACGTGGAGACAACTCACAACTCAGACTGCTCTGTGCATCAGCCCCGGATCTACGATATTTCCGAACCGGGACAATACTAGATAGTTGCACCCAGCCACACTTCTGTAACCAGAAGCAACTGCGCATGCCCAAGGGAATGCACACAACTACTCAAACGAATCTAATTTAAACAGTTGTCATGTCACGCTCATTGGAGGCAATTTGTTGTTACGAAGCATTGCATAGTCTTTATAAAGCCTTTGACACACTTTGCTGTTGGCAGACGCTCGTCTGAGCACTGTGTTTTGTTATATATAACGCATTTCCTTTGCAACTTAAGTTTCATTTCCGTTTTCTTTTTTCCTCTCGTTCATGTTTTGTTGCTGCAGAATTATTCTGCAGTAGCAGGATACAGTAATATCCTCTGCTAGAGTATCGGTTCTTACCAGCCAAAAATCACAAAAATTTAACTGAAAACTACAACAATGAAAAATTCCCAGAATTCTAAACAATCCCTGGGTGTTTCCCGGTTTTCTCTTGGATAAAAAAAATTCCCGGGTTTTTCCCAGATCTCCCGGGTCGTATACACCCTGCTTTACGAATATTGTTTTGAATAAAATCTGAAACATTTGGTACAAATGTAGGCAAAGTGTTAAACTCAGAGAACAGCTTTAAAAAAGTTGGCAAGTGTATGGTTCATTTGAACACTATAGTTTTTTATTAGGCATGTTCCTATTTGAGAATTTATGTCCTTCTCTCCCTCCCACACTCAAACTTATTTACTCAGCCCAGTAACAGATTTAATGTGAACTCTAAATCATGGCACAACTTGGTATTTTTCATACACTTAGTATCACTGCAAGAGGTTAAAAAATCTGTAAGTATCAGAAAAATCCTAGAACTGAGGACTGAATCCCAAACCTCTGGATTAGTAGGCTGAAGTCAACAAAACCAAGAACATGTCTCAATTGCAACATCACACATCCCAGATGCAGCATTTCATTTGTGGATCAGATCACCATCAATATTTGTTTACAAATTAGAAAGGATCAATGCACCTTTTTGTGTTATCTGTAATTTGGAAACAGCAAGGACAAAGTGACAAAAATAAGGTTTCCAAATGAATTAATTAAAAAATGTTCCTTAGGTGATAAAACAAAAAGTAATTACTGATCTGGAAATGTCTGGACATATGAAAAAGCTAAATTTGAATTCTTGGTGTTCAGGGTACATCTAAACACATACACCACAAACCAACGTAAAGCGCACAGTGAGGGATACTGTGTGTCTACTGTTGAAACCTTCACCCTATGAAATGTGCAAGAAAATTGCTAGCTATATTTTGATTGAAATAACTTTGCAGTTGAAATTTCCCCAAGTTGAGAGGTAGGGGCAGCCACCAGTCAACTGAAAGACTTTCTGAGCACCATGAATTGGCTGTTTTTATTATGTACACACAGTTTGCACAGTAAAACATTCCAATCCCGGGAGCGGAAAGACTTACCTTAGGGGGAAAAAAGGACAGGTATACACTCGCACACACGCACATATCCATCCACACATACAGACACAAGCAGACATATTTAAAGACCTTAAATATGTCTGCTTGTGTCTGTATGTGTGGATGGATATGTGCGTGTGTGCGAGTGTATACCTGTCCTTTTTCCCCCTAAGGTAAGTCTTTCCGCTCCCGGGATTGGAATGACTCCTTACCCTCTCCCTTAAACCCTACTTCCTTTCGTCTTCCCCTCTCCTTCCCTCTTTCCTGATGAGGCAACAGTTTGTTGCGAAAGCTTGAATTTTGTGTGTATGTTTGTGTGTCTATCGACCTGCCAGTGCTTTCGTTCGGTAAGTCACCTCATCTTTGTTTTTATATATATATATATATATATATATATATATATATATATATATGCATACAAATCTGAGAACAATAGAATTCTGTAATGACTCAGATTTGTAGGTTTTGTCAAAACTAATACACAAAACAACAGACCGAAAAATTGATGAGATACTGGGAAAGATCAGCACGGTTTCAGAAGAAGTGCAAAACAGTGAAACTCATTTTCAACTACACAAAAATCTAATAGCTTTTAATTACAAGTTAACTTAAATAACAGAACAGAAAGGGTACAAACCTTTTCAAGTCTTCTCCCTGCACTAAAAATTTAGGCTGCTCCTTGTCATTGCCTGCTCCTTCACGGGAATATGCACGACACTGCCAGTGCACGCCAACACTTTCAGTTTTAACTTCTTCAACCACTACTTTGATAAATTTGTTAGGTTTCGAACGCATTGCCTTCATTTCTTTTGTACAGTGGACCCAATCAGCTTCTTCTAAACAATGTAGAGGTCCCCACAGAGTTTGGCCTGGGTAAAAGTCTTCACGGTGACCAGGAAACTCACATTCCTGAAAAATCAAATGATCAAGATAGAACTTTAAACTGGAATACAACAACCTACTACATAACACTGGATAATTGTATGTTGCGAGATTAAGCATTTTGTTCATTCCTTTGAACTGTAGCGAGGAGCAGTCTGTGGATGTTCTCAAATGACGTGGACCTCACATATAAGGACAACTGAATTAAAAATTAATGTTCAATTAAAAATAGACAATTCTTTTTATAGGTATGTAAATATTTGCATACTGAAGCATAATTCCCAGGCAACTAAACCAAGCAGTGTCAAATGAACAAATTTACAATGATTTCTTATACACTAAAATGTATACATAAACTGGTTCCAAGAACTTCATCAACAGACTAGGTGAAACCAACTAGGCCCAAAAGGCCCACATTAAACTGTTCTTTCTAGTTTCTGAACATTTTTACAGTTGCCCAAAAATAATTTAAAATATAGGTTTCTGAAAAATGGACACTTTAATGCACAAAAGTAAGTAGCTTTGAGTCTTTATGTAGGTTGTTCTTATTCCTAGTACTGATTTTATGAACTCAGCTGTTAGTTGAAAAAAATACCTATGATTTACAACTAATTTCATTATGGAGTAAATATAATGAGGAAGAGTACTTCGATATCAAATTCTTTCTTCAATTCACAACATATATAACTAATAACTTTTAAACAATGAAAACTATTGGTTAGAGGAGATGTCCAAAAATACGAGAGCACATAATATACAACAGAATTAAGCAAACCACATCAGCTTTTTTTAAGTTTTAATATCAGCCATGTTTAAAAATATCAGAAGTTTACCTATTTCAGCAGCTTTATTCTGGTACTTTTTATCCAAACTAAATTAATAAATTTGTAATCGAAGAAATTTAATACTAATGAGTTTTACATCCCCACCTTTCACCATTTTCTCCTTACAAGTATCAGAGCCATCATCTGTGATGTTTCTTATTTTTTGTTTCATTTTTGTTGTATACAGGTGAAGGTAGAGATGGAAAAGCAGCAAGCACATGGGATAGAACTATAGCACTGGTAAACTCATTGTGGCTGCAGGAAGAGGAGTTGTGTGTAGTGTACAATGATGGAGAAGAGGTTTTTTACAATACGCAGATGGCTCTGCCTGTAACAGGGCATAATAAGACTGCAAAGGAACTGCAACAGGATGTGCTAGGGAGAGAGGCGGGGGGAGGGGGAGGGGGTATCAACAGGTCTTGCACCTAGCTCTTCTTCCACAATGGCACGATCTACATGGCCTACATGGGTCATGCTTGCAGTCCGACTACTACCTATAGCATTGTCATCAATTGGGATGTGTCATTCAAACTTTTTCTTGGTGTCTTGATAAGGAGGTCAACTGGTTCATATTCCTAGATTTTCTTCTCCCTCTTTACAACTGAACATGATGGCGAACAATGGGGATGGTATTCTGTGTAGGATACACATGTGAAGGGTTATTTGCAAGGGCTGCCCTCATGCACTGTCCTGCCACATGTCTGACAAGCACTGTCATTAGTGCAGTGGGACTACATGTATCCAAACCTCTGGCAACAAAAACATCTCATAGGAGAAGGGAAAGAGGGCTTTGACAACACACCTACAAACCTGTAACCTTAACTATCCCATGTAAAAATTTCCACTGTCCACCCTATTATCCTCGAGTCCTCTCTGGACGTGATGATCAGCATGATCTCCACACCACTCTAAGTTAGCACGCAGTTCTTGACTTGTTTGTAACTTGAGATCCAAATGGAAGGTGCTACTTAAATGCTGTTGAATCTGTTATGAGGGGAGATAGTAACTAGTACATCCATGAGTTGTCACATGCTTGAAGTGCTTCAATTGGTTGGTGTTCAATGTTCTGATCAGCAAAGATCCATTTCATATCATCTACAATGTAGCAACTTCTGACACAATAACCAATATTTTCAATGAAAAGCAGTGACTATGTTGTTGCAAAAGATTCTTTATCAGTTCTGGAGTGTACCAAGAACGGAGCAAACTGTCCATTTCCATCCTCCTTGCCCGACTCTCATCTCATGACATCGCAAAAGAGGAAAACACCACCGTGGGATTGTATGCCTCTGCATTAAAATCTTGCTTTCTATCCATTTTGACATCCGTGTTGCACAACCACTGGTGTGTGAGAGTTGGACCCATTTCACTGCGAATGTTCGCCCTGATGCCATTCTGATCAGAGGCTCTCCCCAGGAGCTACCTAGTATAGCAGCCTTTACCTGGAATCCTGGTGCCCCAAACTAGACAGACGCCTACTCCTTGGCACATGTGGGGAGGTTACATCTCGGGCATCAGCAATGTGATCCCTGCATTGTCAGGAGTGAGTTACAACCAGAAGGATACCTGACAACCCCCTCTCTCTGACAACAGGTTGGTTAGCGCTCTGGATTCCAATGCAAACATAAACTTACTCTAATAGTAAGTGTAGAACACCACAATGGATGGTGGATAGATTATGCTCCTCCTAAGGTGTCCTTCCCCAAATGGCCCACACTTCTGTGATATTTAAGCTAAAAACGTGGAGGCAAAGACTGTAAAATGAGCTAAAATGTATAAGAGTCTTAATAATGGCAGTGTTCTCAGCATAAAACCTTAGCTAAATATACAACTCCTTTAGTAACATCTTACAACAGGCAAAGATTTCTATTCTAGCTCACGGCACTGCAGGTGGGAATCTAAATGGCGGATGGCAACAAATCATAAACTGTTGTGAAGCAGGATTTCTGAAAATACTTTATTCGGGATGACAGGAAACTTCTCTCCCCCCCCCCCCCCCCCCATGAACCATGGACCATGGACCTTGCCATTGGCGGGGAGGCTTGCGTACCTCAATGACCCAGATAGCCGTACCGTAGGTGCAACCACAACGGAGGGTTATCTGTTGAGAGGCCAGACAAACGTGTGGTACCTGAAGAAGGGTAGCAGCCTTTTCAGTAGTTGCAGGGGCAACAGTCTGGATGATTGACTGATCTGGCCTTGTAACACTAACCAAAATGGCCTTGCTGTGCTGGTACTACGAACGGTTGAAAGCAAGGGGAAACTACAGCCATCATTTTTCCTGAGGGCATGCAGCTTTACTGTATATGTAAATGATGATGGTGTCCTCTTGGGTAAAATATTCTGGAGGTAAAATAGCCCCCCATTCGGATCTCCGGGTGGGGACTACTCAGGAGGACGTTGTTATCAGGAGAAAGGAAACTGGCATTCTACAGACTGGAGCGTGGAATGTCAGATCCCTTAATCGGGTAGGTAGGTTAGAAAATTTAAAAAGAGAAATGGATAGGTTAAAGTTAGATATAGTGGGAATTAGTGAAGTTCGGTGGCAGGAGGAACAAGACTTCTGGTCAGGTGAATACAGGGTTATAAATACAAAATCAAATAGGAGTAATGCAGGAGTAGGTTTAATAATGAATAAAATAATAGGAGTGCGGGTAAGCTACTACAAACAGCATAGTGAACGCATTATTGTGGCCAAGATAGACACGAAGTTACTCTCTTGCTACTAAGCATTTACTACAAACACACACATCAATTTGAAAGTAGGTTTATTAATTTATATTCTCTCATAAATGAAACTTTCAACTTCACTGATTCTCATATAACTTTCTACAAACTTCAGTGCGTATTTCATTAATATACAATACTTACACAATCTCGCTTTTCATTGAAGTCTTCTAAACCACATGCATCAATGTCATTCACAACACATCGAGACCCATCAGCACAGCGTAGCTGAAGTTTAGATTGCACAGTTTTTATTCCTCCTACCCAGGAATCAAGACAGGCAGCAATATCGGCTGCAAACTCCTACAACACAATAAATATCACTTAATAAACGATGTAATCATCTTATAAGGACAAAAAAGTCAGGGGCAGAATCTGTCTGTCTGTCTGTCTGTCTGTCTGTCTGTCTGGCTGGCTGGCTGGTTGCCCTTCCTGTTGCCAAAGTTGTCAGTTAACCTAATGGGGAAAGTATTGTGTGGTATCTGACTGAGTCTTGCATGTGTGGTATCTGACAGAGTCTTGCAGACTTTTTGTGCATGGTTTTGTATTTTGACTGCATCTGACATTTTCTGAACTGGAAATTGAATGCCACCAAGTTGCACAAAAAGCCTAAAAATCATCACTCATGCTGGCCACTGTACCAAAATATTGGCTGTTAATAAGGATTCAAACCAGGTCTGGCTACCTCTCTTTCTCTTACATCATTAAACTGCAGATTAAGCTATGCAGGTTGTCACAAGAGGAGTATTCAAAATGCAGGGATACAACAGGAATGGTAATTTGAAGCAAAATAGTCTAGTAAAGATGGGTTCTAAAACACATACCTTACGAGCTCTGAGCAGTTGTTCAGTAAGAGGGACGTGTTTCATAGCAGCAAAGAGGAACAAACGGTCATAGCTCTTAAGGTATGCCCTTAAGATCCATGTTTACTAAAATTTCTTGCTTCAAATCATTGTTCCAGTCATATCCCTAAGTACTGACCATTCCTACTGGAACACCCTCTATAAGACAGTCAAGTGAAGTAGGATACACAGGTGGAAAACAATGATGAAAAGTATATCAAAATCTCCAGGCACAACCAACATTAATAATGTATCTGCTGTATTGGAGGTGTGTGTTGTGCCATTTTGCAGTGCAAAATAAGTAAATGAAAATTCTACTGTAATACTATCAATGTCCTTTAAAATTTAACCACAGAGTTACAATAATGGAAATTCCTGGGCAGAAAAATAAAACAAGAGAAAGGCAACCACTTACCTACAGGTGACTGGTGCACAGCACACAGAAACACATATTAGAAAACAGTTAACACTAGCGTTCAATCTCTTGCTCTTTTGGTTGCCTTTCCCTTATTTTACATAATCAGAGTGTTTTTATTGTGTACATCCAGGTTTTATTTCCCAAACCATTAATTATTACTGCAAATATTTCTTCATGTATCTGCATTAATCGCAAGTACAGAAGCCATCTTTGGAGTAAAGTGCTTACAACTTTCATTCTAATTAAATATTTCAGTGTCATTACCCAAACCAAAACAATGTTCAAGATGTGGATAAAAGAAGAAAGCTTATCAAAAGCAGCATTAACTCAGGAAAAAATGACAATAAATTGAGCCTGTTGTTATAGTAGTGCTTCACCAAATCATCTCGTGCAACTCCCTAATGCTGCAATCAACTTTTCTCATTTGTATACACCACAAAATTGCATATCTGAGAGTGGGTGATCATACTGTGAGACATACGGGCACTGCTCATAACTATGGTGTTCAAATGTGTTGGGAAATTATCATCATCATATTCACTGTGATGAAGGACAACTGGAAAAGGAAAAAAATTATGAATTAAAATCCTGTCGACAATAAGGTTGTTAGATACAGAACATATTTTCAGAATAGGGAAGGGAACTGAACTTCTCCTTGCCAAGGGAATCATCCTGGAATTTGATTTATGTAACTATGGAAAACTACAGGAAATCTAAATCTGGATGACCAGATGGGGATCTGAGCTACTGTCTTGCCTGTGTGTCACCTTGCTCTGTGAGGGAAAAATAATAAGACTAAGATCATGCTAAACTGATCACATACAAGTAACAAATTCTACCCACAAGTTTGTGGTGTATATGAGATGAGGACTGAAATGTCTATCACTCACTCACTATCTGTTGCACGAGCAAATGTTTGCAATGGACATGCAAACTGAAACAGCCTCAATGGCAGCTCATTCTCTTTCTTGACAAGTCGTGGTTCAGATTTACAAATGACAGTAGCCTTACTTTGATTAGCAAGAACCCAACAGCCTTCATCATCTTTTAAACATCTATTACAAGGATGCTTCTGGATGTGGCAATGTCTGTGTATAGTATGGTACACTTTTAGAAAGGTACAGAGATTCCCACTATTCTCATATGGCATTACTAGATGCACGTGAATGACATTTTTCATGACTACACGCATCCTTCACTCTGAAATAGGTGGTAATTTCACACCACAAGATAATGTTACACCAGTACACAGATGTATCACCAACTGTTACAATGCCATGGATACAAAAGAATTTTTTTAACTCTGCCAATATCTTTTACTGCTATAAAATACTATGTTTCATGTAGTCTTTACTCAAAGAATGATTTATTCAAAGATAAAACCTTCCCACATCACAAATGGTATACTAATTGAGATGGATTGTTGGTGCAACAATAATCAAACAGTTTTCTACATCAACAGATTATGCACTCTCAGCCACCATCTCTTTCCCAACCGCAGATCAGGGTCAGTGGCAGACACAGTGGACTTTCTGTACTGCTCATATATTGCCAATGTGTAAGTTTTGCGTAGTGAGTAGAATGATACTTTCACGAAACTAATGAGATGCGAGAAGAGAGGCAATTTACTTCTAGTGCTGAAACTGAAAACATTCTCTTGTAAGCTGTTTATTCACGGCTTTGTTCAGATATTTTTTTAAATTATAGTTAAGAATTCTGTTAAACAGACTGCTCTCATTTATTTGGGCTCCATGGTGATGCAGTATGGTGGGATTTGTCACTTTCAATTCCAAAAGAATGAAAAAGTATAAACACTTTGCCATCTGTACGTCTCGTACAGATTTATTCGCTTGGCTTCGGCAGCAGTAATTCAGATTACTCGGCTTGTCGCCGGCTGTCCTTGACATTATTGGGAGATTATAAATTGTTAAGTTTTATTAATCTCATCGGTTTCTCAATCCTGTTCTACTACTTTCATGAAATTTCGAAGATATACATACGTAAATAAATACAAAATTTGTTTGTTTCATATATTTATTTGCACTGTCCTTGGTACTTAGTATTTCTCCTTCATATGATATGCAGTAAAACAGTCTTCAAGGTGTAATGCAACTCCACAAGACTTGCACACTAAGTTGTTCGTTGTTCTTTTGTTTCTGGCACATACGTGGTAGTTTCTTCATTTTCATTTATTCGTTTATTCGTTTTGGAAACAAGTATTAGTTGGTGTTGCTTTGTATGTCTGGAAAGTCTGTCAACTGGATCATGATGAGTCATATGCAATGTAGTAGCAACCTCCAAGTTTTGCTCAGAAGCACGTACATGGTCTTTCATCCACAAATCAGACACTTTCAATACACAATCGTTAAATCGGAGACACTAGTGTCCTGTACTGAAATCTCCGGGTGGGGACTACTCAGGAGGACGTTGTTATCAGGAGAAAGAAAACTGGCGTTCTGCAGACTGGAGCGTGGAATGTCAGATCCCTTAATCGGGCAGGTAGGTTAGAAAATTTAAGAAGGGAAATGGATAGGTTAAAGTTAGATATAGTGGGAATTAGTGAAGTTCGGTGGCAGGAGGAACAAGACTTCTGGTCAGGTGAATACGTGTTATAAATACAACATCAAATAGTGGTAATGCAGGAGTAGGTTTAATAATGAATAAGAAAATAGGAATGTGGGTAAGCTACAACAAACAGCATAGTGAATGCATTATTGTTGCCGCGATAGATATGAAGCCCACACCTATCACAGTAGTACAAGTTTATATGCCAACTAGCTCCGCAGATGTCAAAAAGATTGATGAAATGTTTGATGAGATAAAAGAAATTATTCAGATAGTAAAGGGGGACGAAAATTTAATAGTCATGGTCGACTGGAACTCAATAGTAGGAAAAGGAAGAGAAGGAAACATAGTAGGTGAATATGGAATGGGAGTAAGGAATGAAAGAGGAAGCCGCCTGGTAGAATTTTGCACAGAGCATAACTTAATCATAGCTAACACTTGGTTCAAGAATCATAAAAGAAGGTTGTATACATGGAAGAACCCTGGAGATACTGGAAGGTCTCAGATAGATTTCCAGGGGCAGCTGTGGACTCTGATCATAATCTATTGGTTATGAACTGTAGTTTAAAACTGAAGAAACTGCAAAGAGGTGGGAATTTGAGGAGATGGGACCAGGATAAAATGAAAGAACCAGAGTTTGTAGAGAGCTTCAGGGAGAGCATTAGGGAACGATTGACAAGTATGGGGGAAAGAAATACAGTAGACGAAGAATGGGTAGCTTTGAGGGATGAAATAGTGAAGGTCGCAGAGGATCAAGTAGGTAAAAAGACGAGGGCTAATACAAATCCTTGGGTAACAGAAGAGAGATAGAATTTAATTGATGAAAGGAGAAAATATAAAAATTCAGTAAATGAAGCACGCAAAAAGGAATACAAACGTCTCAAAAATGAGATCGACAGGAAGTGCAAAATGGCTAAACAGAGATGGCTAGAGGACAAATGTAAGGATGTAGAGGCTTATCTCATGAGGGGTAAGGTAGATACTGCCTACAGGAAAATTAATGAGATCTTTGGAGAAAAGAGAACCACTTGCACGAATATCAAGAGCTCAGATGGAAACCCAGATCTAAGAAAAGAAGGGAAAGCAGAAAGGTGGAAGGAGTATATAGAGGGACTATACAAGGGCAATGTTCTTGAGGACAATATTATGGAAACGAAAGTGGAGGTAGATGAAGATGAAATGGGAGATATGATACTGCTTGAAGAGTTTGACAGAGCACTGAAAGACCTAAGTCGAAAAAAGGCCCCGGGAGTGGACAACATTCCATTAGAACTACTGACAGCCTCGGGAGAGCCAGTCCTGACAAAACTCTACCATCTGGTGAGCAAGATGTATGAGACAGGCGAAATCCCCTCGGACTTCAAGAAGAATATAATAATTCCAATCCCAAAGAAAGCAGGTGTTGACAGATGTGAAAATTACCGGATTATCAGTTTAATAAGCCATGGCTACAAAATACTAACACGAAGTCCTTACAGACGAATTGAAAAACTAGTGGAAGCCGACCTTGGGGAAGATCATTTTGGATTCCGTAGAAATGTTCGAACACGTAAGGCAATACTGACCCTATGACATATCTTAGAAAATAGATTAAGGAAAGGCAAACCTACGTTTCTAGCATTTGTAGACTTAGAGAAAGCTTTTGACAATGTTTACTGGAATACTCTTTCAAATTCTGAAGGTGGCAGGGTAAAATACAGGGAGCGAAAGGCTATTTACAATTTGTACAGAAACCAGATGGCAGTTATAAGAGTCGAGGGGCATGAAAGGGAAGCAGTGGTTGGGAAGGGAGTGAGACAGGGTTGTAGCCTCTCCCCGATGCTATTCAATCTGTATATTGAGCAAGCAGTAAAGGAAACAAAAGAAAAATTCGGAGTAGGAATTAAAATCCATAGAGAAGAAATAAAAACTTTGAGGTTTACCGATGACATTGTAATTCTGTCAGAGACAGCGAAGGACCTGGAAGAGCAGCTGAACGGTATGGACTGTGTCTTGAAAGGAAGATATAAGATGAACATCAACAGAAGCAAAACGAGGCTAATGGAATGTAGCCGAATTAAATCAGGTGATGCTGCAGTAATTAGATTAGGAAATGAGATGCTTTAAGTAGTAAATGAGTTTTGCTATTTGGGGAGCAAAATAACTGATGATGCTCGAAGTAGAAAAGATATAAAATGTACCCTGGCAACGAAAAGGAAAGCGTTACTGAAGAAGAGAAATTTGTTAACATCGAGTATAAATTTAAGTGTCAAGAAGTCGTTTCTGAAAGTATTTGTATTGAGTCTAGCCATGTATGGAAGTGAAACGTGGACGATAAATAGTTTAGACAAAAAGAGAATAGAAGCTTTCAAAATTTGGTGCTACGGAAGAATGCTGAAGATTAGATGGGTAGATCACATAACTAATGAGGAGGTACTGAACAGAATTGGAGAGAAGAGAAATTTGTGGCACAACTTGACTAGAAGAAGGGATCAGTTGGTAGGGCATATTCTGAGGCATATAGGGATCACCAATTTAGTATTGGAGGGCAGCGTGGAGGGTAAATATCGTAGAGGGAGACCAAGAGATGAATACACTAAACAGATTCAGAAGGATGTAGGTTGCAATAGGTACTGGAAGATGAAGAAGCTTGCACAGGATAGAGTAGCATGGAGAGCTGCATCAAACCAGTCTCTGGACCGAAGACCACCACAACAACAGCAGCAATCATTGATACTTTCTTTTTTTACAATTCCCATGAGGATAGCAAGCACAAATCGTTTTCAAAGTTCGGGTCCCATAATGTTGACAAATTTGCCTTTTTTAAATCCAGTTTCCTTCTATTGCAATTTTGACTGTAGTACTTGTTGATTTAGTTGCTTGCTAATATATTCAAATAGATCGTTCCCAATATATAATTCTACAATAGCCTCAACACACTGTATATCTTTGGGAAATAGATTTGGACCCAGAGATCCTTCAGATTTATTACTGGTCCTTGGTAAATCAAAGTCTGACCACTGTGCACTGTCTTCTTCGTCCGATTCATCCGAATCAGTTGACAACCGTAGCCTTCGCCGAATTCTTCTTGGACGTATTTCATTATCTTCTGACGATTCTGCTTCACTTTTATTTTTTTGATATCCAATGTCTTCTTGCCAATAGGCCAAGTCGTCCAGAAAGTCAGACAAGATGTCTGCACATTCATCATAAATAATTGTATTGTCTCTTCTGTCTGTCATGATGAACAGGCACAAGTACTTATAAAAACAAAAAACTTGTTGACATGTGTAACTTATTGTTACCTAAACAAATCACCAACAGAATGCAAAAATTACTGAAGTGCTGTCGCCGGCCACTGTGCAATACTATGCTCAAGACACTACTATGCGGTCGCCGGCCACTGAGCGATACTATGCACGCGACACCATTGTGATGTCGCCTGCTGTTGACTGCTATTTCGCGCACGACACCACTGTACTGTGGTGTCGACAGACAGCATAGTGTTAAGTTTGACGGCAAAAATACTGTAGAAGTGTGTTACGTTACTATTAATGACAGTGTGGAAGTGCAGCAAAAGCTGCCATTTTTCCACATCTTTAATCCAAAAGAAGTCCTGGACTGCTAGAAGCAAATTAAAAATTGGGACAATTCTGCAATTCAGATGTATGTGGGTGAGTAAGTCCGGATCTGAGTTTATATCCGACAAACTGGACATGGCTAAGAAAATTGTTGTTAATTGGAGACAATTTTGTGGGGACATTCATGAAGAAGTATGCCTTAGACAAAATTTGAAATTTGATGGTTAAGTAGTAATTGTTGAGACAGACAAGTCTTAATTTGGTTGGTTGGTTGAGTGGGGGAGGGGACCAAACAGCAAGGTAATCAGTCCCATTAGGTTAGGAAAGAAGCAGAAGGAAGTCACCCTTGCCCTTTCAAACGAATCATCTCAACATTTGCCTGAAGTGATTTAGGGAAATCATGGAAAGCCTAAATAAGGATAGCCGGATGTGGGTATGAACTGTTATCCTGCCGAATGTGATCCAGTGTGCTGTCTTAAATGGCTCTGAGCACTATGGGACTCAACTGCTGAGGCCATTAGTCCCCTAGAACTTAGAACTAGTTAAACCTAACTAACCTAAGGACATCACAAACATCCATGCCCGAGGCAGGATTCGAACCTGCGACCGTAGCGGTCCTGCGGTTCCAGACTGCAGCGCCTTTAACCGCACGGCCACTTCGGCCGGCGTGCTGTCTTAGTTTGGCCTAAATAACTATGGGAGATGGGACAAAAAGAGAGAGAGATGGGGTTTGGAGGAATACCAGGAGGATCATACAAATGATTCCCCCTCCCCAGTGATCAAACACTGTTCTGCTGGACATTACTGTTGAAAACATTTTTCCATGCACGACAATAATTTCAATGTTTTCATGAGTAAAAGAGCTGAAAGATAAGGATTTTCAACATTTCACTATCACATGCTATGACACATGATGGTACAAGTACCACGGTGAACGCATGGGCTGCTATCAAAAGGTCATTTCATAACACAAGGCAGTGCATGGCATTTTTTGATAGCTACTTGTCTGAATAGTGTGGAAAAAGCAGAATCAAAACGAATCAGATATGTTTTTGTGCTTTTTGACAACTGTTGTCTTGGTTTACAATCCATATGAATAAAATTTATTTATTTATTCTCCATTCACAATACTTAATCCTACCATAAGCAGCTATTCTATTAATAATAGTGGGTGCCACAAATATTTGACTGTTTTGCCCCCATTATGTCACT
Source organism: Schistocerca americana (assembly GCF_021461395.2). Taxonomy (NCBI): domain Eukaryota; kingdom Metazoa; phylum Arthropoda; class Insecta; order Orthoptera; family Acrididae; genus Schistocerca; species Schistocerca americana. The sequence continues at coordinate 670,662,902 of NC_060120.1, forward strand.
AACTACAAGGTTATGGTTAGACTGGAATCTGAGAGGATCATCGAGAGCTGGTAACACCAATGAATGTAAAAACTGCAAGTGAAATGAATAGCAATTAAATGTATAATCTTAGTTGTCACTAATATCTTGACTCTTTCTTTTGAATGTTTTGCTGTTTCCAAGATTGTGATATACTGACATGAAAAAATATTTCTCCATTTCTTGCTTGCAGGCACGTCTTCTGTCTGGTGCTCTCTCACTGGCAGTGTAGAACCAGTATCCCCTTTTGTTCCCATCATGCCTCACGGTGAATACAGACAGTATCGTAGCACGAGGCACGTAAGTACATCACTGGCCCTAATCTAGACATTTACCCAGCAGTGATTTTCTCAGAGAGAAAATTGAGACTGTAATTTCTCGACATTGGAATCTCAATCCTTCCCTGAAACTTCCAATGGTATATATATTTGGCAATAGGATAACATCAATTATCATCGAAGCATTGAGTCACGTAAAAGCAACAAACTACAGAGTAAAACTGTGGCTACAGGCAGGACAATGTTTCATATATTTCTCACTATCTTGAAAATGTATCTTGAACAAAATTACTTCTTCAATGCCAACCAACACTCATTCTAAAAACATCGACCATGTGAAAGCCAACTCGCACTTTTCTTGCACAACCTACTGAAAACTTTTGATCATGACAATCAGGTAGATGCAGTATTTCTCAATTTCCGAAAAGCACCTGACTCAGTACCACTCCTACATTCATTGTCAAAAGTATGATCATATGGCGCATCAAGTGAAATTTGTGACTGGATTGAGGACTTTTTGGTACAGATGGAAAGCTATGTTATCTTGAATAGAGAGTCATTGTCAGATGAAGCGGAACTTCAGATGTGCCCCAGGAAAGTGTGTTGGGACACTCGTTGTTAATGTTGTATATCAATGGCCTTGCACACAATATTAATATTAAACTTGTACTTTTGCAGATGATGCAGAAATCTATGACGAAGTACTGTCTGAAAGAAGCTACTTAAATATTCAGTTAGATCCTGGTAAGACTTCAAAGTGGTGCAGAGATTGGCAACTTGTTTTTAATGTTCAGAAATGTAAAATTGTGCATGTTACAAAACAAAAGAAACATAGTATCCTACAACTGTAATATCAATGAGCCACTGTTGGAATCAGACAAATCATACAAATACATGTATTTCACATTTCATAGTGATATCAAATGGAATGATCATATAGCCTCAGTTGTTGGTGAAGCAGAAGGTAGACTTCAGTTTATTTGTAGATTACTGAGAAGGTGCAACCAGTCTACAAAAGAGATTGCTTACAAATCACTTGTGTGACTGTTTCTCGAATATTGCTCAAGTGTGTGGTACCCTTACCAAATAGGACTAACAAGGGATATTGAATGTATACAGATAAGGGCAGCATGAATGGTCACAGGTTTGTTTGACCTGTGAGGTGTGGCACACAAGATACCGGTGACTCTTGAAGACACACAAATTATCCAGAGAAAGTCTATTACCAAAGTTTCAAGAATCACCTTTAAATGATGACTCTACAAATATACTACAACCCACTACATATCACTCACATAGGGATTGTGAGGACAAGATTACAATAATTACTGCACTGGGAATTCATACAATAATTTTTCCTATGCCCCATACATGAATGGAACAGGAAGAAATCCTAATAGCTGGTACAATGGGATGTACCCTATGCCATGACCCTCACAGTGGTTTGCGGAGTATAGGTGTAGGTGTGGATGTAAATGAAGATATAGGTGCTGCACTCAAGGAAGAAACAATACCCAGAGTTATCTCGACTACACAACTGGTTACACTGTCTTGGTACCCACGAACTCCCCTCAAACTAAACCACCAGTTACAATACACTGTAAAACTTGGTTTCTTTTGTATAAAGCTTCCAAAGATATTAACATGTATTTATTTATTTATTTACTTATTTATTATTTCTCCACCCTTAGACAAATTTCAAAATCCATGGATAACTGATTGTTTACTTTCAAGGCCATTAAAATACAAACAGAGTAAATGTCTCACCTCCAGAGGTATTAGGTGTTCACTCTTGACATTTGGAATGACTTGCTTACTGCCAACAACTTGGACACTGGCAGTCACTCGTATGTCACGACAATATCCACGCTGTGTGTCCTTGCCCTTCACCATACGTCGAACAACATCACCGGGCATCAATGAACGATCGGCCAAACATACCTAAATGAAAAACACAACACAACAGACTACTTACAATATCATCAGATGACTAACGAAATGCACATTTAATACACTGTAATAAATAGTTTTAAGATGGAATCTTGGAGCCACAACTTATGTAAATAAATATGCAGAAATAATTGAGCAACAAATACATAAAAGGTAAGAACAGCTTACCTACTTAAAATTTCACTTATTTATAGAACACTTTCCCAACACTCAATAAAGAAATCTTAGCCAGAATTCTGACAATACGGAAAGTGCCTGTGGAATGTAGTACCTCAACCATTCTCTAAGGTCAATTTAGTACGAGGTGAGTTTGAAGAGTCCATGCAAAGGCCAACAGATGGCACCACTGGTGCGTATTGAGATCATGTTTAGTTAATAGCATCTTTGGAAAGAACGCACACCGAGTTTCAGCCATATTGGTCTATTTCTTTGTGTTTTGCATTCATGTGAATCAACGACGTACAGTGATTGTCAAAAAATGGACAAAAAAGAATTTGATTTGGTGATTAAACCTTACTTTATGAAAGGCAAAACGCCTCAGGAGACTAAAGAGAAGCTTGATAAACATTACAGTGACTCTGCACCTTTGATTAGAACAGTTTATAAGTGGTTTCAAAATTTTCGGAGTGGCCATATGGGCATAAGTGATGCTGAACGTTCTGGATGCCCTGTTGAGGTTATGACTCCAGAAATCATTGATAAAATCCACGTTATGGTGATGGATGACAGAAGAGTTAAGATTGCTAGTGCTATGGGCATCTCGAATGAACAGGTACATAATAAAAAACTTCCTGGCAGATTAAAACTGTGTGCCCGACCGAGACTCGAACTCGGGACCTTTGCCTTTCGCGGGCAAGTGCTCTACCAACTGAGCTACCGAAGCACGACTCACGCCCGGTACTCACAGCTTTACTTCTGCCAGTACCTCGTCTCCTACCTTCCAAACTTTACAGAAGCTCTCCTGCGAAACTTGCAGAACTAGCACTCCTGAAAGAAAGGATATTGCGGAGACATGGCTTAGCCACAGCCTGGGGGATGTTTCCAGAATGAGATTTTCACTCTGCAGCGGAGTGTGCGCTGATATGAAACTTCCTGGCAGATTAAAACTGTTTTAATCTGCCAGGAAGTTTCATATCAGCGCACACTCCGCTGCAGAGTGAAAATCTCATTCAGGTACATAATATTTTGCATAAACATTTGGACATGTAAAAGCTACCCGCAAGATAGGTTCTGCAATTGTGGAATCGTGTGAAGTTTTGCAAGGATGGTTTGCAGCTGTTCAGGAAGAATCCGCAGGACTTTAAGTGTCGTTTCATCACTGTGGATGAAACATGGATACATTAGTACACTCCTGAGACCAAACAACAATCTAAACAATGGGTTACCAAGAGGGAATCTGAACCAAAAAAGGCGAAGACCATTCCTTCGGCCGGAAAGGTTATGGCGACTGTCTTTTGGGATTCGCAGAGGATAATTCACATCGACTATCTGGAAAAGGGTAAAACTATTACAGGTACGTATTATTCATCGTTATTGGACCGTTTGAAAACCGAGCTGCAAGAAAACTGCCAGCAATTGGACTGCAATAAAGTCCTTTTCCATCACAACAATGCACCAGCAAACACCTCAGCAGTTGTGGTCGCAAAATTAATGGAAATAGCATTCCAACTCATTTTACATCCCCCCCCCCCCCCCATTCTCCAGACTTGGCTCCCTCGGACTACTATTTGTTCCCCAATTTGAAGAAATGGCTGGCAGGAAAAAGGTTTTATTCAAACGAAGAGGTGATCGCAGCAACTAATAGCTATTTTGCAGACTTGGACAATTCCTATTATGCAAAAGGGACCAACAAATTAGAACAGTGTTGGGTGAAGTGTATAAGTCTAAAAGGAGACTATGTCGAAAAAAAGGTTTACACCAAACAGGTAAGTAGTTTTTATTTTTGCAATGACTTTTCAAATGCCCCTCATATTTGACCACTGTGACTTATCATTGTCCAGGTTATTTGTAAGCACAATACTTTTAAATATAGTTGATACAGAAACATTTAAAAAATGGATATTAGGGGTCACTGTAGATCATGCAAAGTTTCATATCCCATTACGAGCACGAGTGCTGTCACAAAATTAACAGCAACTTTGAAAAATAGCATTTTCAGAACTATGCATATTTTGCTCTATTTCCATATCCAATTTTTATGACAACATCGTAATCTCCATGCATACAAATTGTGCCTTATGATGTAAATGTAATATTTCTACAAGGTATTCCTAAAGTATGCAAAAATTGTGCCCTCACTAAAGATAGGTAATGCAGGAGGTATTGAAACAACAGGTCAGTTTCACTACGGTCTTCTTTCTCAAAAATACATGAATCTCTTACGAAGGACAGGCTGAAGAGTTTAACAATGCACAGTTTGGTTTTCAAAGTGAGAGAAGTACAATATTGTCCACTACGGAGTTCATAAAAGTGGTTTTTGGAACTCTTGACAGGGATGATTGTAATTCAGGCATATCCTTAGTCGTTTTCAAGACCTTTGACAATGCTGACCATAAATTACTGCTAAATCAGCTAGAGATGCTAGGTGTAAGAGGCGTAGCAAATAAGTGGTTGCAAAAAGGTGTAAAAGGTAAGGTAGTCCACACATCTGCTGATGGCAACTTTTTAGTAAAACAATTGGCAGGCAAGAAACACAAACATGGGTGTTCCTCAGAGTAACATATTGAACCTAGTTCTGTTCTTATTATGTGTCAATGACTTTCCAGATAGTATACAACATAGAGAAGAGTCCTCTTTACCGATGACAGCAACATCATAGTCACTGGTAAAACACCACAGCCCGAGGCAGAGAAAGTATATGAAACCCTCAAGGATGTTTACTGTTGGGCAGTAAGAAGTAAACTGACACAGAACATAACAAAAACAAACAGTATTCACTTCGGCATAAAGAAGAAAAACAACCCTGTCACATTAGGCACACAAGACAAATCTGTTGATTATATAACAAGTACAAAGTTTTTATCCATGAATACTGATCATCAGTTAACCTGGAATGAGTACACAAAGATACTGGCAAAAAGAATGTCATCAGCATGTTATGCTTTTTTGGTGACACACTATTCCTATGTATACTTTATGCTTAGCTATGGGGTTCTTTTCTGAGGATTAAAGGCATGAAACATGGACAACACTTTTAAATTGCAGAAAAAGGTGGTAAGAATAATAACTAGTAGTAGTAGTTGAGCTCATTGTAGAGAGCTATTTAGAAAATTGAGCATCCTTATTGCACCAAGTAAATACATCTGTCGATGTGTGGTGTGTATCAAGGATAACTGTGCTTAGTATTCCACTAATAGTTCTACATACAGTCATGGTGCGAGAGCCAGTATGGATTTACATTTATCAACAAAAAATAAATAAAAACCTCAAAAGAGATTTTAACAAATAAAAACCTTGAAACAGATTTTCTATCAGGGAACACAATTGTATAACAAACCGCCTAAGGAAACGAAAGAAATGACTGAAATACAAATGTTCAAAAAGTAGCTCGTACTTAATGCATCCTACACAATTAAAGATTACTTGGAGGACTCAGTAGTTAGTAATAATGAAAAGGATTCTATACCCTGCTGCATTTAAATTAAAGTGTCATTCCATGGGAAGTTAACTAATAAAAAAATAAATAATAAATTTGAACCTTAATTATACAGAATTTTGTAATTTTTTCCTTTTTATTTTACATCAAACTAATTTTAAATCCAAAATTTAATTCGTTTTTGGAAATTTCATTTTTGTATTGTTAATTTTAAAGTTATCAAAATTGTGCAATTTGTCATATCTTTAAACGTTAAAATGTTCACGTCTCAAAAACTATATTATGTATGCACCTGAAATTAATTCCATTTTATTCAGTTTATTGTAAGCTTTAAAAATGTGTACTACTTGAACACATCCATTAAACTGCTAAATTTTCCCAAATCAAACTTTTTTTTTTTTTTTAATTCTGAAAATGCCATAGTCTGATTTTTTTCGTTTTGTTTTGCAAAGTCTGTGTTAGCTGTACACTATTTGTCAATGTGTCTGTGGCAAATTTCATTATGGTATTCCACAAAAGAATAGTTAAAATGAAATGACAGAGTAATAACTAAGCACACTTCTGTTTATCATTTTGAAACTGTATTAAACCATGCCATCTAGCCATTAACAGGAACAGCGTAAGGGATAGTGTGCCTTTTCTGCTTTATATAACTTTTAATTTAGTTGTAGCTACTATTTACTGAACAACACTATAAAACAATAACATTCACTTCTATTAACAGCAATTCACTTCAGTAGAGACGAATTATGGAGATAAAGTTAGTAAAGCATTGGTGAGGGAAAAGAGAAGCAAGTTGCTGCTTGCATGTCATTACACCAACAACCTGACAACAGCTTTCGCATCCCGCAACTACCCTTCCGACCTGGTACAGAAGCAAATAACCAGAGCCACTTCCTCATCCCCTCAAACCCAGAATCCCCCACAGAAGAACCACAAAAGTGCCCACTTGTGACAGGATACTTTCCAGGACTGGACCAGACTGAATGTGGCTCTCCAGCAGGGATACGACTTCCTCAAATCCTGCCCTGAAATGAGATCCATCCTTCATGAAATCCTGCCCACTCCACCAAGAGTGTCTTTCCGCCGTCCACCTAACCTTTGTAACCTGTTAGTTCATCCCTATGAAATCCCCAAACCACCTTCCCTACCCTCTGGCTCCTATCCTTGTAACCGCCCCCGGTGTAAAAACTGTCCCATGCACCCTCCTACCACCACCTACTCCAGTCCTGTAACCCGGAAGTTGTACACCATCAAAGGCACAGCCACATTGGAAAGCACCCACGTGATTTACCAACTGACCTGCCTACACTGTGATGCATTCTATGTGGGAATGACCAGCAACAAACTGTCCATTCGCATGAATGGACACAGGCAGACAGTGTTTGTTGGTAATGAGGATCACCCTGTGGCTAAACATGCCTTGGTGCACGGCCAGCACATCTTGGCACAGTGTTACACCGTCTGGGTTATCTGGATACTTCCCACCAACACCAACCTATCCGAACTCCGGAGATGGGAACTTGCTCTTCAATATATCCTCTCTTCCCGTTACCCACCAGGCCTCAATCTCCGCCAATTTCAAGTTGCCGCCACTCACACCTCACCTGTCATTCAACATCATCTTTGCCTCTGCACTTCCGCCTCGACTGACATCTCTGCCCAAACTCTTTGTCTTTAAATATGTCTGCTTGTGTCTGTATACGTGTGGATGTATGTATGTGTGTGTGTGTGTGTGTGTGTGTGTGTGTGTGTGTGTGTGTGTGCGTGCGTGCGTGCGAGTGAGTGTATACCCGTCCTTTTTTTCCCCCCTAAGGTAAGTCTTTCCGCTCCCGGGATTGGAATGACTCCTTACCCTCTCCCTTAAAACCCACCTCCTTTCGTCTTTCCCTCTCCTTCCCTCTTTCCTGATGAGGCAACAGTTTGTTGCGAAAGCTTGAATTTTGTGTGTATGTATGTGTCTGTCTGTGTTTCTATCGACCTGCCAGCACTTTCGTATGGTAAGTCACATCATCTTTGTTTTTAAATATATTCTGTCATTATATGTGCTCAGAATCACGACACTGGCACATTTTTTCCACCTTGTCATCTAAGGATGTTCATATAGAATGAAACCAGTGGCTTAATAAGTGCACATAAAATAATTCAGGTGGCTTTCTAAATGTTCATATTAATCAGTTGTGGAATTACATTGGGATCAAATATTAACTTCCTTCCAATTGTCTGAATGGGATAAGCAAATATGTCATCGGCTACTTTTTAATGTGAAAAATTCATCTCTACTGAAGTGAATTGCTGTTAATAGAAGTGAATGTTATTGTTTTATAGTGTTGTTCAGTAAATAGTAGCTACAACTAAATTAAAAGTTATATAAAGCAGAAAAGGCACACTATCCCTTACGCTGTTCCTGTTAATGGCTAGATGGCATGGTTTAATACAGTCTCAAAATGATAAACTGAAGTGGAGAAGTGACATTTTGGTTATGCATCAAGTTTTATGAAGTTGACTTAGGGCATGGCCTGTTTTATGCAAACATTTAAATAATATTTTATGTAAGTACTACACGTTGCATCCTGTAGGATGACCATATCTTATATAATTTACTAGCGCATTATAATATTAACTTGTTGCAGGTTCTGAAGAAGACGTTATTACTAACGTTGAAACCTAGGTAAACAATAAAGTTAACCTGCAACTGTAGGCTGTATATTCTTATATAAACAATATCAGTTGCTGCCGCTGCATAAAAATGTTAAAAATTATTATATAAAAAATGATAAGCATGAAGAATGAAAAAGGAGATGAGCAAAATTTTTTTTAAAAAGTTGGATGTTCATAAAATTCAAGTGAGTCCAGATGCAGATGGTATGCCTTTTAACACATTACAAGACATATTGCTATGATGAAATATGGTGGATGGCTTGTATGCCAACAAGAGATAAAAAGGCGAAGTAAACCTTTCATTTATACATCCTTGTTGACCAGCTCTTTCTTATTCATAACCAAGATACCAGACAAACCGACAGTACTAAAAAGAACTTCATAGTTTGTAAACTGAATCTCACAACTGCCACTTGAAGGACATACAAACTATCAGATGAAGAGCTGTGAAAAGCTTTGCAGAAAATGTTACATGAATAATATTATGAGAAGGTAAGTTGCTACTCACCATATAGTGGAGATGCTGAGTTGCAGGGAGGCACAACAAAAATAGCCACAGGCTTTAATTGTGAGAGTCTTTTCGTCGCGCCCATCTGCGACGCAGCATCTCCGCTATATATGGTGAGCAGCAACTTTCCTTCTCATAATATTGTTACATTGATAATCTCTCGTTACTGGTTGGAAGAACTAGATTACACCATTTCAAAGAAAACTGCATTATATAATATCAGGCTTTTATAAGATTGTTACTGTATCACCACAATGTCTTTCTTGCTAAATACAAGTAAAATTTTTCTCATGCAAGAGACTCAGACAACACACTGTAACATCTACAACATTGTCTAATAAATAATACTGATTAATACACTCCTGGAAATGGAAAAAAGAACACATTGACACCGGTGTGTCAGACCCACCATACTTGCTCCGGACACTGCGAGAGGGCTGTACAAGCAATGATCACACGCACGGCACAGCGGACACACCAGGAACCGCGGTGCTGGCCGTCGAATGGCGCTAGCTGCACAGCATTTGTGCACCGCCGCCGTCAGTGTCAGCCAGTTTGCCGTGGCATACGGAGCTCCATCGCAGTCTTTAACACTGGTAGCATGCCGCGACAGCGTGGACGTGAACCGTATGTGCAGTTGACGGACTTTGAGCGAGGGCGTATAGTGGGCATTCGGGAGGCCGGGTGGACGTACCGCCGAATTGCTCAACACGTGGGGCGTGAGGTCTCCACAGTACATCGATGTTGTCGCCAGTGGTCGGCGGAAGGTGCACGTGCCCGTCGACCTGGGACCGGACCGCAGCTACGCACGGATGCACGCCAAGACTGTAGGATCCTACGCAGTGCCGTAGGGGACCGCACCGCCATTTCCCAGCAAATTAGGGACACTGTTGCTCCTGGGGTATCGGCGAGGACCATTCGCAACCGTCTCCATGAAGCTGGGCTACGGTCCCGCACACCGTTAGGCCGTCTTCCGCTCACGCCCCAACATCGTGCAGCCCGCCTCCAGTGGTGTCGCGACAGGCGTGAATGGAGGGACGAATGGAGACGTGTCGTCTTCAGCGATGAGAGTCGCTTCTGCCTTGGTGCCAATGATGGTCGTATGCGTGTTTGGCGCCGTGCAGGTGAGCGCCACAATCAGGACTGCATACGACCGAGGCACACAGGGCCAACACCCGGCATCATGGTGTGGGGAGCGATCTCTTACATTGGCCGTACACCACTGGTGATCGTCGAGGGGACACTGAATAGTGCACGGTACATCCAAACCGTCATCGAACCCATCGTTCTACCATTCCTAGACCGGCAAGGGAACTTGCTGTTCCAACAGGACAATGCACGTCCGCATGTATCCCGTGCCACCCAACGTGCTCTAGAAGGTGTAAGTCAACTACCCTGGCCAGCAAGATCTCCGGATCTCTCCCCCATTGAGCATGTTTGGGACTGGATGAAGCGTCGTCTCACGCGGTCTGCACGTCCAGCACGAACGCTGGTCCAACTGAGGCGCCAGGTGGAAATGGCACGGCAAGCCGTTCCACAGGACTACATCCAGCATCTCTACGATCGTCTCCATGGGAGAATAGCAGCCTGCATTGCTGCGAAAGGTGGATATACACTGTACTAGTGCCGACATTGTGCATGCTCTGTTGCCTGTGTCTATGTGCCTGTGGTTCTGTCAGTGTGATCATGTGATGTATCTGACCCCAGGAATGTGTCAATAAAGTTTCCCCTTCCTGGGACAATGAATTCACGGTGTTCTTATTTCAATTTCCAGGAGTGTATTAATGTAATTGTGAAATCACGGTATAACAAAGTACATTATTCATAGTCTTCTTTCAGTATGTATTATGGCATACGTTAAAATATTTTCACAGTTGATTCCAAACAGGAATTTAAATTTCAGTGTACTAAATCGATTGTCACTAAAAAAAACATATATTACTGTTTGCTTTATGGGTTAGTAACAAGTCCAACAGACAATGCACTAGGTGCTGCACGTGTCAGTATAGTAAAATTTCTTTTAATGTGTTCCCACTGGCATAACATCTCTAAATCTGGCACACACATTGACAACTAATGTACAACTAACAAATTTTTCCCCCCCTCACAGACCAAAATATATTCAGATGTTAATATTTTCAAAATTTAAAAAATAAAAAAACTGATTTGGAAAAATTCAGCACCATTATGGATATCATCAAGAAGCACAAATTGTTAAAGTTTATCAGAAACTGAATTAAAAAGGTACAAATTTTAAGTCTGTAAGTAAAATAGTTTTTGAGATGTGGTCTTTTAAGGTTTAATACTAAACAAAAATCAGATAATTTTAGAAGTTTGAAAACTTAATAACTGAAAAATGAAAGATTCATACAAATTTAATTCGGGAATTTTCATGCAAACAAGTGCTAATTACTATAAATGTACAAAAATTATCTAAATATGAGATGTTAAGATCCAAACCTTGGTTGATTTCACATGGACTGACCCAAGAAAGTCATTTGTCAGGATCTTAAGTGCATGGCAGTAATGTCTTGCTGATGCAGTATCTCCCCCCCCCCCCCCCCCCTCAAGCTGGGTAGATGGGAGGACAGGAAGCAAACCCGAGCGTACTTGAATATTGCTGGTCCAGGAACCTGTTGTCTGAACAGGCAGAAAGATATCACGAAAGGCTTAGCACCATCTGCATGGCCCAGAAGTCATCAGCAGGTGTCCTTAGTGTTTCTTGTGATGAAGAGCAAACTATGCTTTTTATATTATTTGTTATCATAAGACATTTGTGTGTAAATCAAAGTACACTGTCTAACAGGTATCAATTCAATCTGTCTGGCCATCCTGATTTGTGTTTTCCATGGTTTTCCTAGATCACTCCAGGCAAATGCTGGGATGATTCCATCATCAAGACCGCAACGGACCACCTGTCCTATCCTTATAGAGCATATTTAGTATTTTATGTATATATTTTGAGCTACTGATTTTTACTGTGCTACAGTGAAAACTCATTTATCATTGCAAGATGATCCTGGGCTGAAATAAACAAATCTTTTTCAAATAGCAAAAAGGTCTCTTTTTAGTACATTCCAGCATCTTGCTTACCTCAAGAAAAATCTAACATAGTACATGGTACATTCTGTTCTTGACTGGCAGATTTTCAGTACAGATTTTTCCAAGTAAATACAGAGCTAAGTTTGGGTTTGGTGTTAGCATACCCGGTTAGCTGTGCGGTCTAACACACTGCTTTCCAGGCGGCACGAACCCGCCCAGCAGTTGAGTCGAGGTCCGGTGTCGGCCAGTCTGTGGATGGTTTTTAAGGCAGTTTTCTATCTGCCTCGGCAAATGCAGGCTGGTTCCAATTATTCCGCCTCAGTTACACTATGTCGGCGATTGCTGCACGAACACTTTCTCCACATACACGTACACCATAATTACTCTACCAGGCAAACATTGGGGTTACACTCATCTGGTGAGGGACGTTCACAGGGGGTCCACTGGGGGCTGAACCACACAATAACCCTGGGTTTGGTGTGGGGCTGCGGTGGGGTGAGTAGACTGCTGTAGCCTGTTGTGAGGTTGTGTACCACTGAGGGCTATAGCGGGGACGAAGCCTCTCCATCGTTTCTAGGTCCCTAGTTCCACACAATACATTACAACAGGTTTGGTGTTAGTTGCTTCTCATGGCAATAGCACTTGTGATTTTAAAACACAATCAACTTTCCCAAGTGATAACATGAGCACTCATAGTCCAGAAAACACTGCACAATAGACTTGCATAAATGGAGCAGGATGTGCTTAATCTACAAGTAATGACCTGTGGTATTTTGAGATACTCAGTGTTTTGAGGCCACTAGTCACTCTTTAGCAGCAGTAACCATCATTCTTCACAATCCTTTTAAAACTGAGTACCATAGCACAGTTGGAGCAGAAGGAAGATAAATACCCAAAGACACAACTGGAAGTGACACTCTAAAGTTTGGTAAAGAAGTCTATGTGCTAGCCATCTTGTTCTGCAATTATTTATTATCGTTTACAATGGCACAAGCCTGAAGGGAGTACAGAAATAGCAACACAGTCCAAAACTAATGAGGACAAGACATGGTTCTTCACTGCAAGGGACAAATTATAAATAGTTATTGCAAACCTAATAATATCTAAAAATGATCATCCAGGGACAACCTTTCTTTTGCTCAAAGTGGTGTGTCAAGACATGACTGGCTTGCCATCAAAGGAAGTGAAACAAAAGTAAAACCCATGAATATTAAGAGAGATCTCCAGGGGATTAATTAATAAAATTATTTGAGTAAATTATGATTCCAAGTTGTTTTTCAGGTCTTCTCCATACTAAAATGTGTGACTACAAGATGTTTCCCGCAAAGGAAAGCATATTTTATAAAAGTAAGCTGTCGAGAGTGAGGCTTCAGAATTTGAGAATGAATACATTCAATTCTAAGAATGAGGTTAGTCATAGGTTAATCCCGAATTCCTAGGTTTTCTCTCTGGCTATTCTGAACAGAACTAGTAAAGGGAGAATCATCTTCCTTAGGTTCGAAGCTCCTTTTGATGTTTTTCCATGTTTGTGATTTAAAGGTAAGTTTCTTTTTTTAAGTCTGCCTTACGCAAAGCACTATTTCTTTTTATTCACACAGACATGTTTCAACATGTCTGTGTCGTCTTCTGTGAGTCAAATTATTTCTTTAAAGTATAATACCAAGTTTATAATAATGTATCTATTGTAATCTTAAAAACTATAACATGAGTATTTTGTTTGATTTGTTTTGATTGCTCACGTGAGAATTACACTTCTCGTGAAAATGCACTGTGTCAGACCGGTCTTTGTGGCTTTCTTAAGTCACTTCGACAGTATGGATTGCCCTGTCATCACAACTTTATGTAATTCCTCTCTCATATTTACTTCACACATACTTTCCTCAAAACATGATCTGAGCAAATAATTCCGTCTTCAAATTCAATGAGAGGCACTATGTTGTCACTGCTCACTTGGTCATTGTTTGTCTTACGTTTGGTGTGACACTGATTTTGAATGTTTCCAAAGAATTATTGAGGAGTGCCTTCTGGGGTATGACTTGTGTGTTTTATGCATGTGTGTGTGTGTGTGTGTGTGTGTGTGTGTGTGTGTGTGTAGAAAGAAACACACACTCACTAACTCACTGGGAGGGGGAGGGGGAAGGGCAGAGGGAGAGGGAGAGGCAGAGGCAGAGGCAGAGGCAGAGGTATTGAGGAAACAGACTTTTTGGATGATTGAGGGTGTTTATTATGTTTTATGTGGGGATGTTAGTTTGTACAGATCAGTTCACTGATGTCCCAAACAGCATTTTGTTCCCCAGTGTTCTATCTTCATTCGAGAGTTTCTTTCCTTGTATCGCTCCACCCCATTAACTGAGTGGTCTGCACTTCTGACTGCAATGCAACGGGCCCGGGCTCAATTCGTGCCGAGTCAGAGATTTTCTCCACTCATCAACTGGATATTGTGCTGTCCTCATCGTCATCTCACCATCACTGGCACGCAAGTCGCCCAATGTGGGGTCAACTGAAAAGACTTGCAAACAGCAGCCACCCAATGTGGGGGTCAACTGAAAAGACTTGCAAACAGCAGCTGAACATCCCAAGATGGGGACTCCCGGCCATCAATGCCCGGTCCTTTATTGTGGCTGGTGATTTATTCATGTTTTCTTCTTTTTTAATCTGCTTTTTTGTTTTGTTGTTCAGTTGGTTTACTATTTGTGTGTCATACCCATTCTCTCTGGCTGTCTGTCATACTGCGCTCAGTTCCAACTAACAAACTTGAGTTTGCGTGCCTGGGGTGATTGGAATGTTTGTACTTAGGCTGTAGGTTTTCTGAATATTTCAATATTATGTTTGTTTGTTGATTCTGTGTACAGTGATGTCCTAGAAATTAAGTTTCACGTCTGCTTCTATTTCAATAGCGGATTTTATTTTTGGATGAACTATGTTTACATCACTGTGTATGTAATTGTTTTATCTGGGTTTCTGTTTCGTCTCCCAAGCAAATGATGACATCTTTTCTATCAGTTCATTGGCGTTGTAGGTTTCTGTTTGAGGCAGTATACAATTTCTGTAGTACTGTATGTGTGTGTGTACCCATGTGGTAAGGTGGTGCATTTTTTAAATTAATTGCTGGTCTAAATGGACAGGGAACAGCTAAGAGAAGAGAGAAAACAAATAATCAAGGAGAATAACACCAACCTCAAAAACAAAATCAACAGAATGGAACACTTCCAGAAAACTGAGCACAAAAACACAAGAACACAATGCAATCATCATAAAAGTGGAGGCATAGTACAGCAATAAAACAGAAGAATTCATAGAAGAGAAAGTCTTCATTAATCAGCAATCTCACCACGAAATCCCAAAGAAAAATTCAGAAACTTCTAAAAACCCTCAAAATTATCAGAAAAGCTTGATCCAAATGTGTGCCACAAAAGAATCCCAAAGCAACCACCTCAACCATTTAACAAAGATACATTAACGTCAATGTCCAATTACACCAATAATTAATTTAAAAAATACCATCTACCCACATAGGTGGACACATACATACAGTACTACAGAAATTTTACACTTTCAGGAACATCTGAAGCGTGCAAAAGACCAACAAACTGATAGAAAAGATAAAAGAAATAAATATGCCATCAATGGCAAACCTGATATCATTTCACATGTCCATATGTGCAAATGAGCCAATAGGTGTAACGATAAACATTATGAAAGAGCAACTGCAGAAATGAGGGAATACAACAAACGCACACAAAGATGAAATTGAAGCCATTCTAAACATTAAAACAGAACAGAACTACTTCACTTTCAACAAGTAGATTTATCTACAAAAAGGCGGCCTCCCAATGGGCTCACCCTTAAGTAGTCTACTTGCAAACATATTTCTGAACCACACTGAAAACAAAATATTCAATGAAATTATATATCCAAAACAATACACAGTTATGCACTGGCACCCAGTGTGTAGACAACATCATTTGCTTGACAGATGAAACAGGCAACTGGATAAAACAACTACATACACAGTGACAAACAAAGTTACCTCAAAAATACAATTCACCACTGAAACAGAAACAGGAATGAAATTTAATTTCTTAGACATCACTGTGCACAGAATCAATACCAGCTGGGAACTGAACCTGGGCCTGCCGCATGCCAGTCAGATGCACTGACCACTCGGCTAAGTGTGCGGACCGATACAAGGGAAGGGCGTCTTGAATGAAAATAGGACACTGTGGAACAAAATACTTTTTAGAACTCAGCGAAATGTACAAGACATTTCCCCAACATAAAACATAATCAACACCTTCAATCACCAAAAAACATGTTCTCTCAATTTCACTCCATCCCACCCCCATTTTCAATGCGCTCTCTCTCTCTCTCTCTCTCTCTCTCTTTCTCATTTGTGACACACACTGAAAGTTGTCTAAAGTTGTCTCCCAGCAGACACACCACAATAGTTACCAGAGAACATTCAAAATTAGTGCCACACTACACATACGGCAAACGAAGTGAGCAGTGACAACACAGCACCTCTCAATGAATTTGGAGACAATTGTTTGCTATGAAGAGTGTTTGGTGGAAAATGTGTGTGAAGTAAATGTGAGAGTGAAATTATATAAAGAACAGTATAATCAGTCTCACTAGAGAGAGAGAGAGAGATCCACAAGGTGTGCACAACAGGGCAGAAACTGTTAGTACAGTAACATACATAAACATTAAACACAAAAAGTAGGCTTCAAAAATGCACAGATAATTTTTACGACTACTTCACAGATAAAATGCTGTCAAAACAATGAAAAAGTGCTCTAAAATAGATCTGTAAAAATGGATTTTCACAAGGAATATAATTTTAACGTAACTGGAACAAACAAACAAAATACACAAGCTACACGTTTTAGGGCTGCAATAGAAACAATTATAAACTCTGTATTACACTTTACAAAAATAAATTTGACAAACAGAAGATGACACACAGGCATCAAAACACATCCAGATGAATAAAAGGAAATGGTTTTTGCATAACGCAGATTTTTTAAAAATATTTATATATACTAAAGGTAGGACAAAAATACATCTGGCCCAGAAAAAGCACATCAACGAGGTCTTAATGCTCTGCAACAGCTGTTCGATGTACTGAAGAGGATTTTCTTACACATAATGGTTTACATACTGCATGTTCACATAATTTGACAGAATGAAGGAATGAAAAACAGAGGATCCAAATCCTACAATAACATTTCAGTCAGAAACCACTAGTAGAACTGAACAGTGTCTGGTGTTTAAGGATTATCTAACACACAACAAAAAATTTCTGATGAAAAAGATGCACGTATATTCTCATAACATCTTGCTTTATATATAAAAGCCAGCTTCAGAATTTTCCTTTGTGAGACTCCAAATCTACAAGATTCGTACCTTGATTTGAAATTCTAGATTTCCATATTTTATTGTTTGCATCACTTTTGCATAATCTTTCATTGAGTGTACCAATACCCATTTGTAGTGTGATATACGGTGAAATTTTGAACATTCACAAGTGCCATGATAAATTCATACTGATATCGTCAATTGTCGGCTCAATCTTTTAAATTTTTTGAGAACAACAGGCCTATCCTCATTCAAAGCAATCATTCTCTAACTTCATTGTATGATTATGTGAGAAAAAGGTTATTTTTGAGAATTTTCAGATGCTTACAAAACTATATTTTCGTAAGTTATCAGTATGAGTTTTTTGGTTCAGACGTATGATGAATGACAGCACCACTTAGGGGAAATGGCAGCAAGGGGCCTCATTCAGCATGTTGAAGAGGCTATTCTGGCAGCCACTGATGGAACATGGTGCCCAACTGCAGACTGTGGCGCATATTGGAACAAATGATGCCTGTTGTCTGGGCTCCATGATCATTCCAGCGACTGGCAGAGAAGATTGAGAAGACCAGCCCTGCGCATGGAGTTTCAACAAAGCTCACAATTTGCAGCATTGTCCACAGAACTAGTCATGGCCCTTTTGGTTCTAAGTCAACTGGAAGGACTGGACCAGATACTTCGAAGTTCTGTGACAAGCTAGACTGTGACTTCCTGAACTTACGCCACAGGGCTCGGAACTGCATGGTCACCCTATATGGCTCAGGTGTGCACTGCACATCAGAGGATGCTACTCAGGGAGCTGAATGGATGTGGGGTGCACACACGGTATTTTTTTAGACTAGTTGACTCTCCATCCAATCCAGATAATGATAGCTGCAAGAAACCTGGAAGTATCATAGCAAGATCAAAAGAAATGCTGCCCACAGGTGAGAGTTTTAAAATCTAATGGTTAACTACCAATGCATTCACAATGGAGTGCCAGTTTTTGAAATGCTCCTGAAAAGCAGTGAAGTTCATATAATACTAGGTAGAGAAAGGTGGATGAAACATGAAATGGATAGCTGTGAGATTTTTGGGGAAAATTTAAGTGTATATAGAAAGGATAGGCAAATGGGAAATGGAGGTGGTGTATTTGTCACACTAGGCAAAAACCTCTACTCCTCAGAGACAGAAATTGAAGCTGCGTGTAAGACTGTTGGGCAAAACTCAGTATTAGGGATGAGCATAAAATGATAATTGGATCCTGCTATTGGCCACCAGACTCATCCCCTGACATAATAGAAAACTAGAAAAGGACAACTAATCGACTTTCTCAATGTTTTTGTCACTGATGGCAGTCACTGGTTGTCCGCTACAGGGACTGTCAGAAACACTCTCCCAGCCTCCTCAAAAATAGGCAAACCACTCATACACACACTTCACAGACAGCGCTTTATCCCCATAAACACGTACCAGCATTGGATGCGTTTCCTTTGGTGTCTTGCCAAGCTTAAAACAAAACTTTAAATTGACCCTTTGCTTGTTCATTGTCCTGTTCTCAGTTCAGGACCAATGCACTAAACAAGCACTTCGTCCAAGAGGTCTAACACACAACAAACATGATGCTCAACTGAGCTACAGTGGGGGCAGGTTGTCAACACCGGCCGCTACACAGGTGCAGTGTTCTGAGTTGCCAGTGTTGTCCGACTGACCGTTCTGATTTCATTCACCAACCTTTATTGTCAGAGGTTGTAGTTGCTGTGCCAGTCAGTCTGATTGAGTGGGAAAACTTTTATCTCAGACTGGCCCAACAGTCACATTGTATTTATAGCTTATGGAAGAAAAAGGAGCAGCAGATGTATCGTCAGCTTTGCTGTGTGAACACACACTTGTTTTAAGTGGTTCTGCAACCAGGATCTTTAATTCAAAGAATTTTGATAGTTTATAACACATGGTAAAAAAATCATCTTCAGCTGAACCGTATCACTTTGCTGTCTACCTTTTAGCTGCACAAGAAAATAACCTTTGATAATATGATTTGAAGTTTCAAAATCTGTCTACTGAACCAAAACGTCATGAAAGTGACTATGGCTAGGTCATTCTCTGCCTTGCTGAACTACTTCAGTCACAGACTCGTGTAAGCATCATTACCATAAACAAAATCCTTTCATTTGTCCCTAGATATTTGTATCTGAGGAATCATTGTGCAAATTTCACAGAACTGGGAAACATTATTTGTTTTTGTTTATTTGCCTGTATGTATCCAACTCTCAATCATTACTATACGAATCTTCCACCGGCAGATGTAACTTTCAACAGCTATCGTTGCAGTAGAAGCAGCAGCACTCAAATTTTATAATTTCGAAATAGGTTCAATAAAAATTACACATTACTGAAAAATATTTCTGCAATGAACCACATTAATGAAAAATTTTCCACGCATCAAATTAAATATGTCACCAATACCATATGAATACACTAAAAAATTAAAATGAAACATAATGCATATATAATTATTTATGGTAGCTACTGCACATTAGTTTTAGTAGGATGCATAATAAAGAACACATTTTATTTCCTCTGCTAAACTATTAACAGCTTATAAAATTATTAATCAGAAATAACAGAAACAGTTTCTTTAAACATACAGTGTGACAGATGGATCCCACACAGACAGTGTACCATACGAGGGACATGTTCCATGGGGGACATTTGGAGATTGGAAAATTTAATTTTGTTTGTAATATCAAATTATGTATTTTATTTTTCACTAGTTTCTATTAACGATATAAAACGATTGCAGGCCTAGAATGTATTTTTTATGAGATCTATTTCCTAACAACCTACAGGACATTGCTGTGTCATGAAAAAGATACCTCCTACAAGAAATGTGTCCCAAGATCTCTAAGATATAACTTTCAGTGAAGATACTGTTCTAGTATGAAATAATTACTGATGAATTTCACCAGAAAGAAAATTTACTCACATCTGGAATTCCAATTTTCAAAAAAAAATTTTTTTTAATTTTCAAAAAGCTTGGAAAACTGAAGCAACTCTTTTTTTGTAGCAGACCCTTCAATTGCAAAGTGAGCAAACTACATTTGATTTTCAAGAAGAATGGAATTCATGTAGCCAGTGGTTTAATTTGATTTGTTACTGTTAAATGTAAGCACTTACTAGCATATAATTGGTTTTAGGCATTAGTGTGACAGCACTGCACTTCTAAGAATGTAATCTCTTCTGACAGATTTCTATTCTTTTTTTTTGTTAGAACATTTTGCCTTGAAATGCACATTCTGTCACTACACCCATGTGTTTTTTTTTCTGGGGTGTACACACAATGGTTCCTACACTCCAGCAGTGTCTTCAATTCATCTCTGGTTGTGGGTTGTGGTGGTGGTTGTTCTAGTTTTCACTTTTAGCAGGCATGACATTGCAGCCATTAGTACTCGAGCAAGACAAAATTAAAGTTACAGTGTAAAAATGACAAAAAAAGAAATGTTAGTCAAACAGCATTTTATGAATATATGAAAATGTTAAAACAGAATGGCGAAGGGGAAAAATTGGGTATGGAAATGTATGAAGATGGGCAGCAACTTATTAACAAACCGTTGGTTATCACCATCATAAAATATGAACTGCACTGGAAATGGAAATGAGTGTACGGCATTGTGGGCCGCAAGTCCCCCATTCGGGGAAGTTCAGCCGCCAAGGGCAAGTATTTATTGCATTCGACGCCACATTGGGTGACTTGTGCATTGGAGATGGGGATGAAATGATGATAAGGACAACATAAAACCCAGGCCCTGGTCAGAGAAAATCTCCTGCCCCTGCCGGGAATCGAACCCGGGCCCCTTGGCATGGCATTCCGCCGCACTGTCCAGTAAGGTAACAGGGGTCCCAATGTAATGATAGAAACAAACATATAAAAGCACAGTGCTCAACAGGTGTATTAAGACTATTTATCTTGCCTGAGAGACTGAGAAGATGTAACATGTGGCCTGGAAGATGGCCTAATAATAAACAACTTGTTACAACTTATTTTTTGTCACAAATCCTCCAACTGACATATATCCTTGTTTCAACATAATGTTCATTGCATGTAGAGGTGGTGGCACATTATGCCACATCAAATAATGCTTATTATCTTAGCTGCATCTTCATCTTCACTAAGTGATTTGCCTGGAGCGTAATTCATTCTTGCGCACAGAATCATCAATATGTTTTGCCATGTAATTGTGCCACTAAATTGTTCTCAAACAGTGTCTGAAAATCTGTACTACCTGACAAGGGTACCACTTAAGAAGACATGGTTGGACATCAATGCAACTTCATACATTTACACATCATCAGTGGTTTTGTAAATGGTTCAGAGTTACAATTTTCTGTAACAGATAGAGAGGCCACCAGAAAACTTTAGCATTGTTTGTGCTTTGTATCATTATCAGGAGTGGTATGGAATGTAAGGGGCATAAACAAAACAAAGTCAGATGTCAAGTGATCACTATGAAGGACACGGAGACCATGTGTAATTGTATGAGGCAGCTGAAAGAATTTGAAAGGGGTCTCCCATTTGGCTGGGTGGTCAAACATGCAATATCCAGATTTGTGAGGCATTTGGACTCAATGTAGGGCTCATGGCAACATGAGGGTTTGCATATTCATTGTTAAGGCTCTGGTCAATCATGACTGACCATCACACAGAAGGGTTGCCGTATTGTGCACTGTGCAGATTGTAATCCCTTCACATCTGCACTTGCCACCCAAGAACATGTAAGGTAATCTCTGTAACATGCTGTGTCTTCCCAGACCGTTGATTGGAGACCAGCAGCAGCAGCAGCAGCAGCAGCTGGACTAGGGAATTACCGTTCCACATGTAAGTTGCCATTAACGCCACAATAAAAATGGTTGTGTTTGGAGTGGTACTGTGACCAGGAAGGATGGACTGGTGGTGAATGATGTCGCACTGTGTTCATTGATGAATCGTAGTTCTGCACTAAGCCATATGACCAGTGGCAAGTGTGGTGGTGGCCTGGGGGTTACATCACATTAATCCATCTTTTGGAGACTGGGCTACTCCTGATGTCATTGTGTAGGGACCCATTGAGTATGATTCTAGTGTCATAGCTGGCAGTGACAGATGGAACTAATGGCACAATAGTACATCACAGACATACTGTGTCCTCACATGTTACCTCTTACGTGAAAGTATTGTGGTGCCATTTTCCAACTGGAAAACTGTCTGTGTCAGCAAAGGAATAAACATGATTACAGAACAGATTATAAGCTAATATAGCTGAAATACCATTGTTACTTGTCATAGTTACGAATTGTATATCAAAAAGCTTATTAGGTTTTAATCATGCAGTTATGTTTTTTTCTTAAATTCCATAAGAGCAGCAATAGTACCTGTGGAAATGTATGAATGTAATTGCGATGTGATAAGCAATTTCATTTTTTCAGAATTATTGATTTAACTGTTATTTTATTACACTTTCCTTTCCACGTTACATATGAAATATGTCCCTATTTCAATTGAGGTATCGCAAAGATTTTTCACCTAATGATGGCACTCAACAGCTGACATTGTTGCCACAGTACTTAGTCACAGAAGTTCTCCTCATATTACTGCTGCTGGTTGTCATTCACGCTCATTTCATTTGAGCCTACGCTTCAATTGACTTCATGTATTTAGTAAGCATTCATTTGTGTGTAGGCCTTAATTATCTGCTTAAATTCACGAAAAATTAAAGTAGTTGTAAGCAAAATATGTCTCCTGAATTCCTGTCTGGATGTTTTTATCTGTCAACATTTTCCTTCTTCCATAAAATCTAATCTGTAAACAGGAAAGAAACATCAAACAAATCACTCATTCACAGTTAATTATTCTGAAAGCTCTCACTCGCATTTACTGTGTTGTCTATAATTTCGTAGTCTCTCTATTAGTTCTCAATGTCCTGTCCACAAATTTTATTTCAGTTGGAATATTTCTTCTTCAGTTTCAATTTCAGTCATAGTAAATCAGTTACGTCCACATTCCACAGCTCACATTCGAGATAAAACTTATGATGTGGGACATGGACCCTACACTCAATAAAATGTCTGCAAAGACAATATAAAATACGTATTTATTTGGCTACAAGCTAGTATTTTAGTTTTGTTACTACTGGAAACATTATCAGAGCATCTTTGTGTATTTCCCTCTTTTCTGTGCCAAACTTAAGATTCAACATCAGTACATGAAGAGCAGATCTGTTTTTGCATCTATTGTGCATTTGTGAATATGTACTGGGTGATTCCATCTCAAATTGTACAGGTCACGCCAACTCATGGTCGCGAATTTCACTGGAAAAAAATATATTAGGCCTCTATATTATAAGTGTTAAGAGAGAAAGAATTTTCATTTTAGCTTCATTTTTGTAAATGGTACGGCCTTTTGAAGAATGTATATTTTGTAAATAACTCTTAAAACAGTAGAGAACAAAAAAATGTGACTGGGTCATTTCATGTCCAGAGAACCAGGAGTCCACACTCTACCATCTCCAAATCTAATGAAATTTGGTGTGGAGATTCTATATGGTCTTTGATGTTTATATATCAAATTTCAGTTCAGTATCTTCAGTGGTTGAATTTCTAGGGGCTTTTAAAGAGAGGCTACTCATCTTCGCATCACATACAAAGGTGCAAATGTGACAAGTGTGCTAGGCTTTTTTAAAAGTTCTAGCACACATTTGGTCATTTGCTTTAATATATGTAGATAACTTTTTGTAGTGAATCACACCATGGCAAAAATTTGGGATTTAGCCACACCTAAATGTAGATATAAGCCTCTAAAGTGGCTAATAAAATCGTTTTGCTATTCTGAGAGCCAAGGTTTGACCAACCACTGCTACTTTTCAAATAAACCAATCATACCAGAACTTTAGAGGGTTATTCCTAACTATGATGTCTATATATGGATCAAATTTAAATAACATTGGATGACTAGAAGAAAAGATATGCAGCTCCGAAGTTGGTCAAAATTTTCTACATGCAAATTTTATATTTTTTTGGGAGGCAGTATCTCAACCGTGTCTAATTCAATTCTCACTCTCTTTTTTTCCATAGCTTGAAAGCTATATTATTCAATTTTGGGATCTATCACATTGATAGGTAAACATACATTTCGAAAGTTGTTATTTTATCACTTCGAGAAGACTGAAAAGTGGAATATTTTGCTCATTACGTCCCACACTTAATTTTTTTGAGTATATAAATCAGTTTCAAACATATGCCATAAAACAAGTACAATACACAAAACAACAAATTTGCAAAACAAAAACACTAAAGAGTCGGTTCCATTTTTGGTTAAATAGTTTTACAATTTTGTCAAGGACAGATTGAGGAAAACTGTGTTGTCTTCCTGGTGGTGGTGGTGGTGACTGTGCTTCTAAAGTCATGAAAGTATGTTGCTCAGGAAACCAGCAGGCATGTCTAGCAGCTGGCCGGTGGAAGGAACAGGCAGAACCATGTGGGTGCATAAAGCTAATGAGGACATCATCTTGTTCATGCGAAACTTTATTTGAAAGGCATGGACAGCGATGGTATCATTCGATGGAGACAGTTGCTGATCATACAAGTGCTAATACTCTGACATTCTTTGCCACCAAAAAAGATAACAAATGCATGTGGCCTAACTAAAACCTTGCAGAACTTCAACAACAAATGAATAATTCTCAGCAAAATACATAAATATAATTAATTCATTTTTGGCAAGATTTCTTTTTAGCTGCTTAAGGTATAAACTCTAGTGTTTTGTCACATGTGATGGCTTCTTAAACTGGTAATTTTCAAAATCAGTGTCTCCATGAAGTATTTAGCAGTTCTCTGACATGTCTCCAATGTGTGTCTGTCAGTATGGACCTATTGCTGGTATTGCATTGTTTCTTCAGGGTCACATTCTGTAAAAGCATCTTTGCGAAAAGCTTCTAGTTGTATTTTTCCTTGACATTCCGCACAACATTGCAGCATACAATCTTACAATCTTTTGGTTCCAAACTTCATACAGTTTTCTTTCCTTCAAAACCTTGTATCATCTTGGATGGATGTTTCTGAAGGCAACATTAATTTGACATTTTGGTGAATTGCACATACACATATTGAATGTGATCCAGAAGCACCAACTAACGTACACCATTTCAGCCTGAACTTACAAAAATTTGAAAAGCTCAGCAGATCTCCGTACAGCTTACAATAAGCAATGAACATTTCTTTCAGATTTGAAAGGAGCAGATGTTTCTGCTTGTGAATTTTTTCCCCATTTATTTTTACTGCAACTCATACCTTTTCGCATGGGCATAAACACAAAAAATCATCATCTTCAAAAAAAAAAAAGTGAGGATATATTGTTGTACTTCGTTGTTGAGCTTTTTCCCTTTTCAGTTTGCATGTTTTGCCAAAATCCCATCTTTTATCTTTAGTTTCTAGACTACTTCTCCATTTTAGTTGAAACAGCAAATTCTTTAACCATTTTTTCAATAGTCCACCTATTTTGGGCCAGAGTCAAAATTCGAACTTCACTACAAGTTTTTGAAGGCTGAAGCTTAACTTCTTCAATTAAGATACCCATATCTTTAAATTTTTGGCACTCTTCCGTTTGTATCTGAGCAATATCTACTTGGCTCACCAGCAGCTGTGGCAATTATCTTCGTAATGCTACCTTAGGCTTTCAGAACTACGCTATTTATGTATCCCAATGAATCCCTTTTGCTAATCTGTTGAACCTTTAATGGTGACTCTCCATGTGATGATAATGAAATACTACTAGTAAAGCAAGCTTCAACAACATTCAACTCTTCAGTGGATGGTGATTCTTAATTATCTTGGTGGGACGATTCTCTCTGGACCACTTCTTGTCTACATTTGGTAGAAATTTTTCTGACCAAGTTTAAACACTTTAGTCAATAATTTCGTCCTATCAGACATTGAAATAGTCACTGCTGTTAAAGCCTTCTTGGTTACATGTTTTTCTTTACCAAATGGGTTGCAGCAAATCTTCTGCAGGAACTGAAATTTTGTCTCAACAAGGCATCATGGTATGGACAAATTTGGGCATCTTCAGTCAAATCAAGCCTAGACCTACATCATAGAAGCTTCTTGTCTATTGGTGACGTTTCCTTAACTGATTGTAATGGTGATGACTTATGACTATCAGCTCTGCCTGATCCACCAAAATAGCTCGGTAAAGGGGTCTCTTGGTTCATTTTATACAATAGTTTTTTGACCTCTAACAAGCAATTTTGAAAGCTTATGAATATCCAGCTTTGAAGCAAAGAAGATTCAGTCTTGTTTGTATATAAAATATACAAACTAGGCCATCAAAATAGATTGTTTTAGTGCTTACAACAGTGATTATTGATTATGCCAACACTCAGTATTCAACACTAAGACTGTACAATGTCAACACTAAAGATTACACCTCACAGAGGACTGACACAGTGAAACTTGCAAATAATGAAAGCAACAACTGAAAGTGGTATTTCAGCAAGGTATCACTGCTGTGAAGATAGAGCTTTAAAAAACTATTGCTGCTTTATAGTGTCAATGGAAACTGAAGGACAATGCATATATACACAACCATGCAGTGTAGAGTAAAAACATTCTAAACGACAAAATTCTGTTATGATCATCTACATTTTATGACCTTAAGAGCATTTTCTGAGGTTTTATTATATTTATATTCTACACTGTAAAATAATGTAAAAACACTTATTACCACAGCTATATTCCCTAAAATGCAGGCAAATCGTATACTATTAAGACACTACAATTACACATTTTTTGATTTAGCTTCGAATTGTGTTAATTTTCCGTATTTAAAAATAATTCATTTTTCCTACTTTTGAATAGGTATTCTTACTCATCAATATGCAAGGTCCAGAATTTAAATAATATTGCTTTGAAAGCTTAAAGCATGCTCTTTCCAGCTGTGGTAAGGAAAAATAAGATTGAATAAGACACAGTTGAAATATTGCTCCCCCCCCCCCCCCCCCAATTCCAAATATGACCCACTTCACAGCTGCATATTTTTTCTTCTAGGCATCCAATGTTATTTAAATTGGATCCAAATACAGACATCATAGATAGGAATAACCCTCTGAAGTTTTGGTGTGATTAGTTCATATGAACAGTAGCAGAGGTCAGTCAAAATTTGGCTCTCAGAATAGCACAACGAATTTTTTAGCCACTTTAGAGGCTTGTGTCTATATTTAGGTGTGGCTAAATTCCAAATTTTTACCGGGTGTGATTCACCATAAAAAGTTGTCGACGTATGTTACAGCAAATTACTTTTTTAAAACCCTAGCAAACTTGCCACATTTGCACAATCATACATGATGCGAGGGTGAGTAGCCTCTATTTAAAGGCCCTGAACTGAAATTTGATACATAACCATCAAAGATCATGTAGAACCTTCACACCAAATTTCATTAGTTGGAGATGGTCGAGTGGGGACACTTTTAATATTCGTCCCTTTGATGTGGAATGGTCCAAAAGTACTGGAGACTTGGCAGAGATTTTGTATTAAAGCTCTCTCTTAGTGTGTTGAAATGATGGGCTTCCTTTAACTTACAAATTTAAGATGAAAATACGAAATTTAAGTTAATTTTCCCAATTCAAAAAAAATTTTTTTTTCTAATTTGGAAAGTTACAGAACACCATCATTCTGTCATATTACCAGTTACTACTGATGTAGTTGTAAACAGTATCTGGGCAATTCCATAGTTACGGGTGTTACATGTACACACCTTATAATCAGGAAAAATAATGTAAGGAAAAATGTTTATTGAATTTAATATTGAAAACTTTTAAGGCTTACATTATAATTCATGTTAGAAATGTTGATACTGGAGTTGTTTTATTGTTCTCCTGGTTATTAATCAAAAAAGAAGTGTTACGGGTGTTACCAAAAGTAGACCTGGCCCCTGTTATGAGTTAGGGAATTCTCTAATTTCTCCAAACTTGATGAAGCTTTTATTCTCGTAAAACAACTGTTAAGAGGTATTGCCCCAAATTTTATTCTGAAATATAAGTTTTTATTTTTTTGGACATCATAACTCAGTATATATATATTTTTTGCTGTTCCGGGTGTTACATTAAATGTTACGGGTGTTGCATAGATGCATCAGATTTGATTCTTGAAGAAATAAATCTACCTCTTACAATTGCATAAAAAGAAAAGAAGTAGGCCTATTGTAGTTTATTTGGAATAAAATTATGTATTTAAGAAAACGTATTTGAAGGATAAAGCTATTTATTACACAAAAAAATTTGTTACAATTTTATAGTACAACTAGGCCAAGATATCGTTACTTACTTAACATTTACCTCATTTTGTAGGCCTAATAAATTTATGACAAAAGTGTTTTCTTATTATTGATAGGTTTAAAAACTTCATTTAATAATCTTTTTCAGCAACATCCAACTCAAAATTGAACTCATAGTACAAACGATTACCTTGTTGTTTGATTTCTGGTGTACTTGACCGAATTTCACAAAACAAATATCAGTTTCATCTAGTTTAAAAAGTGTTTTACTTTTTCCTACTGACTTCAGAAGCATTATTTTCACATTCTCCTCTTCAGCAACCTCACTCTGGCAGATTCCCAAGTAACGGTATTGAATTTTGGATAGGGTTGGCTAATTTTAGTCACTTGGAATGTCAACCAAGACAAATAACCCAAATTTTAAATCAGACTTTTCAATTTTATTATTTAGGCTTAACTCTCAAGCACTTCCAATATTGTCTTGTGATTCAGATAGTGAAACAGTCTCCTGATCAGAATCATCAGAACTGCACACTTCATAGAAGTTTATGAATCTTTTTGCATGTAGGCCTAATGTTTTAGTTTTGGCCTCCTCAGTGATAAATACTGACACCCTTGTCATTAATGACTCCGCTGTTTTCGAAACCAGCAAATCAGTTGTGTTGTAAGGCCGAAAGTGATGGCAGCCCTGGATTTGAGGAATCGCTTGTAAATTTTTCCACCTTTCATCCAAAATAGGAATGTTATGCTCCACTGTTATCTTATCAACCCATAGTACCTTAATTTTAGAAAAATTCTTCAGAGTGTAGTCATAAAAGTCAATTGTGTTATTAATAATAACTTTCCTAGATCTAACAGCTGTCCACACGCTCCTCTTCAGTGCACCTCCAATGCCATCCATGGCTCCTTTACCATGTGAACTCAAAAAAGTTCCACTTAACTGGCAATCCAAAGTCTCTCTCAAAATAACATAGATTGGACAACGTATATTTATTTTTGAACTGCCCAGCACAGTTGGCAGAAAATATAAAAATTCTTTTAACTTTAGGAAAAGCTTTTCTAATCTCCATTATAACAGTTTTAAGAAAAGTCCATACACAATATTTTGTGTGTGAAAGGTAGTTACTGGTGACTGCATAGGACCTGACTTCATGGTTTGCAAACCAAATGCAGAAAGTGCAAATAGTTACTTGTGAATGTGCCCATTGTGCACTCTGTACCTCATCTTGCGAAATTAGCGCATAATTCTCTGCAAAGTCCAGTTGAAGAACACATTCTTCAACGTCAGGGCTGTTTTTCTTCCATTGAAGAAATCACTCTGCTTTATCTTCACGTAGCAATGTTTTTTTAAACTGAGGCAATTTGTCAACCAGTGATGCTAAGGCATAATCGCAGCTCCCTGAATTTTCACTAAGACAAGGATGATGTTTCGCATCTTTTCCCATTGATTCCAGACAATTTTTTTAGTCAAAGCCTTCTGGAATAAATTCGCTCAATTTAATTTGACATTCCTGGCATGACCCTAAAACACAGTCTTCGTTCTGTGAATTACAACTTAATTCGTTCAATAATTCCTTGTGATTGCTTGGAACAGATGGAACAGCTTTGCTCAAAGACTCAAGTATGCTTATGAAATTGTAGTGGTACTTACACACACATACATACATTATGTGGTGTATATGATGATAGGAGAACAGAAGGTGGTCGCAGTGAATAAAACGTGGACTTTACTACAGAAATATCTGGATGGAGTTTTTTGAATTCCTCGTAAACCTCACCTACAGTCAAAAGTAAGCGAAACTTTTGGAATTTCTGTTTACATTCTCCCTTTTTCCATACAGTTACAAGATCTTTATGCCCAGGAGCTTGGCGGCTTATGTCGTCCCTAGTGAAGAACTCGTGAATTTTTAGTTTTTCCTCTTCACTTAAGACTGGAGTTCTGGAATGTTTTGTATAACATATAAAAGTTTCAGAGCCAATTATATCGGAAACTATCTTTTTAATAACAGCAGATTTTTTACTGGGGCTTATTGGAAGTACCCTTTGGTTATAATTTAAATGCAGGGCCTAGGCCTACTAGAGATGAAGGTAGCATTAAACCTTCCAAATCAAGTTACGGGTGTTACGCATGTGTTAAGTAACACCCGAAACAAAAATTAGTAACACCCGTAACAGCTCTAAGAGTGTTAAATAAGATTCCAGAATGCCATGTAATGGTATGATATTGTAAAACATGTGCATAACCTCACTTTTACAGAAAGGCATTGTACAGAACAAATTTACTAGAT
The DNA here is from genome assembly GCF_021461395.2 of Schistocerca americana. NCBI lineage: Eukaryota > Metazoa > Arthropoda > Insecta > Orthoptera > Acrididae > Schistocerca > Schistocerca americana. The sequence continues at coordinate 670,693,882 of NC_060120.1, forward strand.
TAGAAATTAAACTTTTGTATCTTTTTTGTTACGGGTGTTACAAGCTGCATATATATTAAAAACTAACAAAATAAAGATATGCAATTAGCTCATCACAACAAAACGAATTATTATTAGCTACAACAATGTTGACTTCAATATTCTTTGCAACAATAGAACAATCAGCCATAGATAACACAACTAATACTCATCTGGAAATAGCATAAAACATACCTCTCTGTGGTGCCATAGAGTAGTGCACTTTAAACACTTAGTGAAAGTAGAAATTTAATTTTTTCATATTCATGATTATTTTGCAATGAACAAATGTACTTTTAACTTGGCATTTTTAAAGTTGTATTTGTAATATTGTCATTTTAATTTTTTTGTCACAAAGTCTCTTTAACGTGGAATGACCCATCATCTCTGCTCCAGCAATCTGGACTATGTAAAAATTTATTACTGAAAATGTAAATCGCCTAAGTTTTTAAGAATTATTTACTCAAAAACCGCTGTCCGAAAACTTTTTTGAGACTTATACAAAATACTGTTGGTTAATATGTTAGTAGTCAGTGCAAACACAGTGGACAATATTTATCTGTGTAAAGTGTTCAAAAATTTTTCAGCATTCTACATATTTCACATCACTGAGTTTCTAGAATAAGATATGCATGTTGGCAACACTGTTTCCAGTGTTGTTCTGTTTATAACGAACTAGTGAGAACTTGCACACAAACCATTCTGCATCGTGTTTTGTGTTTGGTTTGAACTTTTTGTTAGATACAATGTCAATGAGAAAATACAACAGTGAAAGAGTGAGGTGTGTAGACTACGAAAAAAAGACACAAGAAGGTAGTGCTTAAGAATAGTGGAGTAAATGCTTCACAGTTGTTGGAAATCTGTTGGAGGTACTGCAGAAATATCTTGGTCCTCAAGAAATCACAGCCATTGTGCAGGAATTGCTACACTCACTGCAAGACGAAACTGAGTGACAACCCTCCGATTACCATCCTCCGAATGTGAAACTGAAGAAGACAGTGCACATGTTTGTATTCCTGGATTTGAAGTTGTTGACGTGTTGAATGTTAGTATTTCTGCTGTGGCCCCTACCACATCCCCCCCCCCCCCCCCCCTAAATGTCCAGGAAAAGTAAGAAGCACAAGAAGAAAACAGTACGTAAAAAGAAAAGTTGAGGAAATTGAAACACATTTTACACAAGCAACATTTTCTAAACTTTGTGAAGTGTATAATGTAGATGCACTTGGTGCATCGAAGTGTGATGTGTGGTTTCTACAGCTAAATACTGCTATCTCTGCAGGAAAAGGTACAGTGACTGACACTGATACCAGATAGCTACTCAAAGCAGCAGATACAGAAATACATACCCACTTCCTCACATTATTTGATTTCAAAAGCTCGTAAAATAAAGAATGAGAAAGGTATTTAGGCATACCCAGATTCTTACTGTGGAAATCCATTGCAAGATGATACACTTACTGTTGCTCTGGAATATTATCTAAGTGAAGACAAAAAGTGCAGCAGGCGAAGTACTAATCAAGCTGATGTTATCTGTGTTACTGAAAATTGTGAAAAGGTAAAAAGATAGATGAGAAACATATCTCATAATGCAAAAGAAGAACCCAAATTTAAAAATTGGTGTCACAAAATTCTACTCCTTACAATCAAAATGGGTAAAATGCCAGCCAGGGAAGGATTTACTGCACTAAGTTGAAACTTGTTTGTTTCGCCATAAGCAATGACAGATGGACCTGATGCTTTCGTGCATATGCGAGCAGCAAGATAAAATGTTGGTAGGCCGAGTGTGCAACATTTCCTGTGCTGAAGTGATGACCGTAGAAACATTGCACCTTCAGGATACTGATAATGACGTAACCTATGCATAGTGGGAGGGCAGAGAGTTGGTGAAGAAGACAGCAGAGCCAGAGAAGTTTGTAACAGAGGTTAGGTGTTGGGTCATGAAAGGAATAGCTCACCATCATCATATCCAGATGATTCAAAGACAGGCCATAGCAGAAGTAAAATCAGCCACATCACAGAACACCGACACATTAGCTCTTCATTTAGACTTTGCTGAGAACAGGTCTGTTGCTTTGCAGAATGAAATTCAAAGTTACCACTGGCACACTTCACAGGTATCAATATTCACATGTGTTGCATGCTTCCTTGGAACATCACACTGTTTTGCTATTGTCAGTGATGATTTCATTCATGACAGTGCACATGCATGCTGCACTGTCAGCATGATAATTGATGAAATAGTATCTGGAGGCCATGCATTTCCTAAACATATATATGTAACTGATGCTGCAGAATCTCATTTTAAAAACCACTTTCAGCTTTATGAGCTTGATCAACATGGTAGTACAGGAATTAACGCAAGAAAAGGGATATTTTCAGCAACAGGCCGCGGAAAAAGTGCATGTGATGGGGTAAGAAGCCTCTGTAAACATCTTGAAACAAGATTTAATCTCCAGCATGAAGCTGTTGATGCTTTAAAGAGATGCTACTAGATTTGTACACACCATATCAACATTAGTAACAAACATGAAAGTCTTAATTCTAAATGAAAATACATTAAAGGAATTCTGTTTAAAAAAAGAGTGAAGAGTGGTATGCTATGAAGCCTGTGGTATGAATTCAGTCAAGTGACTACTGGGTTGCATCTCGGAGTGGCACATACATTACAAAGATGGTTCTCCATGAAATGCAGCCTGTTACTGCATGTGAAATGCAGAGACCACAGTATACATTAGAAGACTTTGTTGTGAGGACCTTCATTTCTTGGGGATGGAACTGATAAGGATATCTCTCTTGAGCTGCAAGATATCACTGTCTCCTTCACGACACCTCATGGTCCTAATTACACTTTCAAACGGCCATCATAAAAGATCAGTGTGCAGTTTCCATTTCCCAAGTACTGCTCTTGTTGGATCATCCTTGTACGTGTGCAAATTCAGCTCTGTTATACAAGTTCAACGAAAAGCAGATGGAAAAAAAAAAAAAAAAAAAAACAAACAAACAAATGAACTGTCTTCAACAGTGCAGTGTTGATTGTTACACTGTAGGCAATTTTAAATCATGGAAAGTCATGAAGTAGTAAAATCATGACAGAAGACAATAATGATTTGTGAATAATATCAAAAAAAGAAAAATGGGTATGAATAGTCTACATCTCATTTTTGTTATAAAATGCTTTCGAACAAAGTTATCAACTGTTTTCCCACTCTCATATAATGTTGTAAAGTGATTTTCATTCAGAAATACCTATTTTGAATCACATTTACTTAAAATAAGCTCTCAATTTAAATATTTAAGTGTCCATGATTTTTTGACCTTGAGAATAGAGCTAGGTCTACCTACAAAATTCTCACATTTTGTACAGACAAGTATTGCTCACTCTGACTGTACATTCACGAAGTACAATGACCAACTAACATGCGATGAAATTTTTAGGACATTTCGGATAGGGATTTTGGAGAAAAAGAATTTCCAAATAAAAATTTCAGATCCTTTCATCTTTATGTACAAATATTTTGTCAGTTTAAGAATTTCATGCATTAATGTCATTGATGACAGTTAGCAGTCCTCCCACTTTGTCATTTCTCATGACAGTTAACATTCTCTGACTGTTCATATCTTCAAAACATAATTTTGAAATTCGTAAAAGCTCAGAAGTGTGTTTGTATTAATCATGTCTCATAGTATTGGGAACAAAGTATTTATGGAAAATAAATTTTGATCTCTACCATTTTTGGTTTCTTTATTACAATTTTTCTTTTCATTACAACATTTTCACAAATACTCTCATTTAGAGAAGTCTGCAGCATTTTAACAAATCATCAGAAAATCAAAATATTGTAGTTTTGGAGCAGTATCATGTGGAACTTCAACAAATAATGATGTGACACATTCACTCTTGACCTGTATCATTTGATATGGAAGCACCCTACTTCGAAACTGCAATGGTTTGCTGATAGTCAAAAGTTATCGAAAAGTTGTAATTAATTTGTTAATTTACGGATTTCTATGACCTCAAAAATGGTAATTATTGTTATGGCAAAAATACTGAGTTTACACAGAGCAGGTCGACTCTAGGCAGATAGCTTTTGTTGTTACATATCCAAGAACTTTTTGTCAGTACACTACATTAATAGGAGGTCTTCACAAAGTGTTACATTGTTACCATCCAGAAACATTGAAGTAACGCAGTAGCTGACACTGGGTCACATTGAAATCTTGGTTGTGGCTACAGGTTTATTTGAACTGTCCCCAATCTTTAATGTCACCTTCAAGATCAATGCATTCACGATAAAAACTGAAGCTATGGGTAAATTCGGAAAACTTATTTCAGATCATGGACATGTCTATGAGGATGTATATCATGTGCATAAACAGCACAAACTTCGAAAAATGCAAGGGCGGTACACCATTCCCTTGTCCAAGTGAATCAGCTTTGGTCACCTATGAAGTTTATATTATATGGCAGCCTTGTTTACATAAAATTAGAGTCAATAAATTTCTTATGTGATTTTATATAGCCATACTATAATCATGAATTTATAGAATATATCACTAATGTACTACAGGTTACAGGCTTTCAAACCAAAATAATGAAAAGTCAGTGTTTCAAAATGAAAGCAACTGATATGTTTGATATTAAACAGTGAGTGCAGTAAACATTGTGGTGGTTCTTAATTCACTCTATTTTAATGGAATATTGATCTGTTGCTTGGGAATACACATTTTAATTTAAAAACTCGAAATTTGTAAGTGCATTCAAAATACAGACAACACAAATATTGTATCCAGTGTTACATGGCAGTCACCGAAGAAGCTTATTGTTATCAACTTGAAAATGATTAATCGGAATTGATAGAATGCCCGAGCAAACATTCGGTGCACCTTCTGTGAGCATGTTTTCTGATGAGCGTACACAGTACATTCCTAATTCAACTTTTCACAAATCTCTGGGATCTCACTGCAAATAAACTGAAAATTGACACGGATAAAAACTACTTCGACTTCTGAATTCCTGAGAATTAATGGCTACTTGACGTTTATCATCAGTTTATGTGAATAGGATCATTCCTTTCCAATTACCAATCCATCTGAGATTCCTCTGCATCCAATAACAATTTACGCTCACAGATAACATAAACCGAAGAGAGATTGTAATTTCAGTCATCACAGTCGGAAAAGACAATTATGAACTAACACGAGCCGAAAAGTCTTAGATAAATAGTTGTCTTGATGTTAGTTGCAGTACTGAAAACACTCTCAGTGATGCAAAACATTGATCTTTCACTTCGCCGCATTTGGCAAAGATGAACTACATACTGATCTTCCTTATTTAATGCAAAAACCTCTGAAAATTCTTGTCAGGGAGAGGTGATCCACGACATGTTTGGAATTTCAAGAAAAACGCAACTTTATATTTTTTTTTACCTTTCGCTCTGGAATGACTTCTTCCACTCCAGTTGGGTGCCACGCAACACGTATGTGCCCTTTCTTCATACGGCCACCATCTTCTGCATCCGAATTCTCATCACTACTGACAAGCTCTGAATTTTCCAAAACCATGCCAAACTCTATGTTGCCCTTCTTATTAACTCTATAAACTTCATCCTCATAGAAATACTGGTGCTCCGCAGCCATGATGGTCTTCACTCCGTACTCACTGACAGGAAATTAACTGATCGAACCAAATACAAGACACTGTTGACGCGATTTGCAAACGGTTATACCATTATAAAACCAAAAAGTATAATTTCCTCCCCAACCTTACTTAGCTCAAAACAATTAATACAGGCAAATAAACATTCTTTTGATGAAAGGAGCTATGACAAATGCAAAACGACTGTACAGCCAAAGATCTGTCGATTTGTAATTAAATCTCTGTGGTTATTAAAATAAATGCAAAACTAACTACCAATAAAATGTGTCCCTTAACACCTTAAAATATGTTTGGACGCAAGTACAATAACAGCTTCTAATTTTAATGTCAATGCCGGAAATGCATTTGTCTCTAAAACTTGCAATTTGTGCCAAAGATTACAACCAACAAATTCACGAAACAATGTAATCGAGTATAATGAATGCGTGTTAAATCCCTAAGCTGGACGCCACTATTAAATCGAAACGATTCCTTCGCAGTTTGGGCTACATCCCCACGTATCTTTGAACTACTGTAAACCTAGACAATGAAATTATCTCAGATAGTACAAGCATGCAGATCCCACGGACGTGCAGGCCCCACGTTCCACATGCGCAAATATCTACGCACAACAAATGTGCGCAGGAAGATCTTACCGTGTGGACAGGAGAGTTGCGCATAAATGAAATGTCGGCAATCCTTGAAGTTGGAGTTGCAGATTTGAGCAAAATTGCTAAAATCTGTGTCAAACAAATGTGAGAGTAGGGTAGCAACTCACATCTGCGTGGACAAAAGATAATTTGTGGATTTTGTACAAAGTGAAATCTAAAATCGTTGATATGCGCGCGTCATGGTGTTAGGGAGTTCATTACTGGAGTTACTAAGCCACACACCTTAATGGGACGTCAGTTTCAAGGATTATAGCGATCGAGATAAGAAAGCACCGGGCTATTATACTTTGATGGATGAAACAAGAGCAATTGACCTTATGACAACAAGGGAAACAATCACGTTAAAAATTCGATGCGGACTTGAATAAAATTGTTTTTCACTCGAAGTTATCCTATGTCATGATATTTCGTGGCAATGACGATAAAATAAAATAAAAGTATTATGTAGACGAGTGCAGTCAGAATATTGCGTTGAATTGATAAAGAAACATCTTGCAGCAGTGTCTTAAGGGACATTGTTGTTCTTACATTTGCATGTCACAACATTTACTACAAAATGGAACGCAAACATACAGTCAGCTACCACAATGTCAAAAGTAAAACTTTTTGTTAGACTATGAATCCCTATCTAGAATTCAGAATGGAGGAGGAGGATGAGGAGCTTAGTGTTTAACGTCCCGCTGACGACGAGTTCATTAGAGACGAAGCGCAAGCTCGGATTGTGGATGGACAGAGAAGAAGATGTGCCATTCCCTTTCAAAGGAACCATCCCAGCGTCTGCCTTAACCGATTTAGAGACATCACAGAAAACTTAGATATTGAATTAAAAAGACTTCTAGAATTCTAAAACGTATTATCTATAAATTTTCACAGCTGATATGTTACATAACTGAGGTACTTCGTTTGCCTTCATGACTCCTTCTTTGGGACAGTGTACATAGTTTTGCATGTGTCAGGTATTATTTTACTCAATGCTTGTATGGACATTGCTGTCGAAAATTCTAAATCTTTCTGTTGCCAGGAATGCCATTGTCGCTGTCAACCGTTAATGTGGTGAAATTATTACCTCATAAAAGTCTTTTGTCGTGTTATACAAGAAGTTACGAGCGTAAATAGATTTTTATCTGTCTCCCATTTCATCAGGCGCCGGGTTCGCTGTGTAATTCGTGAAGTACATTAATATGGCCGGCCGCGGTGGACGAGCGGTTGTAGGCGCTACAGTTCGGAACCGCGCGACCGTTATGGTCGCAGGTTCGAATCCCGCCTCGGGCATGGATGTGTGTGATGTCCTTAGATTAGTTAGGTTTAAGTAGTTCTAAGTTCAAGGGGGCTGATGACCTCGGAAGTTAAGTCCCATAGTGCTCAGAGCCATTTTTAAATTAATATGTGAACACTACCATCGCTTAAGGAGCCACTGTCTAGGCCAATTTAAATCTTTCTTTCCACTTCTGACGCTTTATTAATATCTTAAGTCTAGTTTCGAAGTGGTGTGGACTGAAATATCATTTGCGAGAGTGTAACCACTTGCCACTGAAGCTTCCTAGACCGACAGATGGCAGGCCAGCAGTAATTTGATACTAAGGTCTATATAAGTAACAGATCTTGTTTGATACTGTGTCGTGTGTGATTTATTGCATGAACACACACCTGTGCAGACAAGTCCTTGCCTGACGACCGACCTTAATTAACATGTGTGTATGGGTATATCAAAATAAAAAAGAAAGAGAAGTTGTAATACTAGATTAATATGTAGTTTTTAAAACTTCCAGAAGGAATAAAAACTATAATATGCGGTTAATGAGTCGGTTAGTTAATGATGTAGAAACAAATGAGAGACAGCAGTCATCGCCTTCATATTATCCAAAACATTTGTAAGGTATATAGCACACTCCTAGATCGAAGGGTGCCCATACTCCAGCATAAAGGGGAGGAGTGGACTCCCCGCTATCTCTCAGAGGAAGAAAAAAATATAGTGCAATTAGCTGTTTTTCTTTAAAGCAAATGATTTAAAACTTGGTACTATGCAGGTGTTTAAAAGGGTCGTAACTGAAACTTTTTTTGGCTACTTGCAAGTAGCCATTCAGCTTCAGAGACATTAAAAACACTACATACCCTCAGTTTAACCCCCCCCCCCCCCCATCCCAACCCACACACAAGCTATCGCAGGGGCACCCTTGCTTAGATCGCACAAACGCTTGTGGTTGTCTATGACACATCTTTAGAAGAGAAACTGGACCACTAAGCAACATGGCTTTTTTCCTTATATAATGTATGAAAGCAAGTCAGCAGTCTTTTCAGTAAGGACAACTGTGTGGATAAGTGATTGATCTGTGCTTTAACAAGAGGCATCATGGCCTTGCTGTTGTAGCTGATCAGGGTCTAGTGACCCTAGAGATAAACACGCTCAATTCCTCGCGGCAGCAGTGCGGCATGGGGTCGCAGTGTGCAGATTCTAGTGACTGCTGATGTGGCGACGGCTCGTGTTGCAGAGGAGCACCAGGCGGCGTACTGTTTCACTCAGTACCGTGCCTGTGACCCTCTTCTCCTCGTGAATTCGCTCGTTGCGTTATTAAGGGGGGTAGGACGTCAAACGGACCGACTTGAAGCAGGAGAAGCATCACACGACATTTTAATTTCCAGTGTCTATACTTTTACAAATAAGTTAATAAAACTTTGTCAGCATCACCAGGAAGGATTCAGGATTCACACTCATTGCAGTGGAAGTTTGAAAACAAAACAAAATAATTTTCTTTTTTACGTGTGAAATTTAATTATTTTTTCACTTGCTAATGGCTGCATTTGTTGCTATAGGTACACTTTTCTTCATAAGTTAGAGAGATTCTTCGATGAATTTTGCACAGCATACATACCATACTTACAGCTGTACGAAACTCCAGAATTTATTTAATTTATGAAAAAACGAGCGAGCTGTTATATTTTAAACTTCATGTTTAGGAAAAATACAAATTTTATAGTTCATTATCTTAATTTTTACCACAGTTTTCAATGGATTTGGAAAATTCTAGAGTTTCATACACCTTTAAGTATGGTTTGTATGCTGTGCAAAATTCATCGAAGAATCTCTCTTACTCATGAGTAGAAGTGTACCTATAGCAACAAATGCTGCCATTAGTAAGTGAAAAAAATGATGAAATTTCACATGTAAAAAAAAATTACTTCGTTATGTTTTCGAACTTCCACTGCTATGACTGAATTCTGAATCCTTCCTGGTCATGCTGACAAAGTTTTATGAATTTATTTGTAAAAGTATAGACAGTGCAAATTAAAACGTCCTTTGGTGCCTCTCCTGCTCCAAGTCGGCCCGTTTGACGTCCTACCCCCCTTAATAAGCGGCTACGGTGTAGCCCACACTGTTCCATCCCAGAATCGAACCAGCAACCTTCAGGTTCAGCGTTTCCTGGCGGAGGTCATCAACCAGTAGGTTCACAGGACCCATTTGGTGAGACCACAGTCCCTTCATCCTCACCAGTCACCTGGGTAAGTACCACATGAACTTCTTTCTGGTAACATCTGGGATGGCATCTTCTGTGTTGACCTATTGATGCAGTACCGACATCTTCTTCTGTTGAGCAACGTAGTGACTAAGTCGTTGCAGCGAAGTATGATGTCCGCTGACTAACCGTCAATTCGTCCGTCCAAGCGACGATTCTTCGTCTCCTCCTTCTCCCCTCAAGGGACCCTCCTCATGTCCATTTGTCAGAGGTATTTATTCGGTGTTTTTGCCAATGTCGCGAATTTTCCTGGGCGGCAACTGACTCTTTAGGAGTTGATCTATGCTTCTCATGTTGGGCAGAAACGTGAGTAATGTCGACACTCTCTATGCTGGCATGGTTGGACATCGCCCTGTCGTCCTCCACCACATTGCGAGAAAAATCATGCACGTGAATTCAGTATACTGACAGTTCCTGGAGCATCGATTGCTGATGTGCGAACTGCGCTGGTCATTGTTCTCCTTGAAAGCATATCTGTCTGCTTGGTCATTGATCTGTCGAAGTGCTGACTGATGCTGCACAAACTCCACTGGCCATCAGCCTCCTTGTTCGACTGCTGCCGCTTCCGAGTATTGTAGCTTAATGTGTCAAAGTCTCTAAAATGTTCACTTAACCTATAGTAAGTCTTTACATATTATTCTGTCGGATCTCTGCTTTGAACAACCATAAATAACACATAATTATTATACTCAACCATAAATAACACATAATTATTATAATAATTGATATACACCCTACACTAAGATAGTATGGTAGCATAGCTTGACGAGAAGCGAAATTACACAGGTTCAACCATGTATGATATTCAGCGCTATCGTATGGTTTAACTGGGTTTAACGATGATGACACTGGACTGGATAACATACATATAAAAAGTAAAATTCGTAGAGTAGGAGTATCTATGGTGTGAGTATTCAGATGTGCAGAACAGAGTTTAATCATTGACATACATTATGTCCACAGAGACATGATGTTGGTATGGCATAAAGTTTGGCCTTAAATATTCTGCAGATTTGGAATATCATTATATTGCTAATAAATACAGAACCTTGTACAAGCTTTTCATATGCATATAAATAATTCATATTCGATATTTGGTACTAACTTGGCTCAAAGCTTTGAAAAGTAAGTACAAGGACGCTTGTGACAAGTGTCACAGCTCAGAATTTGGTTGTTATAGGGAAAGTAGTGATAATCAACGCTATTTTTTGGATTTCTACTGCATTTCATGACACTGTCAAGACTCTGTTTTAAGAAATTATTCTTCAGCAGCATTTTGAAATGGGTTCCTGGTACATCAAACTATAAGTGTTCCAAAAACATGACATGTAGCTAATTAGCGAGTATTCTCTTATTTAAACCAGTGTGCCGACTGGTTCCATGCATCACTTGTGCCAGCTTCTCCATCTGAGAGTTGAACTTGCGCTCTACACCCTCAGTTATTTGTTAGATGTTTTTCTAATGTCTGGTTTTCCCCTACAGTTTTTACGCTATATTGCTACCTCTTGTGTAGTGGTCGTCAAACGGTGGCCCACGAGACACATGTGGCCTAAATCAAGTATTCCTGTGGTCAGTTGTTCTCAGTTGTGTTTTAAAATAATGTAGACCTAGAGCCAACAAGCGAATCCAAAAAGTCAACTAAATGTATGACCTTATTGAAATTATAGTATTCCTGTTCAGTAGCAAAATATTCACAGACAGTGTACTATTTTAAAATGTGCTGAATTTTAATTGATGCTGGTGAGTTTGGCCAGGAGCTAAATAAAGCTGGTCGCTCATCTCAGGGGCAGAGACCGAGTGAGGTAGCGCAGGGGTTAGCACAGTGGACTCACATTTGCAAGGACAACGATTCAAATCTGTGTCTGACCGTCTTGACTTAGGTTTTAGGTGATTCCTTCAAAACGCTCTAGGGAAACACTGGGCTGGTTACTTTAGAAACATACCGCCAATTTCCTTTCCTATCTCTGACACAACACTCAAACTTGTACTCTGATTTTGATGATCTCACTGTCAATGGGATGTTAAATCCTAATGTTCCTTCCTTCATGGGCAGAGAGGTATGCACCATAGCCATAGTGGGATAGAGGATATGAGAGGGAAAGCATTTAATGTTAGTCTTCTATTACTGACAAATCTGGAGTGTGTGTGTGTGTGTGTGTGTGTGTGTGTGTGTGTGTGTGTGTGTGTGTTTATGTGTGCATGTGTGTGTGTGTGTGTGTGTGTATGTGTGTGTGTGTGTGTGTGTGTTTGTGTGTGCATGTGTGTGTGTGTGTGTGTGTGTGTGTGTGTGATACTGATCCATACTGATCAGCTGTTATAGTTAGTTAGTGATGCGTCCCATTGATGAATCTCATGGTAACCGTTATGATGTGGAATATGTCAAGTCCATAAGAAATGTACACATGAATTAAGTTATTTTTAAGCTTAAAATTTTTATTACCTACCTCATTCCTTTAAATGTCACAAAATGCATATGTTATACCTATAGATTTATTTATTTCTATTCAAGCATTCGTGAATGGAACAGAAAGAGTTGTCAAGGAGATATGTCAATTTATTTCTGAAACTGTTACTGCTGTCTGTCAGGCATTTTATTTCATCTGGTAATTTGTCAAAAAGCGTTACAACAGCATATTTTATCCCTTTCTGTGCCAAAGATAGGTTAAGTAGAGGACAGTGTAAGTCTTTCTTTCTTCTGGTATTATAATAGTGAATGTCACTGGTGCTTTTAAACTCGTCCATGTTGTTGACAATAAATTTCGTTACTGAATAAAGGTACTGTGAGGCTGTTGAAAGAATTCTTAGCCTTTTAAAGATGCCTTCAAGATGTGCGACCATGTGCCCAACACATTATTCTAACCACTTTCTTCTGAGCAGTGAATACTTTTTGCTTAAGAGTTGAGTTATGCCAAAATATTATTCTGTATGACATCAGAGAGTGTAAGTATGCAAAGTATGTTAGCTTCCTAATGACTACCTCGTCATAATTACAAATTATTCTGGCTGCAAAAGTGGCTGAACTTAGTCGCTTTAGGAGATCCTAAATATGAATTTTCCAATTAAGATTCTCATCTAAATGTACACCCAAAAACTTTGTATGATCTACCCTGGCTACTGACGTCTGTTGATGTGTCATATTGAAGGAACTGTATTCCTTGCAGTAGAAAACTGGATGTACTGCATTCTTTCAAAGTTCAGAGCAAGTCCATTCGCAGAAAACCAATCAATAAATTTTCCAAAGACCATATTTATATCAATTTCTATTGGATTTTCTTCTGCTGTATTAATAATGATGTTTGTATCATCAACAAACAGTGTCAGTTTAGCTTCTTGTTTCAGATAAGAAGGGAGGTCGTTCACACATATCAAGAACAGAAGGGGACCCACGATCGAACCCTAGTGTAATTTCACCCCAGTTAGGTGAGCTGGAAAATTTCCCTAAATCACTTAAACCGTATAAAGAAATTTTTTCTTCCTGTTCTGTAGATATCACTTGAACCACAGAATTGTAATTTCTGTAACATAATGTGATGGTTCATACAATCAAATGCTTTGTATAATGCATAGAAAATTCCTATTGGTGACACTTTACTATTTAAAGACTCTATTATATGGGCAGTGAAATTGTATACTGCTGTATCAGTAGAACAGCATTTTTGAAAGCCAGACTGTGATTTACTAAGTATCCCATTACTGTTGAGATGTCTAACCAGTCTTAAGTACATTAGCTTCTCAACGATTTTTGAAAATGCTGTAAGCAAGGATAGTAATTATTGACATCTGTAGTGTCCCCTTTTTTGTAGAGAGGCTTGACAATGGCATATTTTAACCTGTCTGGGAAAATACCTTGAGTTAGTGATGCATTACAGATATGACTCAGAACATCAGCTGTAACTGCTTCACATTGTCTTAATATCATATTAGAAATGTCATCTGCTCCAACGGAACATTTATTTTTCAAAGATTTGAAGATTTTCTTTGTTTCACAAGGGTTGTTAGATGAAAATTAATCTGACAAGGATTTCAGAAAACTGGCTCTTCCCTGTATTACCTGGATTTTTCTTTTGAACAATTCTCATAAATTTTTTCACCTACACCTAAGAAATGGTTGTTGAATACATTAGCTACTTGTATACTGTTGCTTAAAATGGTCTCATTCTCTTTGATAGTAATACTACCTATCCCAGTGGTTACTTTTCCTGTCTCTCTTCTAACAACATTCTCTATTGATTTTATTTTATTGGCAGCATTGTTAATTTCATCTCTAATATACATATTTTTTTGATTTTCTGACAACTTTTCTCAGTACGTTACAATAATTTTTATAGTGTAAAATTACTTCTGGATCTTTACTAATTCTTGCTGTCTCATACAATTTTATTTTCCTTTCTGAAGACACTTTAACACCTCTAGTAATCCAAGGTTTCTTTGAAAACTGTTTGGTGTTACATTTAGTAATTTTTTGGGGGCAACATTGTTCAGAAAGAGATATAAATTTATCAAGAAATATGTTGCATTTATCATTAGCACTTGGCTCTTTATATACATCTCCCCAGTTAACATTTCTAAAACGTTCTCTGAAGTGCTCTATAGATACCGGGTTGACCACTCTTACTCTTTTACTTAATGGTTTCTGCACTGTACACCCTGATAGGTTTCATAAGTTAATCAATTGTGTATCATGGTCTAATACTATAGTATACAGGTAAACTTCAAACATGGATTTGTGAATGCACGCTACAAAGACAGTCATCTTCAAATGTGGTACATCTGTGTAGCATGGAAAATTAAATTAAATTAAGGCTGTTGTAACGCAATGCAAGGAGTAGAAGAAAAGTGACATTCAAAACATTTTGTAAACATTCATGAATTTCTCTCATAATGCTTTTAAATACATTAAATACATTTGCTATTATTCATCAATTAATCATCTATTCTCACAGACAATGCAACAATACTTTGTCAGGCATATACAGTGTCACATCTATGGGGTCAGAGGGTGGCAGCAATCTGAAACAGAGAACATCAACATGAAATATTCCAAACTGTGCCGAATTTTAACGATTAGTACTTGAGGCCAACTTATCGCGCCCTTACTACAGCTAGTCTGTTGTAGGCTCATAAGATAGTAATTTATTTAGGTTACGAGTTAATAATAACTTGGTATGTCCCACAATGTCAGTATTGGCTCTTGAGCAGAAAAGCTCAACGATCACTGCCCTACTACCACGAAAATTATTCCCTGATATCATATCCCCACCAGGTGGTTCTGTTAAGGACTGATCACCCTGTACTTTCAGACATTAATAAGACATCTGAAAGACAGCATGAGTAATACTGAAATATCTGTGTAGTAGACCATAGTTACAAAACACTAACTTGGATTATCTACAGAAGAATTGTGCAAGTGACATTAGATGAGCTGGGCGAAGATAGGTTTGTGCTCCATGGTAATGTAGAAACGCGTGAGGTATGGTCAGAAAAAGAAAAATCAACATTTATAGCGTTCACACATACAGAAATAGTTTTTAACAACATTAATTGGAATACCTATCTGGAATTTCGTCAGGGACAAAATATAGAAACCAGACTGCAGTTGTAAAACTGAAAGGCTTGGAAACGGAGGTAGCATTGGAGAAGGGAAAAAGACAGGGTTCTAACTTACCCTCAGTCTGTCATTCAATTTGCAATTTTGTGCAAGGAGAGATGAGTGACTTTTGTGATCTCGTACCGATACCCTCTCTGATCAAAAGCATCCAGACAGCCCTAAGTAATGTCGAATTGACCACCAGATGCCACAAGAGATGAACCTGCCTTTATAAAAGGAGACCGGTAGGATTATATTGCCAGTATAGAATCAGTAAAGGCAGAATGAGTCAGTCAGAAGAGCTCAGTGACTTCAGAAGTGGACTATTTGCTGGTTACTGGATGTTGCTTGAGTAAAAAATCCATCAATTATAGTTCAACCCCTCCAAAGCTGCCCGTATCTACTGCTGATGACATGATTGTGAAGTGGAAACGTAAAAGAACAACCACAGCTAAACCAAGACCAAGACCAATCTCCCTCTGAACCCTCCCCTGCACTCACTCACCTGGGAGCTGGCAGGAAAATCTCAATCTGTACTGAGCTGCCGGTGTGAAAAGATGTAGGGTATCTTTAATTACTCTATTTTGGGTATTACAGGTGTTATCCTGTTGGAAGAAGTTTCTAATACCGTTCGAAATTGGTGGAAAAAGCTCAGGAATGTGAAAGTATTAACCTTTCCAGCAACTACATTCCCTAATTATGTAATTACAATGCTACAGACCTTATTTCATCGTTTTTGGGATATGTAAGTGTTATCCTGTTGGAAAATGCTCAATTTTCCCCTGCACATGTGCGTTCACTTTGATGCATGGTCTAGGTCATTATACAGCTATCAACATTTATATGCATAACTACAAATCAAATAAGATCCAATAGACATGACAAAGATCGTGAAACACTGAAGAAATTGGCACTGCAACACATCTATCGATAGTAAAAAAACTCGCCTCAACACTGCTAAACTTCAACTACAGATCATATAATGATTCTTGAAATACTGCAGAAAATGGCACCCCAACACAGCTGTCGATCATAAGAGATCTTATCTAGACGCTGCTAAACTTCACCTACAGATCACATAAAGATTTGCAGTAACTTGACTCCTATCTTCACAGAAGCAGAAGTAAAGCTGTGAGGACGGGGCGTGAGTCGTTCTTGGGTATCTCAGTTGGCAGAGCAAATGCCTGCAAAAGGCAAAGATCCTGAGTTTATGTCTCGATCTAGTACCAAGTTTTAATCTACCAAGATATTTATCTGGTTTAACAAATTGAACAGGTGGCTAGTTTAACTACAGATGTCTACAGGCTTAAATTTTGTAAAAGTTTCATTCGTTCTCAGTAACTTATTTTCTCAAAATTGTCTTCTATCATGAGTGTAAAGTGCTTAAGTTTCCTTGAATTGTTAATCGCAGGCTGTGGCGTCATATTGTATTGGGTGGGGTTGCTAATTTGTGAAGTAAATATAGGCTCTTCAGAGGTTTTGCAGCATCTGCCATAGGTATAGGAAGTTAGAGCAACAAGAGAAGACGATTGCTGACCTTCTGGTCAAATAAGATAACACTAGGGAAGATATGGGGAGATTTAAGAGGAAGGACGGTAAAGAGATTTGAAAAGTGGCAACCGTTAACGGATGAAACAGGCATAAGATATCTTCCAATAGTGGAAATAGATGAGCAGAGGGTTATGATCCTGACTAGACACATATAAACTTGCAATTGAATGTGATATCAGTCAGTGTTCAGTGCAAAACGCACTTTTCTTATGCCCTCCTTCGTGTTATCATAGACTGCACATAATTTTACACATTTGTACTGGAGATGCAAGCTGTATGACGGGACTGTTCGTATTATGCCACATCAGTACACGACACTGGATTCTGCAATTGTTCACCTACCTAGCATCTTCGTAAGATGTTTTTGTCCCGGCACAGAAGTAGCACTTAGTTTGCAGTTCCGTTGTTTCTGAGATGCGGTTAAATAAAATTTGTGTGAGGTCTGACCAAGGCTCGCTATACTAATAAATGAGTACCCAATGTTAACTTTGATGACAATGACATTTTAAATTATACTCTCAACAGATAACGCTATAAACAGTTAAGGTGAGATGTGTAAAACGTACACCTACAAAGTAATACATAAATTCAATAAAATATATGACACTTATAATCCTGGTACAATATCTATATTGTATAAATCGCAGTTACAAATCGAATTACACAGCGACTATTAAGCTGGGGCCATTTCCCATGGGAATGGGTACTCATTGGAACATCTGCTGACCGCAGCTCACTCCACACTTCTGTCAAACATCAGATAATAAATTCATTCTCAATTACAAATTGCTGGTTAATGTTGAATATTATGCCTCCTAAAGCCAAAAACACTACATATTCCCTCACTTGTGAGAGAGCCTATATTGGAATGTTCTTGTAGACAACAGACAGTTTTGAAATGAGTTCTACTTAAAGCATTAAAAATGAAAGTAATAATCAAAGTCATTTCAATAGCAGTGTTATCATAATGAGAGTCAGCCCCTAACTGAACTCCAAAGTTAATTTGTAAAATCCTTCAACTGAATGAGCAATGTTAGGAAACATTAATATCTAGGGCTAGGGTTTTTATGATAGAATATAACCCATATTTTTCGATAAGACATGTGTTTCTTCAACAAAATCAGACAATAGAAAATCTAGGATGGAATCTAACAATATTATGAAAAGGGTAGTTGCATCTCAGTGGAGATGCAGTGCAGCTGATAGGCACAACTGAAATACTATAGGAAAGTGAGCTTTCCTCCAACAAGGCCTTCTTCGAAATTACAAAGAAGGCCTTGCTGGCTGAAAGCCGACACTCTTTTTGTAGTGTCTATCTGCGACTCAGCATCTCTGCTATATGGTGAGTAGCGACTATCCTTTCCATTATATGTTTTTTCAACACATATAAATGCTTGTCATGAAAAAACTAAATGGAATGTGTTAAGACATACTTATGAATTTATAGCCATTTCCCACTGACTAATGTGTCGTAACCAAGTAATGTCAACAGTGTTGACATACTGTCTCTGTCTCAAATAGTATAGCGGATTTCATCTGCTAGTAGTAGCAAGTAGCTGAACAGTACTTTAGTCGTGTGAGTAATAAGAAGGCCAAGAGGCTATTGAATTAATAGTTAGTTCACCTGGCCACTGATTCATTAGACAGCAGAACAAGTGGCAATGGATGCACTTGTCTGTAAGTAAGGCACTAAGTGTAGTGCCTTTAATAGTGATTAGAAAAAGAAGCCAGGTGACTCTTGTTCTTGATAGTAGGAAGCCCTTGTGTATTAGGACAGAATCATAGTGAAAGCGGTTTTGGCCGATGAATGTGTCTTAATAGGTATGTTGGTAAGCTAACTCACACATAAATATGTCCAATGACAAATAAACTTGTTTGAAAGAGTTCAAATCAACTTGCTACTTTATCGGATCACCATTCCTGTGAGAGATACTTCTCTGCTCGCCTGCACTGACACTAAAGAACCAAGGACATTCTAATCCCCCTCGTCTTCACTATAAATGTTAACTAGGGGAAATCATGTTGATGGTGTGGTTTTTAGTCCAGAGACTGATTTGATGCAACTCTCCATGCTACCCTATCCTGTGCAGGCTTCTTCATGTCCAAGTAACTACTGCACCCTACATCCTTCTGAATCTGCTTCGTGTATTCATCTCTTGGTCTCCCTCTACGATTTTTACCCTCCACACTGCCCTCCAAAACGAACTTTGTGATCCCTTGATGCCTCAGAACATGTGCTACCAACTGATCCCTTCTTCTAGTCAAGTTGTGCCAAAAATTCCTATTCTCCCCAGTTCTATTCAGTACGTCCTCATTAATTACATGATCTACCCATCTAATCTTCAGCATTCTTCTGTAGCACCAAATTTTGAAAGCTTCTATTCTCTTCTTTTCTAAACTATTTATCTCCTTGTTTCACATCCATACATGGCTACACTCCATACAAATACTTTCACAAAAGACTTCCTGTCACTTAAATCTATACTCGATATTAACAAATTTCTGTCCTTCAGAAACGCTTTCCTTGCCATTACCAGTCTACATTTTATATCCTCTCTACTTCGACCATCATCAGTTATTTTGCTCCCCCAATAGCAAAACTCATTTACTACTTTAAGCATCTCATTTCCTAATCTAATTCCCTCAGCAGCACCCGATTTAATTCGACTACATTCCATTATCCTCGTTTTGCTTCTGTTGATGTTCATCTTATGTCTTCCTTTCAAGACACTCTCCATTCCGTTCAGCTGCTCTTCCAGGTTTTTCCTGTCTCTGACAGAATTACAATGTCATCGGCAAACCTAAACGTGTTTATTTCTTCTCCACGGATTTTCATTCCTACTCCAAATTTTTCTTTTATTTCATTTACTGCTTGCTCAATATATAGATAGAATATCATCGGGGAAAGGCTACAACGCTGTCTCACTCCCTTCCCAATCACTGCTGCCCTTTCATGCCCTCACCTCTTGTAACTGCCATTGGTTTCTGTACAAACTGTAAATAGCGTTTCGCTCCCTGTATTTGACCCCTGCCACCTTCAGAATTTGAAAGAGAGTATTCCAGTCAACATTATCAAAAGCTTTCTCTAAGTCTACAGGTGCTAGAAACGTAGGTTTGCCTTTCCTTAATCTATCTTCTATGATAAGCCGTAGGGTCAGTACTGCCCCACGTGTTCGACCTTTCCCAAGGTTGAGTACTACCAGTTTTTCCATTCATCTGTAAAGAATTCGTGTCAGTATTTGACAGCCGTGACTTACTAAACTGATAGTTCGGTAATTTTCACATTGTAATATCTCTTTATATTCGATGAATTATTCAGATACAATTCTACCCTTGAATGCCGTTTACTAATTTTCTATCTTCATACTCGCGGAATCCATGCGAAAAGTAGCTCATACAATAGCTATGCCATGAGCGCATAGGAGGAAAAATTACAGTGGCGCCAGTGTGACAGGACTCTCTTGGATTGTTATATAATATATGTATTTTTTTGTTTCATGAAAACCAACGAGAACGAGAGGTAACTAATCTGAAGAGAGATTGCTGATACCAAGAAACTATTTCAACTATTGGACAACACCAAGACTACAGAACAAGGCCAGAGAAATCTAATTTTTTTTCCTGTAGTTAAAATAGTTTGAAATCAATTTAGAAAGAACTTTTTTCCAGATAGTAGTTAGATTGTAGAACTGTATATTGTGTGATTTTCGTATCTGAGCAGTGAACTTTATACCATCTGTGAAGTAATTAGAAAGTTAAGTGTGTCTACGACAGTAAATTTGAAACTGTATTTAGTGACTGGAACCTGATATTGACAGTTATTTAATGGTATTGACTAGAGCGGCATTTAAAATGTCATTGAATCAGCAACGAGACATGCAACAGCCTTCAGCTGTTTGCACAGAAGCAGAGGCCACGGATAGTAATTCTGAGACTGTTGTGGCTAGCGGTAGCAATATAAATAATCCCGCTGGTTCAGAAGACATTCATACAACAGCTGATCAGACTGTTGTTGACACATTAGTTGTTATTATGCAACAGTTGTCTCTATTAGCCGAAGGCCAAGCGGAGGTGAAACGAGACTTATCCGTTATACAAAATGAATTCAAAAATCAACTAGCCGAAAATCAAACAGAATTACAAAATCAGTTAAGAGCAACTTTTACCGAATTAGATCAGAGATTAAATACCCAGACACAGGAAATAAAGGAACAGGCAGAAAGGACCGAACAGAATCTTATTGCTCGAATTGAGCAGGTCCGCCAACAATGCCAAGAAAACAATAGTAAATTAAAAGCGGAACTAACCGAATATGTATCCGTCAAAATTGACACGATACAAAAACAAGTAGAACTGTTTCCTCAAGTAATACAAGCTCAAGAGGACATACAGTGTTCCGTAGCTATGATACCAGAAATAACAGAATCCCAAGATAATCTAAAGAAGCAATTTGACGAAGTGAAGGAAAAACAGGAGACAGTGGAACATAGAATGAATGTACTTGCGGGAAAGTTTTCAGAAATGACATTAGAGCGGCAAACTTCTCCTTCGGAAACCATAGAAGAAACTGTGAAAGTAGCTTTACAGTCCATTTCAGAGAGTTCCGAGGATAATTTTTTTAACAAAGGGTTAAAGGAAGTTCGAGAACAACTTGGCGAAGATTTCTCGCGTTGGAAAGAAAATATCGAAAGATCACTAAATCTCTCGCAGGAGGATTTAGAAACACCGAGAAGTAGGAAACAAAACTCTCAATCTGTGCGTGACATTCCGTCCATGTCAAGATCCGATGTAGACAGAACTGGAACGTCACAAGTAAGATTCGATATAACGGATAGCCACAGGGAAAAGTACGAACAGGATGATTTTTGGAATCGTAGTAGCGTTGAGGAGAAGATGATTAAACAGAGACAATTTCAAATCTTTAACCCTGACAAAAAGAATGTTCATCCTGTAGTCTTTATTCGAAGTTTCAATGGTCTATTTCCACGATCTTGGACAGAATGGCAAAAGATTAGTTTTGTATCTGGATATATACAAGGAACAGGAGCATTGTGGGCATCCGAACAAACATCTTCTTGTAAATGTTACAAAGAATTTGAGCAGGCTTTTCTAGCAAAATATTGGTCTGCTGGAGTACAAGAAAGACTTAGGCAGGAAGTATTATATCCTGAGCCTTTCTCATTTTCTAGAGGATCTCTAAAGAGATATTTTGAGAAATACATTAATAAATCTTTGTATTGGGATGTACCGATTCCTTTGTCGGATATACTTAGAATACTCAAGTCCAGACTACCCACCAGTATAAGGAATCAGCTGTTATATGTAAATGATAAGGATATAGACTCATTTATGACTACGCTTGATCGTATTGATATAATTGAGGAGGACAATAAAAGGGCAAGAGAAATGTCATATCAAAGAAGAGCAATAGAAGCGAATCCGAGCTGCAACTCGAGTGGGAATGGCAGTAATGGTAGCAGTAACAATAATCATAACCAACTACACTCTCCGAGGAGACTTAGCAATGGACAAAATGCAAACAATAATTATTATCATAATGTAAACTTTAGTAATGGTGCAGCGAGGGGCTATTTTAGGAACAATAGTGATTTTAATCGGTATAATCCAATGTATGGCAACACAGGACAGTTCTACCAACAGCAGCAAAACAACAACAATAATTACACGAATCAAGCAAGGCAATATAGTCAGAATTCACCACAACAACCGATAATCACTGAAGTAGCTGAAGAGACAAATACCAATCAGACCAATAATCAGTCAAACTAAACATGACCGCATCGTGCCCCGGAGGAGCGGTCAGGGGATCTGTTAGGGGCGAAACAGTAAAATTACAATTGTTAAGATATAATGATGGTGAGCTGTTGACTGAAGAGTTAACAAAGGATTTAATAACGTGTCATAATGACAGATCGAGTGTTACGGTATCGGAAGTATGTGTTGAAATAGAGGAAGTTCCAACGAATGTGATATTGGACACCGCCGCTTCCGCCAATGTCATCTCAGGCGCTCTTTTTCGGAGAATTATTAGGAAGAAGAAGGTACCAATTTTGCCAGTACAGAACTGCAAAATCATCGGAGCTGTTGGAGCACGCTCTCCCAATGTCAAAATACAAACACAATTAGAGATGAAAATGGGAAATGTAGCAATAAAATGCACGTTCCTTGTAGTGGAGAAGTTATTAGTGGACTGTATTCTTGGTATTGGGAGTATGCAGCAGTACGATTGTCAGATTGATTTTTTGGAAGGAATAGTTAAATTTAGATTAAATGGAGAAGAGATAGCACTAGATTTAAATAGAAAGGAAACTGTGCATGAGAAATATTGTCGCGGTGCCATAATTCAACTAATTGACGCTACAAAAGGTCGTTGGAAGGAGCTTTCAAAGGATTTGATACAACAGGAGGACTTTAACCAAACAACAATGATAAAAGCTAGTGAATCAAATCAGCTTACCGGAGAACAAAGGCAGCAGCTTCATTATTTGTTAGAGGCATATGAAGAGATTTTTGATGAGAAACCAGGAATTATTAAAGGATATATTTGTCACCTACAAGTGAAGCCACATCAGACTTACTGTTACACGCACTATCTGATCCCCTGGCGTTTAAAACAATCCGTTCAAAGGGAGATAAATAGAATGTTAGAATGGAACTTGATTGAGCCATCAACTAATCAGATTGAAAAGAACTTCTGGATAAACCATCTGCCAAAGTATGAAGACCAGAATTTAAAATGGGAGGAAAAGATTCGACTCGCGCTTGTCAATTTAACTAAAAAGGCAATACAACGGAAATTGACATATGAAAAACGGATTCACCGGATTCAGACGTTTCATCTTGGAGAAAAGGTTTTATTGAGGCGACACATCCATTCCTCGAACTGATGAAGAACATAAAGAAATGGAATCTTATTTATACTGGACCATATGTTATTGTAAATATACCAAATCCTGGATCATACTTGTTGGCATATCCCGAATCGAAAAGAATAAAGGGATTATTCCCGCATAATGATATTAAGAAATTTAGTGAAGGATCGTAGATCTGTGATACCAAATATGGAGAAGAATTTAGTGTGGAATTTGACTATGAATCGAATGTGTATATAAATATCAAGAAGTTTATGTTGTCTAGAGGTTAAGAGACTCTTGTGATAGGTTAAGAGACAGTGAGATTACTCCAGTGATAGGTTAAGAGACAGTGAGATTGCTCCTGTGATCGGTTAAGAGACAGTGAGATTGCTCCTGTGATAGATTAAGAGGCAGTGAGATTACTCCTGTGATAGGTTAAGAGACAGTGAGATTACTCTTGTGATAGTTTAGCACAAAAATTTTAAGATAGGTAGAAGAATTTGTTAATTACTAGTGTTTGTAAGTGTGGACTATGAGCAGAAGCCACAGTGATATACAATGAAAGGGCATCTACATTTCCTCAAGACACGGCACTTATGTGAGAATTGCGTGTGAAACTTGAACAGTGTGGGATATGTAGGTAAATACGCTGTGTGTATGATGTGCGCTGTTCGCGCAAGAAAACAAATGAACTGTGAAATGATGCAACAGTCGATAATGTCACTGTTGCAAACAATTGAAGAAACTCCCTGGTTGCGCGAGAGAAAATTATTATAATATTTAGATTTTTTCATTATGCCTTCTTTACCAGGAGAACTAATTTAAGAATTTTAATTAACTTTTGAAGAATAGCAGTTTGTGTGTTTCATGTTATGGACATAATTGTTGAAATATATTTCCATAAATGTTCATGAGAGGATGAAGAAGATTCTGCGATTGGATGATTTGTTAAATGAACATACGTCATCATTAATGATATTTATTTGCAAGTGGATCTATAAATCAATTAATTATAAGAATAATGAAAATTTTTCAAATTATTCCTTTTGTGGAGTCAGTGTCATATGCCTATGTTTAAAATTTTTCATCAGGTGAAAACTTAAATTTTATCCATAATTTTGTAATTGAAAGCAAACCTCGGACAGATCCAATGCTCTACTTCCACCTGCACTATAACAAAACGAAGATTAGATAAAAAAAATTTTGAGAGGAATACATTCGATATGAGCTACAACAAAATTTAATTGCCCACAGTCTATTTGGCAATGTTGTGGACAATCAACAGTTGTAATGCAAAACAACTTTGGTATTGAGGACTACAAAAAAATTCGTGACTGTCAGGACTGATGGATGTTCCAGTCTAGTACAGATGGAAGAATATAAGAATCCACTCCGATTTTGAGTTCAACGATGAAATATGGACTTCATTGCCTTAATCCACTCTCTTCCAGGGATTTATTTAGTCAGAACCTTTTCTTATTCCATTTTAAACCTGTTTCATGTTCACGTCCCTGACCATCTGTTCCTGAGATCATCTTCCTGTTTCTACGGCACGTTACCAGCTTCTATCCTGTTCCATAAGCCATCGCCTGTCCTCCGTGCCGCGTCCACCAAACGCTGTACGCCGCCTACCCGGTGTCCGTACCCAGTGTTCCTGTTCCATCGACTTCACAACGAGATCGCCGGCTACATCGTCGAAAGAAGAATTTTGAAAATTTTTTTTTGAGCAATATTGTAAATTTTTTTTTGGCTATGAGGCACTTTTCCTTCGATCTAATCTATAGAGCTTCTATATATTTCAAAATTACTGGATTTAGGCTTTCCTATCTTCTTTAATACCTGAGCTGGGGTCTATTCTTCCGGGTTTTCCAGGGTTTCCCTGTGAAGGCCAGTTCCCAAATGGGTAGACCTTTTTCGTAATTACACCAATCTACATCTTCCCTGGTTATGTACTCGAGATGCGGGTATACCCCGGTACATGTAAAAGCTACAGCTTAGGTATTCCCGTAACTTATTGTCTTACCATGTTACCCATACTCTCTACAGTAAAATTCTACTAATTCAAAATATTCCTCTTTTGAATAAACAACCCAACAAATTTTTTCTGTTAGCTCGCAAAGTGTATTATCATTAACTTTGCTCGCTGCGAGGGGCAATTGTAATATCTCTTTATATTCGATGAATTATTCTGATACAATTCTACCCTTGAATGACGTTTACAAATTTTCTATCTTCATACTCGCAGAATCCATGCGAAAAGTAGTTCATACAATAGCTATGCCATGAGCGCATAAGTATTCTTTGTAGACCTCTCTCTGGTAGTTGTTAAAAAAGAAAAAAAAAAAAAAAAAAAAAGAACGGGAGCTTCTGAGATTGTCTTCGTGCCGATTAGCCAGAGCTTGGTTTAGAAGAACTGTAATCTGATTATTGAGATTTATCACAGAAGATAACTGATACGAACTGTACGATTAAAAGGAAATATATATAGATGGCTTCTTCAAATAAAAGGTGTGTATTTTAAATTTGAGAATTAATGATATTTATCGATATATTGCGTAGTTGTTAATCAGAAGGGACTTCCGAAAGACTGGATACGAACCTGCACTTAATAATCCAAGAGCTCCATTGCTTCTTCGGAAGGTTAAACTTCATCAAAGCCAAATATCCGCTTGATCTGAGGTTTCCCGACTGATTATACAACGCTCCCAAAAATAGCGAGGCATTTTATTTGTACAGATTAGCAGACTGCCACAAAGCACGAGCCTGCAGAGAAGAAGAATCATCGCCTGATTTCATTATAACAAGTAAAATTTCAGAATCATTTTGAGTGACTGAGCTATGACTGTGTTTCCTATCATGAATGATTGATTGCTCGAACGAATTGAAAACTACAGAATTACGTAGAAAAGATAAGGAGAAAAAATTACAACATCTGTCAACACCTTCTTTATTTGGGATTGGAATTATTATATTCTCCTTGAATTCTGTACATATTTCGCCTGTCTCATAGATCTTGCTCACCATATGACAAGAGTTTTGTCAGAGCTGGCTCTCCCAAGACTACTAGTAGCTCTAATGGAATGTTGTCTACTCCCAGGGCCTTGTTTTGACTTAGGTCTCTCAGTGGTCTGTCAAATTCTTCACACAGTGTCATATCTCCCATTTCAGCTTCATCTATGTCCTCTTCCATATCCATAATATTGACCTTGAGTACATCGCCCTAGTACAGACCCTGCATATACTCCTCCCACTTTTCTGCTTTCCCTTCTTAGCTCAGAATTGGTTTTCCATCAGAGCTCTTGATATTCACACAAGTGGTTCTCTTTTCTCCAAAGGTCTCTTTAATTTTCCTGCAGGCAGTATCTGTGTTTCACCTAGTGATACATGCCTCTGCATCCTTACATTTGTCCTCTAGCCATCCCTGCTTAACCATTTTGCACTTCCTGCCGATCTCATTTTTGAGACGTTTGTGTTCCTCTTTGCCTGCTTCATTTACTGCATTTTTATATTTTCTCCTTTAATCTATTAAATTCAATTTCTCTTCTGTTACCTAAGGATTTCTACCAGCCCTCGTCTTTTTAACTACTTGATCCTCTGCTGCCTTCACTATTTCATCTCTCAAAGCTATCCATAATTCTTCTACTGTATTTCTTTCCCCTGTTCTTGTCAATCGTTTCCTAATGCTCTCTCTGAAACTCTCTACGACCTCTGGTTCTTTCAGTTTATCCAGATCCGATGCGGTGGAGTGGGGTCGATCGCCTGTGTTGTTAACACTATCTTTCAGTCCACCTACCTCGATACGATTCTTGCCAATGTCGCTTCACTCTATGGTAGCAAACAAGTGCTAGACAGTGTAAAGCAGTGTAGATGAAACCACTGCCTAATACCTACCACACAGAGACCGCGTAACTCTAGTTGAAAGTCAGTTCCTGAAAGTTCATGATTAAAAAAATCGGGCGTTCAGTATATTCAGTCTACTTGCAGAAATGCGTTTAAAATTAGATTAACTCTGTTTTTTATTTACATTGATAGACTTGAAATGACTATCAAGTCGGTATTTAATACGGTGAAACGTTATCATTGAAAGTTCGCTGCCTGTTAACAAATATTCACTCGAAAAAGCAGCCAGAATTGTAGCAAGTCCGACCTGACTAATTTTGACGTTCTACCAGTCACAATTACTCGCGAGTTAAACATTCGTTCGTTTCAGTGGTTCGCCAAAACATTCCGTACAGAGCATGAAACACGCCATGCGGAGTTGTTACTATGATCAGAAAGTACACACTCCGCATCTCTCAAACTATTTAACTTAGAAACACCAAACTTTCATTAAAATATTCGTAACTCCAGTCGCTTCAGTCACGATATGTTTGAATCAAAATTAGCTCACTATTTCCTCATCCTATAGTGTATTTTTAAGGAGCGATCTAACATCGCATTATCCAAAGGCCAGCTAGCAAGCGACTCTCTTGAGGTACTCTCCTCTCTGCTCGCCCCTCTATTCGCGCGGGAACAGCTTAATTCTGATTGGCTGTTGATCTAAACGGACAATTAGAACGTTCCTTCCTGGTCATTCTCGCGGCAAATATTGCCTTATCCAATCACTAATTTAATAGTAGCTAATGTCACCAAAACTTCAGTTTCTTGTATTATGTTTAATCAAAATAAGCAAAGTGTGAAATATTCTTCAAATTGATAAATAAACTTATTCCACCTCTAACTTCGATTCTGCTGCTTTCATACACAAGCATGCTCACACAGACATACGTCACCTGAATCATGGCTGCAACATAACTTTCCCGAAGTTCGTTTGTACGAGGTTTTACGTAAAATGAAATGTTAAATTTTAACGCATGTGCCACATACACTCTCTCAATCATTCTCACGCACTCACATAACAAATGATAATCAACTAATAATTTTGAACGATTTTTGTATTTTGTAATACAAAGTGACTAAAGTTTTAAAAAGAAAATTCTAATTAATTGATTTTTACGCACAGACAATCTTGTAATAGCTTCAAATGATAATGAAATTGAATATGTTATAGTTCCTAAGTTGGTTTTGAAAATCTAGCGTAGGTTTTAAGACTTTTAGGGAATTCTAGTTATGCCCGAAACTATAATAAATAAAAATCTGAAATTTTGACAGCATCATTCCATTAATAACAAAAGGCTGTGTACAAAATTTGAACAAAATCGGATAATAACTAACATAGATTATTTAGATTCGTTGAGGGTATGAACCTTTGTATCGACAGAATGTACACTATGCAGTTCTCACGGCAGGCAGCGTCAGCTGTGCTGTGAGCAGAGTGAAAAAAAAAAGAAATCATAGCCATCCTGCAGCCACCTTACTAGACCGTTGCGTGCCTTGCTGCAACGAGTGTTATCTCGTAATAACTTGCTGCGTTACAAACTCCCTACGAACCTAAAATTACTTTTAAGAGCATTTAAGGTCCCTATAGCAGCAATGTTATTACTGAATTCTTTAACGGAACCGACAAATTTAACTACAGGGTTTTTAATGAAAATTGTACCTACTTACATTTTTTTCAGATGAACGAAATATCAAAAATACATTACAGTTTTTACGATGTTACATCAGACTTCAAAGGCTTGAACTTGATAGCGAATAATAAAATTGATTTACAAAATTTTCCTTTTTCTTCAGAAAAAATTTTTTCGTATATAATTCCACATTTTAACGTTTTGCAAAAAAAAAAGGACAATACTTATTAAACCATTTACATTAGTAAATATTCAAGTTTTCCTCGAAATCAAATTTTACTTTAAACAATTACGTTACAAATTTCTATACCTTTTTGAAATGAAATGAACCACTTAATGCTGTTTACAGTTGCTATGTTGGCGTTCATGAAACCCGATATATTATTATGTAAAAGATTGGACTTGATTAGTGTTATTCTACAAAATTTTCGAGCAGCTTTAATCATCGCTGTGGATAAAATGTTCCTTTCGTTATATTATTACAATGAAATTTTCTTCACTTATTCTTAACCTTCTCGCATTGGGGAGCGTCTTTTTTACGTACTTTAGCAAGAAAACATTTATTTTCTGTAGCAACACTGGGGTAGAACATTATTCTTTCTCACACTTACACTTTGGTTACTTTAAAGGCACTTCACTGTGATACAGCGTCGTCATCTGTCCTAGACCTGTTTTCTTATAGTCTCTATCAGGTTTTTCAAAATTTCGTACCTGTAAAATGCAGTACATCTAAACCACCATTCTCAATTTCTGCACCCTAACTTTACAGATAAACAAGTATCATATTTCGTATTTTTGTTCTCAAATCTAAAGGGGAAACTTTGCGAGGAACCTTCCAGAATTTTAGTGTACTCGAAATTTACTGCTTTTTTCACGAAACTCTTTTCCAAGAAAACTCAATATGATTGAGATTCAACAAGTTTAATCAAATAGTCATACACAGTACTAATTATTTTCAGTAAATAATGAATTAACCATTATTCAAAAATAACAACAGTACCCAAATCATTATGTGCATTTTATAGTGGGAGAATTCCTAAGCATGTTCCTGCTGAAAGCAATGCTTATTACTATGTAAACAATATAAAAAAACCTGTTTTTTCTGAAATTTACAAACATTTTCTTTAACTTTTCTTTTCACAAAAAATATTTACCTTACAATTACCATTTAATGCCTCATGACTTTACATAAAACAAGCTATTGTACACAGAATGCAAAATTACTGGAAATGTTGAAAATATTTACACCAATAAACATCAGATACATAATATATTTACTTGCTTCTACCAGGCACTTTCCATATACCTCTTACCAGAAACATCTTCCAACATCATTTCTACATGTTCTGAAAATGGCTTAGAAATCACATATTCTACATCTTCATCTACATCTACACTTCGCAAGCCACCCAACGGTGTGTGGCGGAAGGCACTTTACGTGCCACTGTCCTTACCTCCCTTTCCTGTTCCACTCTCATATGGTTCGCGGGAAGAACGACTGCCGGAAAGCCTCCGTGCGCGCTCGAATCTCTCTAATTTTACATTCGTGATCTCCTCGGGAGGTATAAGTAGGGGGAAGCAATATATTCGATACCTCATCCAGAAACGCACCCTCTCGAAACCTGGCGAGCAAGCTGCACCGCGATGGAGAGCGCCTCTCTTGCAGAGTCTGCCACTTGAGTTTGCTAAACATCTGCGTAACGCTATCACGCTTACCAAATAACCCTGTGACGAAACGCGCCGCTCTTCTTTGGATCTGCTCTATCTCCTCCGTCAACCCGACCTGGTACGGATCCCACACTGATGAGCAATACTCAAGTATAGGTCGAACGAGTGTTTTGTAAGCCACCCGCCTTACCAACAATTAATTTTATATGATCATTCCACTTCAAATCGTTCCGCACGCATACTCTCAGATATTTTACAGAAGTAACTGCTACCAGTGTTTGTTCCGCTATCATATAATCACACAATAAAGGATCCTTCTTTCTATGTATTCGCAATACGTTACATTTGTCTGTGTTAAGGGTCAGTTGCCAGTCCCTGCACCAAGTGCCTATCCGCTGCAGATCTTCCTGCATTTCGCTACAATTTTCTAATGCTGCAACTTCTCTGTATAATACAGCATCATCCGCGAAAAGCCGCATGGAACTTCCGACACTATCTACTAGGTCATTTATATATATTGTGAAAAGCAATGGTCCCATAACACTCCCCTGTGGCACGCCAGAGGTTACTTTAACGTCTGTAGACGTCTCTCCATTGAGAGCAACATGCTGTATTCTGTTTGCTAAAAACTCTTTAATTCAGCCACACAGCCGGTCTGATATTCCGTAGGCTCTTACTTTATCAGGCGACAGTGCGGAACTGTATCGAGCGCCTTCCGGAAGTCAAGGAAAATAGCATCTACTTCGGAGCCTGTATCTAATATTTTCTGGGTCTCATGAACAAATAAAGCGAGTTGGGTCTCACACGATCGCTGTTTCCGGAATCCATGTTGATTCCTACAGATTAGATTCTGGGTTTCCAGAAACGACATGGTACGTGAGCAAAAAACATTTTCTAAAATTCTACAACAGATCGACGTCAGAGATATAGGTCTATAGTTTTGCGCATCTCCTCGACGACCCTTCTTGAAGGCTGGGACTACCTGTGCTCTTTTCCAATCATTTGGAACCTTCCGTTCCTCTAGAGATTTGCGGTACACGGCTGTTAGAAGGGGGGCAAGTTCTTTTGCGTACTCTGTGTAGAATCAAATTGGTATCCCGTCGGGTCCAGTGGACTTTCCTCATTTGAGTGATTCCAGTTGCTTTCCTATTCCTTGTACACTTATTTCGACGTCAGCCATTTTTTCGTTTGTGCGAGGATTTAGAGAAGGAACTGCAGTGCGGTCTTCCTCTGTGAAACAGCTTTGGAAAAAGGTGTTTAGTATTTCAGCTTTACGCGTGTCATCCTCTGTTTCAGTGCCATTATCATCCCGGAGTGTCTGGATATGCTGTTTCGAGCTTGTAGGACATACTCTTGCATTGTGTCTTCTTTTTCTTTCCATAGCCTTTTTTCTAATATTTGCCCATGCTATCCTCTTTTTCTGCTCCATGCCGCTATCAATAAGATTGGGAAATTCAACTAAGTCAAATAATAAGTTATTAGGTCTGATTCCGAACATTTTCTCTACAGGTGCAAAACCAGTTGCTTCATGTTTCAGGTGATTAATCACCTCTTCAAAATATTCTAAATAGTTCGCCGAAGCTGACTACTTCTTATGACAATATGTCATGCGGAGACGCTTTAGTTCTTTCATTATTCCTTCACACATATTTCCCTGGGGAAAATAGACCGAAATCTTTATATGTTCTGTATTCCTTTTGTTTAAACATTCCTCAAACCTCTTCGACACAAACTGTGGTCCATTATCTGATAACATGCTCTGTACAAAATTCTACCAGGCGGCTTCCTCTTTCATTCCTTACCCCCAGTCCATATTCACCTATTACTTTTCCTTCTCTTCCTTTTCCTACTATAGAATTCCAGTCCCCCATGACTATTAAATTTTCATCTCCCTTCACTTCCTGATTAATTTCTTTTATCTCATCATACATTTCTTCAATCTTTTCGTCGTGTGGGGCTAGCTGGCATATATACTTGTAGTACTGTGGTAGCCATGGGCTTCGCGTCTATCTTGGCTACAATAATGCATTCACTATGCTGTTCATAGTAGCTGACCAGCGATCATTTTTTTATTCATGATTAAACTTACTCCTGCATTACCCCTATTTGATTTTATATTTATAACCCTGTATTCACCTTGTTCCTCCTGTCATGGAACTTCACTAGTTCCCACTATATCTTACTTTAACCTACACATTTCCCTTTTTAAATTTTCTAACCTAACTGCCCGACGAAGGGATCTGATATTCCACACTCTGATTCGTAGAACGTCAGTTTCAT
Organism: Schistocerca americana; assembly: GCF_021461395.2. Taxonomy (NCBI): domain Eukaryota; kingdom Metazoa; phylum Arthropoda; class Insecta; order Orthoptera; family Acrididae; genus Schistocerca; species Schistocerca americana. The sequence goes on from NC_060120.1 coordinate 670,727,189, forward strand.
AATGGAACAATATTGTCATGAAAATCCTGATTGCGCCTCGCAGAATGCTTCAACTCCATATTAATAGCTAGTACCTGTGTTGGAACACGATACAAAAATTTAGTATTGGGTGTGTGTGGCGTGTGTTAAAACAGTTGCAGGAACATAAGAGAAAATCTCTCAGCTGTATCGCAGATTGAGGGCCATTTGAGTTCCAGCACCCAAGAAATGGGCAAGCAGAGGAGTCCACCAGATGGGATGAGCCACACTGCTTCAAGACTTCAGAACAGGCAAGACAGCTTGTCGAGTTAAGTACGTTAAGTCCCTTGCGACTGTGTCAAAAGACATCCTGCATTAGTAATAGGAATGGTATATGTGCTAAAGATGTGTTAGGATTAGTTGAAAAACATTGTGAGGGTAACGATAGGGAACTGGCGGAGTTTATTGGGAACGTGATCACAGCATTTGATGTAGCTAAAATCGAGGATAAAGAGTTATTGTTTCAACAAGTGGAAGTAAAAAATTGAAGATATGCAAGGGAAAAGCTGTCATCAGAGATAATACGAGTATCTGACCTGACATACAAAGTATTTTAGAAGGAAATTACTCCAACAAAAGAGTGATTGAATGTACTATAAGTAGAATGTTTCAAGCCAGGCAAAACTCAGGACAGTCAATGGCCTTATGGGGAAATAGGATAGATGAGCTATCCAAATCGTTCAGGGTTTCCGTAATGAGAGTGATGGAAAAAGTGTAATTAAAAGGTGCAATGGAAGTGGTTTATGCACTAGGACATACGTGTTTCATTCAGGAACCAGCAAATGATAGAGGCAAATGATGTGCGTAGTAGAGGTGAAAAAATTAGTTTAAGTGTGAGGTAGTGCTACAAGAGGAAAGAGAAAAATTAAGTTCCTTTGGGAACATGCTGCAGGATAGTAATAAAGAGATGTGAGATATAAAATGTTACATCTATAGGATACTTACAACTGTTACACCAGGGCATGTATTCAGACACTGCAATGAGCACCAAAAGAACTTCAAAATAAGGTGGGTATAGACATCAAGCAGCATGGAAGAAGCTTGGAAATTTCAAGATTTCTGTTACCATTGTGATGGGTAAGCGTATACATATGTGAAGAGTACCAAGATAACAATTTGTGAAATATGTCAGAGATGTGGGCATAAGGCAAAGGACAGGCATGTTATCTATGCAATAAATATGGACATAGAGCACACAAGTATAGGGAAAACCCTGAAATGTTCTATGGGAAAAGATTGGCAGCTCAGCAGGTGGTAGATGAAGCAGTCACACGTCGCCACCGTTAAGCGGTCTAAGTTTAGCCAGAAAATGACGTAATGACGGCTTATTGCAAAGCATTCGGAAAAGACTTGAGTTTGTTAATGTGTACAGCGGTACTTACGAGTTTAACTGAAGAAGAAGCTATTACCAAGTACACAGGGTGGTCAGAAATAGTCTAAAAAGTTTGTAAGTGTGTCACCGGGTACTTTGTGCTGAGAAATAATTGTTAAGAATAAAATTCGATATGTTGCGCCATTTCCACGTTAATTAGCATTGAAGTTAGCGTATCGAGGCATTATAGATGCAAACTCAAGAGGCCTGCCAGAGACAATGTCGCCAAATGAGTTCTCCATTTGGGTTCCTAAAACCAAACAAGAGGGAAATACAAAAATTTGACAAGTGTCTGTAGCAGAAACTGAATCTGATCCAAACGGTGAGTAGCCTTGTTTGCTATCGTTTATGTTTCGAGAACAAGTGACACCAGTGTATCTGGTGTGCCGCTTGAATTTTTGGGCGCAATGGACTGATATGTTAACTTCAATGACAAATAACACAGAAACGTATCGAATTTTTTTCTTAACAATAATTTCTCAACGCAGCCTACCCTTCGACAGCCTCACAAAATTTTCAGACTGTTTTTGACCAGCCTGTATACCAATTAATAGGCATGAAGAGTGAAGATTGAAATGGGCTACACATGGCGCAGAGAGCATGCTCGGGAAGACGATGCTGACGTTAATGATATCCACAAACGTGTTAAGAGAGCACAAATTTCATCCCCTATAAAGGTTTTTCTACAGATGGATGAGTGGAAATGCCATAAAGAATATAATGGTTAAATAGATGAGAATCATGAGAAGAAACAGTGGAATGAGGGTGGCTAAAGGAATTTAAAAGGGCAGGGTATTGACACGGGGAGTAAGCAGCCGAAGCAGTTTGTAATTTGAGAGAGTCATCTCATATGATGCACGGAAGGTGAAGCAAAGCTCGCAGCCAGAAAGGAGTGATTGGAACAAAGGAAGAGGGCACGAGAGTTCTAATTAAAGAATGTGGGATTATTCCAGAAGGTGAAGAGGTTATTTCATCTAAACAGAAGTACTGAAGACAGTATACACTCCAGAAGCTCTAGTATGAAATGTACGAGGAAAGTATATTATCAACATGTTGAAAACCATGGAGGAGAGTGTGACTGAGTCCTGTACAGTTAATTACTGAAGGACTATGCAGTTAAGTGACGGTAAGGGAGGGTACGAGAAACGCTATTTGAGAACAAGAGAACAGTGCATATCAAAAAGAATCATCCGATTTTTAAAAAATCATAGCTGTTGTGTTATTTGAGATATGTGTGTGAACAATGTACCGTTGGAAAGGGCAAACTCTCGAGTTTTACATGGTTCCCGCTAGGTAGCAATAGCGTGCATCCACTTCAGTACTAGTAAAAATGGTGTCTGTACAACAGCAAGCGCTTTACGTTCTACGTTTTGCGCAGTGCGACTTTCGTACTAGGTATGGTGTGGATCCTCATACAGCACAAAGCATTAGACGATGACTTGAAAAATTCCGAGAAACAGGTAGTTTGTGAAAAGGTAAATCGCCGGGCTGTCCCCGAGTCGAACGCACCCGCCATAGTTTCTCAAGGTATCGGCAGAAATCCATTTGCCGTGCAGCTCGACATCTCAACATGCCCAGAATGTCCGTCTGGCGTTAACCATACAAACCATACAAACAACACATGAAACCATACAAAATTCATCTACTGCAAGGTTTTCGTGACTGTAACAGACAACGACATGTGGAGTTCTGTAATTTCGTTCTTGGCAAGGTGGAGGATGACAGTTTTCTTCCACATGTAGTGTTTAGTGATGAGGCAACATTCCATTTAAATGAAAAGATGAACCATAATTATGTGAAAATATGGCGCATGGAACAACAACATGAAGTTGTACAAAATGAGAGGAACTGTCCAAAATTTAATGTGTTTTGTGCAGTTTCGCAGGAAAAGGAATATGGTCCATTTTTCTTTCATGACAACACTGTTACAGGAGGCACATATCCCGATATGCTTGAGAACTTTCTTTTCCCACAGTTGGACACTGATTCGAACGACTTCATTTACCAACAGAATGGGCCACAGCCACAATGACATCAGCTATGGAAGCTTTAACTTAAGACATGCTCGCTGCAGTTTGGGAACAATCTGAGGACTGCATTGACTTACGCCACGTGTCTCAAGGGGGCGGATACATCCTGTATAATACTCATATCGTGAAGGCCAGGGACGCTTTATGAATTAACACCTAGATGCAGACGAAAAAAATGAATTAGAAAAATTATGCAGTGCATATTGTGATGTATTTCATTTAAAGGATGACAGACTGTCGTTTATTGAAACTTTGAAGCATACAATTCCCGTACTACTGGAGTGTAAAGGCAAAGCTGTAAATGTCAGACCCTATAGGACCCTAGAATCACAGAGGAAGGTATGACAGGAACATATAGAACAAATGATGACCAACGATGTCACAGCAAAGAGTCACAGTCCTTGAAATGCTCCGTATTATTAGTCTGTTAAAAGGTAGAGACAAGTGAGAAAATAAAATATCAACTGGTAATAGACTACTGTAAACTGAACGAGATTTCAGTAGGTGAAGCATACCAAATACCGAACATACCAGAAATACCGGACCAATTAGGAAAGGCCAAGTACTTGTCTACAATGGATTTATCAAGTGGATATCACAAGCACTAATAGACCTGAAGAACAGAGAGAAAACCTCCATTAATGCAAACTACCAACATTATGAACATAAACAGGAGGCCAATGGGGTTAAAAAGTGCACGATCTGCATTCCATGAGTTGATGAATGTCACAGGGTTGCAGGGGACCAAGTTTTTATCATACCTCGATGAGATTATTTGTTATGGAAGTTCTCTGAGAGAGAATAATGAGAAATTACATGTGATTGTTGACAGCCTAAAGCTACAGTCAGACAAGTGTGAGGATTGTGGGAGGAGGTCATACTTTTGGGACATAGAAAACAGATACTTGAGTGCAGCGACATGAGCGAATTGTAGAGAAAGTGATGAAGTGCCCAGTGCAGAGGACTACTATAGTTTTAAATGGATACCTAGTTTTAATAGAATACTATCGAAATTTATAAAACACTTCAGTAAAATTGTGGTCCCATTGCATCAGTTACTGAAGGCAACCGAAAAATTTGTGTGGAGAAGACAATAGGAGAATGTGTTTCAATAGTTGAAGGGAAAATTAATAAATCCTCCGACATTACGGTAGTATTGGAACAACCTGCGTTCTACCCCACTCTGCATTGTTGCCAGATTATCCAAGATGGCGGTGTAGACGTCATCCAAGATGGAGGCATGTAGACCTGGCAGCAGCACATGATGTCATCCAAGATGGCGACGATGACGTCATTCAAGATGGCTGCTTCTGCCGTCAAGTTTGAATTTTGATGGGAAAGTGCCATACCCTCCTCCCCCCCCCCCCTCCAGAAAAAGAGCGAGATTTCAAGTTCCAACAGGATAATGCATCAGACCGAGGTTTTCTCTACTAATCAAACGAAATGGAAGGAAGATAGTTCACTTGGCTTTCCTCCACTAACTTAAGTCATCCGACCGCCACTTCCTCCTACGAACTGGCGCCAGCTGTGAATTTTGGCGGTAAACAAAGGACACTTGGGGTTTCACTGCTAAGCTAGGAAAATTGCGCGAACGAAAGTACACTTGTACTAACCTCAGTCACCATACCGCCACCTACTCCTAAGGATTCGTGGGAAAAAAAGGCCTAGACATAAGTGTTTAGTTAAATAATTTCACGCAGGTGTGTTCACCACAAGGTCTGGACTCCAACTGACTTAGTACACATCGACACCACCAGAGGGCCCTCTATCCGCATACATTGTGCTCACCAAGACCTCTGGACTCCAATTGACTTAGTACACTGCGCCACCGCCAGAGGGCGCTACCGTGAAGTCAGCTGATGACGCGACCACCTTTATTCAAGATGACGGCATACATTGTGTTCATCACAAGGCCTAGTACATATTGACACCACCAGAGAGAGCTACTGTGAACTTGGAATGAATTTTGGCGAGTGGAAAGCCCACCTGGACCTGGAAGGAATTAGTTAAAGTCTCCACCACGATCCTCACCCAACCGCCACGTCCCCTTAACAATCCTTGTTGGCGGGCTAACGTGTACTAACGTCTACTAACGTGCACTAACGTGTACTAACGTGCACAGCACATGACGTCATCCAAGATGGTGGGGCGAAATTGCCGCAAAACGACTCTGCCTATGCTAAACATAAGTCATTATTATTTTGCAAGCAATGTCTCCACCATGAGATCTAGACTCCAACTGACATAGTACACATTACTGTCACCAGAGGGTACTGTCATCCCCCCTGTGACCTAATCCCAGATGGTGGCCTGTAGGGGGCAAATGGCGCGAAAATGACTCAGGCAGCGCTGGGCGGCTGGGGAGAGTAAGAAAGAAGTGCACTCTATTAGGTTTGGAACATTTTATTTACCGATGGTGTATATTTATCACACTGATGCAAAGCAATCGCCCTGATGTGCTTGGGGTCACAATACACAGACGTCAGACATGTAAACAACTCCTAATTTTCCGAAATAATTTCACTACAGACCTGCAGACTGCTCCTAAATAATGAAGCACAGTGATGTATAGACACGCTCAGTACTTGTAAACTGTCCAAATAGTGCATAGCACAGCCTACAGACCTGCTCGCAAAATAATGCAATCAACGTGCGCAAGCACCGCCGTCTCCCCACACCCTGTCCAACCGACTGCGAAGTGATGCTGTCGTCAGCTGTGAAACCACGCACAGATGCCCACACGCATGGGACGGGGACATCCCTTTTATACTTGCTTTCTGAGAAATTCCTATCCAAATACGTGTTCGCCTAGACACACGTGCTGACGTTATCGGACGGGAGCGCAGCCGCGAGCCACCACCGAACGCAGGTGAAAGTTGCATCTAGGCGCCATTGATGATGCGATCGGATGGGAGCGAAGACTTATTTACAGAGTGCAGACGCTCCAAGCTGGTCGACGTGTGTGGGTTCCTCTCTACCCTTGCTCTAACTGCGGTCCAGCGAAGATGCTGCAGAAATCCACTCCAGAATAGCACAATCTGCTTTCTCCTTAGCGATTCTAACGGACCACACGTGACGTGTGGCTAACGCTTCACCGCGCATAGCTACTTACCATCGCAAGCTCATCTAGCAACGTTTACAATGTTACGCTGAAGCCACATTGCTATTTAAAATAATAACCAAGTCGAATTCTAGTAAATTGCATAGTCTCCCAGAAATACTTCATGTGCGCATTTGTAGGAGTTTTCGTTTTGTCTCAGCCTGTGTGCACGGAAATTCTTGCCCTAACAGAACCTGTTTACGAAAATTGCGCACAATAACATCGAATGCGCTCTTCCCAGCGATCCTAACTTGATACCCCAGTCCATCACGTGTTACCCTTTCTGCTTTCAACACACACAAACGTTCCCACCGCTACATAGAGGCTCCTATATCCCAGCGCAAAAGATGTGAATGAATCGAGCATTATGATTGGCTCTTACAGAATTTACCCGCCAAATTACTGATGCCGCCGGTATCGAAACACTGTCCGCCTCTTCTTTCTGGGACTTTCAGTGGCAAAATTATTTTACACAGATCGCTAAATTGCATTGACAGTTAAACCCGCAAAGTTGTTTACAGATCATCAAATACATACCAGACTCACAAAGATAATGGAATCCAGGAACATATCTAGCAGTGTAACTACAATTAAATATTACAATTGCTGCTACAGTCTCACACCAAACGTTCGTTGTACAGTTAATGTCTCCTCTTGACAGGGGTGCTTCGGGAACCAGTCTCAGTATATATAGCATACGTAATTTTCCACATAAACAATCTCTCACAGTTACCGATGTGCTGAATCTATATGTCCCTCACGTATAGGACACACAGTTATACTCTCTAGTCATTCCACAACATAAACAATACTAACTTTACAATGGGATATATACACATTTTACTCAATATGAGCCACAGTAACTTTACAATGCAAAGTATACACATTTTACACAAAAAGTGCACTTATCTTTTACATCTATACAGCACCCAAAAAAATTATTCTATGCCTACACTCACACAGGCTATATGTCATGATGCTTCCCAGTCCTAGGAAAGCACTGTCAGCCTTTTCTTTCTTTCTACAGACGTGACATTCAGCGCCATACAAAATCATCCCCTTTACATCAGAGCACACTCAGTGGACCAAAGTCGCTCTCAGAACTCTTCTACAAATTCGAAATCGTTTCTCCTCGGCACAAACGCGTTGCTGTTTCTGCTCCGAGCCTGTTCGCTTTTCTACAGACATCTCCAGACTCGACGATTTCAAGAACGTACCTATTTTCGCATCGATCACCATAATATTGTACCATTTTTGCGGTACTTCTCGATATCAAGCGCTAGGCGGCCTCCTACCGATCGCTAGCGCAACATAAGTCCCAAGATGTAGAATGGAAATTGTTTCTCTGTAAACCCCAAACTTTAGCGAGGTGCAATATGCTGTGAATTGCTGAGTAACTAGAAACAAATAGAGGAAACTGATATTTCCACTCTCGAATACCGATGTCGGTGATGTAATAGATTCCAAATCACCCCTATAATTTACAAGCCAACTAAGTTCTTCTCCATGTTTAGAGAACAGGCAATCGTGTCTTCCACATGCCAGATGCACACACCACAATCGAACTTAACTCAACTAAAAAAGTCGCGAAATGTACAGAAGCAGTCACCCAAACAATTTACATGGGAGGGAATAACAGTCCAGTGCAAACGCACTTCCATACACAATCTTCTCAAATTTCCGCTTGATCACTAAAGCCGCCCAACACATACTAAGTATTAGTTCACTATTCGGTCGTCTAGAGGACGGCAAATTAACTCAGATACATTCCTGCACTCCAACAGGCCTCTGCGTTCGGACAGGTGCTGCCGTAAACAGTAAACATGAATCATTCCCACCACAGGCCATGCATACACAGAATTATTCCAGAAAACCGGTCACATATATGTTTTATCATTATACTTACAATTAAATGTTACAATCGCAGTCTCAAATAAATGGCATTTGACAATGAGTGAAGTATAAGAAATACACCCTGCTGTCGGCAGTGACTCTGGAAATAGAAATATCAATACATATCTTATGACTTGACATACTCTTCCCTTTTTTATCACAGTACTCCAAGTCCAATCCATACCCTCCTTGTGACTGGACATAGTCATTTCTGTTCCACGAATACATACTTTATAAACCTGATGCTCAAATGCAACCATATCACGCACTCATCACTACTACTAAATATAATACTTCGTCAATAACTGATTGCCTACGATACGAAATAACACTCACCGAAAATCAATGACGGGTGGGCACGTCTCTTATGTTTTTCTTGCAAGGGCTACCACTGTGTCTTAGAAAGAGAGACATAATCAGCAAGATGTTAAAGAAAAAATCCGATCGCAGCAACAACTGGAATATCCACTGCATTATAGGCGATGACCCATTGAGAAGGAACACAAACAGTAGTAGTAGATCATGTGCCAATTGAGGTCATATGAAATGTACACTAGCTTTTTCAGATCCGCTAGAAATGATGTCCATCATTTGGAATCAGGTCTTTCCATTCAATCACATACCTGCATCGGATCACACCCACAAGTGAATCATATCTATGGCACTCTCATATCTCGAAACGAGTCCTCTTCCTCGAACCTGTCTGCTGCAGTAAAATTGCAACCTGGTTTTAGCCAGTCCCAACACATGCTGCAGCTGCGCCCATTTCTACAGCTTTCCATATGTGATCGTTCCAATTTAAGTCGGAACTGAGCAGAACTCGGAGAAAACCATACCCACCACCTTTTGCAATCTGTATAGAAACAGAGCGAGCTGAGTTAGTGCGACAGCAGCATATTTGACCATTCGATGGAAATGCATGCAATGTGATACGTCTTCAAACTACATACAAGTACAACAGATCTACGTCCATTCAAATTAATCAGCCCAACATGCTATCATTATTATTCTCTACCTCCAAACATAGAAAAATTAATAACTATAAAAGCTCAACCGATTTAGAAGTCACCTAGGCACGAATGCTGACGCAATTACGCAAAGCTGCGGCGTGGCTCCAGTGCGGGGAAAGAGATTTCGCAATGCTCCCTCGGAATACCACAGCGCGCAGGCATCCAAGCATTCCTAATGCTTACCGAGTTCCTTACCGAATTTACACCTCAAACTGCTACTGCTGTCCCGCCCATAAATATACAGGCACCGCAGAGGCCACTTGAAACTTTGATCACCTATACTCTAGGCGAATGGTGCTACCCCACATACTATATTAAGTTGAAAGCGAGGCTCCATCTGTTCCTGGCTAAAACACTGTTTTCTAACACGCTTTTGTACAATGCCAAATATTTCATTTTTCTGCCGGGACATCGAGGCCAGTGTCAGGCTCTAAACTAACATTAAGAAGTCCCGATCCACGACATTTAGCAGGAAACTAGACGTTGCATGGTCTAAATCATATTCTTACGGCGGATAGCATAACACGCCAGACATGGGTTGATTTTAAATAAAAGACAATTACAAGATAAGCAAAGTGGAAGAGTTTTGTCGCTTTGGCGTAGGTCTCCAAACTACAGTCCGAAAGTGATTCACGAGCTCTACATTTAGACTCGTCTCTTGCACTGACAGAATAGCTGATGAGTGCATTCTCTTTCGACTGATTCCAATATTGCACTCATGTGTTACTGTCCATCCACCAAAACTTTTTCCCCAACTCAAACAAGTAATATCAGTCAATCATTATTTGGTAACCAATGTATGCATGGGATGCAAAAGACAACTTCGATGTACTCTAATAATAAGCATCACAGTTTATAGCACGAACAGTTTTACAGTAACTTCAACACTGGCCAGTGATGTGACAGCATGTTTCCCCAATTTCAGTATCATAGCTAAACCTTCCCTTCTCCACTTTGCGAGTATCAGAGTATCAGTGTGAACATGGATATATGACTGTGCAGTACATCCATTCAGTGTTAATTCTTGATCAAATCAAAATGCCTCTGAGCAGTATGGGACTTAACATCTATGGTCATCAGTCCCCTAGAACTTAGAACTACTTAAACGTAACTAACCTAAGGACATCACACACATCCATGCCCGAGGCAGGTTTCGAACATGCGACCGTAGCGGTCGCGCTGTTCCAGACTGAAGCGCCTAGAACCGCACGGCCACATCGGCCGGCAATTCTCGAACACATAAATCATCAAAGTATACCAGAGAGCACTCCACATATTTCTGTCACCTCGAGCATAGTATGAGAGTCACAGAGCATTCTCGTTGTCTTAGGGTAAAAGACCCTCCTCACATTGTCATTGACCAACCCGCCCTGCAGCACTGTTACCGAATTAATCTGCAACCGACCAGAAGAAGACCGCTACACTCCACCTCTCATGAATGAATAGAGCTTTCTGAGTCTTCACCCATTACCAGATGCGTCCATGTCGAGGAGCTTAGCACTCCTTCTCGATGGATTGTAACAGATTTCAAAGTGCCATCATGTTATAGCAGACAGTTAAGAAGGACAAGAATCGAATGTTTTTTATAGGCGATGGAGGTCCTGACAGATGGAGTTTGACGCATTTTTATGTAAACCAACCAAGCTATCAACTCTAAAGTATTGTTCTAGAGTCTAGGATCCGTACCTGAAAGGTATTGGTAAGAGAGAACATAAACACACACACTCCTAAGGCTACAACGTTCTCCAATTAAAACGGACCTATAATGTTAGATCACCTGCGTTTCCGACCTATCAGATTGGACAGTAACACATGAGTGCAATATTGGAATCAGTCGAAAGAGAATGCACTCATCAGCTATTCCGTCAGTGCAACAGACGAGTCTAAATGTAGAGCTCGTGAATCACCTTCGGACTGTAGTTTAGAGACCTACGCCAAAGCGACAAAACTCTTCCACTTTGCTTATCTTGTAATTGTCTTTTATTTAAAATCAACCCATGTCTGGTGTGTTATGTTATCCGCCGTAAGAATATGATTTAGACCATGCAACGTCTAGTTTCCTGCAAAATGTCGTGGATCGGGACTTCTTAATGTTAGTTTAGAGCCTGACACTGGCCTCGATGTCCCGGCAGAAAAATGAAATATTTGGCATTGTACAAAAGCGTGTTAGAAAACAGTGTTTTAGCCAGGAACAGAGGGAGCCTCGCTTGCAACTTATGTGCACTTTTGACAGTAAATTCCAGTTGTTGCTGCGATCGGGTTTTTCTTTAACATCTTGCCGATTACGTCTCTCTTTCTAAGACACAGTGGTAGCACTTGCAAGAGAAACATAAGAGACATGCCTACCCGTCATTGATTATCGGTGAGTGTTATTTCGTATCGTAGGCAGTCAGCTATTGAACGAAGTATTATACTTAGTAGCAGTGGTGAGTGTGTGATATGGTCGCATTTGAGCATCAGGTTTATAAAGTATGTATTCGAGGAACGGAAACGACTATGTCCAGTCATAAGGAGGGTATGGATTGGACTTGGAGTACTGTGATAAAAAAGGGAAGAGTATGTCAAGTCATAAGATATGTATTGATATTTCTATTTCCAGAGTCACTGCCGACAGCAGGGTGTATTTCTTATACTTCACTCATTGTCAAATGCCATTTATTTGAGACTGCGATTGTAACATTTAATTGTAAGTATAATGATAAAACATATATGTGACCGGTTTTCTGGAATAATTCTGTGTATGCATGGCCTGGGGTGGGAATGATTCATGTTTACTGTTTACGGCAGCACCTGTCCGAATGCAGAGGCCTGTTGGAGCGCAGGAATGCATCTGAGTTAATTTGCCGTCCTCTAGACGACCGAATAGTGAACTAATACTTAGTATGTGTTGGGCGGCTTTAGTGATCAAGCGGAAATTTGAGAAGATTGTGTATGGAAGTGCGTTTGCACTGGACTGTTATTCCCTCCCATGTAAATTGTTCAGTTGACTGCTTCTCTACATTGGAAGACACGTTTGCCCTTTCTCTAAACATGGGGAAGGCCTTAGTTGGCTTGTAAATTATAGGGGTGATTTGGAATCTACGAGGGCAGTTCAATAAGTAATGCAACACATTTTTTTTCTGAAACAGGGGTTGTTTTATTCAGCATTGAAATACACCAGGTTATTCCCCAATCTCTTAGCTACACAACACTATTTTTCAACGTAATCTCTATTCAATGCTACGGCCTTACGCCACCTTGAAATGAGGGCCTGTATCCCTGCACGGTACCATTCCACTGGTCGATGTCGGAGCCAACGTCGTACTGCATCAATAACTTCATCATCCGCGTAGTGCCTCCCACGGATTGCGTCCTTCATTGGGCCAAACATATGGAAACCCGACGGTGCGAGATCGGGGCTGTAGGGTGCATGAGGAAGAACAGTCCACTGAAGTTTTGTGAGCTCCTCTCGGGTGCGAAGACTTGTGTGAGGTCTTGCGTTGTCATGAAGAAGGAGAAGTTCGTTCAGATTTTTGTGCCTACGAACACGCTGAAGTCGTTTCTTCAATTTCTGAAGAGTAGCACAATACACTTCAGAGTCGATCGTTTGACCATGGGGAAGGACATCGAACAGAATAACCCCTTCAGCGTCCCAGAAGACTGTAACCATGACTTTACCGGCTGAGGGTATGGCTTTAAACTTTTTCTTGGTAGGGGAGTGGGTGTGGCGCCACTCCATTGATTGCCGTTTTGTTTCAGGTTCAAAGTGATGAACCCATGTTTCATCGCCTGTAACAATCTTTGACAAGAAATTGTCACCCTCAGCCACATGACGAGCAAGCAATTCCGCACAGATGGTTCTCCTTTGTTCTTTATGGTGTTCGGTTAGACAACGAGGGACCCAGCGGGAACAAACCTTTGAATATCCCAACTGGTGAACAATTGTGACAGCACTACCAACAGAGATGTCAAGTTGAGCACTGAGTTGTTTGATGGTGATCCGTCGATCATCTCGAACGAGTGTGTTCGCACGCTCCGCCATTGCAGGAGTCACAGCTGTGCACGGCCGGCCCGCACGCGGGAGATCAGACAGTCTTGCTTGACCTTGCGGCGATGATGACACACGCTTTGCCCAACGACTCACCGTGCTTTTGTCCACTGCCTGATCACCGTAGGCATTCTGCAAGCGCCTATGAATATCTGAGATGCCCTGGTTTTCCGCCAAAAGAAACTCGATCACTGCCCGTTGTTTGCAACGCACATCCGTTACAGACGCCATTTTAACAGCTCCATACAGCGCTGCCACCTGTCGGAAGTCAATGAAACTATACGAGACGAAGCGGGAATGTTCGAAAATATTCCACAAGAAATTTCCGGTATTTTCAACCAAAATTGGCCGAGAAAAAAAATGTGTTGCATTACTTATTGAACTGCCCTCGTATTACATCACCGACATCGGTATTCGAGAGTGGAAATATCAGTTTCCTCTATATGTTTCTAGTTACTTAGTGGTTTACAGCACGCTGCACCTCCCTAAAGTTTGGAGTTTGCAGAGAAACAATTTCCATTCTACATCTTGGGAATTATGTTGCGCTAGCGGTCGGTAGGAGGCCGCCTAGTGCTTGATATCGAGAAGTACCGCAAAAATGGTACAATATTATGGTGATCGATGCGGAAATAGGTATGTTCGTGTGATCCCCGAGTCTGGAGATGTCTGTAGATAAGCGAACAGGTTCGGAGCAGAAACAGTAACGCGTTTGTGCTGAGGGGAAACGATCTCGAATTTGTAGAAGAGTTCTGAGAGCAACTTTGGTCCACTGAGTGTGCTCTGATGTAAAGGGATGATTCTGTATGGCGCTGAATGTCACGTCTGTAGAAAGAAAGAAAAGGCTGACGGTGCTTTCTTAGGACTGGGGAGCATCATGACATATAGCCTGTGTGAGTGTAGGCATAGGATAATTTTTTCGGGTACTGTATAGATATAAAACATAAGTGCACTTTTTGTGTAAAACGTGTATGCGTTACATTGTAAAGTTACTTTGGCTTATGTTGTGTAAAATGTGTATATATCCCATTGCAAAGTTAGTATGGTTTATGTTGTGTCATGACTAGAGAGGATAACTGTGTGTCCTATACGTGAGGGACATACAGATTCAGCACATTGGTAACTGTGAGAGACTTTTTATGTGGAAAATTACGTGTGCTATATATACTGAGAGTGGTTTCAAAAGCACCGCTGTCAAGAGGAGACATTAACTGTACAACGAACGTTTGGTGTGAGACTGTAGTAGCAATCGTAATATTTAATTGTAGTTACACTGCTAGATATGTTCCTGGCTTCCATTATCTTTGTGAGTCTGGTATGTATTTGATGATCTGTAAACAACTTTGCGGGTTTAACTGTCAATGCAATTTAGCGATCTGTGTAAAATAATTTTGCCACTGAAAGTCCCAGAAAGAAGAGGCGGACAGTGTTTCGATACCGGCGGCATCAGTAATTTGGCGGGTAAATTCTGTAAGAGCCAATCATAATGCTCGATTCATTCACATCTTTTGCGCTGGGATATAGGATCCTCTATGTAGCGGTGGGAACGTTTGTGTGTGTTGAAAGCAGAAAGGGTAACACGTGATGGACTGGGGTATCAAGTTAGGATCGCTGGGAAGAGCGCATTCGATGTTATTGTGCGCAATTTTCGTAAACAGGTTCTGTTAGGGCAAGAATTTCCGTGCATACAGGCTGAGACAAAACGAAAACTCCTACAAATGCGCACATGAAGTATTTCTGGGAGACTATGCAATTTACTAGAATTCGACTTGGTTATTATTTTAAATAGCAATGTGGCTTCAGCGTAACATTGTAAACGTTGCTAGATGAGCTTGCGATGGTAAGTAGCTATGCGCGGTGAAGCGTTAGCCACACGTCACGTGTGGTCCGTTAGAATCGCTAAGGAGAAAGCAGATTGTGCTATTCTGGAATGGATTTCTGCAGCATCTTCGCTGGACCGCAGTTAGAGCAAGGGTAGAGAGGAACCCACCCACACGGGCCAGCTTGGAGCGTCTGCAATCTGTAAATACGTCTTCGCTCCCGTCCGATCGCATCATCAATGGCGCCTAGATGCAACTTTCACCTGCGTTCGGCGGCTGCTTGCGGCTGCGCTCCCGCCCGATAACGTCAGCACGTGTGCCTAGGTGAACACGTATTTGGATAGCAATTTCTCAGAAATCAAATATGAAAGGGACGTCCCCGCCTCATGCGTGCGGGCATCTGCGCATGGTTTGACAGCTGTTGACCGCGTCACTTCGCAGTCCAGTGGGCAGGGCGTGTAGACGGGTGGGGGCGGCGTTTGCGCACGTTCATTGCATTATTTTGCAAACGGGTCTGTAGGCTGTGCCATGCGCTATTTGGACAGTTTACAAGCACTGAGCGTGTCTACACATCACTGTGCTGCATTATTTAGGAGCAGTTTGCAGGTGTGTAGTGAAATTATTTCGGAAAATTAGGAGTTGTTTGCATGTTGAAGACTGTGTATAGTGTCCCCAAGCACATCAGGGCAAGTGTTTTGCGTCAGTGTGATAAACATACTCCATCGTTAAATAAAATGTTCCAAACTAAATAGAGTGCACTCTTTCCTTACTCTCCCCACCCGCCCAGCGCAGCCTGAGTCATTTTCGCGCCATTTGCCCCCTACAGGCCACCATCTGGGATTAGGTAACGGGGGGGATGACAGTACCCTCTGGTGACAGTAATGTGTACTATGTCAGTTGGAGTCTAGATCTCATGGTGGAGACATTGCTTGCAAAATAATAATGACATGTTTAGCATAGGCAGAGTCGTTTTGCGGCCATTTCGCTCCACCATCTTGGATGACGTCAAGCGCTGTGTACGTTAGCACACGATAGCCCGCCAACATGGGTTGATAATGGGACGTGGCGTGTGGGTGAGGATCGTGGTGGACACTTTAACTATTACAAAATTGTTAAGGCTTTCGTGGCCAGTTGTTGACAAACTGCCTATTTGCTTCTGTCTCTAGTTCTTCGGCCAACGTGCGTCTGATGATTCTACTAACGTTTCGCCTGCACGAGTGGCTGGCATTGTCAAAGATTCACCCTCCATTGCCGGTGGTGAACTGGAATCGAGCTCGCGGCCGCAGACTATGTATACCTGGCGCTCCAACGTCCGAGGGCCTCTCCGGTGTGGTTCTCCTCTTGCTACCTGCGACGGTCGTTCGCTGCAGTACGGGAAGCCCGGATCCGTTTACCTTAAGGCTTTCCTCTTCCTTGTTGAAGCTGTTCCCTTGTTTGCGTATTTCTACAGTTTCTCTAAAGAAGCGGGTCTGATAGTGCATCTCTATAGCCAGAACTTCCGTGTCGGAGAATTTTATTACATGGTCGGTATCACTCAGCGCGTGCTCTGCCACGGCCGATTTCTCTACCTGCCCCAACCTGCAATGTCGCTTATGTTGTTTGATCCTGGTGTTGATTGATCATCCAGTCATTCCGACGTAAACTTTTCCGCATGTGCATCGTAAGCGGTATATTCCCGACATTGCAAGTAGGTCGCTTTCATCCTTTGCCTATCTAAGACATTCTTTGATCTTCCTTGCCGGTTTGAAAATTGTCTTTACGCCGTGTTTGTGCAATATACGGCCGATTCTGTCCGTCACTCTGGGAATGTATGGCAGAAAGGTCGTACCCGACATTGCTTTTCCTAATTTCTCTCTTCGCCGAGTGTTTCGTTCTGTTACACTTCTAATATAATTTGCGGAGTACCCATTGCTCCTCAGAACACTTTCCAGATATTGCATTTCGCGTTTGAGGTGCTGCGGCTCACATATTCGTCCTGCTCGCGTTACGAGCGTATGAATTACGCCTCTTTTCCGGCTCGGGTAGCGGTTTGGTAGGTGCAAGTATTGGTCCGTGTGTGTCGGTTTTCGGTACACGCTGTGTCCCAGGTTTTCGCCGTCCCTTGAGACCAGCACATCTAGAAATGGCAGTTTCTTGTCCTTTTCTACTTCCATGGTAAATGTTATGTTGGCATGGAGGCTGTTCAAGTGTCTTAGGGAGTCACCGAGCTGTTCTTCACGATGGCTCCACACAACAAAAGTATCATCGACGTACCTGTACCACACCTTAGGTTTACAAGTCTCCGAGTCCAGTGCCTGTGCTTCGAAATGTTCGATGAAGTTGGCCACCACTGGACTAAGAGGACTACCGATGGCAAAGCCTTCCAGCTGTTCACAGAAATTGCCATTCCACGTGAAATAGCTCGTGGTGAGACATGCATGGAAGAGCTTAGTGATGTCTTGCGGTAAAATGGAACTGATGTGTTCCAGAGCGTCCCTGACTGGCACATTCGTAAACAAAGAAACAATGTCAAACATGACCAGAATTTCGTTTGGTGCATGTTTTACCTTCCAAGTCCAGGTGGGCTTGGCACTCGCCAAAATACGGTCCAAGTCCACAATAGCGCTCTCTGGTGGTGTCAATATATACTAGGCCTTGTGATGAACACACCTGCATGAAATCATTTAAATAAAGACTTATGTCTAGGTCCTTTTTCCCACAAATCCTTAGGAGGAGGTGGCGGTCGGGTGACTGAGTTTAGTACAAGTGTCCTTTCTTTCCCGCCATTTTCTTAGCTTAGCAGCGAAACTCCAAGTGACCTTTGTTTACAGCCAAATTTCAAACTTGGCGCCAGTTCGTAGGAGGAAGTGGCGGTCGGATGACTTAGGTTAGTGGAGGTAGGCCAAGTGAGCTATCTTCCCGTGATTTTGTTTGCTTAGTAGAGATATCCTTGATTTGATGCATTATCCTGTTGGAATTTGAACATCTCACTTTTTTTTGGGGGGATGGGGCGTGCCACATCCCCTCCAAAATTCAAACATTCCGGCAAAAGCTACCATCTTGAAAGACGTCATCGCCGCCATCTTGGATGACATCATGTACTGTTGCCAAGCCTACACGCCACCATTTCGGATAACTTCATCGCCGCCATCTTGGATACATCTGGCAACGATGCAGAGTGCGGTAGAATGCAGGTTGTTCCAATACTTCAAGTATCCTGATTTTGAGAAACCATCGTCGTTACTATGGACACGAGTGTGGAATCGGTGTAAGCAGTTCTGTCACAAGGCAAGACTGGAAGCGATATGCCAGTTGTATACTTTTCAAGTATTCTTTCTGCGGAACACAATGAATGGTGAAAGATATCTGGAAATACAGCAGGATCATGAATGGCCAGCAATCCCGCAGTGGAACAATCCAGAGCTTTGCTTCATGCAGGATGTCTGATGTGACACTCCCTATTTTTAAACAGTTATGATTTCTTTATTTGTGAACCAATTCTTTTAGAACTACTTTTGTTAAAAAGCAGCACGCCATGAGGTTGTATTTAACATCATTTTTTCATTTGTTTCAGTTGGAAAATGCCACCTGTGTTGAGTGTGGAAGAATGGGCCAAAATAGCAGTTCATAATGAGATCTTGGGATATGTGGCGCTAGTACAAAGGTGGGGATCCATGCAGCGCTGGATGCAAAAACAGTTAAAAATTGCCAATTACTAACAAGGAATGTCGCCGATGCAAGAAGATCAGGAAGACCATCAACTTTGAGAACACCAGAGAACGTTGACAGAGTTCGTGAAACATTCACTAGGAGACCTAGGAAATCACTGCTTCCAGGATCTCGTGAAAGAGATCTTTAATGTTATGCAGTTGCAACGATTCTTAAGAAAGATCTCACTTTTACACCGTGGCATCCGAATTATCTGCAGCAATTGTTTCCTGATGACTGTAGCAGAAGAATTGAGTTTGGAAAATTTTCTTGTGTGGAATGATGATTGACCTGAACTTTCTGAAAACATTCTGTGGACTGATGAGGCAGTTTTGCGCATTGGAAGATTTGTAAACAACCGTAACTGCCATTACTGGGCAGCAGAAGATCCACACCAATGTGTTGAATGGCGAAAGATGTCTGTAAATACTGCAGGGTCATAAATTGCCAGCAATTCTACAGTGGAACAATCCACAGCTTCACTTCATGCAGGATGGAGCACTTGCACATTTTGCAGCTGGTCCACGCGAACGTCTGCACGATCATATCCCTTGTCGCTGGATTGGCAAACATGCTGCACATGAATGGCGTGGCCACAACACTGATTTAACGCCTTGTTATTGTTTTCGCAGGAGGTGGGCAAAGGAGGAGGCTTACAAGAAAATACCGCGAAACTTGGATGAAATGGAAGCAGTAATATGTGATGTGTTAGCCAATGTTCCATCTAACATGTTGCAGGCAGCAATATCGCATGTGCCAGTTCGTTTAAAATAATGCGTAGAGGATGCTGGAGCTTACGTGGAGTTTTAAAATGATGTTAAACACAACCTTAAGGAGGGAATGACTTATCAGACACCCTCAGCAACTGAGCTGGAATATTTGGCATAGATCTGGGCAATGAAGCAATTTCGACCTTACATGAGCAGCAGAAAATTCATGATCCTGACCGATCGTAAGCTACACTGCTTAACAATTGCTAAGGTACAAAGACATTGGTGGACAGGAATAATCACAGGCAATGATGGATGCCATGGAACACTATAGAGGTAGAATCGTATATTTGTAACGAAAAATGGTACAGATTTCACCACATGGGAAAGCAGGATAACAGACATAAACAACGTTCATGTGTCATACAGGTCAGATTCCCAACATAAGGGTCGATATCGGACACTCGGTAAGGAATATGCCCTCTTTGGACACTAATGCACAATTTGTACCTGTTATTCTTGCTGGCTACCAAACTGTTGAGAAGTCCTTAGGGGACATTTTCCCACACCTCTCTGAAGGCGGTTTCCAATTCTTACACTGTTCAGGAAGAGGCATTCGTTGAGAAACTCATCTGCTGAGAGCATCCCAGGCATGCTGTATAGGATTTAGGTCCTTGAAGTAAGCAACATACTCCATATGATCAATGTCTTCACTTTCCAGTGTGACCGACACCTCAGTGGTCCTGTGTGGGCGGGCATATTCGTCCATAAAGAAAAATCCGGGACCTAAAACACTCCTATCCAGATAAACATGTTCCAGAATAATCTCATCATAACACCAGTGTGATGTAATGGAACCTTGCACAAAAGCACACAGCAGTATTTGGCCATTGTACATGGGTAGAGCCAGTTCTGGGCCATTTTGTTTGTGTGGTTTGCATACATTCAGGGACAAGCATACATTCAGGGGTAAATTACCCCCTCTCCTTCCTCTTAACCTATTGTTATGCTAATCTGAAATATCCCCCACCTCTCTCCCTTGCCTCCTCATTCTCTCTGGGAAAAGGGATTGTCACCTCATCCCCTCCACAGTTCCTTTTTCCCCTCCTGATAAATCCCTCAGCCCCCCTCCCCTCACCCACTTCTGCTTCCCCTCCACATCTGGAAATTAGCACGAAAAAGACTCAGTTTGTGCTGAGCTGTTGGAAGGGAACGATCTCATTACACAAAATTCAAATCAATGTAAATTGACACAGTAATCCATTAGTCATTTGAATTAACATTTTCTTTATTTAATCAGTCTGTGGGAGACAGGTCTCCTTTCCTCCCCTACCTCACTTTCCCTGATGAAATAACTGTTAGCATTGAAGATTGGAATGAAGTGTGATATATTAACCGCTGTTTTGGGTTCTCTGTGCATATGTCAGCTGGTTGGATGCCACCAAGTACCAAGTGAAGTGCCGAGCCACACACATCTGCATGCTGGTTGGTTGGTTGGTTGTTTTGGGGAAGGAGACCAGACAGCGAGGTCATCGGTCTCATCGAATTAGGGAAGGACGGGGAAGGAAGTCGGCCGTGCCCTTTGAAAGGAACCATCCTGGCATTTGCCTGGAGCGATTTAGGGAAATCATGGAAAACCTAAATCAGGATGGCCGGACGCGGGATTGAACCGTCGTCCTCCCGAATGCGAGTCCAGTGTCTAACCACTGCGCCACCTCGCTCGGTGCATCCGCATGTCATGGGGGTTGGGCCACTATTAGAAATTGGTTCCCACATATATATCACCCAGTTTATGCTGAGCTGTTTGATAGGAAAGATTTCACTGTGGAGCACTTATGTGATGTTCTGGTATATGACACATTTTGTTCGATATTTTATATGATTCCAGAACTTTGTAACTACAGTGTCTCAGTACATAGTGTCCTCCAGAGGAGTTACTGTCATAATATGCTCAACTGAGGATGGTTGGTTGGTTTTGGAGAGAGTTGGGTTCAAATGACTCTGAGCACTATGGCACTTAACAGCTGAGGTCATCAGTCCCATAGAACTTAGAACTGCTTAAACCTAACTAACCTAAGGACATCACACACATCCATGCCCGAGCCAGGATTCGAACCTACGACCATAGCGGTCGCCGGTTCCAGACTGAAGCACCTAGAACTGCTCGGCCACACTGGCCAGTTTTGGGGAGGGGACCAAACAATGAGAACATCAGTCCCTCAATTGAGGAGATGTTGGTGTTGGACAGAGAGAAGTTTCATAAGTGTGTTACCTGCAAGCACACAGCTGAGGACTTCGTCCATAGCCTCCTACATGAGGGATAAAAGGAGGCGATAATGGAGGAGTGTGGGATGAATATTTTTCAGCAAATAATGGTGATCAAGAGGGCTGGGTGAATACGCATTTCACAATTCATAGAGATTACTACCTGTGCTGGAGCTTTCCTGTTTTTCAAAATGGCCAGTCAGTCCACAGTGCACATCCTATTCCACTACCCCAGACAGAATGTATCACAGATGTTCACCTTGGTGTGTGGGCTTGAACTGCCTAACTGACAATTCTGCCCCAAGTGGGTGCTCGAAAACTATGACATTATGGGTGAAGAATTGGTGAGAACCAATAGGAGCACAGGAATGCTACATCTGGTCATGTGATCATGATATCAGAGGGATATAAGACAGATGCACTCTCAGTCACAGCCGATCAGTAGAATAACCATGAAGTGTCAACAACAGTCAAGATTCTCATCCGACTCCATCTCACGGAAGAATTCTAAAAGTAAGTGCAACTCATAGAGACTACTACGTGTGCTGAAGCTGTTCCTGTTTTTTTGAAATGGCCAATCAGTTCACAGTGCCCATCCTATTCCACTACCCCAGAGAGAATGAATCAAAGATGTTCGCCTTGGTGTGTGGGCCTCAACTGCCCTAACTGACAATTCCGCCACAAAATCACGTGATCAAACGTCAGGGGGATATAAGACGGAAACGGTCTCATTCACAGTCAATCAGTAGAAGAGCCATGAAGTGTAAACAACACCAAAGATTCTCATTTGCCTCCATCTCACAGAAGAAGTGTAAAAGTACCTATGAGTGGTTTAGTTCCATGTCCTTGTTCAACTCCATGCCAACTCCTTGTTTGGGGATTCTTATTGTTTCTTCTTCTTCCTTGTTCAGCAGCCTCCAGCATGGCCAGACCGACAGCGATCTCCATTGTGTCTGGACCAGCAGCAGCAACCAGCTTGTCAGGATCTGCAGTAGCCTACCTTGGCTTGTTGGGACCTGCAGTGAATCCATTCTGTCAGGGCCAGCAGCAGCAGCGCTGTGGGATCCTGTAGCACACCTGACCAGCAAGTCGAAGCAGGAAAATGAGCTACTACTATCCCTCCTGCAAATTTATGTAGTGAAGACACTCAGCCAGCCCCTGATTCTCAGAAAAAACTATGCTGGAGGTCCTGGCTATGGTCACATTGTCAAAGTTCCCTGTCTACTCTCACTCAAAGAGAAGAAGAATGTCAGCATCATTCAATAGTTCGATTTTGCGCTTCGCTTTCTTGAACATAGCGTCCCAGGACAACACAGGTGCTGTGTAGCAAAATGCAGGATCCAGAGAATGTGTGATCATGCATTGACTCCGGGGTTTCTCGAAAACATCCGTCAGCAAGGGCACGTCTGTGTCATATAAATTGTGCATACTCTCCTAAAGAGGAGATGCAGAATTCCGGCGAGACATTCACAGCAAGCTTATACTTTGCATCAGTTAAGGCATCACCTGTTAGTTTGCTGGAGAATGGAGTTATGACGGGTAGCAAAGTTTCATTAAGTTTCGCCGTACTATTCAGCTACTCATATGTAAAATCCTTCTTCCTAGTCACATGTTGAAACTTTTCTTCACCTGGTAATGCAGCCTGAGTGATGTGCACATCCTTTTGCGGCAGAGTTTCAACAAGTTTCTGGAGTGCACCTGAATAAAACGTAGCGAGTCAAGGAAGCGGAATATAATTCTTGGCGTCGTTCATTTGGAAAATGAAATATACACTCCTGGAAATGGAAAAAAGAACACATTGACACCGGTGTGTCAGACCCACCATACTTGCTCCGGACACTGCGAGAGGGCTGTACAAGCAATGATCACACGCACGGCACAGCGGACACACCAGGAACCGCGGTGTTGGCCGTCGAATGGCGCTAGCTGCGCAGTATTTGTGCACCGCCGCCGTCAGTGTCAGCCAGTTTGCCGTGGCATACGGAGCTCCTTCGCAGTCTTTAACACTGGTAGCATGCCGCGACAGCGTGGACGTGAACCGTATGTGCAGTTGACGGACTTTGAGCGAGGGCGTATAGTGGGCATGCGGGAGGCCGGGTGGACGTACCGCCGAATTGCTCAACACGTGGGGCGTGAGGTCTCCACAGTACATCGATGTTGTCGCCAGTGGTCGGCGGAAGGTGCACGTGCCCGTCGACCTGGGACCGGATCGCAGCGACGCACGGATGCACGCCAAGACCGTAGGATCCTACGCAGTGCCATAGGGGACCGCACCGCCACTTCCCGGCAAATTAGGGGCACTGTTGCTCCTGGGGTATCGGCGAGGACCATTCGCAACCGTCTCCATGAAGCTGGGCTACGGTCCCGCACACCGTTAGGCCGTCTTCCGCTCACGCCCCAACATCGTGCTGCCCGCCTCCAGTGGTGTTGCGACAGGCGTGAATGGAGGGACGAATGGAGACGTGTCATCTTCAGCGATGAGAGTCGCTTCTGCCTTGGTGCCAATGATGGTCGTATGCGTGTTTGGCGCCGTGCAGGTGAGCGCCACAATCAGGACTGCATACGACCGAGGCACACAGGGCCAACACCCGGCATCATGGTGTGGGGAGCGATCTCCTACACTGGCCGTACACCACTGGTGATCGTCGAGGGGACACTGAATAGTGCACGGTACATCCAAACCGTCATCGAACCCATCGTTCTACCATTCCTAGACCGGCAAGGGAACTTGCTGTTCCAACAGGACAATGCACGTCCGCATGTATCCCGTGCCACCCAACGTGCTCTAGAAGGTGTAAGTCAACTACCCTGGCCAGCAAGATCTCCGGATCTGTCCCCCATTGAGCATGTTTGGGACTGGATGAAGCGTCGTCTCACGCGGTCTGCACGTTCAGCACGAACGCTGGTCCAACTGAGGCGCCAGGTGGAAATGGCATGGCAAGCCGTTCCACAGGACTACATCCAGCTTCTCTACGATCGTCTCCATGGGAGAATAGCAGCCTGCATTGCTGCGAAAGGTGGATATACACTGTACTAGTGCCGACATTGTGCATGCTCTGTTGCCTGTGTCTATGTGCCTGTGGTTCTGTCAGTGTGATCATGTGATGTATCTGACCCCAGGAATGTGTCAATAAAGTTTCCCCTTCCTGGGACAATGAATTCACGGTGTTCTTATTTCAATTTCCAGGAGTGTATTTCTCGACATTCTCAGCCAGGACACTGACCTGATCCTTCTCCATACCGAAATTAGACAAGTGTTCAACAAGAAAGTGAGCATATTACCCTCTTAAATTACGAATGAAAAAGAGTATGCGTCGCGGTAATTGCTACTTCAAGTTGCTTGTGTTACGTTAGGTTCCGCGGAACTTCCCTGTAAGATGACAGTGATCCCTAAGAGGAGTTTCTGCTTTTGTATCTAATGGCAGCCCACAAATATGGCTGTCAGTAGCGTTCTTGTACAAATCTTCATTCTTCTTGGTTTTGGTCATGGCAATGTTGTTGCTGTAAGGCTTATCAACCTCCGATGGAAGTTTTTCAAGCTCAGTAAGAAGCCAAACTGCATACGGCATAAGATTTGTATTGGTTAAGACTCCTATCATAAGACGATGAAATTTTCAACGCTGCGACATATGATACGTCTTTTTCCGTGAAGATTTTATGTGAGGCACCTTCACAGTAGGGCACAAAGTGAGGAGGCATTCGAAGACGGCAGGTGCCATAAACAGGCATCGCTCCTGATGGTGAGCGTTCTTAAACTTCATGAATTTCTTTTTCTCAGTAAGTATAACAACACGTACTGGGTCCTTGGAAGTGCAATCTACTAGATGCTTTGCTAACAACTTCTCTGAGGAGAAGGCACCTTAAGCAAATATGCTGTTTATGGACGTGTTTACTAATTTGGGAGGAAATGAGTTAGGACATGTTCCTGATCCAAAAGATAATGATCTACATCTACATGGATACTCTGCAAATCACACTTAAGTGCCCGGCAAAGGGTTCACTGAGTCACCTTTACACTAATTCTCTGTTATTCCACTCTCGAACAGCATGTTTAAAACACCAATGCATATATTTTTCCACACGAATTCTGATTTTTCCATATTATATTCAGATGATCGTTTCTCCCTATGTACATCGGTATCAACAAAATATTTTCGCGTTCAGAGGAAAAAGTTTGTGATTGAAGTTTCATATGAACATCCCGCCAGAACGAGAAACTCCTTGTTTTAATTATGACAACCCCAAATTATGTGTAACGTCCTTGACACTCTCCCCCTTTTTCTCGATAATACGAAACGTGCTGCTCATGTTTGAACTTTCTTGATACACTCCGTTAATCCTATATGGTAAGGACCCTACACTGTGCAGCAATATTCCAGAAGAGGACAGACAAGTACAATGTGGGCAGTCTCTTTAGTAGATCTGTTGCATTGTCTGAATGTTCTGCCGATAAAATGCAGTCTTTGTATATGCCCTGGATCTTGACGGAAATTTCGATACGGTCCAGGTTATAAAACTTATGAATATTAACGTATCAATCATATCGAGATGTGAGCTGTGGTTTTTTCATGTAATTTCTTTCGCAAGCCAGAACTGACCATGCAAAGCAAGCCTTGTCGATTTTATACATGTCTTCTTATCAGCTGTATCCTTATGAAACTTGATATATCCAGAATGAGATTTCCACTCTGCAGCGGAGTGTGCTCTGATACGAAACTTCCTGGCAGATTAAAACTGTGTGCCCGACCGAGACTCGAACTCCCGAGTGTTGATCTTCCAGGAAGTTTCATATCAGCGCACACCCCGCTGCAGAGTGGAAATCTCATTCTGGAAACATCCCCCAGGCTGTGGCTAAGCCATGTCTCCGCAGTATCCTTTCTTTCAGGAGTGCTAGTTCTGCAAGGTTCGCAGGAGAGCTTCTGTAAAGTTTGGAAGGTAGGAGACGAGATACTGGCAGAAGTAAAGCTGTGAGGACCGGGCGTGAGTCGTGCTTCGGTAGCTCAGATGGTAGAGCACTTGCCCGCGAAAGGAAAAGGTCCGGAGTTCGAGTCTCGGTCGGACACACAGTTTTAATCTGCCAGGAAGTTTCAAGCTTCATATAGGTTGAACCGCCATCTACTGGATCATAGACCTGCGTGTTCATGTCAAGGTGTAGTATTCATCTGAGTGCTTTAGCTGACTCTCTCCAACTTCCACCTCGGAAAAGCAGTCCAGTATAGCACTCGAGGTGGACTTACGAAACCACTCAGTGATTGATGTGTTCCATCATACCATGCCATATTCCTCCCCCCCCCCTCCCCCTCCCCAAAGATAGTGAAGGCTAGTCTCTTCAATGCCAGAAGTCTGTTTGAGAGGAGCACAACAGTTCGATGTGCAGCACAGTGCTGCATTTAATGGTAGCATAATGCAGTTCATTAACAGCCTTGAGGCAATCCGTTTCCAGAACAGGAAGGTAAGCTTTCAGAAACCCTACAGGGTCACAGTACCCTCCTGCTGTATTCTCGATCCTAGTGAGCGAGATTCCCTCCTCAACGCAATCACCAAGTACTCTAACTGCGGTATGGTGTTGTGTTACTAACCTGATGTCTTTCACTAAAAGAACGCGTGAAGGATCTGCCGCTATCCATTTATTCCTATTACTGCAACAACAACTAGTTGACGACGATTTGATGACGGCTGCGTGGAGGAGCATGGGGTGCACATACCTTGCGGTTCAGGCGAGAAAGTGGGGGAGGAGGTGCGTGCCCCAGTGTGAGCAGCCTTGCTGCAGCTGTGGCTGCAGACATGGTTTTTGAAACAGCTCTGAGCCAGTTGACGAAGAAGTTAACGTCGCTCATGGAAACCAGTGCAGAGCTGGTTCTGGAGCAGCGATGGTGGGGGCAGTGGGGGCTGCAGCTGCGGCTGTGCAGCAACAAGTGGAAGCTTACATGGTGATGTGTGTCGCACAAGACTGCGTCTTGTTGGCTTCTTAGCCGCCCCCTGTAGCCTTGCACGGTATATTGTGGTAAAGCACCTGCTGGAAGAAGAAGAATAACGAAAAGAAGGAACATAGATTATATGCAAGCAGCGTGAATGTGTGTAAAAATTACCTATAATGCTTTGGCTCTGTGACATGTCCCACAGGTCATTGGAAATCACCTCTGGCACATCCTCATATTGGCACTGCACCCTCTCAATCTCCCTCACCCATTGTGACACGTCATCATTCTCACCCAAACCATAGATCCGTCGATCCAGCACACCAAAATCTCCTACAACATATTGATCTAATAAAATAAGAACACATACATACAATCAAAACTAAGAATTTTTTTTAGAATATGTGCTTACATGGTAGCTCTGACAGGAAAGATATCACAACCTCAGTCACTCCCTGGTCCTCTTTCTCGAAATCATCTATAACAACAAATAATATGTCCCAAACAACAACATATTATGTACACTCTCAGTACGACAATGAAATTTGAGAAAGGAACAAATTCTTAAAGAATATGGATCAGCAATGAGTTATGTACACAAACAGCACTATGAAAAAGAAAATATGTTCTCGAGATGCTGATGCTGCTGTTGTTGGTGTTGGCTCTTATTTTCCAGCTGATCCAGTATTTCACGAATATATGCTGAAACAATAATAAGAAGAAGACATGCTTTCAACACTATGAATGTCTTACAGAATGAATTATGAAAAAAGTTAGAGTTGTCGATTTTAATATATGCTTACCTGGTAATTCTCCTTGAATAGGGCGTTTGTCACTGGCGCTGGTGCTGTGTGGATGATGGGAAAATGAGAACTACTGGAGGTGAGAATAGACTTTAAGTGCCTTCACTGATTCAGCACTAGCCAATAGGAACACATTATTCCGAGGAGGGATGAAAACCTGTGCGTTTGGACACATTGGTTCATACATGTGTTCACACAGACCGGAATAGCCACTCGAGAGCAAGACAGAGAGAGATAGGAGAGAGAGAGAGAGAGGAGAGAGAGAGAGAGAGAGAGAGAGAGAGAGAGAGATAGAGAGAGAGACAGAGAGAGAGAGAGAGAGAGAGAGACGGGAAACAACGCTGCAGTTTCCCAGTCAAAGGCATGCCACCACCTGATGTTTTGTTTGGGTCCACGAAAACAGCTGGAAGTCCATGCAGGTAGGCACAGGCAAGTGCTCGGATCAGCATTGGCGCATATGGACCCTGGTGGTGGCGAGCTGTCAGCCTTTGACAGTGGTTTCTCTGTGGTGGGCTGTGCGGTCCCTGACAGATGTTTTTCTGTGTTTGCAGAGAACGGATGCCTCACGTGTGCATGGTCTCACAGTAGTTCCACTGGACACTGGGTGGCGATGCTAGGAGTCCACGCTGGCGTTTGCCATCTCGGAACGTGCCGTTAGCCCAAAGACTTCCACAGTGAATGGAGCTGTCAGTGCTCAGTGCTCCATCTGGAGCAGGCAGCACACAGCCAGCAGACATGACCCAATCTCTGCATGATGTAGATGCATGCGGTCAGTGCTCCGCCCGATGCTTGGTGATGCCTGGTCAGCTGACATGCACTTGAGCAACTCAGTGGTGGCTATTATATCACACTTCATTCCATTCCTCGGTGAATGCAATTATTACGTCTTGGAAAGTGGGGGAGTGGTGAGGAGGACACTTGTCTACTGCAGACTGAGTAGATAAAAAATATGCGAACTGAACTGAACAATATATTATTAAGTCAATTGACATTAATTTGATTTTTGTTTCATGAGATCCTTTCCCTCCAGCAGCTCAGCACAGACTGATCCTTTTTCCCCCACCAATTTCCAAATGGAGGAGGGGAGGGCCACAGTGGTGGCGGCGAGGACTGGGCGATATCCTGGGAGGGGAAAAGAGGCTCAGAACTGAACTGGGGAAGGGAGGCAGTGACAACCCCTTTTCCCAGAGATGTGTGGAAGGAGCAGAGGGAGGGAAGGTTTCTCAGTAAAAGAAGAAAAAAGCACTCCGTCTTCAGGCCATGAGTGGCCTACCGGGACCATCCGACCGCCGTGTCATCATCGGTGGAGGATGCGGATAGGAGGGGCGTGGGGTCAGCACACCACTCTCCCGGTCATAAGATGGTATTCTTGACCGAAGCAGCTACTAGTCGGTCGAGTAGCTCCTAAATTGGCATCACGAGGCTGAGTGCACTGAGAAAAATGGCAACAGTGCATGGCGGCGTGGATGGCTCCCATCCAATTGCCGACCATGCCCGACTGACAGATAATCCCCATTGGGTCATAAATCAACCCCCAGCATAATAATAGGTTGAAAGGTCTCTGTTGGATTCCTTTCATGTTTGATTTCTTAAATCTGTTGTCATTTATGGAATAAATTCCTCTTCTAAATTTACTGTGGCGTTTCTGACTATCTGGGAGGAGACTGAGTAGTGGAACGTGTTACCTTTACACGTAAACAAGAACGATCTGTCACACTACTACATTTTAAAACACAGTTTATATGTAATTCATGTCACACAGTCTCATACGGAACCTACATCCGCTTTCTGTTATATACTGTATATGATAAGATACTGTCATCCCCCTTCCCTTCTGTGTGAGAGGATGAATGATCAAATGTGTTTGTAGTTGCATACTTGAGGGTAGCAGACAAGGCTGTCTGCTAGAGAACAGTAGGACCAACGTCGGAACAGGTAGCTACGCTTTCTTAAAGCAGAGAGGTTTCTATCCTTAGTATGGTTCTGTCCGTCCGTTGTCATGTTGGTATAGGAAGCTGCCCCTCTGGCCACTTCCGTTTGTCTTTGTGAGCCACCCTCAGGAAGCACGCTCGGCAGTAGGCAGTTGCTGTGGGACCGTGGCGAGCGTCTGAAGTGGTAAGATCTCCGGCTAAGCGCGTGTCTGCTAAGTCCGTAGGACAATGGATTTCTTAAGTTCAGCCTAACTGAAAACTTAATACCTTGATTTCAGATTTAGCTCTAAAATATCTAATGCTATCTTAAATTGCAGCGGAGTGTAATTCTCGTGTGAAGTTCAGATTATTTTGCGGTAGTTGCTTTGTCATTACTTTGTGAGTAAAGTGGAACCACGTGTTGATCAGTAACTCTAAGTTCATCAATCTTAAATGTGAATGCTTGTGTGATTATAACATCTCGTCTTGACAATATTTTACAATTTAGCAACTTTTCTTTATGCTTTTCTTTATGTTCAACCCACGTGGAATGTACTTTGCGAGACCAGTACCACGTGCTTATATAACTGTTTGACCCATCAGGTTAATAGTAAGACGTTAGTAACCAGTTCAAGGTTTTTCTTTTGTCAATTGCTTTTCGATCGAATTTATTTTAATTATCAAAATTACTGCGGAGTTATACGCTTTCTGTAAACCAAGTTGACCACGTGGAGCATGTGGTGTAATCATCAAAGTAGCCTTCAGCTATTCTTTTTGGGAAGATTTCACAAAGAGTTAATATGAATTTAGTATACCAGTGTGTGGTAATTACATGACGGACAGGATTGTGTTACGAACGTAATTTCTTTGGGTGAAAACTGAATCTGTTGGTTGTGGTTAATTTCTTCTTGCTTATGTTTCAATGTTCTTTGTGTGTTGTTTTGTGAATGCAGTGTTGTAGGCAGTCTCCCAATCTTGGCTCCATATTTGATGTGTTCCGTAAGATTAAAATCTCACATTTTTACAATCCTTAAACAAGGCACCAGCTCAGTCATAACTCACGTATAATATGCTGAAATTTCAATGAACCATCTTAAAATAAATTTCCAAATATAAACTGATTTCTTTCTTTTTATTTAAATTCTCCTTTTTATATATAGATATATTACCGGTTGTTGTATGACTGTAAAAGATTATAATCAATGTTAGTCTGATTGGTAATGTGGTAAACCTAGACTAGTTACCTGGTGAAACAGTTGCGCAGTAATGCACGGTTAACTTCTCCCCAGACAGCTCACAGCTTTTAACCCGCTTTTATTCTACTATTAGCACCCGATTTCAGCATAGCAAATTCATGTAGCAATATTACACAGGTTAAGGGGATGGGGACCGGGGCAATTTACCCCCAAATGTACACTTCACTCCCCACAATTTGCATAATGCCTAACCACACCATAACGACTAGGCCATACTAATGACATTCATGAACATTCAGTGGCGTGTAACGTCTTCCTCGCTCTCTCCACACTAACTGGTGAGCAGAATCACATGCCACAGTGCTTGTACACGATCGTAATCACTCAAACGATGTCTTGCCGAAATTTTGGTGTTCTATGCGGAATGTCGCGTTGATCAGTTTCACAACAACCTACGTAACACACCGTACTACAGTTAATTCGTCCCACCCTCTACATTTCCTTTTACTGTTATTGGTCGGGTGTTCTATAGCAGTGGCCCGTTGTTCCGTATCAACTGGCATTTGTCCCATAGGAAGTGTCAGTTCTTCCTTAGCAACTGTCAAACAGTGTATTTACGTGAATATTTTATTTAGTGCAAATGATCCACCGCGTGCAATAGCTCCATACTTAACATTCATATACAACCGTTCGCTCGACGAAAGATCCATAGCCAAAGACTGGAAAGTTGCACAGGTCACACCAATATTCAAGAAAGGTAGTAGGAGTAATCCACTAAATTACAGGCCCGTATCATTAACGTCGATATGCAGCAGGATTCTCGAACATATATTGTGTTCGAACATTATGAATTACTTCGAAGAAAACGGTCTTTTGACACACAGTCAACATGGATTTAGATAACATCGTTCTTGTAAACGCAACTAGCTCTTTTCTCGCATCTACTACATCTACATCTACATTGATACTCCGCAAGCCACCCAACGGTGTGTGACGGAGGGCACTTTACGTGCCACTGTCATTACCTCCCTTTCCTGTTCCAGTCGCGTATGGTTCGCGGGAAGAACGACTGTCTGAAAGCCTCCGTGCGCGCTCTAATCTCTCTAATTTTACATTCGTGATCTCCTCGGGAAGTATAAGTAGGGGGAAGCAATATATTCGATACCTCATCCAGAAACGCACCCTCTCGAAACCTGGCGAGCAAGCTACACCGCGATGCAGAGCGCCTCTCTTGCAGAATCTGCCACTTGAGTTTATTAAACATCTCCGTAACGCTATCACGGTTACCAAATAACCCAGTGACGAAACGCGCCGCTCTTCTTTGGATCTTCTCTATCTCCTCCGTCAAACCGACCTGGTACGGATCCCACACTGATGAGCAATACTCAAGTATAGGTCGAACGAGTGTTTTGTAAGCCACCTCCTTTGTTGATGGACTACATTTTCTAAGCACTCTCCCAATGAATCTCAACCTGGTACCCGCCTTACCAACAATTAGTTTTATATGATCATTCCACTTCAAATCGTACGCATACTCCCAGATATTTTACAGAAGTAACTGCTACCAGTGTTTGTTCCGCTATCATATAATCATACAATAAAGGATCCTTCTTTCTATGTATTCGCAATACATTACATTTGTCCATGTTAAGGGTCAGTTGCCACTCCCTGCACCAAGTGCCTATCCGCTGCAGATCTTCCTGTATTTCGCTACAATTTTCTAATGCAGCAACTTCTCTGTATACTACAGCATCATCCGCGAAAAGCCGCATGGAACTTCCGACACTATTTACTAAGTCATTTATATATATTGTGAAAAGCAATGGTCCCATAACACTCCCCTGTGGTACGCCAGAGGTTACTTTAACGTCTGTAGACGTCTCTCCATTGATAACAACATGCTGTGTTCTGTTTGCTAAAAACTCTTCAATCCAGCCACACAGCTGGTCTGATATTCCGTAGGCTCTTACTTTGTTTATCAGGCGACAGTGCGGAACTGTATCGAACGCCTTCCGGAAGTCAAGAAAAATAGCATCTACCTGGGAGCCTGTATCTAATATTTTCTGGGTCTCATGAACAAATAAGGCGAGTTGGGTCTCACACGATCGCTGTTTCCGGAATCCATGTTGATTCCTACATAGTAGATTCTGGGTTTCCAGAAATGACATGATACGCGAGCAAAAAACATGTTCTAAAATTCTACAAGAGATCGACGTAAGAGATATAGGTCTATAGTTTTGCGCATCTGCTCGACGACCCTTCTTGAAGACTGGGACTATCTGTGCTCTTTTCCAATCATTTGGAACCCTCCGTTCCTCTAGAGACTTGCGGTACACGGCTGTTAGAAGGGGGGCAAGTTCTTTCGCGTACTCTGTGTAGAATCGAATTGGTATCCCGTCAGGTCCAGTGGACTTTCCTCTATTGAGTGATTCCAGTTGCTTTTCTATTCCTTGGACACTTATTTCGATGTCAGCCGTTTTTTCGTTTGTGCGAGGATTTAGAGAAGGAACTGCAGTGCGGTCTTCCTCTGTGAAACAGCTTTGGAAAAAGGTGTTTAGTATTTCAGCTTTACGCGTGTCATCCTCTGTTTCAATGCCATCATCATCCCGTAGTGTCTGGATATGCTGTTTCGAGCCACTTACTGATTTAACGTAAGACCAGAACTTCCTAGGATTTTCTGTCAAGTCGGTACATAGAATTTTACTTTCGAATTCAATGAACGCTTCACGCATAGCCCTCCTTACGCTAACTTTGACATCGTTTAGCTTCTGTTTGTCTGAGAGGTTTTGGCTGCGTTTAAACTTGGAGTGGAGCTCTCTTTGCTTTCGCAGTAGTTTCCTAACTTTGTTGTTGTACCACGGTGGGTTTTTCCCGTCCCTCACAGTTTTACTCGGCACGTACCTGTCTAAAACGCATTTTACGATTGCCTTGAACTTTTTCCATAAACACTCAACATTGTCAGTGTCGGAACAGAAATTTTCGTTTTGATCTGTTAGGTAGTCTGAAATCTGCCTTCTATTACTCTTGCTAAACAGATAAACCTTCCTCCCTTTTTTTATATTCCTATTAACTTCCATATTCAGGGATGCTGCAACGGCCTTATGATCACTGATTCCCTGTTCTGTACATACAGATTCGAAAAGTTCGGGTCTGTTTGTTATCAGTAGGTCCAATATGTTATCTCCACGAGTCGGTTCTCTGTTTAATTGCTCGAGGTAATTTTCGGATAGTGCACTCAGTATAATGTCACTCGATGCTCTGTCCCTACCACCCGTCCTAAACATCTGAGTGTCCCAGTCTATATCTGGTAAATTGAAATCTCCACCTAAGACTATAACATGCTGAGAAAATTTATGTGAAATGTATTCCAAATTGTTGAGTGTTGAGTGCTATTGACAAGGGATTTCATATTGATTCCGTATTTCTGGATTTCCGGTAGGCATTTGACACTGTACCACA
Organism: Schistocerca americana; assembly: GCF_021461395.2. Lineage (NCBI taxonomy): Eukaryota > Metazoa > Arthropoda > Insecta > Orthoptera > Acrididae > Schistocerca > Schistocerca americana. The sequence goes on from NC_060120.1 coordinate 670,762,404, forward strand.
CAAGCGGCTTCCAGTGAAATTGCGTGCGTCTCAGTTATGTGACTGGATTCGTAATTGCCTGTCAGAGAGGTCACAATTCGTAGTAATTGACGGAAAGTCTTTGAGTAAAACAGAAGTGATTTCTGGCATTCCACAAGGTAGTGTTATAGGCCCTTTGCTGTTCCTTATCTATATAAACGATTTGGGAGACAATCTGAGAGCAGTCTTCTTCGGTTGTTCGCAGATGACGCTTTCGTTTATCGACTGATAAAGTCATCGGAAGATCAAAACAAATTGCAAAATGATTTAGAAAAGCAATCTGTATGGTGCGAAAATTGACAATTGATCCTAAATAACAAAAAGTATGGAGTGCTAAAAGTAATCCGTTAAACTTTGCTTAGAAGGTAAATCAACAAATCTAAAGGCCGTAAATTCATCAAATACCTAGGAATTATAATTACGAGTAACTTCAATTAGAAGGAACGCATAGAAAATGTTGTGGGGAAGACTAACCAAAGATTTTTTTTTATTGGCAGGACACTTAGAAAATGTAACTGATCTACCAAGGAGACTGCCAACACTACGCTTGTCCGTCCTGTTCTAGAATACTGCTGCGCGGTGTGGGATCCTTAGCAGATAGGATTGACGGAGTACATTGAAAAAGTTCGAAGAAGGGCAGAACGTTTTGTATTATCGCGAAATAGGGGAGAGAGTGTCACTGAAATGATACAGGATTTGGGATGGATATCATTAAAAAATAAGGCGTTTTTCATTACGGCAGAATCTTCTCACGAAATTCCAATCACCAACATTCTCCTCCGAATGCGAAAACCGACCTACATAAGGAGAAACGATCACCGTAATAAAATAAGGAAAATCAGAGCTTATACGGAAAGATACAGGTGTTCGGTCTTTCCGTGCGCTATACGAGATTGGAATAATAGAGAATTGTGAAGGTGGTTCTATGAATTCTCTGCCAGGCACGTAAATGTGATTTGCAGAATATCCATGTAGATGCAGATGTAGATTAAAGTGGCAATTGAAACTCGAAGAATAGTCATATGAGATCGTGTACAAACCGGGCTAAATAAACGCTAATTCCGATGTGTTAAGTAGAAAGTGGCAAAAAATTGGTAGAGACCACAGGAAGAAGACGAAGGACCAAATAAGAATAGCGTCTGAGCACGAGGAACCGAATGAGGACGTGGTAGAAATTAATGATGAAGAGTAAACAGAAATTATGGAAGCAACACGACAATGCAGTGAGTGGTCACCAAGGAAAAAATAAAATGCTGAATCGGCTAAAGAAAAATTGTGCTTGGAGAGGAATGAAACGGGATATAGAAGAATTCTTTTGAACACGGGATAACTGCCAAAGAAATAAATTTATGTAAAATAAGACAAAGTTGCCATTATTACCAGAAGACAGCAGAAACCGTTTCCGGCAAACTTGCTATGGATGTAGTAGGTCCATTAGATGTAACATCGAACGGAAATGGATATATTTTGACATTTACTGGTTCCTGAAGAGGGGCAGCAGCCTTTTTCAGTAGTTGCAGGGGCAACAGTCTGGATGACTGACTGATCTGGCCTTGTAACACTAACCATAACGGCCTTGCTGTGCTGGTACTGCGAGCGGCTGAAAGCAAGGGGAAACTACAGCCGTCATTTTTCCCGAGGGCATGCAGCTTTACTGTGTGGTTAAATGATGATGGCGTCCTCTTGGGTAAAATATTCCGGAGGTAAAATAGTCCCCCATTCGGATCTCTGGGCAGGGACTACTCAAGAGGACATTATCAGGAGAAAGAAAACTGGCGTTCTACGGATCGGAGCGAGGAATGTCAGATCCCTTAATCGGGCAGGTAGATTAGAAAATTTAAAAAGGGAGATGGATAGGTTAAAGTTAGATATAGTGGGAATTAGTGAAGTTCGCTGGCAGCAGGAACAAGACTTTTGGTCGGGTGAATACAGGGTTATAAATACAAAATCAAATAGGGGTAACGCAGGAGTAGGTTTAATAATGAATAGGAAAATAGGAATGCGGGTAAGCTACTACAAACAGCATAGTGAACGCATTATAATGGCCAAGATAGATACGAAGCCCACACCTATCACAGTAGTATAAGTTTATATGCCAACTAGCTCCGCAGATGACGAAGAGATTGATGAAATGTATGATGAGATAAAAGAAATTATTCAGATAGTGAAGCGAGACGAAAATTTAATAGTCATGGTCGACTGGAACTCGATAGTAGGAAAAGAAAGAGAAGGAAACGTAGTAGGTGAATATAGATTGGGGCTAAGGAATGAAAGGGGCAGCCACAGAGCATAACTTGATCATAGCTAACACTTGGTTCCAGAATCATAAAAGAAGGTTGTATACATGGGAGAAGCCTGGAGATACTGGAAGGTCTCAGATAGATTATATAATGGTAAGACCTTCAGAAACCAGGTTTTAAATTGTAAGACATTTCCAGGGGCAAATGTGGACTCTGACCACAATCTATTGGTTATGAAGTGTAGATTAAAACTGAAGAAACTGCAAAAAGATGGGAATTTGAGGAGATGGGACCTGGATAAACTGAAAGAACCAGAGGTTGTAGAGAGCTTCAGGGAGAGCATTAGGGAACGATTGACAAGAATGGGGGAAAGAAATACAGTAGAAGAAGAATGGACAACTTTAAGAGATGAAATAGTGAAAGTAGCAGAGGATCAAGCAGGTAAAAAGACGAGGACTAATAGAAATCCTTGGGTAACAGAAGAGATATTGAATTTAATTGATGAAAGGAGAAAATATAAAAATGCAATAAATGAAGCAGGCAAAAAGGAATACAAAAGTCTCAAAAATGAGATCGACAGGAAGTGCAAAATGGCTAAGCAGGGATGGCTAGAGGACAAATGTAAGGATGTAGAGGCGCATAGCACTAGGGGTAAGGTAGATACTGCCTACAGGAAAATTAAAGAGACCTTTGGAGAAAAGAGAACCACTCACATGAATATCACGAGCTCAGATGGAAACTCAGTTCCAAGCAAAGAAGGGAAAGCAGAAAGGTGGAAGGAATATATAGCGAGTCTATACAAGACGATGTTCTTGAGGACAATATTATAGAAATGGAAGAGAATGTAGCAGAAGATGAAAGTGGAGATATGGTACTGCGTGAGGAGTTTGACAAAGCACTGAAAGATCTAAGTCGAAACAAGGCCTCGGGAGTAGACAACATTCCATTAGAACTACTGACAGCCTTGCGAGAGCCAGGCCTAACAAAACTCTATCATCTGGTGAGCAAGATGTGTGAGACAGGTGAAATACCCCCTGACTTCAAGATGAATATAATAATTCCAGTCCCAAAGAAAACAGGTGTTGACAGATGTGAAAATTACCGAACAATCAGTTTAATAAGTCACAGCTGCAAAATACTAACGCAAATTCTTTACAGACGAATGGAAAAACTGGTAGAAGCCAACCTCGGGGAAGATCAGTTTGGATTCCGTAGAAATGTTGGAACACGTGAGGCAATACTGACCTTACGACTTATCTTAGAAGAAAGATTAAGGAAGGGCAAACCTACGTTTCTAGCATTTGCAGACTTAGAGAAAGCTTTTGACAATGTTGACTGGAATACTCTCTTTCAAATTCTAAAGGTGGCAGGGGAAAAATACAGGAAGCGAAAGGCTATTTGCGATTTGCACAGAAACCAGATGGCAGTCATAAGAGTCGAGGGGCATGAAAGGGAAGCAGCGGTTGGGAAGGGAGTGAGACAGGGTTGTAGCCTCTCCCCGATGCTATTCAATCTGTATATTGAGCAACAGTAAAGGAAACAAAAGAAAAATTCGGAGTAGGAATTAAAATCCATGGAGAAGAAATAAAAACTTTGATGTTCGCCGACGACATTGTAATTCTGTCAGACACAGCAAAGAACCTGGAAGAGCAGCTGAACGGAATGGACAGTGTCTTGAAAGGAGGATATAAGGTGAACATCAACAAAAGCAGAACGAGGATAGTGGAATGTAGTCGAATTAAATCGGGTGATGCTGAGGGAATTAGAATAGGAAATGAGACACTTAAAGTAGTAAAGGAGTTTTGCTATTTGGGGAGCAAAATAACTGATGATGGTCGAAGTAGAGAGGATATAAAATGTAGGCTGGCAATGGTAAGGAAAGCGTTTCTGAAGAAGAGAAATTTGTTAACATCGAGTATTGATTTAAGTGTCAGGAAGTCGTTTCTGAAAGTATTTGTATGGATTGTAGCCATGTATGGAAGTGAAACATGGACGATAAATAGTTGGGACAAGAAGAAAATAGAAGCTTTTGAAATGCGGTGCTACAGAAGAATGCTGAAGATTAGATGGGTAGATCACATAACTAATGAGGAGGTATTGAATAGAATTGGGGAGAAGAGGAGTTTGTGGCAAAACTTGACTAGAAGAAGGGATCGGTTGGTAGGACATGTTCTGAGGCATCAAGGGATCACCAATTTAGTACTGGAGGGCAGCATGGAGGGTAAAAATCGTAGAGGGAGACCAAGAGATGAGTACACTAAGCAGATTCAGAAGGATGTAGGCTGCAGTAGGTACTGGGAGATGAAGAAGCTTGCACAGGATAGAGTAGCATGGAGAGCTGCATCAAACCAGTCTCTGGACTGAAGACCACAACAACAACAACTCAAGTAATACGTCAAATGGATTAAATGAATATCATAAGCAGGACAGAAATCTTAATTTACCCTTTATTGCTTATTTGTGGTCTGACTTAAACGAACAACAGCATCGTTTAATGTCTTGCCTAATGATTGTCGTTTCTTTCTTAATAGTGATTCCTGACAAAGCATTTTAACGAAGTTTCTATTTTTGTGTGTCAAATAACTGAAAAAGATATTCTTTTATTTTGTCCAACTTTGTTTCTCATTGAACTGTAAATAGTTCTCTTTTTAAATCGCGTGGTAACGTCACAAGGGCGACAGTGGCAATGCCGTCGCAGTGGAATCGAGAGAGTAGGGTGCATGTGGTTGTACTGATTGAGCATGGCAACTACTCGGCATCAGAAGCTGGAGAAAAGTGTGGAGTACCGGCAAGAACAGCTAGACGCTGGTGGAAAGTACACTAGGAAAGGGGCTATATAGGGCGGAAAAGAGAAAGTGGCCGGCCCCGTGTGTCTACCGCAGCAGATGATCAACGTGTTTCGGAGAATATACGTGTTAAAAATGGTTCAAATGGCTCTGAGCACTATGGGACTTAACTACTGTGGTCATCAGTCCCCTAGAACTTAGAACTACTTAAACCTAACCAACCTAAGGACATCACACACATCCATGCCCGAGGCAGGATTCGAACCTGCGACCGTAGCAGTCGCGCGGTTCCGGACTGCGCGCCTAGAACCGCTAGACCACCGCGGCCGGCCTATACGTGTTATCCATTCCTCAGTAGCGAGAAACCTCGGTTTCACGGCAGCGGGAAGACTGTTACGAGGAGACTGAAATACGCCGGATGATATTGTCGTAGAGCTGCTATAAAGCAGCCATTGACCATCAGAGGATTGACTGCATGGCTTCTGCAGCAGAGTATATCGACTTTTACTGGAGTAGAGTAACCTTTTCGGATGAAAAAATATTTTCTTCCTGTAGCGACGCTCCTGTTCGGGTGAGACATGAAATTTTCTCCATAAAGTTATTAGTTTATGCTGTTAGTGACTTTACGTTTGTAGTAAGCACAAAATATAAAATATAAACAGTTCCCTGTATCATGATTTTAGATCCCTCATCTGATAAATAAATGTGACCCCTGAGTTTGTGAATATTTGCATTAACAAGCAAATGTTTTTTGCATTCGATATACCGCCCACGAGGCCAGCGCTTCCAGCCGATGTATCTCAACGAAAGACAAAGAAGTGGACGGTTCTCTGTAGCTGTATAGAGCTATATCTCGGCTCATGGGGTTGGTCCTCTCTGAAGAATAGAGGGAATTCTCAACGGAGAGGCCTACATTAACATACTGAACTCCATTATGAAGCCGAGTGCTGAAATGCTGTACCCAGACGGTGAAATATATTTTCTGCATGTAGGAACAGCGGACGTGTGGAACAATTAAGAGTATTTCCGGTTTTTCCTACGATTTATTCATTACTCTGATAATCTCTACTTCTTATCGAAGAGACTACTCTACTTTGTCAGTCGTATAATTTTGATTTCTCCACCTTGCTTTAATATTGATGGGCGTGAAATATAGCTTTCCCGGGCATCATCTTAGTTTCTTCCTTAGTGCCTCGTTCCATAATTGTATGTGTAAGGAAGACGCCACGTATATAAATTTCATTTTCCTACTTACCATTTCTCTTCTTAGGCTTCTCTCCACAGTTGCTTCTTATACGTCTCTGCGATTCGTTTCTATCTCCTTTTACCTTGTTTTGGTCATTTTCCACTACATTCAGTAACCCGTTACCTGTAGGCGGACCATACTTTATTTTTTCAGATCCCATCTTTCACTTCCAAAGAAAAGAGTACTCCACATCATTCATTTTACGATGTGTTTCTATATTTCTATCCCTTGTATGTTTACTTGCAAGAATATTATTCGTAAACATAAATGGTTTGCTAGCGCTATGCTTCGCTTTACTTTTGTTAAGCATCTATTTCTCTCTCATTCCGGCCCTGAAGTGGCTGAAGTGCTGTACTTTTAATGCCATCAATTTTTATTGCTGTGTTCATATGTTTATTACTTTTTCTCATTGCTATTACCATTTGTTGTTGTTCTTACGTTCCAGTGTTATTCTTTTCTCGATTTTCAGGTAATACCTGCAAAATGTTATTTTGTTTCTAAATTTGGAACTATTAGGAAATTGTTAACAAATATGATGCAGCGTATCCTTCCACAATTGAATTTAACTGTTAATGTTTCCTTTTCCGTTGTTTGTGTTGCTTCTGTAATATATATACACGGTGTTAAGGAATGTGGTATTCCATGTTTTGCGAGTCGGTAGTATGGACTAAAATAAGACAAACTGCATATCGTAGGAGCTACATGCAATTCTTCAGTACAAGAGAAGTGTTTTAATTAGAACAACAGATGTGTTTCACAGTAGTAAATGTGAAGAAATGCTCATTGCTCTTACGATATTCATTTCAGACTCATTGCTCTTGTTTGCTGGATATGTTTGTCTTGTTTCTGTCCATCCTATCAGCTCTCGAAATATGGATTACTTGTTTTTAATACCATATATTCGAAGCAGATTTGTAGACAAATGACGTCCACGATTACTCATTTCCAGACTTTATATTCCTATTTTATTCGATTTGTATTGATTATTGAGCTCTAATGTATTCAAAAATTGGAACTAATCAACTTACTCCAGGCCAGTTTCTTATAAAAGTAAAATTATACCTTCCATTTCGAACCATTCCAAAATCAATGAAGGAATTATTACTGTATCGGTTCATTTCTTCTCTTTTTAAGTAGCAGCACATACAAACCAGTAATTGATTTGGTTGTCCTTACTTTGTTCCCGAATAGGCCTGCCCCAATAAACCGATTTATATTTCCTTTTATTAAAATTGTACGATATTCGTACATTTATTGGAGGCATGCTGTACTTTTTACTGTTGACTGCCTTGGCTGATTTTTCTTTGAAAGTTAAGCATAAGATAAAATATACTTTACAGTACTTTACTAACATTACAATCATAATCTATAACATATCCTCAAAGGTATACACTCTTTTTCTCCAGGTCACTTCTCGGGTGGATGACAATACATCTGTCAAACAGGAGAGGCGAAGTGTGTATCGCCTAATGCCAGGTCGTTCGCGCTCCTTTCTGCCAGCCACTTTGACAGGGGAAGTGCGTGATGACGGGGCTAGGAGTCGGAGAGTGAACGTACTGGTGACGTAGTTTGAGCTTCCTGGTGTCTCAGCCTAAGGCCGTTCACCCTAGTGTGCTTTCTGTCAGGAAATATCGTCCTCGGAAAGTGGACAGGATGGTTTTCTCATCCTCTGAAATTGTGAGATAGCTGCATCAGCACGTTTCTGGATAGTACACAGTTGTTCATGGATTCGAGATTTGTTTCTCGTATATCTTTTTCTTATTCCTCCTTTACACTCATTTTGATATCAGCTGACAGCTGCCTGCATTACCTTGATTAAAAATTATATGACGAAGAAACAAATTGTTTTCATGTTTAATATTCCGCAGGCGCATGCAAATATATGAACTGGGTTACGATTTACAGATTTTATGATCTTAGTCATAACAGTAACGTTGCATACACGAATTGTTCTTGAGTAATGAGCATTACATAAAGATACGTACTCGTAGTGGTATCTAGTTCTCACTAATATGAAGGGAAGACTTATTTCATTAACATTCCTGAAATCAGCTATTTATCTCAACTGTAGGCATTTACTCCGAGCGTGGGGCCGCGTTGACACGAGGTGTGAACAGGCGACGTCAGCGGCCGCGGTCGCCTTCGGTAAATGCAACACATTGAGCGAACGAGCACGCGTAAAGTCCGTAGAGAGTATCTCGCTATAAAACAGATTTGTTTCTTCTATACATCTTTGTCAGTGGAAAGATAGAAAGAATAATTGTATAGCGAAGGCTAGCAATCGTTCTGAATAAGCGAAGCATATTAGCTTTACAACCATGCAACAAACAGAGTCGAACAGTTCAACGGACTGATGCACTGTACTGAACAACTTAGACCCCCACCTCATCGCCGGCATGTGTGGCCGTGCGGTTCTAGGCGCTTCAGTCTGGAACCGCGCGACCGCTACGGTCGCAGGTTCGAATCCTGCCTCGGGCATGGATGTGTGTGATGTCCTTAGGTTAGTTAGGTTTAAGTAGTTCGAGGTCTATGGGACTGATGACCTCAGAAGTTGAGTCCCATAGTGCTCAGAGCCATTTGAACCCCACCTCATCATAACCGAAGCATAGGAGGACGGTATATTCTGAAAGAAGGCCTACTTTCTTGTTATAACTGGCGCCTTAAACTATATTACCATTCACTCTGTATTCTGAGCTCCGTCCCAGCACCCTCCCCTTGTCAATGTAGGTTTTTGTCAACAGCTATCAGCAAAGTATTTTGGAATGTGGAATCCTCCGAATATTTTATAAACCTGTAGCTTAGACTAGACAGCCATTGCAGGTGTGGAATTTTTTCACAGTATAGAGAATAAGTGTTCATATTATTAGTCAGAAGTATTTAATTTGTAAGTCAATGAATGATCATTTCTTTACAGGAACATAGCCCGATTCATAATAGCAGAGCCGTCCAGATCTGGTCCCAAGGTCAGCAGAGAATAAAACTTCTTCCTTTAGTGCCGGCCGGGGTGGCCGAGCGGTTCTAGGCGCTACAGTCTGGAATCGGGCGACCGCTGCGGTCGCAGGTTCGAATCCTGCCTCGGGCATGGATGTGTGTGATGTCCTTAGGTTAGTTAGGTTTAAGTAGTTCTAAGTTCTAGGGGACTGATGACCTCAGAAGTTAAGTCCCATAGTGCTCAGAGCCATTTCATTTCATTTTCCCTTTCGTGTGAAAATCAGCAGACCTCAATCCCATTGAAAATATATGGGCGGAGGTTATCAGGTCGTTACCACCTGGGTCAAGGAAATCAGAAACTCTGTGGGAAAATATAGTGAATACATGGTGGGAGATAAACGATCATCACAATCTCTCGAGGAATTTAGCCTTATCACTTCCCCCGGCGCCTTCGAGCAAATATAGAAAACGAGGGAGGATGGGTAGGGTACTGAAAAAAAAATAAAGGCCAAACCAGTTGCGAGTTCCTAAAGTGTTCTGGAAACCTACTAAAGCTAAATGGTCCCTGTGTATTCAAATGGTTCAAATGGCTCTGAGCACAATGGGACTCAACAAAATGGTTCAAATGGCTCGGAGCACTATGGGACTTAACTGCTGAGGTCATCAGTCCCCTAGAACTTAGAACTACTTAAACCTAACTAACCTAAGGACATCACAAACATCCATGCCCGTGGCAGGATTCGAACCTGCGACCGTAGCGGTCGTGCGGTTCCAGACTGTAGCGCCTAGAACCGCTCGGCCACTTCGGCCGGCAATGGGACTTAACATCTGAGGTCATCAGTCCCCTAGACTTGGAACTACTTAAACCTAACTAACCTAAGGACATCACATACATCCATGCCCGAGGCAGGATTCGAACCTGCTACCGTAGCAGTCGCGCGGTTCCGGACTAAAGCGCCTAGAACCGCGCCGCCACAAGGGTCGGCTCCTTGTGTATTCTCGTTAAATGTGACACTGCGTGATTCTTACAATAGCAACTACTAATTAAATTCTTTACTCAAAGAAATAGATAAACAAATGTATGCGCAACGGATAAATGTTTGATTTTCCACTAATAACCCCAAATTTGGTACACTGTTAATCACCCGACTGTGTTTAAAGAAAATGGGTAAGTAACCGGAATCATAACGGGACCTGCATAATAACTCTTCCTCCGTTCTGTAAGCTATTTCTTTTCATTCTGTCTTACTTTCATCTCGCAAAACACAATAACGGTATTACCAGTAACATACAGGATATAATTGCCTAACAGCTGATCTTGTAACAGCACATATAAAGATATTTCTACTTCCTATGGTCTCTTAGGAAGATAACCTTTTTCTCACCCACGGAAAGGAATGAAGCCGGCCGAAGTGGCCGTGCGGTTAAAGGCGCTGCAGTCTGGAACCGCAAGACCGCTACGGTCGCAGGTTCGAATCCTGCCTCGGGCATGGATGTTTGTGATGTCCTTAGGTTAGTTAGGTTTAACTAGTTCTAAGTTCTAGGGGACTAATGACCTCAGCAGTTGAGTCCCATAGTGCTCAGAGCCATTTGAAGGAATGAAGGTTAGTCCACAATGCTTGATTCATAACGTCACAGCAACACACCACCACTTTTATTACCATTGGGCAAAGCAGTGATCGTATCTCCACGCGGACTAGTACTAGCAAAATTCTGTAACTTGTTCAATCACTGTCTGATCCCAAAAACACCTCTCATTTATTGATGTGCCTCGATGTTAACTAAGTGTCGCTTGGTTGAGCGGTGACGATTCTGAAATTTACGTTCCCGTCATATTCGTGCACGGCACGTTATTGCAACTGAAAAAACCTCCACAAATTACCTAGAGTGATTTCCTGATTATATCTCGGCACAGTTAATTAATATACCGCCGGGCTCTGTGGCCGAGCGGTTCTAGGCGCTTCATTCGGAACCGCGCTGCTGCTGCGGTCGCAGGTTCGAATCCTACCTCTGGCATGGATGTGTGTGATGTCCTTAGGTTGGTTAGGTTTAAGTAGTTCTAAGTCTAGGGGGCTGATGGCCTCAGATGTTAAGTTCCCTAGTGCTTAGAGCCGTTTGAAACAATATACCATCCAAAACCTCCCCTCAAAAAGATACATAAATACACCCACAGAACTTTTCGCAATACCTTCAGTTCGTGTATAGCGCGCATTGCATGGCTACACGAATTACTATTATTCTGTTTCCCCTTCATTGAATTCAGGAAAGCGATCTCACTGATTCCCACGTATCTTTCAAATCCCGTTGTTCTAAAAATCAGCTTCACACGTAAATTTCTACTGACTCATTTCACAAAAGGTGACTTCTTATTCTTTCATATTAAATTATCAACCTTGCCTTCATCCATGAATTTCAGAAACTCGTCAAATTACAAATTGAAACACACGCAAGCTACAAATGGCTTCTTTGAAAACTAATTCTTTCAGATCAAAATTAAGAGCATTACTTCTACCATGAATTTCTGTTAGCAGCTCGATTAGTTAAAGCCACGAGATATTTTGCTACACTTCCAGATCAGATTTTGAAACGAACTAACCAAAATCATGAATTTAAATTGACCATTACTAAAAGGAATTATGGTAAATCAACACATTCCTACTTATAAACTAATGGCTCTTAGCACTCAGTCATCCACTCTTCATCATTTCCTTCATCAGCCCAATGTGGTGAGTGCCAGGTCTTTAGGCTATAATAGTTCGTCACATGCATCATATTTGTGTCGTACTTGCTTTACAATTGAATTCTAACACTTTATTGTTCACCGAAATACTCAAACGAAGTATCAAATTCCGTTAACTTTCAAGCTACTCTTCGCGGTCGCGACATAGTATTCTCACATTCGCCTATATTTTACCTGCCTATAAACAATATGATTCCCTCCAAAATGTTATATTAAATTAATCTACCCTGAAAGAGAAGATTTCTAGTAAGGTGGAACATTAAAGCCTTAAATAACTCATTTCCTTTCCCTTTGCGGAGAGCGTTTTGCTCCGAAACTTCCTCAGTCCATCCGGATGCTTCAGTCACCCCAGGCAAGTGTCATTCTCTTACCACGCTACCGCTCTCTCCCTGCCTACTGGGAGGGTGGTGTGCACCCTGGTCAATCAAGGCCCCAGAATGTCAAGCATTTGAAACTCCCAGCTGTCTTCTCCCCAGCACACAACGAAATCTGGCCGCACTTTTCTACTCAGTGAGCTTAACATAAGAACACAGACAAACCTATCCCCCTTCTCTCCAATGTCAGAGGCAGACCTTTACCTCAGAAAACTCTCATGTCGCTGCTTATCGATACATCATTACCTTCCCATGATTCTAATAATTTCGTTTCAGTAATCACCCCCGTTCTATCCACATTGCATACATTTACCTTGCTCTCAACCCAATTGTGGACTATTTATGCTAGGATAAGTGTTAAAAGTGGGTTTTCATACATTATACCAAAATAATAAACTCATCCAGTTGCTCTGATCAATTTCCTAAACACAGCAGGTTGGTTCAAATGGCTCTGAGCACTATGGGAATTAACTGCTGAGGTTATCAGTCCCCTAGACATAGAACTACTTAAACCTAACTAACCTAAGGACATCACACACATCCATTCCCGAGGCAGGATTCGTATCTGCGACTGTAGTAGCAGTGCGGTACGGGACTGAAGCGCCTAGAACCACTTGGCCACAACGGCCGGCCAGGTTGGTTCAATAAAAATTAACAGCTCAGATCGAGGATCTGATAACAGATACCTGATGTAGCAAGATATTCTAGCAATTACATGTGGATAGTAATTCCCATGTGAATACGCTGATTTTTTTGTATTGACAGCGTCTTTGGGCTATCAGGAATTAAATTCGGAGGAGTATGGCCAAATTCAGGGCGCTGCGTTGACCGTGCCCACACTCAATATGATGAGCCGGCTGCTCTTACTGTTACTTTGTTTCTTTCATTCTGAGGTGTACCACGAAATAAAATTCTCATCCGCTAAACGATTTTCGTTTCTATTCGAAAAGCTTCTTGAGTAACCCTGCAGTGAACATTATGTAGACATAATACTTCTAGTTTTTGAAGTATAGGCATATATTTAAGGATAACGAACTGTAGTCGAAATTAAATCAGATGCTGCCGCAGGAATTAGGTTATGACATGCGACAGTGAGAGTGGTAGCCATTGTTTGCTATGTGAGAAGCAAGAAACCTAAAGCCTTCAGTAGTAAAATGTATGTAAAATGCAATAACAACAAATCCTTTTTGATGGGGTAAGGATACTAATATAATATATACATGAGGTTGAGGAAGCCTTAATTGAAAGTATATGACAGCCTTCCTGCTATTATGTTTGAAAAGAAAAGAAACGAGGTATGAAGCATTTATTAATTCATTGAATGTAGTGAGGTGGTTTAATTTCGTCCCAGCCTATAAAATTAGTTTTGGGCCATACTCAGCTCTTGCCGATTAATGTAATACAGTACCCATCTACTAGTCAGGGCGTCTGTGTCCGTTGCTTTCGAGCGTGAATGGAAATCGTGGAAATTTTCTACGGAGCAACATTTAATAGTAATAAAGCATTTTAAATTATCAAAAGCGATGAGCGGTAGCAGGCGCTTTCGATAAAGAACAGGGGAGTGCAGCACCGCTGATGTCGCCACGGCCGGTGCCGCTACCCAGCAAATGGAACCTGGAGCTTTGCCGCATACGGCGTCCAGAGGAGGACAGTCTGCCAGAAATCTGCCGAAAAATGGTTACTGGATAAAATTCTGCTATCGGTGTGTCAGAAAGCGAAATAGATTGGAGCTGCGCTACCATTACATTCACGTCTTCAGCATTCAGACAGAAGAGGCTATTTAATTCTTTGCGCCAGCTGGTCTCGATTCACAGACAGTGTAAACAGAAACAACACACGCTACTACTATACCACGGGCATAAACTGTCTACAGTTTATCTAACATGAGACAAGACTTCCTCCAGGAAGTGACGCAGTCTACAGTGTTGCCAGATTGTGCAGATAGCCGGACTTAGAGAATTAGCGAGCTGGTCAGTTTATTTGTCCCATGTCGCGATCGGCGCGGACTTAACCTCTGCAGCGGCCGGCCACCGGTCGAGTTTTATGTCAAAGAGTGTACATGCGTATATGTATCGAATTTTCTCATTGTAAACCCCTAAACCAGTGTGGCAGATCTATGGCATACACAAATTCGTGCATGGGCTCGCCTTACTCCAGCCACTGAGGAAGCTATTCTGTAGGTGATACACCGAGAACCTCAGTGCAGTACACGTAGCATAGCAAGGCAGCTGTGTGTCTCGCAAGGCATGGTCATTAACGTACTGCACGAGCATGGGCTGCACTCCTCTCATTATGCTTTCACGCGACACCTGCATCCTGCAGATCACCATCAGCGGAGGCAATTCTGTGAGTGCTTCCAACACCAACATGAAGCCAACGATGACTTCGTGAACATCATAATATGATCCGATGCTGCAGCATTCACTCGTGAGAGTGTCTTCAATATGTGCAATGCTCACCATTGGTGTTAAGTTAACCCACACGCCACCCGCGACTGTGGATATCAAGTTCGCTTTGGTATCATCATCTGGGCCGGAATATTGGGCGACGGGTGTTTGGGCCCCTACATGTTGTCTAACCAGTTGACTTCATGAAGGTATTATGCATTCCTCTCAAACTATCTGCCTAATGTGCTGGAAGATATTCCACTACATGTTCGACAGAGGATGTGGTTCCAACATGATGGTGCACCTCTATACTCTGGAATTAATGTGCGCCAGTATTTGGACAAAACATTTTCAAGGAAATGGCTTCGGCGTGTGGATTTCTTCCTGCGGGGACACCTGAAGGAGTACATGTACACTACTCTGCCGATGAATGTGGAAGAATTGGTAGCACGTGTTCATGCTACTCTTGTTACTGTGGATGCAGCTTTGCTGTGAAGGGTCCAGTGCTGTATGATCCGGCGTGTTGCACAATGTTTGGATGTACAGGGAGGTCGCTTTGACCATCTGTTGTTCTGAGGACAACGTATTCTGTTGTGAAGGTCATGCGGTCATTAATATGGACATTTTTACTGTCACTGGTTTCTAATGTGCGACATCTTAGTGCTCATATTACATGCAGTATAAATGAAAAGTACTGTGCTATCATCTTTAGCGTCTCGAAATTGATATTGTTTTTGTAGTTATTATGTCCTGTGACAGGTCGTTCGTTTCAGCTGTCTATTTCTTATTTTTCTAACCATGTGTTTGATGCTCAGCGTTACAAAATGTAGTAAATTTATGATGCATGTGATCTAAGAAACGGTGTATATTACAGTATGAAATCCCAGAATGAAATTAGCAAATGAAAAAAATGCGCCCCAACCCAGGATCGAACCCTCAACCTCCTGAATGCTAACCCAAAACGCTATCCAGTGCACCAACTGTGCAGCACAATCTACTTCTGCTGATAGAGAAAGTTACCATGCATATGGTTGCAGTGTTGCCAGATTGCCACTCTTTAACTTACTTTTTCTGCTGGATGTACTCACCCAACGAAATTTTGTGACAGACATTTTTTTATCACTGGCATGTGAGGATTCATGCTGCGAAGCCCGAGTGCATGAATTTCGCTTCACCCTGTATGTACACAAGGTAACACTGTTTCTCAATGCATGATTGTTTCACATACATACAGCAAATATATTACTGTCTGCAAAAATTGCATCTTGAAGATGATGTGCAACAAATATAAAATTTTCACGAAATATACTCTATGCTTGCATATGCAAACGATCAGCATTTCAGTACAGCCGCACATTATGTAAATAAATATTGTACAGAGGCTATCTCATTCAGAAATAAAATTAGAATTTTGACTATTTGCAGCGAGATCGTGTTACAGCTCACAAAAGAAGAAGGCCAGGATCTGACCGCATGCATCAGAAATCGCCAGTGATAATATTATGGTCTATTGAGACTGCAGTTTATTGTTCCCTGATGTTGCTACTCTTGTTGGTCACGATCCCATGACTGTCATACGAGTATGGATCTACTGGGTTAAGGAGGGACGTAGTAAATGCCATGCAGGATTACAATGATCCCACATGACTAGTGCGTAAGAGGCCAGACATACTGTCTGCTTAGCCATAAGGGATTGTAGAGGCATATCAGGGACACTGAGTGAGGAAATGTTTCTACATGTCGTGTACATAGTTCCACGTAGTCAGCGTGTACACAACTTTCCCACTAGAGCGCGCCCCGCCAAGCACAGCAGCACAGGCGCAGCGCTCGTCCGTCTCCGCACTACGAGATGGTGCTGCCTTAGAGATGGACCAAATTCTGCTTCTGCGAATCCACGTATTGATATGTAACACAGCCAATGAGATTGCTGCTAATGTAGAACCTTTTCTCCTCGCGGATCACACTCGCGTAGTGATACCTGAACGCGCGAGGTATTATAACGAGTGTACAGACCTCTGATCTGTCCGTCTGCATTTGTCTGCATTAGTCTGTACTAGTCTGCATTTGTCTGTACCAGTCTATAGTCAAGTTTCAGTCTGCGCCTAATAAGATTACCATATTCCTGTACATAGCCATGAAGATAAATGAATAGACACTTTGTCAAGTGTCGGAGATATGTGAGAATAAGATTAATGTACCAAGACCAAAGGAACTTCAGATTGTCAATTGTAAATAGCATCCAGAACCAAGTTAAGTTACTTTTATGCTTGTTATTATTTTAATAAATGTGTTTGAAAATTAATCAAGTTCTGTTTAAAGATGGTCAATCTGCTACTCTAAGCGTGCAAGTGGCATTTCTATCATCTGACCTAATGGCAGAAGATAAACACACCACGATAAGACCACAAGACATATTGCTGACGCTCGCCTACTTCTTTAGAGGGACAAGTCAAATAATCTGATGGTGTGTGTACCGAAGGTCTTACAGTGCGCACACCACACTACATTTTTGTAGGAAGACAAATATCCACTTGACAAGTGTGAAAACATCTGTAACATAAGTAGAAATCTCAGAATTGGCTATACTGAACAAGGGGAGGGGGAAGGGGCACTTAAGAGAACGCTATTCACTTTGCATTTGCTGAAGTCTTTATGGACATGAACTACAGACTAACAGACATGAGCACTGACGTAAATGCAGGAGCAGTCCTGCACAGAAACTTGTAATAGAAGAAAATTACTATATACAAAATGCCAAAGTAGACAGGAAAGAAATAATCAATGAAAACCGAGTACTCTGCAATGGAAGCCTATTTTCCTAGCTCTAAAAAACTATTGTAACATTAAGGCACACACACACAAACACACACACACACACACACACACACACACACACACACACACACACACACACACACACACACACACACACACCAGAGCTTACTGACTTCACAAAATTCGAAATTTCCAACCAAAACACAGAAAACAAAATGATGGAACAAATGAATATCTGATAAACACAGTGCATGTAGTGATATGAAAAATCTAAATCAACAAAAATTAAGTACACTCAGTTTGCATACAGACTGCCTCTCCCAATAACCAATCTACAAAGCTCATTCATGATCAACACATCCTCACAATATCGAAGAACTATTACTTTAACCTAACAATGGTAGTTAAAGAATAAAATAACAAATCAGTGTTGACAAAAGTATATAATAAATGGCAGTATTGTAATCTAATATTAGCAATGTGGAAAAAAGGGTTAGTTTCATTTTAGGCCCAATGTTCTGGTAATACACCTACATAGTACAATATTGAAAAACCATGACTAAGTGCAGATGCAAATGATAGACAGCCACATAAACATCAGTATATGATATTAAGATACACATTTTTCTGTTATGAATCTAAATACTGAAATATCAAAACTGGGTATCGTCATGCTAGACGGCTTTATATGTTATTGGAAACAGAGTAAATTAACCCACTGACATTGGTGAAACGTTACTGAACCATTTTTTTGTGTTAAAAAAGGAGAAGTTGTCTTTACTCAAGGCAGAAATGTATTTCCATAATTATATAGTGACCAGTGTTGCAGCTTCCCTTGACATGACAGCAGAGAGTGCTACATCGAACATCAACAGTCGGATCTTGAGCAGGACCACATCACTGTTTCACATGAGTTTAAGTCCTATGTACAGCATAGATGTATCTATAGCTTATACATGGGGGGTGGAAGCGTGTCGAGCACTGCTCTTTAGAAAGGTAAACTAGAGTTTGAGCATAACAACATAAGAAGGCATTTCTGTTAACAGCAATAGAAACAGTTAATTGCAAATTCTACAAACATTTTAGAATCTATATCAAAGACAAGTAAAGCTGCTTGCAAGTTCTAATTAATTCAAGCACATTTAAATAAAAGATATATGATTTGGATATTAAGATACATATTTTTGACAAAAGTAACAAACCTAAAAATGTAATTAGTCATGGTATATTATAAAAGTATATAATAAATTATGTTACACTACTGGCCATTAAAATTGCTACACCATGAAGATGACGTGCTGCAGACGCGAAATTTAACCGACAGGAAGAAGATGCTGTGATATGCAAATGATTAGCTTTTCAGAGCATTCACACAAGGTTGGCGCCGGTGGCGACATCTTCAATGTGCTGACATGAGAAAAGTTTCCAACCGATTTCTCATACACAAACAGCAGTTGACCGGCGTTGCATGGTGAAACGTTGTTGTGATGCCTCGTGTAAGGAGGAGAAATGCGTACCATCACATTTCCGACTTTGATAAAGGTCGGATTGTAGCCTATTGCGATTGCGGTTTATCGTATCCCGACATTACTGCTCGCGTTGGTCGAGATCCAATGACTGTTAGCAGAACATGGAATCAGTGGGTTCAGGAGGGTAATATGGAACGCTGTGCTGGATCCCAACGGCCTCGTATCTCTAGCAGTCGAGATGACAGGCATCTTATCTGCATGGCCGTAACAGATCGTGCAGCCACGTCTCGATCGCTGAGTCAACAGATGGGGACATTTGCAAGACAACAACCATCTTCGCCGACGTTTGCAGCAGCATGGACTATCAGCTTGGAGACCATGGCTGCAGTCACCCTTGACGCTGCATCACACAGGAGCGCCTGCGATGGTGTACTCAACGACAAACCTGGGTGCACAAATGGCAAAACGTCATTTTCTCGGATTAATCCAGGTTCTGTTTACAGCGTCATGATGGTCGCATCCGTGTTTGGCGAAATTGCGGTGAACGCACATTGGAAGCATGTATTCGTCATCGCCATACTGGCGTATCACCCGGCGTAATGGTATGGGATACCACTGGTTACACGCCTCGGTCACCTCTTGTTCGCATTGACGGCACTTTGAACAGTGGATGTTACATTTCAGATGTGTTACGACCCGTGGCTCTACCCTTCATACGATCCCTGTGAAACCCTACATTACAGCAGGATAATGCACGAACGCATGTTGCAGGATCTGTACTTACCTTACTGGATACAGAAAATGTTCGACTGCTGCCCTGGACATCACATTCTCCAGATCTCTCACCAATTGAAAATGTCTGGTCAATGGTGGCTGAGCAACTGGCTCGCCACAATAAGCCAGTCACTACTCTTGATGAACTGTGGTATCGTGTTGAAGCTGCATGGGCAGCTGTACTCGTACACGCCATCCAAGCTCTGTTTGACTCAATGCCCAGGCATATCAAGGCCGTTATTATGGCCACAGGTGGTTGTTCTGGGTACTGATTTCTCAGGATCTATGCAGCCAAATTGCGTGAAAATGTAATCACATGTCAGTTCTAGTATAATATATTCGTCAAATGAATACCCGTTTATCATCTCCATCTCTTCTTGGTGTAGCAATTTTAATGGCCTGTAGTGTATATAGTACAATATTGTTACAGCAATTTTGTTTATATTTCAGTTTGTGACTTTAGGCCATAAGTTAATGTAAACCTATAAATAATAATAATGAATAGAATTTAAAGTATTATAATCAACCTTTTATGTCTTATTGCTGACTTATTTATGATTTTAGAGCAAGACCAGTAAGTCTTTCAACTACCATTTTATTTCTAGTGCATGTTTGTAGCCTTGTTGGCGTGAAGTAACATCTTTAAGGGGCTGGAGTAGAAACTGGGAGTGTGGCTAAAACGATAAAGAGCTTTTTTTATCAAATGGGAAAATTGTTCACCACACTGATCAATAGCAGATTTATGGTGATTGTGCCATATCTCATATTCACATACAAATATTGTACCTATATTTTCTCCCAGAAATATTTGTGTAAATTTACGACTTTCCTTTATGATGGAGTCATTACTGGCTCTCACAAGTAGAAACATCTGAATCTCTTTGATCGTTTCTTCATGTGGTTTAAAACGAGCAACTAGTCATATGGTCATATATTCAGTAAAAGGGTAAAATACGTTTTGACGCTAATATACACCCTAAGACAAAAATGGATGCACCTCAAAGGAATAATCTAACCAGAAATTTATGGAAGTGATGTACATGTACAGGTGTACATATGACTATAATTTCAGAAAATTTGGGTGATTCATTCAAGAGAAAGAACTTCACATGTTGAGCAAGGCTATAATACATTGATCCACCTCTGGCCCTTAAGCAAGCAGTTATTTAGCCTGACATTAATTGACAGAGTTGTTGAAGTCCTCTTGAAGGATCTCATGCCAGCTTCTGTCCAGCTAGTGTCTTAGATCATCAAATTCCTGATCTGACTAGAGGGCCCTTTCCATTATGCTTCCAATATTCTCAATTGTTGAGAGATCTGATGACATTGCTGGCCAAGATATGGTTTGACAAGCATGAAGACAAGCAATAGACGTTCACGCCTTATGCATTCGGGCATTATCTTGCTGAAATGTTAAGCCCAGGATGGTTTGTCATGAATGGCAACAAAATGTGGCATAGATTATTATCGAAGTACTGCTGCGCTGTAAGGGTGCAATGGATGACAAAAAGGGAGTCATGCTATGAAATAAATTGGCACACCAGATCATCACTCCTTCAAGCTTGCTAGGCAGTATGGTGGGTAACAATCAGGCTTGTATCTCATTGCTGTCCAGGGCATCACCAGATATACCTTCACTGCTCATTGGGGCTAAGTCACAAGTGGGATTTAACACTGAGGATAACTCTACTACATTCAGATTCCAGGCTGAATGTGTCTGACACCACTGCAAATGGGCTTGGTGGCGTACAGTGGTCAATTATAGTCGGCACAAGGGACGCTGTGAGTTCAGATTCCTTTCTGTGAGCCACATATTAATGTGATGATCATGAGCACCTTGCTTTTTTCCACATAAAACACATACTTTGCAAAATGCTCCCTGCATGCCATTTGAATACACAAGTCATGATTGTCTCATAGTCCAAAGGTTTTGAAAAGGAAGGTTTTTCCTGCCAGTTACGAAACATGTAAGTAACCAATGGGGTTCAAGGCTCTTTTAATTCTTTCAACTTCCGCTCGTCATTTGTTGGAGGGTGACTGACATATCACCCCACTATCATAATCCATGGGTGTAGCTGGAAAAAGCCGACCTGGCTATAAAAGAAAGAAAATAATTAAAATTAAACACTAGAACTACATGCTTTCACTGTCTAACGATGGTAGATAAATCACTGTTTGCTTCTTTATTGCACATATTTTGATGTCACCGATAGGTTGGTGATGCACCTCCTGGAATTCCTGTGACTCTTTCACAGGATAGAGCATCCCCATTAGGTGATGTCCTGTGTCAAAAATAATGCCTGTGACTGAATTGTGACAGTCTGTAAATGCGACAATCATACAGATCCTCCCTTAACATCCAACATTAATGTAGTTTCCGTTTTACTGAGAAGATCGCCCAAAATAACCTCTACACAGCTGATAATACAAATAGCCATATAGCTGTCCTTAAAGGAATAACAATGACAGTAACACAACAACTGTATTATATGACATCTTTATACAATTTCTTGTCACTTTTCTATACAAGAAACTAAGTAATTTTTAAAAACAAGTGTTATGGATTGTTTATAATTCCTTGTTCAACACGAGAAAGCCTGCTGCCCTTCTTACGTGCAAGGTTTCAGTAAGATTATGTGAAGGGAAAACGTTAAAATTTTGGTAACTGAAGCTTTGAAAAATTTTGATTTCTGACTTTTATGCAGTGTGAGTTCAATCAAAATCAAATTCTCGTACCGTTTACATGAAAGATATTTTAATTTTTACAACTTTTTTCTAGCAATGCTGTAAATTTGTATACCTCAAAACATGCATTTCAGAGAAAACTTCATTGGAGAACTGACGCAAAATCCAAGAGATTACTCTCTATGTTGCGTAAGATTAATGAACATGTTGGTATTATCTACAGGAATAGAGCAATGATATAATCTGTCTTACTTTCCTCGAGTCATGGGCTCCATCAATAGAATTCTTAAGTGCTGCTACTGACAATCCATACTTAGTAGCGCTGTCATAGTCATTACACTATGGAATGCTTGTTATTTGATCTTTTACTTGACCTTAATTAATTACATTTCAGATTTCACATGTATTGGTGTGGTCATTAATGTTGTTGTAATGCACTGTCATAAAAGGTTATTTCTGCAAATCATTTCTATCACAACATGTGATCAGAATGTATCTGCCTGCAGATATTGTTAGCAGTGAAGGAGATCTTTTTCCATCCTCAACACAACATTTCACAGTTCACAGCTCCCAAAGTGCTTAGCGCCTCCCTCTTTGCATGCTGTGCAGTTCATGTCTCAAGAATAGTTAGACTAACTATAGCTTACCTTGCCTATAACTTTGTCACAGATACTTTTCAGCCAGTAGATGGTCAGCACTTTGATGCAGCACCTGTGGCACAGAGAATATGAAGCTACTTCACATGATCTAATGATCACACACTCACTCTTATTGACTTATTGATACATAACCAACAGGGATTCAGAAAAAATCGTTCTTGTGCAATACAGCTAGCTCTTTATTCCCATGATGTAATGAGTGCTGTCGACATGGGATCTCAGATAGAGTCCATATTCCTAGATTTCCAGAAGGCTTTTCATACCATTCCTCACAAGCGACTATTTAACAAATTGCGTGCATATGGAGTATCGTCTCAGTTGTGTGACTGGATTCATGATTTCCTCTCAGAGAGGTCACAGCACGTAGTGGTAGATGGTAAATCATCGAGTAGAACAGAAGTGATATCTGGTGTTCCGCAAGGTAATGTCATAGGCCCTTTGCTGTTCTTGATTTATATAAATGATCTAGGTGATAATCTGAGCACCCCTCTTAGATTGTTTGCAGACGATGCTGTAATCTACTGTATAGTAAAATCATCAGAGAATCAATTCCAATTATAGAATGATCTAGAAAGAACTTCTGTATGGTGATAAAAGTGCAAGGTCATCCATATGGGTACTAAAAGAAATCCGATGCATTTTTGGTATATGATAAATCGCACGAATCTAAGGGCTGTCAATTAGACTAAATACCTAGCAATTACAACTGCGAGCAACTTAAATTGGAACGACCACATAGATAATATTGTGGAGAAGGCGAAACAAAGACTGCACTTTGTTGGCAGAACACTTAGAAGATGCAACAAAGCCACTAAAGAGACAGCCTACATTACACTTGTCCATCCTCTGCTGGAATACTGCTGTGCGGTATAGGATCCTTACCAGGTAGGATTGACGGAGGACATCAAAGAAGTGCAAAGAAGAGCAGCTCGTGAGGGGTGAGAGTGTCATTGATATGATATGCGAATTGGGCTGGTAGTCACTGAAACAAAGGCGGTTTTCTTTGTGGCGAGATCTGTTTACGAAATTTCAATCACCAACGTTCTCTTCTGAATATGTAAATATTTTGCGACACCCACCTACGTAGGGAGAAGTGATTATCATAATAAAATAAGAGAAATCAGAGCTTGAACAGAAAGATTTAGGTGTTCCGTTTCCCACAAGCCATTTGAGAGTGGAATAGTAAAGAAGTAGTATAAAATGGTTTGATGAACCCTCTGCCAGGTTCTTAAGTGTGAATTGCAGAGTAACCATGTAGATGTAGATGTAGATGTAGACTCTTCACTTTTACTCTTTATAAGATTGGTATCACACTGCCCTGTCCCAGAGGTTGTCGCTCCAGATAACCACACAAGTGAACTTCAAAACAAACCTACTTTTGTTATTCTACAGGTCTGAGAAAAAGATACTTTAGAAAAATTATAAAAAATCCTTTTTGGGCGATCGAAAAATTCTGTAAGTTGAGATTTGCACTGTCAATACATGTCCCTATAATCTATTAAAATTTCATTAACACCAGACTAATATGTTTGAAGCGCTTTAAACTGATCACTTCCTAGCAGACTCCCAAATTCCGGACAGTTCTTGCTATAATCATATATAAGAAATAGGTATTGAACATCAAACTCAAATTCTCTCATCTAGTGTACTGCAGAATTAAACAAGAAAAGTATTGATATAATACAAGTTGTGATAGCCCTGTTGGCTCACTTGTAATTAAAGTGTAAACTTTAATGTCCATATTTGTAATACAAACAAAAATCTGAGAATTGGCAGCAAACCCTCTTATTTGCACAACCAAACTATATACATGAATCGAGTGAAACTGTTATGGTTCTGTACAATATTCCAAAAGTTAGTCACTACAACTGGCAAAAGGTGTGAACTACAGATCAGATGCAAATAAAATGGAGGAATAGCTTTTTTATATTCTTGTAGTTAAAAATTAAAAACCCTTTACACAAAGGTAAATAAGAAGCTTGTTGTTGTTGTTGTGGTCTTCAGTCCTGAGACTGGTTTGATGCAGCTCTCCATGCTACTCTATCCTGTGCAAGCTTCTTCATCTCCCAGTACCTACTGCAACCTGCATCCCTCTGAATCTGCTTAGTGTATTCATCTCTTTGTCTCCCTCTAGAGATTTTTACCCTCTACGCTGCACTCCAATACTAAGTTGGTGATCCCTTGATGCCTCAGAACATGTCCTACCAACCGATCCCTTCTTCAAGTCAAGTTGTGCCACAAACTTCTCTTCTCCCCGATCCTATTCAATACTTCCTCATTAGTTATGTGATCTACCCATCTAATCTTCAGCATTCTTCTGTAGCACCACATTTCGAAACCTTCTATTCTCTTCTTGTCCAAACTATTTATCGTCCATGTTTCACTTCCATACATGGCTACACTCCATACAAATACTTTCAGAAATGACTTCTTGATACTTAAATCTATACCCGATGTTAACAAATTTCTCTTCTTCAGAAACGCTTTCCTTGCCATTGCCAGTCTACATTTTATATCCTCTCTACTTCGACCATCATCAGTTATTTTGCTCCCCAAATAGCAAAACTCTTTTACTACTTTAAGTGTCTCATTTCCTAATCTAATTCCCTCAGCATTACCCGACTTAATTCGACTACATTCCATTATCCTCGTTTTGCTTTTGTTGATGTTCATCTTATATCCTCCTTTCAAGACACTGTCCATTCCATTCAACTGCTCTTCCAAGTCCTTTGCTGTCTCTGACGGAATTACAATGTCATCGGCGAACCTCAAAGTTTTTATTTCTTCTCCATGGATTTTAATACCTACTCTGAATTATCTCTTTTGTTTCCTTTACTTCTTGCTCAAAGCTTAGCCTTCTTTATTCTCAGGTTTCCTGATTAGGTCTGCTCCTGCTACTTCTTTATGGTAGGATTCTGCATCATATGGAGCCATGCCACTGTCTTTTGAAAGACGTTCATGAGTGTTCAGTCTCTTTTTTAGGAAAAAAATCTGAAAGATATTTCTGACATGATCATTTCATAGTTTTTGTAAATGTGAATGTTTAACAATTAAACACACATAGTTTAATCTTGCTAGATATATGTTGTCTAAAACTTTCGCTGTTGATTATTAGTTGCCCAAAGTGAACTGACAGGTCAGACTGGCTTGAGTCCACTGTGTGCAGAGTGAGGGTAGGTAGGAATACATGCCCTGCTTCAGGTCACAGTCATACTTTTTTGCATCATACTCCCAAATTTTGTTACTATGCTAACCAAATGCAGTGCGTGTGTACTACTTTGTGACTTGAGGTTTATTTGGTGCTACACTGCTGAGGTTTTAAGGTCAGTGACAGACCCTTTCCATGAAATAACCCAAAGACCACGCATTGTCCATGATGTTCTGACCTACCTCAATATGGAAGATATTTGACTGTTGATCTGTCCAGCATGTCTTACAGGCCTCTCATCTACTAAAAACTGTCACGGGTAGCCAAGAGATTGGTTCACCATCATCTGTCAGGGACAGTGATTGATGAACTATGGCATAGAGTAGAAACAATGTGGAATGACCTACTCATATTTGTCATCCAAATTCAATTTGAGTCATTGCCCATCTGGGTTAGATCTTTTGTTGCTGCTAGAGGTAGCAGTTCTGTGTACTAAATTTGGCACCCTGTATATTTCCTATCTATCTACAAATTTATTCAAGCATTCTTCGTACTATATTGTATAGGCACAACTATTTCAAATTGTCCATATTTATTCTCTGTAGTGTTGAAATTTTAATGGCCAGCAGTGTACATATACTTGCCTCATGTATATGATGCAATCATACACTGAGCAACTGTTGCCTTGTCCTATAAGCGCTGTAGGAACGAATTACATATATTTGGGATGGCTCAGCAAAATACAGCATTTGTAAATGCTGGTTACTTGTTAGACAACACTATAGAAACGACAGTAAAGATAGTGTTCAGAAATAAGTTAGAAATTGTTTACATTTATCTTGCCCACACATGTTAAAAAAAAAGAAAAACTGTCTTAAAAATATATTTTTTCCAAACAATAATTATCTATGTACAAGTCAAAGAGTAAACACTTCACAGGAAATCAAGGAAATCTTAAAAATGATTTTGTCTCAGACCATTTCTGTGGTTTTTGTGTTTTGGTTTGTTTCAAGGGTCTGTCGAAGAAATGATGACCTACTAAAGGGCACTGGAGAAAGAAAAAGCAGGGAAGTGTGTTTGGAAAGTAATGAGGGAAAGGTTTGTTATCTCTTTTGTGATATCAGTTATTTATCTTATTGGTTGTGTTTTCACCATTGTACTTGCATATTCTCACTAAGACTGATAAAACTGTATAAAGTGATGACTGATATTATTAAGTTTAGCTGTTAGTTGTCGCTACTGGTACCCATCAGCTAATAATCTGTTCATTTGTTTATAATCTCTGGGAAACTTCTTACCTATATTTCACGAAATATAGCGAGGTTTCCACAGGCAATAAAAGATGACGCCATTTACCTGGCACTCGAGTGGCGTCACCAAGTTGTAAGTGGAAACACCTTAATAATTCCTGTAGCACCACTCGAGTGGCATCACTTTTAGCCATGCCACAAATTTAAAAACTCTTTAATTTTACGACACCACTTTTGTTCTGTCACCATCAATTAGCATCAGAAGTGGCCACTATCTTTAAACCTAACATGTGATATTTTATGTTTTTAATTTTTATGTAGGTGTATTTCGAAAAACTGTAGTTTCAATTACAGACAGCAATGAGGAGCTCTCCAAAACACGTTGTTTTGAATACGTTTTTTTTCTACAGTGGCGGGGTTGATGTTGGATCAAAAATAAAATAAAAAATTAGAGATATAAAAGGATGTGCCACTCCCGTGTACAAAGGTTTTGTCAGTATGATTGCGAGCAGATAATGGTTAATAGATGATATATGAGGCGTGCATAAAATTTATAAGTGAGTAAACAAGTAGTATTTAATTAGTGAAAGGTGATGTTTGGTTTCACAACAGCTCATTATATTTTGAAAATGGTAGAAATTAATGCAATAGTTTCTATATATTGAGGTTCTAGTACTGGAAACTTCAGTGTTATTTAAAGACTTGTGCAGTGCATTTTAAAAAGCAAGTGATAAGATTTCCATTTGCATTGTTATTTCAGATTGAGTGTAGCTTTTAACAAAGAAAATCGACTACATTACAGTGTCTTTTAATGCACTTGCACGAAGCAAAGCTCCAAAATTTGATATAGAATAAATTTAATATTTCATAATAGCCTATTTAACTTATGTGGGCTTCAAAAGTGAAAATATTAGCTTTTAAATTGTTCTTTAGTGCATCAAAAATAGATACCAATATAACACACAAAAATTCTGAAACTGTGCTTTTGAGAATGTGGTATAGACGTAAATATTGGAAAGGTATATTCGCCAGATGTCAGATACTGAAGTGTCACTTCTAGCTTTATTTGAGCTACCTTAGTTCTAATACCAGAAACAAAATGACAACACCAATATCTGTATGATTAATCCTGGCTGATGCCATATTAAAAACAGTGCTAGAACAATTTTGACAGGAGCATGTGGAAACAGCTGCAAACGGCGTCACTGCCATATCAGCTGCCATTTCGCTCGCTGTGGCGTCACTCCTTTGGTATGTGGAAACATGGCTGGGTCAATTTATACTAAATGTTCATGAAACTGAATGGAACGTCAGGCAACTGCAACATCAAATGGTGAAGTATTCGCACTACACGGATCCCCGACATGATGTAGGTTCGCTTAGACCAGTACCGAATGGTGAAAAACGGCTATGGTACAAAAAGTCAGAATGTAGTATCAGAATCAAGAAACTAGTGTTGATGAAGTTTATCAACAGCCAAAGGAAGCTTCTTAAAAGACATTCTTGATAAGTTCTGAATGGTAAACTGTTGACAAGTGAAATATTTCAGAAAATCGACATTGATTTGCGAGCGAAAATAACATACATACCAATACAAGAACATGAAAATATATTTATAAGGAAATAATTGATAATGTTTACCTTATCTATCATTTTTTTCCTATGCAGTAAATAACGTCTGAAGTAATTGTATTTTTCTCCTTCAATAGAGATAACTTTTCCACTTGGGAAACATTCGTTTAACGAAAATTGCTTAATGTATTATTGTGTTCTTATTTACAGACTTTATGTGGGTCAGCTCTGTTCATTAGTATAAAACATAAATAGTTTTTCACTTTCAAATATCTGGGCCCTGTTGCAAAAAATATCTAAGTCATTGTCGAACATGCCACTGTGTCGTGAAAACATACTCTTTCACAGAACGTTTTTTCGCTCATGAAGTTAGTTGTAAATAAAAAAAGTTCAAGAGGAACAATGTGGTGCATAATTACAACACCAGAAGAAAAAACTGACATCCATTACTCAACATTAAGGTTGTCTTTAGCACAGAAAGGGGTGCACAACGCTACAAAAATTTTTGACCACTTACCCACTGATATAGAATGTCTTAACAGACAGCAAGGTAAAATTAAAAAATAAATTGAAAAAGTTTCTCCTTGACAACTTCTTCTATTCCGTAGAAGAATTGCTATGTTTTTAATGTGTAAGAAATGGTGGATAGGAATTGCTAACTCAATCCGTGTGTAAAAAAATTATTATATGGTGATGTTTAGAGTACAAATAGATGTACAAATTAATTTGCAGTGAGTGTGTAAAATAGCTCGTTCCACATCATGACGTTTTATCGTGCAAAATAATCCATGGAACGTGAAAGTAACTAACTAGCAAACTAATGAAATAGAGCCTAAAAAGAAACAAAAGCGCAAAATCCATTACTATAATGGATAACGATTAGGGCGTTGAAGATTTGTTAACGTCTGATATTAGCAAACGACGACACTTTCTCCCCACCAATATCAAAAATTTCTTCCTGGCAGACCAGACCTTAATTTCCAATTCAGTCTTCGTTATGCGGACGTGGTATGTTCCGTTCAGAGGGCCACCTACTCCTAAAAAAGGCGGGGGATTTCTCTGGAGGAAAGGTCTGATTGATAAATCTGGGAATTTTTCATTGTCGGTGAGGATTTTTCTGCTTCGCGTGCGGCTGTGGTTTCTGTGCGGTCTCCTCTCAACTAAGAACTTTTTATTAATTGAAAATAACTGTGTTTAGCGAAGTAAGTGTTAATCCATATGGTAGAATTTTTTATGGTACTCCGCACTAATTGTATAGCAGGTCTATGTAATAATGTGATACAATTCTTCTCCTGTGTCGAATGACGTGTCGTGTTTTTCTGCTGTTATCTTTGAACCAGTGTCGAGCAGGGTTTTGTGTAAATACTAAATAGTGGGCGAGAGGTGCTCCGAGCTTGAAAGTTGTAAGTAAATTTGTCTTATCGTGAAGGTCTGAAGATTATTGGGTTGCTGGATAATGACGTGAAGTTTGGGAAGGCAGAGCGAGTGTTTGGTATAAATTAGTGTGCGCGTCATAAGAGGTTTTTTTGACGAAAAGTCTGAACATTTATTAATTTGATTTTCGTGATAATTTACTGGTCGGAGTTTTAAATCATTTAAAGGTACATCTCTTTGTATTGAGCAGTAAGTAAATCTTATTTGTGTGACCAATGTATCGTCTTCGGAAGCTAATTTATGGTGGCTGAAAGGCGGACGCACCTGGTTCGTATTCTGGCCATGTAATTTCATTGTGAATTGGTTGGGGTGATATTGGGAGTATAATCGTAGCGGTAGACCAGATTTTGTGTGACATGGTTCTTCAGTTAAATCGGACCTAGTATGCTTCAATTCCGTGTGATTTTGGTACAAGTCATCCAAATTACTCCTTACAATATTGACAAAGGCAGCTCATAACAATGTACACTCAAGCTCTCAACGTGAAATCCTTAACCTAGTATAGAGGCTACGATCCCACAGCCAATTCAGCCTAATCTAGATGTTGAGTCATGCTGTAGATAAATCTCCATCAGTAACTAAGATAAAACTGTGTCGCTGGTGAATTATCACACACTAGCATTCACAAGTGTTATATTTGTACCCAAAGGTCCGAATTAGTGTTGGTCACATTTGGTCGAATTGTGCGAAATTAAACTTGGAGGTACGAAATCATTGGTAAACAATTAGAAAATCAGATTTTCTCTAGGTTCTCAGTGTGTCTGTGAGAAACAGTATTGTAAGTCAATACCAGATAACCGAAATTTAATTATTTTTGGCTTTAGTTATGACCAATAGGCCTATTTCTGGTATTTTTTTAAATGATCGATAATACGTATGCAGTTAACAAATTCTAATGGTTAAGCTATAATCATTGAATGGTAAATCAAGTATACTTCCTCAGAAGATTTGAGTGTTCTGAAGTTGGGTTGGTTAAAACTACTTTAACCAAAAGTGCCAGATCTGGAAGATGGTGGCATGTTGCTTGCATTCTTGAAAAGGACAATAAATTTTAAGACATTTGTTTAAGATTATTTATATATTCTTATCAAATCCTTGAAAATATTAGCTGTTTGTAAAGGCCTGCTAGGAAAGGTTGAGCTAAGGATGCTCACTGGAAGGATCTAGACTTTGGTGACAAGCTGTCGTCATAAATTCATTTTATATATAAAAAAATGAATTGAGAAGGAAGTGTAGAAGTGAGATTTAAAGCTAAATTGTTAATGAAATTGAATAAAATGGAAATTCCCCAAACAGTATTTTTATACCTCATTGGAGAAAGATCGAGTAAAACGCTCAACAGAAACGCAGGTGGCTAAAATCATTCTTGTGAAGTTTTTTCAAGTAACTTTTGTTACTTGATTTATCATATTATATTTATAGTATAGTGTTTCTAAATATGTAGTTTACATTCAAGTAGCTCTTTTATGTAGGCTCCTAATATGTTCAGAATTTTATATCATACAACCTGTTCTTTGTAGACATGTGGAAACTATAATTTTTTTAGAGAGAACAAGAAGGGTGCTTCTGAGATATTTCAGGTATTTTAATTTTTTACATACAAAACTAATAAATAATGATGTTATGAGTTCCAAACCTTTGGTCGTTTTGATATAACTGACCCATTTCTAAACTGGTGCAATGTTGTAAACAAGTGCCTGCTGTGTCAGTGTTGGTAGCGTTAGTTTACAAAATAGAACAAAAGTCAGTGATTTGTCCATAGTGGTGTTTCACTGCTGACAGATTGAGAATGGATGGCTGTAAAAGATGGAGCGTAGTTCATTACAAAAGTTAACGCATGTGTGTCATATGGTGTTTCTGAATGTGGTCATTGGGAAGCTAGAGGAATGTAAAAGGAAAAGTTTTGTAACAAGCACAACCCATATTGGGATATATGTATAATTATTAATAGAAAATTGAAAGACTGTGTCATTCAGCAGTGGTGGTCACGGTCAGTGTTGAACTGTGTAGAAGCAGCAAAGCATTAGTGTGATGTCTTAACAAAACCTTTGTTGTGGTTACATTTGTACGCAACATGAAGGCAACATATGTGAATACAAAGTAAAAGTTGCAATAACACGTTCATATGTAATGTAATCCAAAGTCTTAGTACCCTATATGTTACTCACTTTTCATAATAAATATTCAAAATTGCTTAGGTAAACCCAGAAGGTTAATTTGCATAACAAATTATGAATATTTTGTTGCTTATTATGTATGTACATAAACTATAAAAACGCAGCGGGTAGTGGGATGAATGTAACTCACACTAAGAAAAATGCATCAAATTGCCTGTGAATGGTGCAGTTTAGTTTTCTGCATGGAAAATTATGGTAATTATCCAATTTCATCCGTAGCATTGAAAACTACCTATTGAGGTGGTGCAACGGTTAGCACACTGGACCCGCGATTCGGTAGGATGACGGTTCAAACCAGTGTTTAGCCATCCTGAATTAGGTTTTTCATGATTTCCGTAAATCCCTTCACAAAAATTCCAGGATGGTTCATTTGAAAGGGCACGGTAGACTTCCTTCCGCATACCTTCCCTAATCCGATAGGACCGATTACATCACTGTTTGGTCCCCTCCCCCACAAATCAACCAACCATTGGAAAGGGGGGGGGGGCGGAACAACCACCTCTCCCTCCTCCTCTGCCCCCCTCCCTCCACACTGTCTATTTCCTCCCTCACCGTCACACTCCCCCGCCTTCCTTCCTGTCCATCTCCTTTTCCCATCCTCTGACCTTGAGTCTTGTTTATTGTTATTGCCAACTAATCCTTGATTGAGAGTTTGTCACTTACTACCCAACAGAGATGGTATTCCACTTGGCCTTCAGTGACTGTTACAAAAACACATGGTGACTTTACAGTCAACAAGTGCAATGGCACTGTGAATGATTTCAGGAGTTGTGTGTATACTATCAAGTGTTTTGGTGTGTTTTTGTGAAGTATGATGATGAAAACTCATGTTAAGCTGCCCGAAAGGTCCCCCCTTCCAGGTGCAATAAAATCGTGGCCTACTAATAAAATGAATGGGTTAATCGCTTGGGGCCAATAGTATAAGGGCACGAGAGACCTCTCCTGGTGCTACTGCTGCTAGATTTGTGAACTGAGCGAGGTAGTGCTGGTATTAGCACACTGGAATGGCATTGGGGATGCCAGTTGAAAGCCACGTCTGGCCATTCTGAGTAATCATCTGTCAACACAACTTTGCTATTTTGTTTTAAAGTGGACTGTGAGGAAGAAAGTGAAACATTATATAGTTTGGTACACCTCTTCCCATCCCCCCCCCCCCCCCCCCCTTAAAAATTATATATGCGGGAGAAACAAGTTTGTGTAATGGTTTAAATTACCTGCTATCATGCTTAAAACTGACTGTGAGGATGAAAGAGAAACTGCACATTTTCACAGCACACCAGTTTCTTTCGTGCAGTTGGTTTAAACGGAAAACGTGTAAATTTTTGTTTAAATGATTATCTTATAATTGTCAAGTAAATTTTTCATAACATTTCCCATTCTTTCATATACATGACTTACTTTTGTATTGCAACATGGATAAAGAGACTTGGCATGGGAAAATATGCTGTAAAGTGTCTCCGTTATCACAAGGCTTCTGGGAATCCTGTGTTATTGTACTGAGGCACGTGCAAAATTTTTGTGCACACAAAACCCTGTCTGAGGTATAAAATTATATAATGTCGTGTTATTTCAGTTTCACAGTAAGTAAACTGTCAGAATTCTACTGACTCATAAAGTTAATTTCATATGAGTGACATGCCTGGATGTAACAACAAAATAAGGAAACTTGTGGAAAAATGCTTCAATCTGAAGACAAAAGAATCAAATACGCTCTTAAAAGACTTTGAAAAATGTAGCATCTGCTGCCAAGGTGTACCTTCCTCAGCACCTTTGAAACTTTTGGCATATGAATATAACTGCACTTTATGTGCGAAGAGAAGAGCAGGCAGTGGCAGTGGGAAACAGACTGAAAAGTAATAAAGTGCACAGAAAGAGCTGAGAAGACAATGGTAATGTGAGAGAAAGAGGGGTGTAGTGGCAGTGGAACATATGCTGAAGAGCCAGAGAAACACCTGCCTGATGTCGTGTAGGGGCCCCGTGAGTGCACAGAAGTGTCAAAACACGACATGCCATGGACTCAACCAATGTCTGAAGTATTGCTGGAGGAAACGGACACCATGAATCCTGAAGGGCTGTCCATAAACAGGGTGTTACAAAAAGGTACGGCCAAACTTTCAGGAAACGTTCCTCACACATAAATAATGAAAAGGTGTTATGTGGGCATGTGTCCGGAAACGCTTAATTTCCATGTTAGAGCTCATTTTAGCTTCGTCAGTATGTTCTTCCACCTACGCTCAATGGAGCACGTTATCATGATTTCACACGGGATACTCTACCTGTGCTGCTAGAAAATGTGCCTTTACAAGTACGACACAACATGTGGTTCATGCACGATGGAACTCCTGCGCATTTCAGTCGAAGCTTCTCAACAACAGATTCGGTGACCGATGGATTGGTAGAGGCGGACCAATTCCATGGCCTCCACGCTCTCCTGACCTCAACCCTGTTGACTTTCATTTATGGGGGCATTTGAAAGCTCTTGTCTACGCAACCCCGGTACCAAATGTAGAGAGACCCTTCGTGCTCGTATTGTGGACGGCTGTGATACAATACGCCATTCTCCAGGGCTGCATCAGCGCATCAGGGATTCCATGCCACGGAGGGTGGATGCATGTATCCTCGCTAACGGAGGACATTTTGAACATTTCCTGTAACAAAGTGTTTGAAGTCACGCTGGCACGTTCTGCTGCTGTGTGTTTCCATTCCATGATTAATGTGATTTGAAGAGAAGTAATAAAATGAGCTCTAACATGGAAAGTAAGCGTTTCCGGGCACATGTCCACATAACATATTTCCTTTCTTTGTGTGTGAGGAATGTCTCCTGAAAGTTTGGCCGTACCTTTTTGTAACACCCTGTATTTGTAAGAGTAAGAGCAGGTTGAGATCTCTTCTGAACAGCACATTGCAAGGCATCCCAGATATAATCAATAACATTCGTGTCCGGGGAGTTCGGTGGCCAGCGGAAGTGTTCTAACTCATAAGTGTTCCTGGAGCCACTCTGTAGCAATTCTGGGTGTGTGAGGTGTCGCATTGTCCTGCTGGATTTGCCAAAGTCTCGGAATGTACAATGGATATGAACAAATGCAGATGATGAGACAGGATGCTTATGTACGTGTCACATGTCAGTCATATGTAGAGGTGCCAGGGGTCCCATATCACTCCAACTGCACACGCCCCGCGCCATTACAATGCCTCCACCAGTTGGAACATTTCCTTGCTGACATGGAAGGTCCACGTATTCACGAAGTTGTCTCCATATCCATGTCTGCTTGATTCAATTTGAAACCAGACTCGTCTGACCAGGTAACATGTTCCCAGTCATCAACAGTCCAATGTTGGTGTTGATGGACCCAGGGATTGCGTAAAGCTTTGTCTTGTGCTGTCATCATTGGTACACAAGTGGGCCTTAGACTCCGAAAATCCATGTCGATGATGTCTCTTTGAATGACGCTTGTTGATGGTCCAGCATTGAAATCTGCAGAAATTTGCATTGTTGGTCCCATTCTTGCAGTATCTTTTTCCAGCCACAGTGATGTTGGAGATTTTATGTTTGACCAGTTTCCTGATATTCACGGTACACTCTTGAAATGGTCGTACGGGAAAATCCTCACTTCATCGCTACCTCGGAGATGCTGTGTACCATCGTTTGTGTGCCGACTATATCACCACATTCAAATTCACTTAAACCTTGATAATCTGCCCCTGCAGCAGCAGTAACCAATCTAACAACTGTGACAGTCACTTGTCTTACTTAGGCATTGCTGACCACAACACCATAATCTGCCTGTCTAAATATCTCTCTATTTGGATACATGTGCCTATGCCAGTTTCTTTGCTGCTTCAGTGTAGTAGCCAATGACAGAACAGTGCTAGGAAACAAGTGAAGGAGACAGTATCAGTGGGAGAGAAATTGAGGAGGAGAATGTGGGTAAGAGGAGATGATGATGATGATGATGATGATGATGATGATGATGATGACAGTGTGAAAGAGAGAGAGAGAGAGAGAGAGAGAGAGAGAGAGATAGTGACAGTGGAAAGAAGCAGCGGCATTAAGAAGGAATGAGAGAGAGAGAGAGAGAGAGAGAGAGAGAGAGAGAGAGAGAGAGAGAGCAAGGGTAAGTCTCTTGTGAGTCTGTAATAGTGAGAGGAGGTGAAGGTGGTTGGAGGGGGGGGGGGGGGGGGGAGGTGGAGGAGGAGGACAGAACCAGAGAGACTGGCTGTGAGACAGAAGGCAGTGAAAGGTAGACACTCAGATATAATGACAGTGAGTTGGGATGAATGAATGAGAATGGGCAAGTGGTAGTGGATGGATATGAGTAATGGACTAGCAATAGTGGGTGTGAGTGAGTTACAGTTAAGGGTGCTTGTGGGAATAAGATGTGAGTTGCATGTTAAAGAGTGAATATGTTCACATACCATATTTTTTTTGGGAAAATTTTTAGAGGTGCTGAGGAAAGTAGAACGAGGTAGCTGGTACCTCACTTCTCAGTCAGCCTTTTAAAAAGGAGCCTATTTGTGTGCTCCGACAGAATTTTTTCTGCTTATCATTTTCGTGATAAATGTTACCATGTGTCAGTTAAGCAAAATATTGGATAGACAAATTATTTGTGGGTTTTCATGTGTCTAAAAGCTTACCAGTCTAACTCATCCATGTTAAAGGAGCCATTAAGGAGAAACTACTTCAATTTACATTTGAAAACATTTCGAATATCTATTGGACATTTAATTTCAAGAGCCTGTTGTCAGAGTGTCATAGCTTTGTGAATCACTACTTTTTGCGCAACTTAAATTCAGTAGAGGAGAGTGCAGATAACTTTTCCTTTTACTGTTGTACTTTTCCTTTTACTGTTGTACTTTTTTAATTAACTCCATTATTCATTTGTTGATAAAGTGCATTCTATAGATGTAATAAGAACGTATACAATTTCGATTATATGTATAACACAATAAACACATCTTAATTCGATGAAAACTTAATCCTGCTTAGATGAATACCCACCACCAAAGAGTTCCTTACTATAAGCACGATAAGATAGAAATGTGGTTGAGGACCATTTCTACATCTACATCCATACTCTGCAAGCTTTTCACAAAACAACCTAATGGATCCAAAACTTCATTATCCTCCAATGGTTCAAAATCACATATCGTACCCACAGGTAAACTTGCCTCTACACTTACCCAAAGTGACTTCCCGGTGCCATTAGACACACACTTACGCGAATTAAGCCTTAATGCTAATGTACGTGGCTCAGTTGGTTTGTTCATTACATTGAATGCCCCTTGCAACAGCTCTGCATTGACAACAGTTTCCCCTACCTGAAATAACATTCCACCATGTTCCACAGTTCGTTGCCCAAGGTCAATTTTGGCATGATGTTGATGCAAGAAATCTACTTTACATCTATATCTACATCTACATCCACACTCCTCAAGCCACCTGACGGTGTGTGGCGGAGGGTACTTTGAGTACCTCTATCGGTTCTCTCTTCTAGTCCAGCCTCATATTGTTCGTGGAAAGAAAGATTGTCGGTATGCCTCTGTGTGGGCTCTAATCTCTCTGATATTATCCTCATGGTCTCTTCATGAGATGTACGTAGGAGTGAGCAATATACTGCTTGACTCCTTGGTGAAGGTATATTCTCGAAACTTCAACAAAAGGCTGTACCGAGCTACTGAGCGTCTCTACTGCAAAGTCTTCCACTGGAGTTTATCTATCATCTCCATTACATTTTCGCGATTGCTAAATGATCCTGTAACGAAGCGCGCTGCTCTCCGTTGGATCTTCTCTCTCTTCTATCAACCCTATCTGGTACGGATCCCACACTGCTGAGCAGTGTTCAAGCAGTGGGCAAACAAGTGTACTGTAACCTACTTCGTTTGTTTTCAGATTGCATTTGCGACTGCTTTACCGATGATCAACTTTATATGATCATTCCATTTTAAGTCACTCCTAATGCCTACTCCGAGATAATTTATAGAATTAACTGATTCCAGTTGCTGACCTGCTATATTGTAGCTAAATGATAAAGGATCTTTCTTTCTGTGTATTCGCAGCACATTACACTTGCCTACATTGAGATTCAATTGCCATTCCCTGCACCGTGCGGCAATTCGTTGCAGATCCTCCTGCATTTCAGTACAATTTTCCATTGTTACAACTTCTCGATATACCACAGCATCATCCACAAAAAGCCTCAGTGAACTTCCGATGTTATCCACAAGGTCATTTATATATAATGCGAATAGCAACAGTCCTACGACACTCCCCTGTGGCACACCTGAAATCACTCTTACTTTGGAAGACTTCTCTCCATTGAGAATGACATGCCGGGTTCTGTTATCTAGGAACTCTTCAATCAAATCACACAATTGGTCTGATAGTACATATGCTCTTACTTTGTTCATTAGACGACTGTGGGAACTGTATCGAACGCCTTGAGGAAGTCAAGAAACACGTCATCTATCTGAGAACCTATGTCTACGGTCCTCAGTGTCGTGGACGAATAGCGCGAGCTGGGTTTCACACGATCATCTTTTTCGAAACCCATGCTCATTCCTACGTAGTAGATTTCTAGTCTCCAGAAGTCATTTCTTGCAAAACTGAAAATCTAAAAGAAATAAAATTTCAAGAAACACCTTTTATTGAATAACTTTAGAAACACATGAAACAGAAATGTAAAAACACATTAGATTTTTTTTCTCACTGGGGTATTAAATAAAAGTTGCATCCAAATAATAATTTTGTGGAAGTATTACAAGGAAAAACGCAATGAAACCACAAAGTTTTTGCAAAATTGAACAACTACACGTATCGCAATTCCTTAGAATAACCAATGGCCTGTTATTTGTGAATAACTGGAAAGTTAATATATTACAATCCTTGTAATAAATTGGTTCATCATAATCATATATTGTTGCAGCTTTAGCTTTGTCAATGCCATTGTTACTGCGACCTTGAAGAGTTTCTATGTATAAAACATTCTTGAGTCATCTGAGTGTTGTCGTCAAAATACTTAAGGAGTTTCTTTACACCTTCAGTTTTCATAGCACTGACTTTATTTTTTAATCTTAGTAATGGCACACTGTCCATTTCTGTGAAGTTGTTTTTTCCATCACTTGGACCAAACTTGAATCTATTCTGTTTTTTTTTTTCACACACAATTTTTCCAGGCTTTTTGTGTATGAGAATTGTTGCTTCACTTTGAATGGAAACTTTTTTTAATGACATTGTTGCTTGTGGGTTTCATATCATGAACCCGCCAGTCAGGAAAAGTGTGAAGTTATTCACATGAATACTAAAAGAAATCAGCTAAATTTCGATTACGCGATAGGTCACACAAATCTGAAGGCTGTAAATTCATCTAAATACTTAAGGATTACAATTACAAATAACCTAAATTGGAACGATCACATAGATAATATTGTGGGTAGAGCTAACCAAAGACTACGATTCATTGGCAGAACACTTAGAAGGTGCAACAGGTCTACCAAATAGACTGCTTACACTACACTTATCCGCCCTATTCTCGAGTATTGCTGTGCGATGTGGGATCCGCATCAGGTGGGACTGACAGATGACATTGAAAAAGTACAAAGAAGGGCAGCTTGTTTTGTATGATCGCGAAATAGGGGAGATAGTGTCACAGACATAAGTGAATTGGAGTGGCAATCATTAAAAGAAAGGCGTTTTTTGTTGCAACGGGATCTTCTCATGAAATTTCAATCACCAGTTTTCTCCTCAGGTTGCGAAAACATTCTGTTGGCACCCACCTACATAGGGAGAAATGATCATCACGATAAAATAAGAGAACTCGGGGCTCGCACAGAAAAATTTAAGTGCTCGTTTTTCCCGCGTGCCGTTTGAGAGTGGAACGGTAGACAGACAGCATGAAGGTGGTTCATTGAACCATCTGCCAGGCACTTTTTTGTGAATAGCAGAGTAATCACGCAGATGTAGATGTAACTTCTAGGCACTCTTGGGCTACATAGATGAAAAGGCTACATTAATCTCTTAATTATTTCTGAATACAGATGCCCTTTCAATACATTTTATTGTTAGTGGTCACTTATTGTATACAGTATCCATACCAGCTAAAGAATCTTTCTTTGTTAATTTGAGCTACTTCCTATATAGTTAATTTGTTCCCGTTTCTCATTTTGTGATAGTGTGTCTATTTAACTGTGCTGTACTATCTACTTTAAAGTGCATAATTGTCACAAAAAGCTGTATATAGTGAAGGGAGAGCTTTAACATTAAGTTCTCTGAATTTTTTCTGCAGGATTGGTATTAAAATTTGAGAGCTGAAAGTTTGTAAATCTTTCTTTGGTCATTTAACAGATCTGCACACCAAATTTGAACAAATTCAGTTACGATAGTGAGACCTGTAGATTACTTGATATGGCTTAAAGCAATGTAAATGTTTGATTCCCCCCCCCCCCCCCCCCCTCTCCAGATTACAGGACTTGCATAATATCCCCATTACTTTGGAAACATTAAGTGTTTCTGTCCTGCATGTAGCAACATGGCTTAATTTGCTAAAATTTTTCTTGATTTTTTTGTAATGAGCTATAAAATATGGTAAAAGGGAAGACCTTAAATACTGAAAAAAAAAACCTGTCCAAAGCTGAAGTAAATTTGAACATACTGCTCCTATTTTTCTTATGGCCCATTTAAATTTCTTTGTTTATCCAATCTTCCATTTGTAAAATTTTGTTTAGAAAAGCTAAACCAATCTGAAATAAAATACAGGTTACATTTCCTTTGATGATAGAGTGTGCAAGAGTATGTTAGATAGTAACTGCATAGTAAGAAATGATTTATTATAATAGTACTTGAAATTTGTGCTACAACTCTTTAATTGGCATTAACTTTTCTCCATGTGTAATTCCTCCGTAGGCATCATAATGTACACAGACCAGGATGACCCTCTTGAGACATGCCCTTATGAGAAGGCTCATCAGATACGAAGATCTAGAATGCAGATACATATAGTAAAATGCCGCAGAAATCATCCCATGGCAGAAATGCAGATCTGCCCATTTAATGCTACTCATGTTGTTCCTGTGCCTGATTACCAGTATCATCTGAAGACTTGTCCCAGCAAGAAAATAATTGAGCAGCAATTTTATCGTCTTACGGATGAGGCAGACTCGGGTGAAATAAAAGCAGCTCCATTTGATGTGCCAGAAATTGACTGTGAAGAGAACTGGGACACACAAGTTGGTGCAGGATATGATCCCAGTCTGAAGGCAGGACCAGCTCCAATTTTTGTAGCAAAGCAGGTTTGTAAGCTATTCATTATATAAATCTTAAGTTAAAATTCCTGGCTGTACATGTTTGAGTGATCAAAGTGTGTTAGCACTCAAATACCCAGTACGTCACTAACAATTGTTAGCAAACTTAAAATTTTTTTCTATGAGTTTAGTGTCGGACGTCTCAAGTGTAATTTTCTGTATTGTGGTGCAGTGAACACATCTTCTTTCAAATTGGCATCACTGATCTTGGGGGAAAGACTTCTTTCACATGATTAAAATCATCTCTGTTTCTCAAGACTTTGTGAGATTCATCAGGCCTAACTTAATATTAAGTGCAAACAGTATAAATGTACTTGTACTTGGCCCAACTAAAGATTTGTGCTAAAGTTTTCTTTCCTGCAATATATATTTGTCCCATGTGTCATTCCTTGATGTTGTAGTTATTTTGAGGTCTTAGTTGTTCCATGCGCACAGAATGTACTTCAGTTCAGAATCTTACTCGTAGTGTGAAACACTCATTAAGTGATACAATTTATCCCATATAAATTAATGTAAAATACGATAATGCATTCCATGCAGAAAAAGTACTAAAAGTTTTAAGTTATTCATGCCATTTGTTCAAAGAAAATTACACATACAGTTATTATGTACTTTACTATTCATGATACAGAACTAATTCTTTTTTATTAGGAAACTGACACTTAGAAACTTGACGAATATGCAACACAGCATTATCATCAAATAAATTTGTAGCATGCATAATGACTGCTTTATTGGGGTGATGATTTTCAATGTATTATGCGACTGATACCCATGCTTTCAGCATTCTCTTATTGCATCAGAAGACTTTTGCTTTGCTGTTACCACCTCCTCCTCCTCCTCCGAACTCCTTTCAACAACTTCCTGCTGTGTAACACACTGCAACTCCATAAGCTCTTTGGTGGTTAGGTCTTGGTTGTGATCTTCCGCAACGTCATTGATATCATTCTAGTCCCATGCTGTTGGCCAAATACACAATTTCATTGACTACAGGCTCCACAGGTACTGACGCAAATGCTTTGTCACATTCGACAATGCACTCTGGACAAAGCTTCTGCCAAGTGTAAGTGAGAGTTCCTTGTAACCCCTTCCCATGCTTTCTTGATCATCTTGACGCAGACAATGTCAGTCTATTCTGAACAATGCTTGAAGAATGCTTTAGTGTAGAGCATCTTCTAGAAATAATCTGCTAGTCTGTAGGCTGGGATAACAGTGGTGTTGGGAGACAGAAATTATATCTTGATGAATTGGAATTTGGTCAGTGTTGTCCATAACGAACAAGACATGGAGTGGCAGATCCATCTCAAGAAAACGTTTTTATTCACCAGAGGACCAAACACTTCATTGATCCTACACAAAAAAGATCATGTATTACGCAAGCCTTGTTGTTGGACCTCCACATCACATTAAACCTGCTCTTCTGGACTTAATAATTCTTGAAGGCTTGTGGAGTTTCTGAATGGTAAACAAGCAGCAGTTTAATTTTCAAATCACCGCCTGCGTTGGCTCAGAATAGCAGTGTGAGATTAACTTTCATCGGCTTGTGACTGGGCAGTGCATTCTCCTCTGCTGCTTAAAAAAGGTACGCTTTGGTACCTTTTTCCAGAGTAGACCTGTGTTGTCGAAATTACAAACATATTGCAGCAGATAACCCTCATAATCTATGAGCACCTTGAAGTTGCTGATGAAATTCTCAGCTGCCTTTGTATCGGAACTAGCTGCTTCGCCGTGCCTCACAGTGCTGTGGGTGCCAGTTGTTCTTTTAAACTTCTCAAACCACCCACGGCTTTCCATAACACTTCTTCGACCACGGATGATTTTGGCGTCTTCTTAACAAGGTCAGCGAAAATCATTCTCGCCTTTTTATGCAATTACTTTTCATTTATCCATATAAGAAACAGCCCTTCGACATAATCCAGAATATGAAACAGTTGTTTAGCATCTGTCTCCTTAATTTTGTCCTTGTTCTTGAGGATAATGCAAATAGGTCATGTATGTACACGCTAAATCAGCAACGCTCGCACTATGTTCACGTTTTTCAATGATTTTGTTTGATTTCTAAGGTCATTTTCTTTCTCGTATGATTGTCTACCCCGCCCCCAATGAACCATGGACCTTGCCGTTGGTGGGGAGGCTTGCGTGCCTCAGCGATACAGATGCAACCACAACGGAGGGGTATCTGTTGAGAGGCCAGACAAACGTGTGGTTCCTGAAGAGGGGCAG
Organism: Schistocerca americana; assembly: GCF_021461395.2. Taxonomy (NCBI): domain Eukaryota; kingdom Metazoa; phylum Arthropoda; class Insecta; order Orthoptera; family Acrididae; genus Schistocerca; species Schistocerca americana. The sequence continues at coordinate 670,806,589 of NC_060120.1, forward strand.
CAGCCTTTTCAGTAGTTGCAAGGGCATCAGTCTGGATGATTGAGTGATCTGGCCTTGTAACACTAACCAAAACGGCCTTGCTGTGCTGGTACTGCGAACGGCTGAAAGCAAGGGGAAACTACAGCCGTCATTTTTCCGGAGGGCATGCAGCTTTACTGTATGGTTAAATGATGATGGTGTCCTCTTGGGTAAAATATTCCAGAGGTAAAATAGTCCCCCATTCGGATCTCCGGGCGGGGACTACTCAAGAGGACGTCGTTATTAGGAGAGAGAAAACTGGCATTCTACGGATCGGAGCGTGGAATGTTAGATCCCTTAATCGGGCAGGTAGATTAGAAAATTTTAAAATGGAAATGGATGGGTTAAAGTTAGATATAGTGGGAATTAGTGAAGTTTGGTGGCAGGAGGAACAAGACTTCTGGTCAGGTGACTGCAGGGTTATAAATACAAAATCAGATAGTGGTAATGCAGGAGTAGGTTTAATAATGAATAGGAAAATAGGAATGCGGGTAAGCTACTACAAACAGCATAGTAAATGCATTATTGTGGCAAAGATAGGTACGAAGCCCACACCTACTACAGTAGTACAAGTTTATATGCCAACTAGCTCTGCAGATGATGAAGAAATTGAAGAAATGTATGATGAAATGAAAGAAATTATTCAGATAGTGAAGGGAGACGAAAATTTAATAGTCATGGGTGACTGGAATTCGGTAGTAGGAAAAGGGAGAGAAGGAAACATAGTAGGTGAATATGGATTGGAGGGAAGAAATGAAAGAGGAAGCCGCCTGGTAGAATTTTGCACAGAGCACAACTTAATCATAGCTAACACTTGGTTCAAGAATCATAAAAGAAGGCTGTATACATGGAAGAACCCAGGAGATTCTAAAAGGTATCAGATAGATTATATAATGGTAAGACAGAGATTTAGGAACCAGGTTTTAAATTGTAAGACATTTCCAGGGGCAGATGTGGACTCTGACCACAATCTATTGGTTATGATCTGTAGATTAAAACTGAAGAAACTGCAAAAAGGTGGGAATTTAAGGAGATGGGACCTGGATAAACTGAAAGAACCAGAGGTTGTACAGAGTTTCAGGGAGAGCATAAGGGAACAATTGAAAGGAATGGGGGAAAGAAATACAGTAGAAGAAGAATAGGTAGCTTTGAGGGATGAAGTAGTGAAGGCAGCAGAGGATAAAGTAGGTAAAAAGACAAGGGCTAGTAGAAATCCTTGGGTAACAGAAGCAATATTGAACTTAATTGATGAAAGGAGAAATATAAAAATGCAGTAAATGAAGCAGGCAAAAAGGAATACAAAGGTCTCAAATATGAGATAGACAGGAAGTGCAAAATGGCTAAGCAGGCATGGCTAGAGGACAAATGTAAGGGTGTAGAGGCTTATCTCACTAGGGGTAAGATAGATACTGCCTACAGGAAAATTAAAGAGACCTTTGGAGATAAGAGAACCACTTGCATGAACATCAAGAGCTCAGATGGAAACCCACTTCTAAGCAAAGAAGCGAAAGCAGAAAGATGGAAGGAGTATATAGAGGGTCTATACAAGGGTGATGTACTTGAGGACAATATTATGGAAATGGAAGAGGATGTAGATGAAGATGAAATGGGAGATATGACACTGCGTGAAGAGTTTGACAGAGCAGTGAAAGACCTGAGTCGAAACAAGGCCCCGGGAGTAGACAACATTCCATTAGAACTACTGACGGCCTTGGGAGAGCCAGTCCTGACAAAACTCTACCATCTGGTGAGCAAGGTGTATGAGACAGGCAAAATTCCCTTCGACTTCTAGAAGAATATAATAATTCCAATCCCAAAGAAAGCAGGTGTTGACGGATGTGAAAATTATCGAACTATCAGTTTAATAAGTCACAGCTGCAAGATACTAACACGAATTCATTACAGACGAATGGAAAAACTGGAAGAAGCCGACCTCGGCGAAGATAAGGAAGGGCAAACCTATGTTTCTAGCATTTGTAGACTTGGAGAAAGCTTTTGACAATGTTGACTGGAATACTCTCCTTCAAATTCTGAAGGTGGCAGGGGTAAAATACAGGGAACGAAAGGCTATTTACAATTTGTACAGAAACCAGATGGCAGTTATGAGTCGAGGGACATGAAAGGGAAGCAGTGGTTGGGAAGGGAGTGAGACAGGGTTGTAGTCTCTCCCCGATGTTATTCAATCTGTATATTGAGCAAGCAGTGAAGGAAACAAAAGAAAAATTCGGAGTAGGTATTGAAATCCATGGAGAAGAAATAAAAACTTTAAGGTTCGCCGATGACATTGTAATTCTGTCAGAGACACCAAAGGACTTGGAAGATCAGTTGAACAGAATGGACAGTGTCTTGAAAGGAGGTTATAAGATGAACATCAGTAAAATCAAAACGAGTTAGATTAGGAAATGAGACACTTAAAGTAGTAAAAGAGTTTTGCTATTTGGGGAGCAAAATAACTGATGATGGTCGAAGTAGAGAGGATATAAAATGTAGACTGGCAGTGGCAAGGAAAGCGTTTCTGAAGAAGAGAAATTTTTTAACATCGAGTATATATTTAAGTGTCAGGAAGTCTTTTCTGAAAGTATTTGTGTGGAGTGTAGCCTTGTATGGAAGTGAAACATGGACGATAAATAGTTTCGACAAGAAGAGAATAGAAGCTTTCGAAATGTGGTGCTACAGAATAATGCTGAAGATTAGATGGGTAGATCACATAACTAATGAGGATGTATTGAATAGGATTGGGAAGAACAGAAGTTTGTGGCACAACTTGACTTGAAAAAGGGATCAGTTGGTAGGACATGTTCTGAGGCATCAAGGGATCACCGATTTAGTATTGGAGGACAGTGTGGAGGGTAAAAATCGTAGAGGGAGACCAAGAGATGAATACACTAAGCAGATTCAGAAGGATGTAGGTTGCAGTAGGTACTGGGAGATGAAGAAGCTTGCACAGGATAGTGGCATGGAGAGCTGCATCAAACGAGTCTCAGGACTGAAGACCACAACAACAACATGATCGTCCGGCTTTGTTTGGGAACATATCTACGAAGGTTATGAAAATTTGCTCACAAAAAACACTGTGAACACAGGTTTAGGAAAATGTGTGATCACAAGCTGCACTAAGATGGCAGCGGGAGGAGTGCTAAACCCAGACTGCAGTTTGTACTAGAAACAGCATTCATATGCCGCTGCCGGCAATGAGAGTTGTTCATATTGTTGAACGTTCCCCTGCTGCGCGTGAACGTCTGGTGACATCACAGTAAATCGTTGTCACTCATTATGCGAAACATTGCTCATTAGTGTGTCTTTGTGCAATTTGTTTTGTTCGTTATTTGAATTGTGCTTATGGGATGGCCTTAAGTGAGGGTTCTCTGTAGATTATTAGGGTATTTTGTAGAGTAAGGGAAGGAAGGAGGAGGAGTGTTAGTTGGGATGTGATTTGACAATGCAGGCATGACACATAATTACAGGACAACTTTATTTGCAACTCACTGCTTGGAGAATACACACAACATGTAACAGTTAACTTTAAAACATACGCATAGTGACATTTACAGATAGTTATAAATTAGAAATTGAGTGTTACGTTCGTTGCCCTAGGATTGAAGTCAAAGTCCTTCAGCTTTAGTGCAAAAGGTACCTTCTTCAATCAATCTGCCATCATGTCTTCTGTTGGCTACTACTCCAGTTTCAGTGGACACTCTTGTAGAGCCTGACATGATGTGATGTTTTATGTAAATGTGACTTGTTGAGTGAAAAACTGGGTTGTGTGCTAACTTTCCAGCTGACTGTCATTATAAAGGTGATATGTAACATTTTTCCTATAACCAGCTCCATCATGAATGTTGACAGTGGAATTGCCTCTTTTTGCTGTTTCCATGAGGCTCATGCACTCAACTTTGGTTGATGAAATAGTAACAAGTCTTTGCTTGCATGAACACTATGATATTGCTGCTCTGGATAAGGTGGAACTGTAGCTGAAGGAAGACTTCCCATCAGCAATGGACTTTCCCAGTCAGCATCTGCGAAACTGAAGATTCCTTCTTTTTCCTTGGCATAGGTAAGTTCCGTGTGTGTGGTTCCTTTGAAGTATCTAAGGATTCGCTTAGCATCTTTCCAGTGAATACAGTTATGGCTGTCATTGTACTGGCTTAGCTCGTTGACCGGGTAGTGTATGTCATGTCAAGTGCTGATGGTGATTTAAATCATTGCTCCAACCAGTTCTCTGAATGGATAAAGAGTACAATGTTTTTTTTATTTGTAGCCATTGCATCCAACTTGCTCCGAGTTGCCATAGAGTTCTTGATTTGATTTGGTTTTTATCAGGGAAGCAAAAACAACGTTGATAAAGTCCGCTGCTGCCCACACTGAAACAGAGTTTAGTGTGTGGTATCATTCCCTGTGTCTCTAGTAAAGCCAACCAATGCTCTTGAACAGTGCAAGGAGATCCTTCACTAGTGATTTGCTAGACACAATTTCTTCAGGTCTGGTTGATCCAAATACTCTGTGTCTTTTAATCTCCAATGCTTCGCATTTGAACATAAAATGTGATGAGGTTTCCTCTCCCACACCACACATCCTACATTTGGGGTCTTCTTCTATTATCCCCATTGTATGTAAGTGTTTTTTGATATTCTCGTGGCCTATCAACAGTCCAACCATGAGTTTCATTCTCAAACCTAGGATTGAGAGACTTCTTAGACCATGGCATCGGCGTCAATACCTTGCCATGTTTCTGCATTTGGACCTTAGCCCAGTATTCTACATGCTGTCTCCTTGTCCTGTCTTGTAGCTTTATTTTGATCGTTGTGTTGGCGATTGTTGCGTTGGCGATCGTCAGGACAGGTTCCTGTCCAATAAATGGTGTCTTCGCCCCATCCTGGCCAACATATTGGCTTGCTCATTACCACTAATCCCTCAGTGACCAGGGCCCCACATTAGTTTTTCCCTATTGCTTTCCCCTGGACTTAATGGCATTCTGCCACGATCTTTGATCTTGTTGCAGAGTCTGCCAGTGCTTTTAGGGCTGCTTGGCTGTCTGACTGAATGAAAGTGCTATGACCTCTGTAGCACCTCCACAAATTCTCCTCCACGCACACCCTGATAGCAGATATTTCTGCTTGAAACACAATGGCCATCTTCCGTAGAGAAATTGCACTTTCCAGCCTTGGCTGCACTCCGTATACCCCGGCCCCAACACCATGGTCTGTTTTCGAACCATCAGTGAACCAGACTATGTCCCCAGTACGATTTCGAAATTCGTCATCCCAGAGCTCTAATTCCTATTACTAGATTGAAAGGCTTGTTGAAGCAGCTGGGAGTTATTATATAGTTGGCCGCCATGTCCCTCAACCGTACCTATGCCTACCTCACTCAGTATTTTAGTGTGAGATGCTGGATACCCCAGTGAGTTCCAGTTTTTGTCAGTCTTTAACCTGTGTGCTCCAGCTGCTGCCTCCATATTTACCCACAGGTGTAATGGGGTCATGTCCAGCATGGTTCCCATCCCAGCAGTGGGTGTGCTACTAATTCTGCCCGTAATGGCTAAGCAGGCCAATCTTTGCACTTTAGCAGCTACCTGCTGTTCTACCTTTTTCCAACACACTATAGCCCCATAAGTGATCATAGTCTTACTACCATGGTGTATATCCAGTATATACTCTTGGGGCTTAAGCCCCAGTTTTTACCACAAGCTCTCCTGGTACTCATTAGGGTACCTTTCACCTTGGAACATGTGCTCCTTAAGTGATGGGTCCACAGTCGTTTCTCATCCAGGGTTACCCCTAAATATTTCACTACCTCTTCACTGGTAGTTTAATCGAGAAGGTTCAGATTTCAGCATATGTGTTGGATCTGCTTCCTCATAAAATGGTACGACAGTCTTCCAAGGGCTGACCATTAGGTCATGTTTTCTGCACCAATTTTGAACAATGTTCAATGCTCCTTGTGCCATAGCTCTCTGACTGTACTTAAAAATTTGCAAAGTAGTACTATGACAAGATTGTCTGCATATCCCTGCTGAAAGTACTGTTTAGAGTTTAATCCTACAAAACTGGGTGTTGTGTGCTGTCCTTAGGTTAGTTAGGTTTAAGTAGTTCTAAGTTCTGGGGGACTGATGACCATAGATGTTAAGTCCCACAGTGCTCAGAGCCATTTGAACAATTTTTTTAATCCTACAAAGAGTTCATTCACCACAAGGTTCCGCTATAGAGGGGACAGGATCCCTCCTTGTAGACAGCCTCTGTTGGTGTTGATTACCATTTTTTCTTGCATCATGGTGGCTTCTACTTTTCTACCATTAAGCGTGGCTCTAATCTACCTACAAATGGTGGTCTCCAAGCCATGTACCTTTGCTGTCTTAACCATGGATTTAAAGGCAATGTTACTAAAAGCCCCTTCGATGTCCAAGAAGATGCAGAGGGCTATTTCCTGAAAGGGTAGTGCTTCCTCCACTTTCCAAACGAGTTGGTGGAGTGCAGTTTCACATGATTTTTTTCTGGTTGGTATGCATGTGGTTTGTGTGTGGAGGGACTGTAGTGAACCATCTCTTCCTAATGTGCACATTGACCAGTTTTTATAATGTTTCAAGAAGAAAGGAGAACAGACAGATTGGTCTCATATCCCCGGCTGTGGTATGTTCAGTTCTTCCTGGCTTTGGAATGAAGACAACCTTCACTGCCCTCCAGAAGTTACGAATGATTCCTGTTGCTCGACTAATCCTAAATAACCCATCCAAGAATTCTGCTTCAGTTTGTGATACCTGGACCAGGTGGGATTAACAGAAGACATTGGATTTTCACAAGGAAGTGAAAATGTCATTGCAGTGTTGAAGAACATAGATAGACATATGCCTGAAGATAGGTGGAAACTATTCTGCAAATGCCTACTTAAAAAGTTTCAAGAATCATTATTTAGGGAAGGTTTAAGGAGTATACTACAGCCCCCCCCTCCCCGTTTCCTGCATATTTCTCCTGTAGAAAATGCGAGAACATTAAACTTACTACAGTGTGCCCAGAAGCATTTAAACAGTCATTTCTTTCATGCTCCGCGTGCATTTGGAATGAGAAGAATCAGCAATGTTATGGATTCATGTATACCCTCTGTCATTCACTTCAGCATTTTGAATGTGTGTAGCTGGGAATTTCAGTTGCATGACGTGCTTTCATGATGTTCATTTCTGAGAACTTTTTTCAGTATAATTTTAGTAATGTTTTACTGTCCTTAAAATTCAGCAAAAGCATTTAGCAATTTTAAATCATTTTTTTTTTTTTCTCTACAAATGGACATTTGCAACAGGCCTATGTTTCGGCACATGCCACATACAGTGCCAGCATATTGATACTCCTCTTGAGTGAGAATCAATTAATTATGGAGCATTGCTACTTCTTGTAGTGAGCAGACTTTCATTTACTGCTCTATATTTATGACCACTGTAACAAAACTGTAGAATTTTTTTTTCCTCCGCTAACCTTCAGAAGTAGTAACAAAAATGGGTAGCAGTATATAATGTAGCTTGGCTTTCAGTGGTGGACTACAATGGACTACAAGCCCTCTGCTTTGTGTCCTAGTCTTCCTCATTGTGTAGACGTTGTCAGTTGCATATGTTGTTTGCTTTTCAGTTTTCACTTTTTGTGATATAGACTGGTTATCTTAAATGATTATTGGAAGTTACAGACTGCTATTTTGACTCTCGAAAATCTGGCGGAAAAAGCTAACTTTGCTGTTGGAGGTACCATGGGAATGATTCTTTTTACATAATTGTATTTTAAACTCAGTTTCAGTCTTTCATTGTTAAGTATATTTCTGTACCATCTCTACCTAGAATATGCCAAATTTACTGTCTTACTGCTATCAATGGTTGGGTAAAAATACATTATCTTCAGATAATTTGAAATGTGTTTCTCACCCACATAGAGACGATGGCTTCCACAAAGATGAGCTTTTATTAACTTGGGTTGCAAGGACTTAGGTTATATAAAATCCTACTTTGCAAAGTAGTTATCCGTGGCGCTTATTTATTTATAGTGATACCATCATAAAGAACAATTACTTTCCAACAGCAACCAAGACGGCTGCTTTATGATGAGTACACCATGCTGGATTGTCATCACCATCCTACAGCATCATTCTGAAACTGGCTAGTGCTGTTAACTAGTGACGTGTCTGTTGCTTTTAGTTGTGGTGGGAGAACGACTGTTCAGATCTTTATCTGGCCATCCAGATTTAATTTTCTGTTTGATGAGGGCATGCCAAATTTCCTTCCCCATCCTTTTGTAATCCGAGCTTGTGCTCCATCTCTAATGACCTCACAGTTAATGGAACATTAAACTCTAATCTTCCTTTGAGTCATTTACTTGTTTCTTGACGAAAATGCAGCTCCCACTAATTTTGATCTACCACTGACCACCTGGTGCATTTGGACCCAGCAGTTGGATAAGCTTTCGTATGTCACCACTCACCTAATTGCTATGCTCTTCAATATACATGGTGTCCATCATTAAAGTTGCAGTTTCAAAACGCTGTAGAAAGAGAACCACTGCTCAGAATGACGTCATATTTGAACAGCATATTATTGTCATGGCGCTCTGTCTTCAGGCCACAAGTGGCCCATCGGGACCATCCGACCGCCGTATCACCCTCAGTTGAGGATTCGAATAGGAGGGGCATGTGGTCAGCGCACCACTCTCCCGGTCATTATGATGATTTTCTTTGACCAGAGCCGCTACTATTTGGTCGAGCAGCTCCTCAATTGGCATCACGAGGCTGAGTGCACCCCGAAAAATGGCAACAGCGCATGGTGGCTGGATGGTCACCCATCCAAGTGCCGACCACACCTGACAGCGCTTAACTTCGGTGATCTCACGGGAACCGGTGTATCCACTGCGGCAAGGCCGTTGCCCGAAGAGACATTAAACAAAAATTAACGAAAATTTGACCAATAGCTGGCTCTGTAAGCATCACAGTATTCATATCAGTAGATGCGCAGCACATGGCAGTTACTCGTTTGGCGTCAGGTGTCCAGCATGACTGTCTGTTGGAGGGATCTTGGACTACTGGTAAAGCTCTTTCACAAGAAGTGTGATTGTGTGCTAGTGTTCCAGTAGCCCTGCATGAGTTCCAGTCACTCGAGGGTATGAAAAAAGGCATGGCCTGATGTCTGCTAAGGGTCTGAAGAAAATATTACAGAATTCGAAGACAGGTTCTTTTGAAGTGCAGTTTGGCAGAGGAAGGAAAGCAGTAAATCAAACATCTGTCAAAGATATGGTCACAGGATTGCAGGATGGCTTAACTTGTGTTGTGCAAACATGCAGTACATGGGGAATTGCCCAAATGTTGGACATGCCTGTGAGCTCAGCACATAAAATCTTACGAAACATTGTGCATTGCTATCCATACAAAATCACTCATGTTCAGGAGTTGCTTCCTGCTGACATGAATGCTAAAGAAATATTTGCTGTGGAATTTCTTGCTCTTATGGAAGGTAGCAATGAATGGTCACGGAACATTCTGTGGACAGACTAAGTCCATTTCTATTTCCAAGAACATGTCAATACACAGAACTGCAGACTATGGGCAACAGAAAATCGGGGCACACACCAATTTGTTACCACTTCATTCTGCGGAGTTGATTGTGCGATGCAGACTGATGGCATCATTTATTGTAAGGCTGTATTTTTTTTGAGGAGTTGAGTCATGTGGGTCTTTCTATCTCTAGTGTCACTGGTAAATGTTAAGAGAGTTTTGTGCACAGTTGTCATTCCAACCTTTCAACAACACGGATGTGTGGGTAGGCTCATTGTCATGCGAGACAGCTCTCTTCCACACATTGCACAGCCAGTGAAGTGGCTGCTGCAACGGTATTTTGGAAATGCTAGAATTATCAGCAGTCATTTCCCTACACCTTGCTATTGAGATCACCTGATATTGAGCTGTGTAACTTCAGGCTTGTGTTCAGTGCTCCAATTACAAATGTAGCTGAATTGGAGGTATGCATTGTGCAACTAATTCTGAATGTGACCTCTAGACACTTGGATCTGTTGTGGAACATGCTGTTTCTCGATTTCAACTAGTGGCTGAAAATGCTGGATAGCATATTGCATATGTCTTGCACTATTCTCATGACAATTTGAAACCAATGTCAATTCTTTCTCATGTGGTGTTTGGTCTCAGGAGAGTTAAAAACTGATCTAATTTTGCTTTTTATATGGATTTTGGCCTCAGGACAATTAAAAACTAAATTTTCCCTTTTGATGTGGTATGACCTTGCTGTGGCGAATTGGCTTACCTAACAGTGACACAACTATTGAGTGCCGAACTTGTGCAGTCATGCACATTGAACAGTACAGATGATGTAATGTGCAGCTCAAACATGTCAGATTGCGATTCATCTGTCATTTGTAGCCAACCCCTTTTATGTTGACAGTGCCAGCCAGGTGAAATTTTCTTCAATTTTTTTTTTTCTATGATGTTTCCCTCTGAGCCAGTAATATAATTTTCAATTTTGACATCATTCTGAGCAATGGTTCACTTTCTACACTGTTTCGAAACTGGAACTTGATTATGGACACACTGTACAGAAAACATAAACCATCTGGCAACATCCTTTCCACGCTAAATAGATAATGTTTCTGAGGCCTCCTGTTGATCGCCAGGAAGAACATCTCTACAGTTTTCCCATGCCCAAATGGGACTGCCCTTCAACATACAACATATGCAAGAGAATGGATTGTCACGGATCATTCCTGTCATGATCTGTGCTAAACCAATTGACAGGCTCATACGTGCTAAGAGCCTCATGGTCTCGTCTTCTCATCACATCTGCTTCCACCACAGTGTCATATCACTGCATGTCACCAAATGCCAGCCCCAGGGAGCCATCCCACTCTCTTTAGACCCATAGTGATGTGCAAAATGGCATTAAAACAAAACTTGCAGTTTTATTGGCTAGGAGGTACAAGACATGTGCAATGTTCAAAAATTTTTTATTGTGGCCGGAAGGGGCTGATGGGAAGTATAATATATTATACTATTGTTCTTATGTTATATTATGGTCATACATACATATGTACTTCAATTACAGCTGTGCATGAAATTGTCTGAAGCAATTTGCCCCTCTGTATCTGCATCTGCTGAAGCCTAAGGATGACACGGAAGCCAGTTGGTACTGTTGGGCCTACAAGACCCGTTCAGAGGGTATTCTCAACTATGGGGGAAATGTGTTTGTTTTGGATTATGTTCAGCCACATTCACTCTGAAGTGAAACTGTTTATTGCCCGCTGCTTTGTTTTGGTTCTGCTCACATATGTACTTATTACTCGATCTAAGCTATCGTCTGCCATGTTAGTGTTGTATTGAGGGACAATGGATGGCCAGTCTCTTTCTGCACTTTTTTACACTATTGTGTACATTTATCCTTGGGTTCAAAAGCAAACTTAGTTGAAGCCAGAAATGTCCTATTACCAGATCACGTAATTATGGCAAATTTTTCATTATACTGAACCATCTGATCATGGCTGCCTCTTCCAGCCCTCTTTATAGCAGAATCTCTCAGAAACAATATCTGTAGTCATATTCGATAGTAAAAAATTAGTAATATTTCTGTGCAAGACTTAATAAAATAAAGGGATCAAGGTAAAATATGTTAGTCATAACCTTGCAGGAGCTGTCACATATCTTCAACACTGTCTTCTCTCCAATGTCTGTGTTTTGTGGAACGGAATTAACTGTGCTCTCAGAATATCATCCTTTCCACTGATACTCAATAAAGTCCTAGAGTACACCATTTCAAGATGCCATTACAAAAATCTTTATTCCAACAGGATTTAGTTTGCCTTTGGTATACTATCTCATAGCTCCTGGAAGGGGATCATTTGTTTGTCAGTACAGATGTTTGTAGATCATGAGATTTTCAACCAAGATTTTCAAACCATACTTAGCGTAAGTTTCACCTTCCAGAAGTGATCAGATTATTTATCCTGTTGAGATAGTGTTACCGTTTACTACTTTCAGGTTGGTTTGAAAAAGGAAGAATCTGTTTCTGTAAATGTCTGCTATTTCAAAATTCTTGCTACTTGAGCCCAAACTATTAGCAGATGTAGATAAACAATTAGTATTGTGTAAATGTACTGTGAAAAGAAAGTTTTCACTTCTTCTACATTGCTATAAAATGATTTTCCTGGATGTTCTAAACCCATTAAATTAGTAAATTTGGCTAATTTGCAAAAAAAATGTAGACAGTCTAGAAAGTGCTCAAATGGCTTCTGAAGATTGTAATTAGACACTGGTTGTGGTGTAGGAATTAGGGTTGGTGAAAATCTGCTTGAGAGAAAAGAAAAAAGACTGTAATTTATACAATCCATTATCTCAGCATTTTAGTTCCTCATTATTAAATAAACTTTGCTAGAAAAGGTTAAAACTTGCATATCCATTTGCTTGTAAGAATCCTGTTCGTTTCTTGTCCCGACTGGTTTAAAATTTCAGAGCATTTGCCTAAGAGTCCTTATTTGAAATTCCCCAAGAAGAGTTAATATTTTCCTGAAACAGTCACATACTTATTTCAAATTTGTCTTGTGTATCTTCAAACTAAAAATCAGTGTTTTGGGTCTGTTTGATGTATTAGAGCCGAAATTGCATTGTCTGTAGGCCTAGGAGTGAAAGCAAACCATCGTCAGTTGCCATGTTAAATAACATTAGTATCAAATGTGATACTTTCACATTTTTGTCCTATGAAAGCCATAAAGAATTGTATTTCAATTCCACGACACAACTTGAATGAACTTCAGTAATCTGAAACCTCTTCCAAAACAGAAGAAATAATATTTTATTTACCTTTATTTCTGCTAGCAGCATGGGGCAGCTTGCACGCTCTTTCACTATCCTGATGTCTCATGCGAAAGTGGTAACATTTGCAACAATTAGCAGTCATGTTCTGCATGAAGTAAAGCTTGTGACATTGTTGGTTCCAGTGACAAATATGCACTCTTAGCTGCGTGAAACATTTTGAAAGTGAGGTATAATATGTGATATCTGGGAACCAAAGAGGGTAAAACATGGCTTTGAATTCTTTCCACCGGAAACAGAGTTGTGCACTACTGTAGACTCAGGCTAGTACATTCTATCTCCAAGTTACAATTCAGCAACTAATTATTAGAATCTGTTGAATGACACTGCTTTTTGAGTCTCCTCCTTGTTCTTATGTGGCTGTGTCATTACACCAACTGTAATTATTATGCTCTACACACATCATTAATACTGTCCCACTTGGACTGTGGTTAAATTTCATATGGATCTGAAGCAGCGTCAGTCTGAAGTAAGCTTGCCCCAGTTCGTTACAATGGTGGGAGACTGGCGACTCGATCATTTTGTATGAACCTCAGCAGTCTTGATGGCACAGGCTGAGTTCCCAGTGCAAAAAGTCAATAACAGAAATTGCCCATAAATGATGGGGGTAACAATCCACCAGATGCCCAAATGAACCAGTCAAGAGCAGACCTTGAATCTTATAGAGCATACTTAAGTAATAATGTCTTATATTTTGAGCTATTGATTTTTATTGTATTGTTTTGATAGCAGCTATAGCGGTACGAGGTGATCCTTGAATGAAATAAATAAGTAAATAGAAACTTTCAGAAATGACTGTGAAGTTTCACTGCAAGTGCACTGGGGTCGTCTTTCAGTACCTCCATGGTGAGTATTGCTCCCTGTGATGTGTAGTCCTGTCCCATGGCTTTAAGATGACTATTGCTCCAATGACTTTCTCATTTATGACACACAAAGTGACTGCAGAGTTTTCTTTGAAATCATTTACCCCAGAGGGTATGGAAAGAGATTCCTACGTAATGAGTGTTGCGTATTTACTGCTGAACTGCAATCCATCACCCAGGCCATGCAGTGCACCAGTAGTCGGGAGAGTGAGGTTACTATTATGTTGCAATTCTCGCGTAACATGCTGGCATCCAACTTCCAAGACTAGTTAACAGAGCTTCATCTCGGTCCCTTTTATTTGTACACCAAATTGCGTGTATACAGGGAAATAAGGTGGCAGATTGGAAGGCCAAGCAAGCTAAGACTAAAGAAAGGTTAGTCATTGAAATATCTGACACTGAGGTGCCATAATTTAAAATTATTGGTGGAAGGAAATCCACAACTACCCTCAACAAAATGAGATTAATGAAACCCAAGCTGAATGGAGTACTTCTAGAAGAACCTTCTGAGAATAATCCATTGGGCTCTGGCGACCACATGAGACACACACACTTCTTTCCTGTAAAAAGAAAAAATAGGGTGCCTTAATCCAGTTGTGAATGTAGTGCATTCATCACCGTGGCTCATGAGTTTGTGGAATGCACCATTTAGAGATCACTGAGTAAAGAACTTAAGGTGGTTACTCATTTCTGTCGCAACTTGCAGACAATGAAATGGATGGATTTTGTAATCACAATTGATTATTGTAATAAAAAAGTCCCACTGTTGCAGTGTTATAGAGGGTGGATGGGTGGGGAAGGTGAACTGCTCCCTCCAGCTCTGGCACAGTGGTACTGCCTGCCTGCACTCCACGCTACACACTGTTTCTCCAGAGTATCTGAAAGCCAATCATCCTACTTATCACTGCTCGTAGGCCTGTTGGTTCTGCTGCATCTACTTTCCTGGGAAAGAAAACAGCCATATTTTTCCCATTGCGTCAACTGTTGTGCATTTCATCATAATATAAAGTCTGAGATCTGAATATTACAAACTATGCAGAAAGCTTCAAAAACAGGGTGAAGCTATGTATTTGCAGTGCCAAAATCTTACAAGCTTGTTTCATTGTATTCAGCAAAATCAGCCCTATGGCACTGTTGAAGATCCTCTGTAAAGTTGGTGTTGAAAAGAGAAAATTAGAGGTGTTTTTTGTGTCTTGTCTGACAAAATAATATTTTTAAGTCCTGTTGCAATTAACTATGAGGTGCTATCCAAAATTTTCGGGACTGGTGCTGTCATCCTAGAAGTAGTTCCCATCTGCACACACACATGGGTCCCAGTGCTTCTGCCACTGGTCAAACGTTTTCTGGAAGTCTTGTTTTTTTGAGAGTGTTTATCACCACCAGTGATACTTCTTGAATTCCCTCTAGAGTTCAACTTGAGTTTGTTTTGGGAATAGTGCAAAGTTGCAAGGTACCAAATCTGGCAAGTATGGTGGGTGGGGTAAAACCGCCATGTTTTTTGCCGAAAAGGTCCTGGTGAGCAATGACGTGTGTGAGGGTGCATTGTCATGATGCAGCAGCCAGTTTCCTTGACAACAAAGGCTGTCGTCACTGCATGTTTTCACGGAGCCGTCGCCAAACATCACAGTAGTAAGCGGAATTCACTGTTTGGTTGGATGGGACAAACTCTTTGTGCACAATTCCCTTGGTATCAAAGAAATCAATGATCATGCTCTTCACTTTGCTCTTCACCTGTCTCACTTTTTTGGGTCTTGGGAGCCCAGGCTCTTGCACTGGGATGATTGTTGCTTTCTCTCTGGGTCATAGCCATAAATCCAGCTCTCATCGGTGATAACCCATGACAGGAAGGTTGGATCGTCAGATGTGGTCTGCCGAAGGTCCATGCACACTTCAACACATTGTGCCTTCTAATTGGCAGTCGAAATCCTTGGCACAAATTTTGCGGTGACAAGACGCATGCCCAATTTATCAGTCAACATTCATTGACATGTCCCCATAACCAATACCCACTTCATCCACAAGGTCTTGAAAGGTTCACCGTCGATCCGCACGAACCAGTTGTTGAAGTTTGGCAACAATGTCCTGGCGTTGTGCGGCTAATGGTCTTTCCAGTGTGAGCATCATCTTTGACGTCTGTACGGCTGGCACTGAACCTGTCATGCCACTCACACGTGCGTACGGCTCATGCTCTGTCCCCCAAACACTTGTTGAATCATTGCAAGGGTCTCAGAGATTCGCACAGAATTTGATACACACTTGCTGTTCTGTTCGCGGATCCGTTGTAAAATCGCCACACACCAAACACAGTGTGTTACGGAAATCACTGTGGACATGCTACACGTCCTCCCAGCTGAATGCCACTCTGTACACTGACTCATTAGATAAGCAGCTCTCGCCATCTAGTGGTGCAAAGGCCTACTACGCCTACATTCCAGATGGCAGCACCAGTCCCGAAAATGTTGGATTCCACCTTGTATTGTCTGCTAGAGTGCACACACTTTCCACCTGAAACATGTAACAAAAAACACAGCAGTAATTATACAGTCATCTTTAATCAGCTAAAGAGTGCCATTGAAATGCTCGTCAGTGTCCTGTGGAACTTGCAAAGAACTTTTCTCTCCAGTTTATACAAAACAGGCAGCAAAATCTAAACTGAAATTAAAGGTAATCACTCTGCCATTATTTCATGGAGCCCACATGGTAAAAATGCTCAAGGATTGGTTGAATTAAGTTTTGTAAGTGATCATCTTTGAAGCAAACGGAACTGTTACATTCTTTTCCCATGCCCCATGACAAGATTGAAGTGAGTATTTCACCTTAAATTCCTTATGGCACACACTTCTTTTTGGTTTTGACTGATTGCCTTGACAATCACTAATAGTATAGTCAAATGATACCAGATCTTTTCCTCTCTCTCTCTCTCTCTCTCTCTCTCTCTCTCTCTCTCTCTCTCTTTCTATATGTATATAAACAAAGATGATGTTACTTACCAAATGAAAGTGCTGGTAGGTCGACAGACACACAAACATACACACAAAATTCAAGCTTTCGCAACAAACTGTTGCCTCATCAGGAAAGAGGGAAGGAGAGGAAAAGATGAAAGGATGTGGGTTTTAAGGGAGAGGGTAAGGAGTCATTCCAATCCCGGGAGCGGAAAGACTTACCTTAGGGGGGAAAAAGGGACGGGTATACACTCACGCGCACACACACACATATCCATCCACACATATACAGACACAAGCAGACATATTTAAAGACAAAGAGTTTGGGCAGAGATGTCAGTCGAGGCAAAAGTGCAGAGGCAAAGATGTTGTTGAATGACAGGTGAGGTATGAGTGGCGGCAACTTGAAATTAGCGGAGATTGAGGCCTGGTGGATAACGGGAAGAGAGGATATATTGAAGAGCAAGTTCCCATCTCCGGAGTTCGGATAGGTTGGTGTTAGTGGGAAGTATCCAGATAACCTGGACGGTGTAACACTGCGCCAAGATGTGCTGGCCGTGCACCAAGGCATGTTTAGCCACAGGATGATGCTCATTACCAACAAACACTGTCTGCCTGTGTCCATTCATGCGAATGGACAGTTTGTTGCTGGTCATTCCCACATAGAATGCATCACAGTGTAGGCAGGTCAGTTGGTAGATCACGTGGGTGCTTTCACACGTGGCTCTGCCTTTGATCGTGTACACCTTCCGGGTTACAGGACTGGAGTAGGTGGTGGTGGGAGGGTGCATGGGACAGGTTTTACACCGGGGGCGGTTACAAGGGTAGGAGCCAGAGGGTAGGGAAGGTGGTTTGGGGATTTCATAGGGATGAACTAAGAGGTTACGAAGGTTAGGTGGACGGCGGAAAGACACTCTTGGTGGAGTGGGGAGGATTTCATGAAGGATGGATCTCATTTCAGGGCAGGATTTGAGGAAGTCGTACCCCTGCTGGAGAGCCACATTCAGAATCTGATCCAGTCCCGGAAAGTATCCTGTCACAAGTGGGGCACTTTTGTGGTTCTTCTGTGGGAGGTTCTGGGTTTGAGAGGATGAGGAAGTGGCTCTGGTTATTTGCTTCTGTACCAGGTCGGGAGGGTAGTTGCGGGATGCGAAAGCTGTTGTCAGGTTGTTGGTGTAATGCTTCAGGGATTCCGGACTGGAGCACATTTTTATCTTTCATTTTTATCTTTCATTTTCATTTCAACCTCATGTTAAACTTTCCAACTTCTAATACCATGTCACCCTCACAACACCCCCACAATGACCCCATTAAGTTTTATTTGCACTCCCTCCGCAAACATGCTTTCACCCTATCCAGATTACGCTCGCATATTTTATTTTCTCAGGCTTGTCTGACATTTGGCATTACCCCCAAAGGCCTCACACTTAAAGTTCCCATCTCTGGCTGCAACCCTTCTTTCCATCAGTCCCTATACCAGTTCCAAACTGAACAATCCATTGCCCTCACCCACCTAATCCTTCACCTACACATCAACTCAGCCAATGAACACACCCGTCAACTCCTATCCTTAATAAAAGTCCTCAATCTTTCCTCTCCCACATCCACACCGGCTATTCAGAGCAACCTTCTACAGGCCAACCGCAAATTAGAACAGCATGCCACCCTTCACCTCAAAAAACTATCCAATCTCCTGGTTTCCCACCTCCGGAAAGGCAACTCACTCACCCTTCACAACCTTTTCAGCAAACCTCAACCACCTCTCATTGCACAAAAACCCAGTCTCTCCCATCTACTCAATCTCCCACTTCCAGCTCCACTCCCTCCAAAACCTCAAGATTCCAATCAACACAATCTGGTACCACAACACCCTAATTCAGTAGTTAACCTTTCCTCCAAACCTCTCTCCCAATCCGAAACCTCTGTCCTATCCAAAGGCCTCACCTTCAGCCCCACTCCCACATTCAACCAAACAGCCCTCGTCAAAGATTTACTGTCCTACACTCGTACTCTCTGCTGGAAGTATCACTGTGCCACGAAGAAAAATGATCCTAATCCTACCCCTAATGATCCAACTCCCCAAGACACTATCCAAATTGAACCCTGCCTGGAACAGTTCCGTCCTCCGTCACAGCGGGACCCACCTCCTCTTCCTCAAAATCACCCTCTCCAAACCTTCCAGGAATTTCTGACTTCCAGCTTTGCCTCTCAATCCTTCTTAAAAAACCTTAATCCTACTTCCAACATCACCACTGCTGAAGCCCAGGCTATCCGTGTTCTGAAGGCTGACCGGTCCATCGTCATTCTTCCGGCGGACAAGGGTTCCACGACCATGGTACTTGATCATCGGGAGTATGTGGCTGAGGGACTGCGTCAGCTTTCAGACAACACCACATACAAAGTTTGCCAAGGTAATCCCATTCCTGATGTCCAGGCGGAGCTTCAAGGAATCCTCAGAACCTTAGGCCCCCTACAAAACCTTTCACCTGACTCCATCAACCTCCTGACCCCACCGACACCCCGCACCCCTACCTTCTACCTTCTTCCTAAAATTCACAAACCCAATCATCCCGGCCGCCCCATTGCAGCTGGTTACCAAGCCCCCACAGAACGTATCTCTGCCTACGTAGATCAACACCTTCAACCCATTACATGCAGTCTCCCATCCTTCATCAAAGACACCAACCACTTTCTCGAACGCCTGGAATCCTTACCCAATCCGTTACCCCCAGAAACCATCCTTGTAACCATTGATGCCACTTCCTTATACACAAATATCCCGCACGTCCAGGGACTCGCTGCGATGGAGCACTTCCTTTCACGCCGATCGCCTGCCACCCTACCTCTTTCCTCATTACCTTAGCCAGCTTCATCCTGACCCACAACTTCTTCACTTTTGAAGACCAGACATACCAACAATTAAAGGGAACAGCCAAGGGTACCAGGATGGCCCCTTCGTACGCCAACCTATTCATGGGTCGCTTAGAGGAAGCCTTTTTGGTTACCCAGGCCTGCCAACCCCAAGTTTGGTACAGATTTATTGATGACATCTTCATGATCTGGACTCACAGTGAAGAAGAACTCCAGAATTTCCTCTCCAACCTCAACTCCTTTGGTTCCATCAGATTCACCTGGTCCTACTCCAAATCCCATGCCACTTTCCTTGATGTTGACCTCCACCTGTCCAATGGCCAGCTTCACACATCCGTCCACATCAAACCCACCAACAAGCAACAGTACCTCCATTACGACAGCTGCCACCCATTCCACATCAAACGGTCCCTTCCCTACAGCCTAGGTCTTCGTGGCAAACGAATCTGCTCCAGTCCGGAATCCCTGAAGCATTACACCAACAACCTGACAACAGTTTTCGCATCCCGCAACTACCCTCCCGACCTGGTACAGAAGCAAATAACCAGAGCCACTTCCTCATCCTCTCAAACCCAGAACCTCCCAAAGAAGAACCACAAAAGTGCCCCACTTGTGACAGGATACTTTCCGGGACTGGATCAGATTCTGAATGTGGCTCTCCAGCAGGGGTACGACTTCCTCAAATCCTGCTCTGAAATGAGATCCATCCTTCATGAAATCCTCCCCACTCCACCAAGAGTGTCTTTCCGCCGTCCACCTAACCTTCGTAACCTCTTAGTTCATCCCTATGAAATCCCCAAACCACCTTCCCTACCCTCTGGCTCCTACCCTTGTAACCGCCCCCGGTGTAAAACCTGTCCCATGCACCCTCCCACCACCACCTACTCCAGTCCTGTAACCTGGAAGGTGTACACGATCAAGGGCAGAGCCACGTGTGAAAGCACCCACGTGATCTACCAACTGACCTGCCTACACTGTGATGCATTCTATGTGGGAATGACCAGCAACAAACTGTCCATTCGCATGAATGGACACAGGCAGACAGTGTTTGTTGGTAATGAGCATCATCCTGTGGCTAAACATGCCTTGGTGCACGGCCAGCACATCTTGGCGCAGTGTTACACCGTCCAGGTTATCTGGATACTTCCCACTAACACCAACCTATCCGAACTCCGGAGATGGGAACTTGCTCTTCAATATATCCTCTCTTCCCGTTATCCACCAGGCCTCAATCTCCGCTACAAGTTGCCGCCACTCAAACCTCACCTGTCATTCAACAACATCTTTGCTTCTGCACTTTTGCCTCGACTGACATCTCTGCCCAAACTCTTTGTCTTTAAATATGTCTGCTTGTGTCTGTATATGTGTGGATGGATATGTGTGTGTGTGTGTGTGTGTGTGTGTGTGTGTGTGTGCGCGCGCGTGCGCGCGAGTATATACCCGTCCCTTTTTCCCCCTAAGGTAAGTCTTTCCGCTCCCGGGATTGGAATGACTCCTTACCCTCTCCCTTAAAACCCACATCCTTTCGTCTTTCCCTCTCCTTCCCTCTTTCCTGATGAGGCAACAGTTTGTTGCGAAAGCTTGAATTTTGTGTGCATGTTTGTGTGTCTGTCGACCTGCCAGCACTTTCATTTGGTAAGTCACATCATCTTTGTTTTTAAGATATATTTTTCCTACGTGGAATGTTTCCCTCTATTATAACTGTACACTCGCACACACGCACATATCCATCCACACATACAGACACAAGCAGACATATTTAAAGACAATATGTCTGCTTGTGTCTGTATGTGTGGATGGATATGTGCGTGTGTGCGAGTGTATACCTGTCCTTTTTTCCCCCTAAGGTAAGTCTTTCCGCTCCCGGGATTGGAATGACTCCTTACCCTCTCCCTTAAAACCCACTTCCTTTCGTCTTCCCCTCTCCTTCCCTCTTTCCTGATGAGGCAACAGTTTGTTGCGAAAGCTTGAATTTTGTGTGTATGTTTGTGTTTGTTTGTGTGTCTATCGACCTGCCAGCGCTTTCGTTCGGTAAGTCACCTCATCTTTGTTTTTATATATAATTTTTCTCACGTGGAATGTTTCCTTCTATTTTATATATATAGTGGTCATGTTTAAGTGATTGGAGTTGAATTCTCTGTGGCAGGTAGAATGGCCACTAGAGGGCATAAGTGCACACCAAATAGCCAAAACATGATGATCACTGCTCACCGTGATGTTGGATGCCACCTGGAGGCAATTGCAGGCTCGTGACACAGTAGGGTTAGTATGTAAGTGGAGCATACACAGATGGGGATGTCGCTAGCAAAGATATGGGCTGCAAATGGGGAAAACCATTGAGAAAAGTGGCTCTGACAAAGGGCAGGTTATTAAGCAGAGCCTGTGAATGAGTATCTCGAAAATGGTTCAGGTGGTCAAAAGTTCATGTGCAACTGCGTGCGACTGTTGTGACCATCTACAGAAAGAGGTAGGACAGTGAAACTACCATTAGGCACTAAATGGTTTGACATTGATTCTTCGCAGAATATGGCGTTCAAGGCTTGTCTTCTCAGTAGAGTATGATAGATGGTGATATGTCAGGGCTCTGCCGAAAGAACACAGTGGTAGTGCATGCATAGGTATTTTGGAGCACACCATTCATTTTACATTGTTGAACGTGGAACTCCGCAGCAGACAATCCTTGTGTGTTCACATGCTGACCCAATGGCATTGCCAATTAAGATTGCAGTGGGCAAGGGACCATCGGGATTTGACCATTTATCAGTGGAAATGTTTGGCTTCTTGAGTGACTCATATTTTTTGCTACACCAGGTGGATGGTTGTCTCCACAAACGCCGTCACCGAGGTGAATGGTGGCTCAAAACGTGCAATGTGTCATGAATGCAGGCTAGTGGGAGCAGTATTATGCTATGGGAGACACCACCTGCACTCGCATGGGACCAGTAGTAGTAATCGAAGACACGCTGACAGTTGCAAACCACCTGCATCCCTTCATGCTTAGTCTCCTCTGATGGTAATGTCATCTTTCAGCATAAAAATGCCTGTGTCTCAAGGCCAGAATCTTACTTCTGTGGTTTGAAGAGCATGATAGTGAAATCAAGTTGATGGCTTGGCCACCAGAGTCACCTGATGTGAATCTGAGAGAACCCTTCTGGATTACCTCCACAAAACTACGATCAAATTTTAGAACAGGTGATAGACAGAATCAGCACTGTATTGTGTTCCAAAGATGGACAAAGAAACTGTTAAACAGGTGGTCATAATGTTCAGGCTTGTATGTGTATAGTGATGTTACCAGGCCTACTAGTGTAGGCTGCTGTTGACACCATTTGGAGTGGTTCTGTGACTGGAAAGCATGGATTGCTGATGACTGGCGTTGTTATATTCAGCAATAAATTGTGGTTCTGCCCTACCCTGGATCACCGTTCTCAGTGAGTATGGCTGTGATACAGGGAGAAGTCCCATTCTTCTAATGTTTTGGTGTTGGTCATGGTTTGAGGAGCTATTCGGTATGGCTTCAGTCATTACTAGTAGTTATTGAGGCAACTCTGATGGCACAATGGTAAGACATGGACATCCAGTATCCTCATGTTACCTCTCATGTGACAGTATTGTGGTGCCATTTCTCAAAAGGACAAGGCTCATGCACACATGGCACATGCGTTTATGACCTGCTTGTGACTTTTAGGTACTCTTCTGGCCAGCAAGATCCCTGGATCTGCCCAAGTGGACCATGTGTGGAGCCAATTAGAATGTCTCGTCTCTCCCATTTCCAATGTCAAAGATATCTTGGACCAGTTAAAGAGTTGTGGGCCAGTTTGTCTCCCAAGATACAATAGGTCTGTCACCCTTCCAAACCAAATATGTGCGTGCATTCAGGGCATAGGGGATGCAAAGTCATACTGAAAAGTGCGCAGATACTGTCAGGTTCTTTGTAAATTTGATTTGGACTTGTAATCACGGAAATAACATCACTTATACCCTCTCAACCTCTGAAGTTTCTCCTTCCTGTTCTGGGGTGCTTCACTTTAGTCAGGGCAGTGTTTATTGTAAACAGTATCAAACCTTGAGGAATGCTGGATGGATTTAGTTTCTGATATGCCTACTTAAGAATGAATTCTGTATTGTGTTTCTTACAAAGTCTTAACAAAAGGTTCGCCTAAGCACAAATTTCATTTACTGGACAATGGTTTGGAATTATAAAGGGCTGCCTGGAAGTAAATACACACTTCAACTAGTAATCTGGTATATCTTCCAAAAGTTACCCATTGTACTGGGATGAAACTGTTGTTAAGTGCCAAAATTGGTTAACATCTTTCACTATCCATGCACATTTTTACTAAATGGCTGTAGTAGACAAGAGGTTCATTGGAAGAAGCATAAAACTATCTCAACCCCCACCCCACCCCTCCTTGTGTTAATTACTGCTGCTTTCAGTGAGATTTTTAATGCATTGCTGAATTAATGTTTAATGATTGAAAATAGTGCTAAAACTTTTGTATGGTTATAATGAAGTTGGAGGTGTTGTTGGAATAATTAATGGAAAAAAATTCTTAATTTGGAGAAAAGGAAATATGGCAACATTTATAAACTGAAAGAGTTCTACAAGACAAACTTCTAGAAGCAGTGAAGGGGTTTGTTTATGGACACATGTTCCAGTGTAAAGCTGTATTTAGTCAGATCCCTTTGCAACATTGAGAAGTCTTTATTATGCATTAATGTATTATTGAACACAGTGTATAAGGTGTGCCAATACATATATCTTAATTCATGTATCAATTGTAAAAATATGTTGAAATGATTTTCATTGCAGGGAGCAACAAAATCTGAAGCAAAGGAATTCAGAAAGCAGCAACGCATGCGTTTGCAAGAGGAATTAGCTCAACATAGCGATTCAAGACCATCATCTTCAGCAAGCACAAAAACACCCTCTGAATGCAGTTCACCTGCTTCAATTGCAAGTGATAGTACAATCCGTCCACGTGAGCCGAAAACTCGTTCTCTGGCACTCCAGGGAGTTCTTTCGAACCGGTCAAAAGACATCTCAACCTCATCTGCTCAGCAAGATATACCAGATGAAGTAGTGGCCTCAATGGGAGGACTTTCATTGGGTCGACCACTTGGTCGTGGTAGTGCATTGATAAAAAGGACTGTGTAAAATTAAAAAGTTACCAATGTTCTGTCAGCTCAGAAAATTCGAAGTCTTGTCTTGTAAATATAAATGGATCAGAGTGTAGTAGGGTTCTGGCTGTGATGAGACCTTGCATATGCTGGAAATATTATTTGAACTTGACACACAGTTACATAAAGAATTAACTCTTTTTCTTGTAACTTAAATTTCAAAGGCAGTTACGCCAAATGAAATTACAAAAAGTTTTAAGTCACGTCTACTTGCTTGTGGAGAGGTGTTTCTGAGATTTTTTATTATTTTATGTCATGTGCAATTTAGAACAGTGTATATTTCATTAATGGGAAATATAATTTTAATTATATATTGGAAGTAATATCA
The DNA here is from genome assembly GCF_021461395.2 of Schistocerca americana. Taxonomy (NCBI): domain Eukaryota; kingdom Metazoa; phylum Arthropoda; class Insecta; order Orthoptera; family Acrididae; genus Schistocerca; species Schistocerca americana. The sequence goes on from NC_060120.1 coordinate 670,831,626, forward strand.
AGTAATTTTATCTTTTTATTACTTTGCAAATACATGCACACCGATATTTCCAGGATGTAAGATAACATAATTAATGTTCTGTTTTCAGTAGTGGTATACCTCTGTTCTGTCTCCTTCATCTCACATCGTGCATAATATTTTTTTGTGTGCTTTAGTTCCACTAGTACTATCCCGGTGATTAAATGTGTGAAAATGTTCTAATTTCTCAGTGAAATGAGGGAGATATTGTAATTGTTTCCTCACAGTTGTTGGCACACATTGTAATGGATTTATATAAACAAGGTGTGGTTGTGTAAAGGGATATATAATGAGGAATGTACTTAAGTTGTCACATTTTTTGTAGATAGCAAACTGATGTTCAGTGAAAGAATTGTTAGCTGAAACAGGAAGGAAATGACTTTAATTGTTAAGTAATTGAATGTGAGCTGTAGGAGAGAAAATAAACGAAGACGCTTCATGTTTTCTACAATGTGTGTTCAGATAACATGGCTACTAAAAATTTAGCCAAGAATCCATATTTAGCTTTTTTTGGGGGGGGGGGGGGGGGGAGAGACACTTTAAAACAAGATTTCTGTGTCATTGTAATTGATGTTATTGTGTTTAGAATAACCATTAAAATTATAAAAATCAGTTGCGCAAATGATTTCTAAACCCACATTTCCACTGATTTTAAAAACATGTTATGTTCACAACATAGTCTGATAGGCTTCAATATGATTGCAGTTGTATTTGTTGTTTGTATCCTGTTTGCACTAATGTCAATGACTTTTGCGTACGTATTCACGTTGTCTGATGCACTGAAGCTGGGAGCAAAGATGTCATATTATGTATTCTTATCATGTACTATGTTATGTCCAGCAAAGAGAATGAATTAATGATATATAGTGCTGCAGTTTTAATATTTGACAATATAAGCAGACAAAAACAAAAGGCATAGTCATTGTGTTGGACGAAAACATAATATAGTGGAAATAGCAGAAATGATGTTGCACGAGCTGAATGTGGAAAAGACACTGCTTCTTGTAACTTCAGCAGGATGTCACTGCAAGATTTTTAAATTGCGTTGAACTTGAGGGAGCAACTTTGTACAAAGACAGTTTTCAGGAAAGCAGTTTCTGTGCCGCAGTTTTTTGTTGTAAGAGATTCCTTACAAAGCCTTGTAAATTTATTATATATTTCAAAAGCAGCAATATCTCAAATAATTCCTGCAGTGTGTAAAGGATTTCTGTATTATATATTGAATACTTGCAGTGCATTATTAATATACTATTCATTAGCAATAGCTACCACCTCTTGCACAGGAGTGTTAAAATTGATACGAACAAATGAGATAGGGGATCTGCAGATGTTGTCGATCCCTCTGTTGCATCCAGGCTCACTGAAGATTTCTTCATTCTTTTATACATTATTGTACTGAAAGATGACCATTCACAATTCATCTATACTTGTTGTCAGCAGTGACCTCAGTGTGTTTTATACTCCACTGCTGCCATGATTTTCTGTATGGAGCCTTGTTTTAACTTGGAATTTATGTAGTCTGCATTTTCAGTTCCAAAGGCACTCCATGTGCTTCAGTGTAATTAAATAAAATATCCGTTGTCTTGACACGATAGTTATTTGAACATGTCGCTCTCCGAGGCAACACAATTATTACAGTCTGCTACAAGAATTCACGAAGTTTGTTATAAAATAAGTACTGGCACCATACAGTGGCATTTAGTGGTAGCAGGCCAGAAACAATATCCTTTGATCTGTACCAACACAGCCATGGGTCACTGTTTTTATGTCTGCAACAGCTTGAAAACATTTATGTAGTGATAGCAGCTGCAAACAATGTTGCGAACATTGCTGCAAAACCTATTTCAAGCTCAGTGTAAATGTTGCTTTAAAGCTTCCATGACAAGAATATTTTGGCATTTCTGTGAAATTCTCTCAAAACAGAACTAAAGTTCTTAGTTTTAATTTTGTTCCAAGTTTTTGTTGCATTTCATGCATAAATTTGCTTAAAATTGGATGTGAAACATCAAAAATCTTTGTACAAATTTTGGAACCGCATCCAAATTGCTCTTCAGTTACATATAAAGAATGAAGTTTCCCACATCAAAACAAAATTTTGAAACCATCTTATAAACATATGGGATCATTGCTGTAGTTGGCTTGTTTGTAATTGAGAATGTGTTCCTGTCCACAAATTAAAATAAAATACCTGAGCTGATATACAAATATAATTGTACGTGGTGGTGGTGGTGGTGGTGGTGGTGGTTGGGAGCAGAGGGGGGATTGACACAGCACTGATTTAGTGGTAATAAATGGTGCTGTGATACAGTTTACATCCATGCTCCTGGATACACTCTGTGCTATAGAACACCAAAAATCGTTAGAATCTTTGAGACATGAGGGCATGTTTTATGAGGTACAGTCGTCAATGTCATAAATTATTACGGGTATTTTAAATTGTGACATTCAGGCTAGTATTATGATTAGTTAGATGAATTCTGTTTTAGGTCATGTATCAAACTGCTTGTGTAGTTGATCAGACCACTCAACATTGATACAAAATGAGAGGCATTGGTAAACTACGTACATTGTCTGAGAAAGTGAACGAGAGGTTAACATCATGAGGTGGTATAAGATTTCAGTAAACAGTATATCAAGTGTTTTTCATTGTTTTGGAATAGGGAACGAATGGGTTTACCAAGTATATTAAGATTTGTCTTGCCCTTACAAAGGACACAGCTACTTACTTTGCTGCATTTTTGATTATATTTGCTCATCACTAGCAACCTATAAATGGATTTGGGCACTGTTTCCCATCAAGTGCATTTCTGAGGTTCCCAAGAACTGAGTTAAATGGTGGTGGTTGAATTTTGCGATGATTAAGAGCGTGTGCGATATTTACTGCATTGAAAGAAGCCTTAAAAGTCTCACATGAGTTGTGTCCTATAAGATATATTATTTTCTGGAAAAATATTAATATTATTTAGTATATAGGTATGGTATTTGTCGGCATTGCACCAGTATAAAAGCCGTGCACCCAGTTCTTAAGACTTTTTTTTTTTATAAAGAAATTTCCCACTTAATACTTCTATTGCAAAACAGTAGCACGTGTGGGCACATACGTCCAAATAATTAGGCAATAAAAGTAGAAAAAAGAGCCTACCTTTTAATTTTCATCCTCAAATCCACAAAATTCGTACTCAGAGCTGAAGGTAGTAGTACTTGAAGCTTCCATATCAGAATCTGAATCCTCAAACAATATATTATCCTCTGTACCATCCTGTGCATTACTGATTCCACACTTCTTAAATGATTTAATCACTGTTTCAGTTTTTATAGAATCCCATGAAGCGTTGACTCACTCACAAAGTTGAGAAATGCAAGGCAGTTTCAAAATCTGTGCATTGCATCCACCTGTTTCATTCATTGTAGATTCCTTAACACTTTCGCTGCGGCATCGGTCCAGGCGTGCAACTCTCCAGTGCGGCCCAGCAACGTGCGAGTGTGGGCTGGTAACACTGAAACGGCAGGTACGGTCATGAAACGGATTCGAAAGCTGTGCTGCCACGCTATCATCACTCTGTAGTTCGTCTGCAGCCTCTAAATGATAATCTCCGTGGTATGCCTCGTCCTCACTACACAGAAAATCACTGTCGTCTAGTACACTAAGTAACTGTTCCTCTGTCAATTTAGCACTTTTCCTGCTCATAGGAAGGTCCAGGTGTCTGTTCATTAGTCTCCATTACGAACAATATATGTTCGATAACTGACCACACAAAAGTTTACACGCTTTTATGCTATCTTAGACGCTGCAAGTAGACTGCGAAATCCGACAGTGAGCGCAGACGCTTATAAGCGTCAGCCGCACTGGCTCGTGGCTTGTTGTGACGCTTATAAGCGTCAGCCGCAGCAAAAGTGTTAAATGGTCTGTTACCTAAATCTAATGGTTGAAGGAAACTAGTTAACCCTTCTGGAATTACAGCTAACATTCAATCTACTTTTAATGTCTTCTTCAGTGAGAATGAAACTGATCCAATACTGGCACAGTAGACAGGCTTCTTCAGTGGGCCTCTGTGTCACTTAGATCAAATTTCAAATAAAAAATCATAACCTCATTCCTCCTCCACCTGTTCAGCTGTTATTGAGTACATGGACAAATGCTCCTTTCAGCAGTTGTTCCTTGGGAAACGTCTTTCTTTTTATCAAAAGTTATGACAGATTTGTCCCATCAGCATAGCGGGATGAAACAGCTGTTTAATGAGCTTTTTCATGCCCCGAAACTTTAACAATAACATTTTTTTTGCCCTTGGAATCCACAGTTCTGTCAGAAGACACATCAAATGGTAGCAGTCTTGTCCATGTTTTCAGTCTTTGAAAGTTCAAACTTTTCCCTTTTCCGTGCATTAATGACAAATTGATGAAATTCAACAATTTGTTCTTTGTACTTGGCTGGCAACTTACATGATATTTTTATCTTGGTCTGCATACAAAGCTGATAGCTCTTAACAGATCTTGAACGCCACGACATTGATCCAATAAAGTTGATGACCCCTTTGTTAGTGGATATTGCTTTCACTTGGATCATTTCCATAGAAACTGAAATTCCCACTTATCTGTTCTCTAAAACCCAATATTGAGTTCTGCTTCCCATTTAACAGTTACTTCTCAGGTTATATTTACTGTGAGGTGATTTCTTTAAAACATCTTCCCAATTATACCAAATTCTCATAATTTTTTCAGTTACAAGTGACCTGAAATGCTTTTCTGCAGCCCTGTTTCCATTCTCTTTAGCATATGCAATCACTTACAGCTTAAATGCAGTAGTACAGCAATGCCAGTTTTCAGCCATAGTTTGCAAACAAAACTCCAATATAGGTATGACGCAAAGTGGATGTTCACTGTAAACACGAGAACTGAAACTTGAATGAACGGTATAAAAACTACTAACTATAGTGCACTGAACTCTATACAGCTGAAATGCTCTAAATTTGCAAGGAAGCTACCAACAACCTGCTTCAAGCAGAAACAGAAATTTTGAAGAAATGGAGCTTACAGATACCTACATTAACTTGCTACTGGCATATAACACACATCCAGTTTTTGGGCCTATTTTTGAAGGAAAAAGTGTCATACGCCTGCAAACACAGTAAATATTGTGTAAAGATACCAATCTGGCACACCAAACATAAATTCAGTTACGAGCTGTTCCTGCTCCACAATGCTCGGTGATACTTCATACAGAATCCATGATTGCTCTCTCTCTCTCTCTCTCTCTCTCTCTCTCTCTCTCTCTCTCTCTCATGAAATTACCTTTGTTTTTGAAAGCTATTATCTATATGAAGATTTCAGACAAGTGATATTGAGTTGTAGTTTGCTTAACTGAGACATTAATTTGACCATTTCCTTCTTTAATTGTTCATAACACTATTGCTACACTGGTTACAAAATTATCTTATTTACAAGAATTATGACCTTGGTTGATATACATAGCAATACTACAACCTATTTAGCAGAACTTGAAATTTGTCATTAAGTTTCTGCTGGCTACAGCTGTAAACTTAGCTACTTCGTATTCAGACGTTATCTTTCCATATGACACAAAATGCTTTTGTTTTGTCATACAGTGATGTGTGTTTGCTGTTATTTAAAATGTGTCAAATATCTGTGAATGTCAGGTGTTCTGAGCACACAATGAGTATGCATATTTGGTTACACAATAAACAGCTTTCTGAGACACACAATGTGTTGAAGAGCGCAGTACTGTGTTCTCACAGCAGGAGATGCCTACTAGTCCTTCCCATATTTGATGTTTCTGAAATGCTGTACTTTATTTTTTTTCTTCCCCGTTTTCTGACATAATTTCTCCCGTTAATACAAATACATCCTGTGAGCAATTCAGGTAATAGGTATTGGTTACTGTCTCCATATTTTTGTCATTCCTTTAAATTGATGACCTAAAATTGCAAGATGCAAGGATAGCATGATGAAACAACTGTGTAATGTGTCTTTCTGTGCCCTGAAGTTTGCTGGTTCTTTTTATTTCACGTCATGTAAGTGAAACACAGAGATTAACATTTTGACTGCCATGAGGCTGCAAACACACACTACCGAGCCTCGCATCTGACGCCACGTGCCTGCCGATGACCACAAGTTTCTATATGTTTAGTAAAGTATATCTTTGGATGGTGTGTTTATAACAATAGTAGTCACATGCTGCTTGTTAGCTGAACTTACGCTGTGGGCACGTGTAAATGCAAACTTGGCTTGAAGATGTATCAGTTTAGCTTTGGTCACAGTTACGGCTTCTTAACAGTTCTATTTGATTTGAGCTGATTAATGCAGGGAGGCAAAAACAACAGTGGTCTTAGCCCACTGTTGCCTGCACTGAAGCTGCTATAATTGACAATGAGTGATTTACAGCAACAATGAATACCAGAACACCAAGGACAACCAAAACCAGCAGACAAGATTTATATCTTGAACAAACTAAAGAGAGAAATAGTAGTGTCATACCACATTGAGGAATTTGAAACTTTGAGCACAGGACAAGAGCGTGTAGAGGAACTAAGGCTCAAGTTTCAAAGCATAGTTGACCATGCTTGGGACAGATTTGTAGCCAGCAGAACATTTCTTAATGGGAGAGATCCTCCCTGCTATAGAGTCACTGTAAAAAAGACTACTGCATGATCGGTATAAAACAAAGCAGAGCGCTATTGATAGATAGAGATGCTGAATGAAATGAATTTGACAGTCGAGAGCAGTGTGTGAAGCCTTCAATGACTACCCTAGCAGAATATTGTCATATGATCTATTGGCGTTGACATAGAGGTCCGTGTGTGTTTTCTTTCTATACATTGCATGTCCCAGCAGCCAATAGCTGCCACCACCCTGCGCAATGCAATGCTGTACTCAACACCTTAGTGCACAGGGCCAGGTCCATCTGCGATACGGAAAGTTTGCCAGGAGAATTGCAACACCTAAAGGACACCTTCAAGAAAAATGGATACAGTGAGAGACAAATAAAGAGAGCTCTGAAGACCGACCACAAGAAGAGAGAAGAGAGACCGGATGAAGACGAAGCAATGGGCTGTGCGTTCTTGCCATACGCGGGTTCTCCGACGTCCAAGATCGCGAGAATTCTCAAGAAACATAAAGTGAAGACCGTTTTCCGCGCAGCAGGAAAAATCAAAGACCTTCTCGGTTCAACCAAGGATCCACTAGGTCTGACGGCACCAGGTGTGTACAAGGTCAGATGCGAATGTGGGATGCAATATATAGGACAGACGCAGTGTTGCATCTCACAGTGCCGCAGTGAACACATTAGGCATGTACGTTTGGGTCAGACCAACAAATCTGCTGTGGCGGAACATAGCATTGACGAGAAGCACACCTTCGATTTCGAGGACACAAAGAAAATATGCAGTACAAACGGATTTTGGGACTCAGTAATCGAAGAGTCCATAGAAATACGATTACACGACAACCTAATCAACCGCGACAGTGGCTACCATCTCAGCACAGCCTGGGAGCTTGCAATCAGGAAAATCAGAGAAGATCGTTCCGTTCCTCCAAGGGCCGCGCGGACGGAGCAGACAGAGACGGACGCCGGGACTTGAACCCTGCGCACGTCCTCCCCCCCCCCCCCCCCCCCCCCCCCCCCACCACCACCACCACCACCACCACTGGCCGATCCAGGCACATCGGGCGATTCCGCAGGCATGTGATTGGCTGGTCGCGGGAAGCGGAGAGCGGTCCAGCAGAGATATAAGCCCGCGACTGACGATATCCCGACTCTTCGCCTGAAGATGATGGAGATGCATTCCATCGAAACGTTGCTACGAAACGACGATGCTACTCGGCTGACAATCCGTGAAGACTTCATATATGAAATTCACCGAGAAAACCTGCACTCGCATATAAGGAAGGCGGTGTCCCTCAGGGAGGACAGTTCTACTTGCTATAGATTTCTCCTAGAACGGTGCATTATTTTATTTTTCTTGATTGAGTTTATACCAGTGTACAGGAAATCTGTTACAATATCTTGTTCAGCAACCTCAAGGAGCCAACAAAAGTTACGACTACCTCGCGGTCTAACATCAGGGATTCAAAAGGTCACTGCCTGACAGTTACACGATAAAAAGATAAAAGAAATAGGAAAGTGTTAAAGAGATGTCAGGAATGTTCCTTGAAGATCTCTGAAACTCATTGAAGGTATGAAGATTTGAAACGAGTGAAGAAGTAGTCACACTCTGCCCGTCTTGGTAGTCAGAGTGGCACTAATTGCTGTGCACCTGCATCCTTATGTGTACTTGTCCACTTGATAAACTATATATTGCACACATATACGCAGCACAAACATGACAACGTTTCATCAACTTAATCTTATGACAGTTTGAGTTTTGCTTTGCATATCTGGATGGCATACTCACGTTCAGCAACTCGGCTGAGGAACACGAAAATCATTTATCCTAGGTCCTCCAGACCTTGAACTCCAATGGCGTTGAGGTCAACAAGGACAAATTCCAATTGTGCCTGTCTTCTGTCACATTTTTGGGTTACACAGCCTCCCAAATCCCATGTGCAGGCCATCACGTCACTGCCGCCACTGGCTACTTACAAAGAATTCTGACGTTTGTTGGGTACAATAAATTACTACCATCGACATCTGCCTTCTGCCGCCGCCGTGAACGCCCCGCTGACAGACTTGTTGTTTGGCAAACAGACTTCAGGCCTTAAACCAGTTCACTGGAATGAACCTATGCTGGAGTCCTTCAAGGCTCTAAAAACTTGCTTAGCTGCTTAGGTCACCCCATGACACTTGCCCATCCTGACCCATTGGCCTAGTTGTTCATCACTACGGATGCCAGTGACATCACGGTGGGGGCAGAAAAAACTATCTACAGCTCAGAAGAAATATTCCGCTTTTGATAGGAAACTTCTAGCAGTCTGTGAAGCCATCAAACACTTTCGCCCTGACGTCAAGGGCCATTCTTTCTTCATCCTTACTGATAACAAACCACTAGCGGATGCTTTCTGCAACCCTCCCGAGGACCCACCCCCTCAGCATTTCCGCCACTTTCATTTAGTCTCTCAATTCACAACAATTGTTCGCTACATCAAAGCACAGAAAACATCCTTGCTGATTTTTTTTTGCAGATCGATACTGTCTCAAGCGTCATTGACTTATCCAACCTGGCCGCTCTCCAGGCCTCTGATGAGGAATCTCAAGCTCTCCTCACAGATCCTCAAACATCTCTTGTGTTTACCAAAGCCAAGTTCCCCAGTGTTTTGGACGAGGTGTGGTGTGATTTTTCTACCGACACCCCGCGGCTCTTGCTCCCACTCACATTGCGCTGGCAAGCCTTCAACGCCTTGCATAACCTCACCCACCCTGGCATCTGTGCCACCACATGGCTCATATCCAAGCGTTTCATTTGGAAAAATATTAAATGGGACTGTCAGACATGGGCATGCAGCTGCATCTCCTGTCAACGCAACAAAATCAGCCGCCACACCTCCCCTCTACTAGGCAAGTTCGACATTCTGCAAGGAAGATTTTGTTATGTAGATATTGATCTCTTCAGACAGCTCGATCTGCATTCAGGGTGGGCATGCCTGCATCATGCCACAGACCATTCCACACGCCTGCTCTTGGACCAGCCGACACATTGTCTGCCCCCATTGGTTGACTGACTATGAGGTGGACCTGTGGTCTATCATTCTGTCTTGGTACTCCTCCTCGACCGAGATGGAAATCCTGGTCGTGCACCTGCCACCTCGCATGACTTCTACTGATGCTGATGCCCACTTGACCTACACGCAAACCTCACAGGTGGGACTCCATACTGCGGGGAGGGGAGGGGGGGACTGTGTGGCATCAATAGGTCGTATACATGTGCTGTGTACATGTTTTTGACTAACTACAAAATATATCTCTAAGTGGAATTTAATGGGGATAGTTATTGAATTCGACCGATAATCGTATCCAGTTCCCACAGTACATAATGACTACAGTGGACCAACTCTCTTGTTGAAGAGTAATGTTTTACATAGCAGGCTTACAAGGTGGGCCTTGTTCCTACAAGGACTTGATTTCACATTGCAATGTGTCAAATGTGTAGACAATTTGATACCAGATGCCTTACTGAGACTACCTTAGGATCGCAATCCAATCTGAATATACAAAGTGAGGATATTTTTGCAATTTATTTTTTAAAGGTGTGTACATATAAAAAGAACATCAGATCTCTTTGTCTCAATTCGGACTTAGCACAGTGTAAGGGTGATATGTCAGAAAGACCCACACAAAATACTGAGCAAAACCCAAATAAGATTAACGTAAGCTGGAAAGTATACAAGGCCAATTATTTCACTTGAATGACAAAACAAATAGCTAGTTATTATGAATTCCAAATAAACATATACATTATTAACCAGTTATTTACGTCTGGATTATGTGAATTTTGACCAAAGAAATGCATCCTGTATGTAAGGGGGCACTATTATTTTAGAAATTTGTTATGACATGTTAAGCAAATATCGCAATACTGTGAAGTTTACCAAAAGGAAAAAATTCAGACAACAGAGATGAATAGCTTGCTCTATCCCATTATTACTGTGGCTTCATGAGATGTGGTGGCTGTGTAAATTTTTGATCCTCTACCTACAGGAAGGGGAGGCATGGAGTACATCTTCTTCATCTTAAAATATTGGTCTAAGGTAGTGACATTGTATCCTTTGAAATGAGCTACTACACTCAGTATTATTTCCAAACTAAGAGATGATTACTTTTAGAAAATAGGTAAGCCTAAGAATTTATTTTCAGACAGACAGACAGTTTACTGCTAAGCAGTTCCAGGAATTTATGGGCCGAGAAAGCCTGAACCACATATTGATTTCACAATACTGCCCACAAGCCAGCCAAGTTGAAACAATTATGTGAGGAAGGGACAAGTTATGCAGAACTTATTGTGCAAATAACCATTATATGTGGGTAGATTTGGTAAGGGATTTTGAACAGATAAAAAATGAATTGCCACATTCTGTATGCAGATTTCACTGATAGAAGTATTAGGGAACATATTGTGGTGTCATCTGTAGAACAAGGTCTGACGCAAAAGTTGATACCTCAAGACAGCACCACAAGCAAAGACAGTTGCTGCCAAATGCAGCAATGTTTTGGAGATGTTGGCATAGACACACCCCCAAGTGTTACCTTACACCATCACAGCTGGAAATTTATTTAAGTCTGAGCACAGTGCAGCTCAGCCCACACACTATGTAATCAGCAGTCAATTGTAATCATCATTTATGATTACAGTATCATCATAATACAGACCCAGCAGCATGTGAATAGAACAGTTATTCTGAACTTATAATCAGTTAAAGACTGTTGTTCTCAGATATGAAACTATTGTTCTGTAATGAAGTATTAAATGTTATAAATGTCAGCAACAAGAATCAATTACATGTCATCTGTGTGGACACTATTTGTTTCCAAAGTTAAGTATTGACCATATTAAAGTTTTAATAAATTACTGATAATTTGTGTGTATGTTGTAGTATCTGCTTGATGGCCTGCTGAACTAGACTTGCTACAGTATGCCAAAATGGCAATGTAGCTGGCCCATTTGAGCTTTTTGTATGCCACAATGGTGATGCAGATGGCCCTTTTGAGCTTTTTCGTCCACCTCATAAAGGCAATGCTGAAGGGTGCAAGTTTCTTCAGTGAATAGTCTTCCCACACTTCCTTGTGGCTCATCAAGAACTGCTAGTTACAACAGCATTCAACTGCATCTTTGTTATTGTATATAACATAGTGTTAACCATGTGTGAACTCCCACAAGAATTGTCTCTAAGGGAAGCTTTTCAGTATCAGGTGCAGCAGATTGAATGACTGCTGCTGCTCAGCATTAAACAGATGAGCTTGTTGTTGTCCCAACAAGCAGCACCAAAACTGGTTGCTGCTCCCAAGTTTCACCAGTTTAACAGTAAAGTGGAAGACTGGCCTGGATATCACATGAAACTGGAAGCCCACTTCACAGCTTACAACATTAAAAGTACGCTGCATGTTGCTTATTTCCTGTCAGTGCATTGTTGTCTGATACATTTTGATACTGTTGTGGATAGGCAGGAGGCCAACCCGTAATATTAGAGGAAGCCGAAAGGCACGCATTTTAGCTCACGCAGGCTGGCGTGAGGTCTGGAACAGGACAAGGAAATTAGACTAGCAAAAAAGGACGTAGCTGTGGAACACTTAACTTTAATCCATAAATGGTGAACATCGCTCTTGACGGTACATGTTTTACAGCATCAATAGTAACTGGTAATGGCGCCTTGCTAGGTCGTAGCAAATGACGTAGCTGAAGGCTATGCTAACTATCGTCTCGGCAAATGAGAGCGTATTTTGTCAGTGAACCATCGCTAGCAAAGTCAGCTGTACAACTGGGGCGAGTGCTAGGAAGTGTCTCTAGACCTGCCGTGTGGCGACGCTCGGTCTGCAATCACTGATAGTGGCGACACGCGGGTCCGACGTATACTAACGGACCGCGGCCGATTTAAAGGCTACCACTTAGCAAGTGTGGTGTCTGGCGGTGACACCACATATACAGCTAAGTCTGTTGTGTTAATGGTGGATGCATCTTCTTACGGAATTGGGGGTGTGCTCTCCCATAGAATTGGCTCGTCTGATTAAACCATTACTTTTGCTTTGAAAATTCTCAAAAAAGCACAGTGCAATTACAAGCAATTTGAAAAAGAGGCTCTGGCCATTATTTATGGTGTTACTAAGTTAAACCAATATTCGTATGATCAGAAGTTCTATTTGATAACAGATCATCTTATTATCGATGCAACTTGTTGTACAGCCCCACTGCACAACATTGAAATGCTAACTTGTTGTTTTGGTTCTGGTTGGCACCAACAAAGCATTTGGTTTGTCTAAGGAATTATGTTACCAAATTGATGCTCAGAATTTTGAACTTCTTCAAGATTTTCCAGTTGACTTTCAGATTACTGCTGTAGTACCTGCTTATGATACAGCTCTACAGATAGTTGTGCAATATGTCCACTACAGGTGGTTGCGTAGTCTGAAAGAAATATCCCATCCACTGATGCAGCACTACTTTTAGCATTGTCATGCGGTCAGGCATTCTGCTGTTGCATTCAGAAATGATGATGCATGGGTTGTGGTACCTCATCCCTCCCATGAAAGTTCTCTCATTATTGCACCAAATTCATTGGGGCATAGTCTGCAGAAAGCAATTCACTGACATCATTGCACTCAGCAGGGCATGGACATGTGGCTTCAGCAAATGAACTCTCATTGCAATGTGTGTGCAGAGTATCAATCTGCTCTGCTGCAGTGCTTTTCTGAGTGGTCACATCTGTCTGGACTGTAAAAAATGCATTCATTTTGGTTCCATGGCTCCATTCTGGAATGTATGAAGGTTGTTGGTGGTAGATACATACAATAATCTTTCTTTTGTAGTCCCTATGACTCCATGACTACTGCTAGTACTGTATCAGCTTAGTTTTATATTTTTGTCTTGAAGGTGTTTGCAAGGATCTTGTCTTGGACCGTGGGCCACAATTCATGTCAGCCAATTCCAAACGGTTTTGTGGCAACAATGCCATACACTATGTAACTACTGCTATGTCCCAATGTTCCACCCTCAGTCTAATGGTGAGACTGAATGGTTCATTCAAATGTTCAAAAGTCACATGGAGAAACTCTGTTCCTTCCACAGATGGGAGCAGACCTTAAAGATTTTTCTTTCCTCTTATCGCTCTTTGCAATCCAATGGAAATTTTCTGAAAGAATTATTATGAAGTCATTATGACAGTAGCTCGTTGCATCTTCTGTGGCTGACATGGAAACACTTCATTCTGTGATGTGAGAGAAAGTTTCCGCTGTAGGATGAGGCCTCCTTAAAGGTTCTGGCAAGAAACTGTATTGGGAGCATGGTGTCATCACACTTGTGTTAGGATGTTCATCTTACATCATTCAAGATTCTTCTGGGCTGCATCAGAACCACGTGCAGCACTCACGTATCAGTGATTCTGCCACAGAAATTTTGACTCAGAATGCCACTGGGGTCCACAACAGCAGTCCTCTCCATCTGTCGCAGATGTCGACATCCAGTGTGGTGCTGATTGATATTGATGTCCAGGTGCTAGAGCCAATGTCCAGCACTGGCTCTGGATGGCCTGTACAACACCCTTAGATTTCCACTTGTAGTCAGTCTGACCACAACATCTGCATCACTGAATGTAGGTGTGCACCCTGTGGCCAGTTTGTTAGCTGATGTTCTTGGTCACTTGCAAGGTTGATACTGGACTGTGGATGAGGAGCTGCCATCACCCGTCATTCCACTCCCTATCTCCTCATTTATGTCTGCATTCATGCTGCAACCCCCCTCCCCCGCTTCCCAATATATGACAGCATGGAGGTTGGGGGAGGGGGTGGGGGGGGAGGAGGAGGAGGAATGAGACTTCATTTGCAGAACAAGGGTAAAGTTGGTATCTCAAGATGGCACAACAAGTAAAGAGAATCACTGCCAACTTCAGCAACATATTAGAGTTCGTAGATGTTGGTGTTTCCTTACACCGCTGCAGCTGGAAAGTTATTTATGTCTGAGTGCAGTCGTGCTCACCACACTCTCTATGTAATCAGTGATCAATTGTAATCCTCACCTGTGATTACAGCATCATTGTAGTAGCTATCCAGCTGCGAGCAAATGGAACACTTATTCTAGACTTTCTGGTATGATTTTTTTTTTTAGTAATTTAATTGAAAGCTTTGTTGCTTTGGTAAAAATAAAATTGGTTCTTTTTGTCGTGACAGAATAAATTACTATTAATCACACCAGATTTGTCGGAGAACAGCAGCAACATGTGTAATTGATCCAGCTTTAAGAAATTCTATTACCTTTTAGCGGAAAATTCGTGCGGTACTCTCCGACGTTAGAAAAGTCGTGGTGTTCCGTTCGGAGCAGGAGGCGGCTGTCTTTTCTCATTCGCGATATCGAAAATTACTAAAAAAAAAATTAACAGAAATTTTTTTCGGAGGAAGATCGCGCGGAGAAAACAGACAGAAGTTACATGAAAGAAACCTAAGGGACCAACTAATTGGATGTGTACGAACATATAAACGGAACTGAAAGAACTTGGAATAAATACTATAACGATGTCGTCACGACAGCCTCCTGTTCCGACAGAACACACGCTGGATCATAAGCTGCATAAATCTTTTAAACAGGAAAGATTATCACAAGTATAATTAATGAAAATAAGGTTGAGAGATTTTCTTTGAAATTAAATAAACTTCAAGTATTATATTATGAAACGGAAACTTACATTAACATGGCCACCCATTGTGGCGGTGGAGCGAATTTTCATGGTATACATTCTCGCTTGTTTGTGGCTACATATATTTTTTAATCACTTAAACTCCTGCAGAAGTGAAAATTGGCAATTGTTATTTTTAAACATAGGTGCATCGTTTTTTTTTTTTTTTTTTTTTACTGATCGATAGCAGCGTATAACAGTTTATAGCTATCGTGATGTTCTGCGCTTTTCAGGAGCGCGGCAAAGATATCTGGTTACAACATTCATTGGTATATGTTAGAAGTTCGCACATACTGACGCGAATACAGAAAAAAAAACTTTTACATGTTAAAAATCGCAGTGATAAAGGCTGTAATGTCACAACTTAGCATCGTTAAAGACTTTCGCACCTTAATGTGAAACTATTATCATGTAATGAAGTGTTAAATGATATAAGTGTTAACAACAGTACCAACTATGTGTCATATGTGTGGACAGTACTTGTTTCCAAAGTTAAACATTGACCATGTTCAAGTTTTAATAAATTACTAATAATGTGTGTGTGTGTGTTTGTTTTGTACTATCGACCATGTTCAAGTTTTAATAAATTACTAATAATGTGTGTGTGTGTGTGTGTGTGTGTGTGTGTGTGTGTGTTTTGTACTATCTTGTCCTGAAGTTGATTTGCTACGGTATGCCACAGGAACTCGTGTTTAAACAGATCAAATGGCCAACAGAGGGCCAGGATGATTGCGCCCATGCTGAGAGTAAATGAAACTTCCTGGCAGATTAAAACTGTGTGCCCGACCGAGACTCGAACTCGGGACCTTTGCCTTTCGCGGGCAAGTGCTCTACCATCTGAGCTACCGAAGCACGACTCACGCCCGGTACTCACAGCTTTACTTCTGCCAGTATCTCGTCTCCTACCTTCTAAACTTTTACAGAAGCTCTCCTGCGAACCTTGCAGAACTAGCACTCCTGAAAGAAAGGATATTGCGGAGACATGGCTTAGCCACAGCCTGGGGGATGTTTCCAGAATGAGATTTTCACTCTGCAGCGGAGTGTGCGCTGATATGAAACTTCCTGGCAGATTAAAACTGTGTGCCCGACCGAGACTCGAACTCGGGACCTTTGCCTTTCGCGGGCAAGTGCTCTACCAACTGAGCTACCCAAGCACGACTCACGCCCGGTACTCACAGCTTTACTTCTGCCAGTATCTCGTCTCCTACCTTCTAAACTTTTACAGAAGCTCTCCTGCGAACCTTGCAGAACTAGCACTCCTGAAAGAAAGGATATTGCGGAGACATGGCTTAGCCACAGCCTGGGGGATGTTTCCAGAATGAGATTTTCACTCTGCAGCGGAGTGTGCGCTGATATGAAACTTCCTGGCAGATTAAAACTGTGTGCCCGACCGAGACTCAAACTCGGGACCTTTGCCTTTCGCGGGCAAGTGCTCTACCATCTTTTTTTTAATGAACCGCTGCAGGAGCAGGACGACGGGTAGGGCAGGGGTTGACACCCGAAGCCTGGCCATCCCGCCGCCACGCCCAAGCAACGTGTTCGAGTTCGAGGATCGAAGGATCAGGAAGAGGATGGAGTGGGTTTGTCGATGTTGTTCTTTTTATTTATTTATTTATTTATTTCTTTAATTTTTATAACATTTTTTTGTGTATTATATATTTATTTTTGTTTCATTACAAAGAAAGATCCTACAACTGCCGTAGCCGAGCGTCCGAGTCGTCTTCTCGTCTGTTGGGAGGGGTTCCCCCCTATTCCGTCCGTAGAGGATCAATATGCTCCAGGATTCTTCTTCATTTTCAGCGTCTCATACCCGGAACGCCCCAGTGAGCAGGAGGATCCGCAAATAATGAACCTAAATAATTTGCGAAACGAGTTCTGTACTTCGGATGGCGGCTGAAAGCTGCATGTGTCGTCATCAATAGGGACTAAAAGTCGAGTGTGCCTTTGGGAGCATCGCAAAATATGTAGTAAACGGCCATGCCTTTTAGCCAGTTAACGGCATTCGTTCTGGTTGATGGAAAGTATACGACGTCGGGGCGCAATACGTCATCAGGGGAGATAGACTCCGGCAATCGCCGCAAGAGTAATGCCAGCATGCGCTGCGTCAGTAGCCAGCACTCGCTGGTCGCGGCACACGTCAGACGGTGTGCATGCTGGTTCGGCGCGGTTCGCGACTGCTCGGGCGCCACCTCAGCACGCCGTCGCTGTTACTGCGAGCAGGTCGTCGACCTCAGCGGTCGTTGGCACGCCGCGTTCCAGACGACGCTACGCAACAATTGCTTCGCGCCGCCCGCTCCGTACGACATTGTTGACGTTCAACCGAACATTACCAACTACGTTGTTAATGTACTAATATGAAAATGATTTATTGGACACGAAACTACGTGACAAACATTTTTTTTTTCTTTAGTTTACTGTATATAAACTCAAAACATTCACTTGTTCAATGATATATGTGATATGTTTGTCATATTAGTGAAGCAAACTGACACGAATACCATACCATGGTAGAACATTTGTCGTGAGTAAGTGTAGAGACAATTCATTACATTTCTGTAAAACTGTTGAATGATTGACTTTCATAGTGACACAGAACACAAATGTGAAAGAGTGTAGAAGGTACATTTTTAACAAGGAGATTAAAGGTTTAACATTTTGTTATCTGTGAACATTGGATAAAGTCCAACCGTTTTTGGATGAACAATCAAACTGTGTGTTAAGACAAACCATGCGAGATGACCATGGCTCCGGCGCAGTTTTCCCAGGTTTTCTGATCGCACGTAGCCCAAATGGGGGAGCCAGAAAACTGTAATGACCCTGGGACTAGGTTTACGGTCACCTCGCAAAGTGTGAAAAAACTATAAAGAGTGTAATTAAAACTATAATGTAAAAGAGCAAAGAAGTGAACAGTGAATATTCCAAACAAGATGATAGACAATGACAAAACGGACGTTAGTGGCAGCATATTGCCGAACATTCTTAACGTTAGTCAATTGCTGCCAGGGGGCATTGTAACGTCTATTAGCAAAAGACATATTTTGTAGTAAAGAGAGAACATTGTGCATCATATTCTGTTATTGTATGGAATTATGTATTTTTTTATTATTATTTTAGATAATATCTGTGTCGGCGAGTATTGAAACCGCACAGACGATAAATATCATACAAAGATAAGAATATACCACTAGTATAAATAATACAGAACGAACATTAATTTCTCAGTCTTCTTCTTCGAGTTGTACGAGTAAGATAACCTGTGACGTTGCAGTAAATGCTAACGTAGTCTTCTTTTGTCATGGTCGATAGATGTACGCCATTACGTACTCATTGTAAAAGGTGTGTATTAGTTAACATATTTGAATGTTTTGAATAGAGTTATTTAATGAAACCTTGCATTATTATTTGTAGTAGCTTGCTTGGAATATTATCCCATCCTTTTGAGATATTTTCAGTTATTTAAATATTATCCGTGGTGCAGAGCTGCGCTACGAATGAACGAGCCGCTGCCGCGGCGCATTCAAACTGCATAAAAAGAAATCGATCATACCGCAAGGAAGCGGGAAGGTAATAGTGAAATAAAATCATCTCTTTCAGCTTCCGGACTTGCAGAGCAGAGCAGCAGATTTTATGATGTGTTTTGCAGGTTGACGCGGGCTGCTGATAATGTATTACTAACAGTGCAATAAAGATAATTTACCTTCGTAACATAATAGGAATTTTACTGTGCTTAGTTCTTGTCTGGCAAACCTTATAGTGAAAACGTATTTTTCTCCGACAATAGTCTCATGTTCTTGTGCTAGTCGTGGCAGTTATTGGTGTTTTACTCTTGACAAAAATCCACTGCAAAATTTTGATGTTGAACAATCTTTGCGAACTGTAACATCAGTATTCATAACAAAATAATTTTTCATTGTCAATAACTATAAAGTAGGGAAGATATGTTGACTTTTATAGTGAGTTACAGTAACGAAAAATGTTCCTTTAATAGAAAGCCAGATACAGAACAATAAGAATCCAATGTATTCTGTTTTGTTGAAAATGAATGATTATAAAGAAATTCATGGCACAGCATTACTAAAAGGTATTTCGCGGCTCTTTTCGTATATGCGTTATTACGCGAGCAATAATAAAGCAAATAACAGAGAAAAGAGTTTTTACGAAAAGTGAAACGGACGCGAAATTGGGAAACTACTGGGTCTACAACTTTGCTTCTGGCATTTTTCTTGAAGTTTGGGATGTTATTGTGAAAAACTTACAAAAAAATTATGATTCATAGTATTGCCCATTGCTGGCCACTACATTCTCCTATCTTTTGGATAGCATATGAATCCTGTGGCAGAAGAACTGGGCAACTTTTCAATTTTGCACTTGTTCATATGATCGGAAGTGCTGGTCAGCCAGACTGTATGCCACTGATCAAAAAACGTGGTATTCAGAGAGAGAAATGTATGGAGAATATGGCAGGAGGGATAAGACTTCTCATTTTAATGTTTCCATGTATATTTTGATGGGTTTTGCTACATGGGGTCGAGCACTGACCTGCTGTAAAATTATCTTTACATGTCTATTGCTGTATTGTGGCCATTTGTGTTTCAGTGCTGGGCTCAAACGCATCAGTTGCTTTCCATAATGATGTCCTGTGATTGTCTTCGTCCGTTTCAGTAGCTACGAAAACATCTTGTCTTCCCCCGCCATGCCGGTTGTAAGGCATTGAAAACATTCTCTGCATGTTCTTCCACTAATAGTTCTCTCACCATTGGTCTTACCCAGCATTTTAATAGCCACAGCCACAGATTTCTTCATGTTAAAGCAGAAAATTTAAACTTCCTGCAAAAGGCAAGAAATGTGTACGTAAGTTGATTTACTTAATTGAGAATAACCTTATGATGCAATCACAAATCGACTAATATTTTTATGGCATTATGTTTACAGATGTGTAAGCTGATTGTATTACACCTATGTCCAAGCACCTGAACCCCACTTGCCACTACTGCCGTCTACTGCTGTTGTTTATTTCCTACACAGGTTTCATGTCTGAAACTCCCCTCCCGCTTTTGGTACTGTTCCTCATATACTTTATAGTCATAGAAATCGAGTACAAGCATTATTTGAAGTATTAATTTCATATTTTACAATTAAAAATTGAACAACAGAAAGTTTAGGGTGGAATATCAACAATTATGAAAAGGAAAAATTGCTACTCACTGTAAAGATGACGCATTGATTTCCAGACAGACACAGTGAAAAGAATTTTACACACTGAGCTTTCAGTCAAAGTCATCTTCAGAACAGAAAGACGACACACACACACACACACACACACACACACACACATTTACACAAGCAGGCACACGCCTCATGCGTATATGACCGTTATCTCTGGCCATTCTAACCAGACTGCAGCTGTTGCATAGAATGAAAACAGCTATCTGGAGTGGAGCACAGAAGGGTGAGGGAAAGCAAAGTATGGGTTGAGAGGGTGGTGGAGGAAGAGCACCATCTGGCAGACCATGCAGGGACTAGAAGGCAGCAGGTTAGACTGCCAGGTGCAGCTTGGGCAGGTTGTAGGGGAGCAATAGAGGGGGGGGGGGGGCTTAGGGGAATGAGGAGCAGGAAAGGAGAGGACAGAGAGGAAGACAGAGAGGAGAAAGCCGGTGAGTGCACTGGCAGAGTGTGGCAGACAATGAGGGTGAGGGGATGTGAATTTGGAGGAGGTGGTAGGGCAAGGAGGGTGGAAACTTTTGGATGGAGGGTGTGAGGACAATAGGTTATGATAGGTTGAGGGTGGGATAATTTTTGAAGCGGAGAATGTGTTGTAAGTGTAACTATTATTTGCACAATTCAGAAAAAGTGGTGGCGGAGAGGAGGATCCAGATGGCCTGGCCTCCTTATGCAGTCATTGAAATGGAACATGTTATGTCAAACTGCATGTTGTGCCACAGGGAGGTCCATTTTGCTCTTGGCCACAGTTTAGTGAAAGCCATTCATATTGGTGGACAGCTTTTTGGTAGTAATATCTACCAATATAAAAAGCTGTGCAATGACTGCAACAGAGCTGGTGTATTACATGATTGCTTTCACAGGTGCCCTGGCCCATGATGGAGCAGGATAGGCTTGTGAAAAGACTGGAATAGCAGTTAGTGGATGAGTGGATTGGACAGGTTTTGCACCTGGATATTCCACAGGTATATGACACATGTGACAAGGAGCCGGGATTTAGAGTACCATAGGTATTGAATTGGATGTTATGGAGATAGGGTGAGGGACAAGACACTATTCTAGTAGGGATGGGGAGGATCTTGGGTAGGATGTCCCCAATTTCAGAACATGATGATAGATAAACAAAACCCTGATGAAGGATGTAGTTCAGTTGTTCCAGTCTGGGATGGTACTAGGTGATGAAGGGGCTGCTCTTTTGTTACTGGTTGGAGGTCATGACATGGGAAATCTTTTCGCAAACTAGGTATGGTGGATAGTGCCTGTCTGTGAGGGCCTTTATGAGACTTCCACACTGTCACTGCAGATGCGTCATCCCAGGAGGCCAGGGTGTGTGGGAGGGATTTTTTGGTGTTGTGCGCATGGCAGCTGTTGACAAGCTGTCAATAGCACCAAAAGTAGCCACATTTTGACAGGTGCCATCACTTCACACCAATTTTCCACCCACACAGCCTGGCCACCCAGGAACAGCATGTCTGTAGGGACAAGAATTCCCTTGCCCAGTATGTGGAAGATGTCAGAAAGGTCTTCCTTCAGACCTAGTCCTCAAACAAATTTGCTGTGGCATATCCCTTCACGCCCCCACCACCCACAAGAGCAACCCCTTTATCTAGTAATACCGCCCCAGACATATGAACCACATTCTTTGTCAGGGCTTTGATTATCGATCATCATGTCCTAAAATGAGGCACATCCTAACTGAAGAGCCTTCCCATTCCTCCTGAGTAGTGTTCTGCCACCCACCCAACCTGAACAATATAGTAGTCCATTCCTATGCTACTCCCACTCACAGCGCCTGGCCACAGGGATCATATCCCTATGGAAGACTCAGGTGCAAGACCTTCTCAATCCACCCACCCAGAACTTCCTATTCCAGTCCTGCCACTGGCTTATCCCACCCTTTCAGAAGAATCTAGGCCATCTGTGAAAGCAGCTGTGTCATATACCAGCTGTGCTGCAATCATTGCACATCTTTTTTGTTGGTCTACCAACCAGTTGTTCACCAGAATGAATGGCCACTGCTAAATTGTGGCCAAGAGCAAAGTGGACCACTCTGTGGCACAACATGCAGCTGAACATAACATGCTTGATTTCAATGGCTGTTTCACAGCCCAGATCATCTGCATTCTCCCTTCCATCACCAGCTTTTCTGAACTGTGCAGATGAGAGCTACACTTACAACACATTCTCCACTCCCAAAATTACCCAAAATTAGTCTGAGCTCAACCTACTATAACCTATTGTCCCCCACACTCCACCCAATTTCCACCCCCTCTGTCCCATCATCTCCTCTTAATTTGTGTCCCCTCATCCCCATAGTGCACCACTCTTTGCCGGCACACCCACCAATCTATTCCCTTCTCTGCTCCTCTCCTTTTCTGCTTTCTGCTTGTTTGAGTGTGTGTATCTTTCCCTTTCTTGTCTGAAGAAGGTTTTGGCCTAAAGCTCAGTGTGCAACAGTTTTTTCATTGTGCCTGCCTGCAACTCAGTGTGTGATCTTTACAATTAGTGGCAATCTATCCTTTTCACAATTAAAAGTTCAGTAGTTTTCCAAAAAGTTTATGAGCTTTGGATCTATAACTCATGACATATATGTCAGAACAATAAAAATGCTAAAATAAAACAGTTACTATTGCCAAAGCACTTTAGATACCTATTTATAATAATATTTGATTTACAAATTGCAACAACTTTTTAATTACAGATTGGATTTTGTTGCTGACATAGTACCTGAGCCTTTTGATTTAGATGAATAGTAATTACTAAATAGTTTTTGTGTCTAGTTTTTTAAATATAACTTTTGTGGCTGATTTACACTTTACATATATCATTTCAAAAAGAATCTACATTTCATCACATATTCATTGTAGATCATTGTAATTGTTTTTTAAATATGCAAACAAAGTTAAATCAACCACTCAGCATGGTTACAGTATGTGTTTGTAGAATTTTCCTACTTGGTGTATACATCACAAAGCAGTATCAAAAGGTTAGATAGGCAAGGTATCATGTGTTTTTTTCATTAAGAGTCAGCCGATTCTGCTACTTTATATGCACCCCCAAAGTATCACACACAGGAACTATGTGTGAGACTTTGTCATAGTATGCATGCACCAACACAGTAGATTAATAAGTATATTAATTTTGATATTTGTATGTGTTGTGAATTGGTGATGAACATTGTTACTAAACATACAATGTAAACATATTAAGCACAGAATGATATATACAAATATATATTTATGCAGTGCAACTCCCAGGGGAATCTAGGTTATATCATCAAAATGTTTTGTTTTCTCCAGGTCTTTTCTTTTTCTCCATCTAGACATTATTGTAGTGGGAACTTGTATTCAACACATCATCATGCGGCCTCTCACTTCTTTTTGAGTCTTTGCAAATGTTCTGGCTTCCTCTGAAATAATGTGGTGGTTCTTTATGTATTGGTTTTTATATATTATGAAAGGTTGGAGTTAATGTGATTGTGCCTGCTTCACAATTGGAAAATAAATTACGCTAGTGACTCAGTTGTGGTACTTCCTGCAATTAGTTTGCCCGACATGGTGACACTACCAACAAACAAAATCACTATAATAGTTTTTTAAATATTAATTTTTGTTAATTATTTTTACTTTTGTGAAAATGCAAGGCTAAGCAGATTGTCACAATTTCGTTAAACGGGGATTGAAAAAAATTACTGAACTTAGTTTAATCAAGAATGATTCAATATTGGAAATATTGATAACTTTTTTGTATCAAAGGAAGACATGCTAATCAAGAGAAATCTACTACATTTACATTTATTTTTACTTGTCAAAATTAGCAAATACTAAGATATTTATTATGACTCTGGGCCTTTATCATTTAGAATAATGGCACTGATCTCTGCACTAATGTTCCCCTATAAAATTTGCATAAAACATTTAAATCTATCACTTCATGAATATAGGAGCTGGTACAGATAAACATTAGAAACAGTTTAAAGTAATATTTGATTATAATTAGGCTAAATATTACATAAAACTTACATGCTTTCGTGCCTCATCACAAAATGGATTCTTACACTATGGAGAAACAAAAGGGAAGAGCAAGTGATCTATTTGCAAAAGAACAGAGATTGCAATTATATTTGCATGTCATATCAAGTGATTAAAGAGCCTTAGTTATTTTTCTGCGGTAATATTTATTTTTCATGATGACGTCAGTTTTGGTATATTTGTGAAGTTATTTAATATCATTTTTATCACATTATGTGGCATGCTCTACAACACTAGTGTCTATCACCAATAGCTCAGTCAGAACACAACTATAGGAGGTTGAAATAGTTTTTAAAGTAAATTTACAGTTAAAATCTTACAGTTTTGAATAGCATACACTTAAAGTTCAAGTAGCCCAGTTAATCACACAATCTGCTGGTTCAGCGATGAGATAAAAATGTTAACATATGTACATTTTTAAGAACTACGATGTTTTGTTCCAGTGGGGGTGATGCACATAGGTCATGTAGGCTAAAGTCTATAATGTTAGGTACTAAGAAAATGCAGTACTAATTAAATTCAGTTCTCTTCTGGTTTTCACCATAGGTAACTCACCCAGTAGTAAGCCTGTATAGTATAATGGATAATCATATTTTTGGTGTTTCTGTAGCACACGTCTTTTACATATGTGATACATGAATCTTTTCCACAACAAAGCTATCACAAAGTGCATAATATATTCATTTTTCTAATAATTGTACCATCATGAAGAAGAGGTGTAGAGTGGTTAATTTGTTCTTTATAACATATAGTCAAGTTTTGTGCTAGACAATGTTCTTCAAAATGGTATTTTATATAAATCAGTGGCAATTTATAAGCATCAAAACTCATTTCAAATAGTTTTTTCATGTGATCATCAGTAGTATTTCTTTAACTTTGTCATAGATGGCTTAGATATATAGCATTTCATAGATATTGTCAGTGGTGTGTGTATATAGGTAAAGTCAGTCATATGTTTTGAGAGTGATCTTATGTCAGTTTTATGTTCACATATCTATAGATCAGCAGTTATAATGAAATATATTTCTCTATACAAGTAAAATGAGGTTGCTGTATCAAAGCTCACCATGTTTCACCTTTATTTGCATGTCTATAAATATATTCTTATACAGACTGAAATCAAATGAGGCAAGACAGCCCTGCAATGCTTCCATAACATATTACCAAAACTATTTCAAATGAGCATTGTCATCACAAATGAGCCAGTGCGACATGATTTACCACTGTGGTTGTGTGTAATCAAAGAGATTCAACACTACAATTCCGAGCTAAAGAAACTGTGTGATAGATTTAGCCATGTACATTTGATAGACTTAAGTAAGATGATTCGTGATGAACACAAAAAACATGGATTCCACTTAAATAGGAAAGGGAAGGCCAAGCTAGTTTCCCACATAAGCAAACTGTGTGAGAAAGACAGTGTGAAGAAAGCTCCAATTGCTCTGGGCTACAACCACGAGACTTTTTTTGGAATAAAGGACCATAATAATAGTTTTCAGGGATGTATTTCAGATATGACTGAGTTCCGTTCACACAAAGAAAACCCAGGCTGTGAAATAAGTGATCAGTCATTGCAGGTCAGTTCTAAAAAACCAGTGTAAGCAAAATATCATAAAAAGTGTAACTCAGACAATTTTGATTCGTGCAAGATGGTAAATAAACAAGAAGGGATAACACCCTTAAAGTTAATGCACTTAAAAGTGCAATATCTCAGAAACAAACTAGACATTCAACAAATATTCATAGAGGAACACTTGCCACATGTACTAGTAATAACGGCACATGGGCTGAAATGCAGTGAATTAATATATTATAGATTAGAAGGTTACATACCAGCAAATATTTATTGTAGGCTAAACCATAAAGGTGGTGGTGTGGCTGTTTATGTTAATAAGGATATAGAAGCTATAAAAATTTTCTTTCTTGAACACCACACCAAAGAAGGATCAATTGAAATGACAGATACTCCACAGTAATGATCTTAAGTTACCAAAGCATAAAGTGATTGGAGTATATAGGCCACCAAATGCTGATATAATGCTGTTTATGGATAAACTTAGTAGTGTTGTTGGTCAGGCCGGTTCTAATGACCTTGCTATATTAAGTGACTTTAATATAGATGCAAACTCAAATAGTATAGTAAACTTGAAACTCAGTGATGTACTGACCTCATATAATCTTGTAAATATAGTGAACTCTGACACCAGAGTGACGGACAAATGTCCACTAGAATAGACTATGCTATAATCAACAAAGATGTTATAGATAAGGTAAACTATAGTAATTTAGATTTTCTTTATTTTGACCACTTCTCTCAGGTGATAGAACACAAACATTCAGTTGTGCCTAAAATAAAAAATTTTTTTCTACAGAAACGAATGCTGAATACCTCAAATATTAATGCTCTTAAAGACAAACTAGCAAATGAGAAATGGGATTCTGTGTACCAGGTAAAAGGGTCGTATGAGAAATGGAATGAACTCTACTCAACCCTACTGCATCATTATGAATATAGTTGTCCAGTCAGAGAAATCCAGAAGGTAGTTAAACACTGTCAAAATGGAAGTAATCCTAGACTAAAACCCCCAACAAATCTGATTAGGCTCAGGCAGCAAGTACATGATCTAAACCAGCTATATAAAGCAACTACTATGCAAGCTTTCAAGGAAAAATACAATAGGGCCAAGCAAACTTTTAAAACCAAAATTGTTAACTGAAGGAAGCAGATTAACAGCAAAACAATAGAACAGTCTGACAACATAAGCAAAGCATCTTGGAAGCTGATTGACAAATACCGAAAACGTCCCAACAAGGTGAACATGGAACCTCTCAGCATAAGACATGGTGGTAACATTATAAAAAAAACCCAGATACTATATGTAATATTTTTAATAACTGCTACATTTCTGGTGAATAATCAACCCATATTATAGATTCACAGGTAGAGACCCGACACCATCTCACCCGGTGTACCGAATTTGAATTTGTGGAAGTGAATGAGCAGGAGGTTCGCAGGGCAATATACGTGCTAAAGAAAAAATTTTCATCTGGAAGGGATGGCATATCCAGTGCTATTACTAAAGCGTGCCTAAAAGAAATCTCTAAACCCCTCACTCATCTGATTAATTGCAGCATTAGAGAAAACATGTATCCAATGGTTCTAAAAATGAGTGTAGTGAAACCAGTGTATAAAAAGGGAAGTAAGGAAGATGTCTCCAACTATAGACCAATATCATTAATTCACACTTTTAGTAAGATATTCGAATGCATTATCCTTTCTCAGCTAAGTGCCTTTTTCACAAAACATAAACTGCTTGTAGATTTGCAGCATGGCTTCAGAAAAGAGCTAAGCACAACCACAGCAGTTACACAGTTCATCCATGAAGCTCACTGTCTGTTGGACCAGAAGATACAGACTGCAGGTATATTTTTGGACCTGACAAGAGCATTTGATATGGTAAACCATAGGGTACTTCTTAAAAAACTAAAATCTTATAGTACTGGGGATCAAGTCATGAATCTTCTAACCACATACCCGCTGAATTGTAAGCAAAGCACTAAATTGTCATACAAACTAGATAATAAAATCATGAACTCCCAGTCCACCAGCGAACCTGTGTTACAAGGTGTACCACAGGGCCCAATCCTTGGACCCTTTCTCTTCCTTATATATATTAACGACATTGCACAACCCATTAACTCCAATATTGTAAGCTATGCAGATGACACGTCAATTTTATTCTATGGTAGTGAATCTAATGAGCTAGAATCTCTTGCTGCTAGTGGTGTAACAGAAGTAACAAAATACTTCAATGATCAGGGACTCAAGGTGAATGTCACCAAAAATCAACTACTGACATTTAAAACAGGCAGTTCTCACCACAACAATATGAATAGTGTGTGTAATATCTCTGCAACAGAAAATGGTAACTGTAAATTCCTGGGTGGGTATGTTGATGAAAATTTGCAGTGGACGTACCACATTAATTTTGTATGCGGAAAAGTCAGTAGTGCCATATATCTCCTCAGCCAGCTTGCAAAGATAGTTCCTGCCCAAGTACTGAAATGAGTATATTATAGAACACTTTACCTCTTTCTCAATTATGGAATTGAGCTATGGGGCTGTGTAGCTGATGTACATTTAAAAAGAATACTACTACTAAAGAAAAGAGTAATAAGATCATCAGATGGGACATAGAGATTCATGTCATGAAGTGTTTGTGAAACTCAAATATCTGACAATATATTCCCTGTACATCTTCAAAATAGTTGTATTTTTTATAAGTCAACCAACAGAAGCTATCAAGGGCAGTGATGTACGTGATCACAACACTAGAACACAGTGTAACTATTTCCGTAACAGAACAGCGTTAAAAATGACTGATAGAAGTCCATATATCAGTGGTTTGATTTGGTATAACAAGCTACCAATCTCTCTAAGAATGTACACGGGAAATGTTTTTAAAACAAAATTAAAATCTTTTCTAACAGAAAAATGTTTATATTCCTTCAATGAATTTTAAGGTGGTGATTGTAACCATGAGGCATTAGCATATCAGTTGTAATGTGATAAATGTAAAAAATAGACATGAAAAGCAACAGCTACAGAATATAGTGTATTTTATAAGTGTAAATATATACCATAGTATTAAGTCTGACATTTACAAAAGCCATCATTACGATGGCTCCACACAAAGAAAATGTAAATAAATAAAAAATAAATAAATAAACTAGTGGTACAGTTTGTTCAAAGAAAGTAAATGTGTTTATCAATCCACTAGTGTGTACAAAATAAACAAAATTTGTTGAATTTAGGCACCTACTTGTCAAGTTTTGGTGTTAACAAAAATAAGTCCTAACATTTCAAAATAGTTTAGAATATGTACAAACTTCAGGTGTTTGGTTCCAGCTCATGTACGGTAAAGTGTAACCACAACAACATTATAAAGTGGCAAAACCTTTTCCTTACTGAAATATCTTCTTAAATAAAGTTAAAAATTATTTTCATATATTGCTTACATCACTTACAACCATGTTACATAAACTCTAAGTATAATTCCACAGCAGTTCGAATTCCCATTCCAAAACATATTTCTTGATGGCAGTTTTCCATTGTGTTCATTATTTGTTCAGAAAAATTCATATATGGCAATAGAATTGTTGGTATACTGCCAGACAATACGATCACCCACACATCTTCTACATCAGTAATTGTTTCATTACAGATTGAACAACCTCCCCAGTTTCTCTGCAAGCTTTGCTCTCTTTAAATACGTCAGACTTGCTACAAAAGTTACTCATTTGGTGTAAAATGCTAGTCAGCAACATTACTTTATCTAAAAAAAATTCAAAAATAACTGTTCTACAACTATCTCTATCTCAAGCTATGTTGTGTTATAAACTCATAAGATGTAATAGGTATACTTATTTGCATTCCTATCAGATGTGCAGTAAATACAGTTCAGTACAAACCTCCATCTTATTTTCAGGAACAAAAATGTACTTTATGATACAACTGATCATCACACACCACAGTACAAAATAAAGTTCCCAAATACAGTGCAACCTAATCATAATTGTCATCTTCTAAATACCATAATATAGCATGTACCTCTTCAGTATTTCATCAAGTCTCATAGAAAAACCTTATATGTCATCATCACAGCGTATATATAATCTACCATACCATACCATCATAATACTCAAAACAACTTGTTATATCACACCATAAATGCACTACCTATACAGTCCAGTCACATTAATGTGACCATTACCTATGTTCAACATCGAAGTGTAGTAACCACTCATAGACAGCAAGTGAAAGCGTTAGCAGTGGAGGATATACTTGTACAAAGCCCGTGAGGGGGATGAGGAAAACAGTGCAGTCGTTGTTGTAATGTGGAAATGGAGCAATTTACCTGACGTCCAAAAGGGTATGGTCACTGGCTTTCAGGTCAATGTTGGAAGCAATTCTAAGACAGCTAAATCCCATGTGTGGCAAAATGGTGCCATCCTAAACCAAGACAACTGTGGTGCACCATGCACTATAGATGACAGGGGTGAACAGCGGCTGTCAAGCTGTGTACAGATGAATAAATGTGTAACTGTTGAGCAACTGACTACACATGTGAACTAAGGGATATCAACAGTGTCTTCTCAATGAATGTTCAGTGAATGTTGCTGCATTTGGGCCTCTGCAGCAGGCACCTGATTCATGCAACCATGCTGACTACTGTTCAGTGGCAACAAAGGCTGGAATTTTCATGCAATCAATGCAACTGGATGACCAATGAGTGATAACAGTTGGTCCGTTTAAGATATATTACATTTCATGCTCCACTGGTCAGATGGCCATTGGTGTGCATGGCCACGCAACAATCAACACAAGGGTCCAGGCCAGAAGAGGGAATGTTATTGTTTGGGAAATGTTTGTGTGTCATTCCCTGGGTGATGTAGTTATCCTAGAAAGTATAATGGATCAACACAAGCACACATCTATCCTTGGGGAGAATAATCACCCCTACATGCAGTTTTTTTATCTCAGCATGACCACACCTACCAGCAGGACAATGCAACATGTCACCCAGCTCACAGTGTAGACGTGTGGCTCAAAGAGCAGCAGCATGAGTTGACTGTACTCCCCTGGCCAACAAACTCACCAGTTTTAAGCCAAATTGAAAATCTATGGGACCACCTCAATCAGGCTATTTGTGCCATAGTTCTGCAACAAGAAACCTAGCTCAGCAGGCCATGGCACTGGGATCAATGTGGCTCCACATCCATGTCAGTAGCTTCCAGAGTCTGACTGATTCTCTTCCTGCACATCTGCACTGCAAAAAGTTGTTATTCAGGCTTATAACAGGTGCTCACATTAATGTGACTGGTCCATGTACTATCAACTCATTGGCATAGCAGTCACAGATCAGTAAGTGTCATGTAACGATCCTGGGTATAGAAATATGTATCTGTAAGTAGATGTAGGAGGTTGACCTGCACAAAACTGAAATACATACGAATTTCTTTCCAAAATAAAGGCCTCAATGAAGTTCAGCTGAAATCATGCCAGGAACAGAGTGACTAAATACAGCACACAGGAGGCCTCTTGCTATTAAGCAGCAGCTGGATGAGCTAAGTGAAGCAAGGTACTTTTAAAGGACGATCCGCAGAGAGCACACACTCTGTGTTTCTCCAAATATATGCTTCTGATTCATGTAAAGGGCACTGACTTTGTGGATACTATCCGCAAACAAAAATGCTATAATTACAGCAAACAATGTGTTAAATATTAAACTTGAGGCAGATATTCTGAACAAAGCTGTGTCATCTGAATAGCGCATGGTTGAGGATATTCACCTGTATCAAATTTGCTTCCAGGACAAAGTGGGTGCAATATTCCATCCATGTGGACACACTACAACATGTGTTAAATGTGCATGTTCCGTTTCTCATGTGTTGCGTGTTGGTAGCCTGTAGCATATACAGTTAGAGTGTTCATTCAACATAATGAACACAGTGTCAGCAAATAGTGTATTATGTACCTTTGCATCATGTCAAACTTCACAGTTCACAAATTAATATGTATCTGTTGTAAAACACAATAATTTTTTAAGCAAGTCCACATACACTGAGGTGCCAAAAAATCATGGGAAACTTCCTAATCAGTGCAGCAACTTGATGTGGCATAAACTCAACAAGTCACTGGAAGTCCTCTGCAGAAATACTGAGCAATGCTGCCTCTGCAGCCATCCATAACTGAGAAAGTGTTGCCATTGCAGGATTTTGTGCACAAACTGACCTCTCAATTATGTCCCATAAATGTTCGATGGGAGTCGTGCCAGGTAATCTGGATGGTAAAATCATTTGCTCAAATTTTCCAGAATGTTTTACAAACCAGTTGTGAACAATTGTGACCTAGTGATATCTTTGTTTGGGAACATGAAGTTGATGAATGAACATAACCATATCCAATCAATGATCAGTTCAGTCTGACCAACGGATCCAGTCCATTCCATGTAAACACAACTCACACCGTTATGGACCCACCATCAGCTTGCACAATGCCTTGTTGACAACTTGGGTCCATGGCTGCAGGGGTTCTGTGCCACACTCTAACCCTATCATTGGCTCTTACTAACTGAGATCAGGAGTCATCTGAGCAGGCCATGATTTTCTAGGTGTCTAGCATCCAACCGATATGGTCATTAGACTAGGAGATGCGCTGTAGGTGATGTCATGCTGTTAGCAAAGGCACTTATGTCAATCATGTTCTGCCATAGCCCATTAGTGCCAAATTTCACCGCACTATCCTAATGGATAAGTTTTCGTATGTCCCACATTGATTTCTATTGTTTGTTTGTCTGTTAGCACTGATAACTCTCCACAAATGCCACTGTTATCCATTGTTAAGTGAAGGCTGTCGGCTGCTGCATTTTCTGTGGTAAGAGGTAATGCCTGAAACTTGGGATTCTTGGTATATGCTTGACACTGTCGATCTCAGAATATTGATGTTGCAAACAATGTCCAAAATGGAATGTCCCATGCATCTAGCTCTAACTACCATACTGCATCCAAAGTCTGTTAATTCCCAGCATTCAGACATAATCAAGTCATAAACCTTTTGAGATGAATCAACTGACTACAAATGACAGCTCCACCATTGCACTGCCCTTTTATATCTAGTGAACGTAGTATTAGTACCATCTGCATATGGGCACACTGACAGCCCATGACTTTTGTCACCTCAGAGTATGTAGCTATATGCAATTCAGAACACTACCCATGAACTTTTATGCACACATGCATGTGTACTCACACACACACATACCCACGCACCCACCCACCCACCCACCCAGAGAGAGAGAGAGAGAGAGAGAGAGAGAGAGAGAGAGGGAGAGAGAGAGCGCCATCCATGTGAACTTTATGATGTATTATACGTAGACTGACATAGTTTGAGAGCACTGTGTCAGCAGTAATTGCTTCTTGTTGATCACTTACACAGCTGCAGCTCCACCTTCTTGCCACAGTCAAATCATTTACAGCACATGAGAACAGGATGACAGATGACAATTTACTATCACACAATTATTGTAGCTTCCCCTCATTGTAGATGAGCACCCAAGCCAGTAATTTGTCTCCTACACTTGTATGCTGTGACTCTGTCAGTTATGCTAGCATAGGATCATAAGCCCCTTGGGCTGTGATGATTCAAGCAATACTATGTTGTGACTTCATAACAGTGAGTGCTGCAAGGAGTACCAGGTAGGAGTACCACTACTCTGGGCAAATTGCTCTCCTCTCCTTCTTGATCTTGGCATATGGCAGCATGTCATGATTCCTAAAATGGCCTTGGAGACTAGGAAGTACTGATGCTGCTGCCAGCAAAACATGACATGCACAGTTGTCTAAGCTATAATATGACATCACAGATAAGAAATCATTAATGCTGATGTCAGCACTTTTCTGCCCCAAACATACATACTGCCACGATCAGTGCTTTCCAAAGATTGTAGTACACATGGTTTACAATAGACATGTACATTGTGTTAAGTTAGCTATATGTGTTGTGGAAATCTCTATTGATTTGGTTCACATTGTTTCGCTTTCATTGTCAGTTTCCACAACTCTATGTGCCAACTTCATGATGTAAAGACAATCCGTAAAGTACGTGAAACACGACTTTCAAAAAGCACTGCTTTTGGTAAATGGTAGAAACCTGGTATGCTATAAATTGTAAATTGCAAAAAACACACCAGTAAAAGTGGCTGCTGCTAATGTTTTATTACTATTATTACTGTTGTTGTTATTGTATCAAATGATATACACATTTATAAATGCATCACTACATGACTGTACAAATAAATCAGTACTTTGAATTGAACTATTCCTCTTTACTTTCTGTTTCTTTTAGAGCATTAAAACTATTAAATAATAATAAAAAAGTCTGAGTAGACGAAAAGGAACATTAGTGCTGTACTATCAATAAAAGGCAATGTTGGTATTCAAAGAATATGTAATTTTTACTTTTGATTTGTGCAAAAAAGTGGAAATTTTGAAGTATTTCATAAGTCAGTTCAAAAATGTGTCACAAATTTCTGCCCCTTAAGTTCATGAATTCTTGCCATGGAACTTGCCCGGCATGAGTAAAATAATGTTCAAATTTTTGCTGAACTGCAGAAGAGTCTGATCTGGTGTGAGTGCCTACATGTTGTAGAGGTTCAAGACAGTTTGTATAGGAAAGTGTCATTAGCCAGTTGATCTTGTAAAACATCATGATTTCTCAAGACAAGTAAGAACAATCACATCTGCACGTTCAGCTTGGATTTGTAACCAGCTGTATGATGCTCAAAATCTTTGAACCAAGATTCCAACGGTATTCTTCGCTACTCATCTGACACATTAGAGGCAGTAACTGAGTACAGCCCCTGATATGTTTCGAAAGACTACATCATGAGTGTACAGGCTCATTAAATATCTTTTCAGGGGAAACACTGCATTACCAGTTTTAACAAATGGTATTCCCTTGTTGCCATTGGGAGATAATGTTGCATCCCATTGTTATCATTAAAGAACTGGCAAATAGTCCACCATCATTGGCTTTCCCAGATCTCCTAACATCAACACAAATAAATTTGCAGTTCATGTCCATCGATGCCAAGAGGACTGTAGAAAATAACCATTTATGATTAGAGACTTCCACTGTTTTGTGTAGCTTGTATGAAAACGTTTTCTGTCGACAGTACCTAAACAGTTATGAAATTGCCACATCTCACTACCAAAGTCCTCAGCAGTGTTCTTCCATGCTGCTTCAGTTGGCTGCAGCATTTCATCAGGTGACAGAAGTTTCCAGTAGGGGTTACAGTTGGAAACTATGAACTGATGAGCTTATGCAGGAGATATTCTGTAACTGAAGGTCATAGAAACTTCAGAATCTCTACTGGAAAGATATCAACAAAATAGTAAATTGAAACAATTAATAAAATAAATAAAACAATAAGGAATCAATGAATGTGTAAATAAATAATATGTAATTGTCTACAAAATTAATGGTAAGAGCAGTTGGAAGTTGTTACCTTAGTGTTACAGCCAGTCTTTCCTCAGCTGGAACACACTTTCTCCATTTCGTGTGTGAAGAAGGGATAGCAATAAATTCATGAATTTAGTAAAATATATTCTAAAATACTTAACGAATTTTGCAGAATCATCAGCGAGACTATCAGATATTGTATGGAATCCTCCCTCTTCTTCTTTAGCTCTGAACAGAGGCTGAACCCAGTAACGAAATTTCTGTCTTTCCCGCTCTTGTTTTGTCATCAACAGAACTAAATAAGTCCCCAGAGCCAAAAAACATACTTGTCTGTTTGCTCCATTGATGACTGAACACAGCTCACAGATGGTATGTTATGTGGGAATGCATGTGTCACATCACTGCAGGGGTGCAGTTGAAGCACAGGTGTAACATGGTGCTCTATGTGGAAACTGCCCCACCAAGCTTAGACTCAACCACCATCTTTTGTGACTTCAGCTACTGAATGTTTTTGATGCAGTAAGAATTCTTGTAAATGCGTTGTAAATCACATAGTATGAAGTATGAGTAACATAATATAGAAAGTTACCTGAAATTGGTCTCAGATGTTATTTCTGGAAAAGGAAAATTTATTCTTATGTATTGTAACAGTATCTGGTGATTTTAATCCCAGTAAATGACAAGATCAGGCTGACAATAATTCATCTGTGGACAATGCTATATATCTGGATATATGTTGCACATAGCATCGACGCAACAATCTGTAATCTAGTGTGCAAAAACCAAACGTCTATGTGACTTTTTTTTTTTTTTTTCCCCAAACTGGTATAATTCAAGCAATAATCCAGCTGCTGTGTTAGACATCGTTGACTGAGAGACTTGATGGGGTACTTCCATCAGCTACCGATAAATGGGAAGGTTTTTGAGATGAACCTACAGTGAGCTCCACCTAGCTGCATAAATAAGTATTTATTTATTTGTAAAAACACAGATGATGTGACTTACCGAACGAAAGTGCTGGCAGGTCGATAGACACACAAATAAACACAAACATACACACAAAATACAAGCTTTCGCAACAAACTGTTGCCTCATCAGGAAAGAGGGAAGGAGAGGGAAAGACGAAAGGATGTGGGTTTTAAGGGAGAGGGTAAGGAGTCATTCCAATCCCGGGAGCGGTAAGACTTACCTTAGGGGGAAAAAAGGACCGGTATACACTCGCACACACACACACATATCCATCCGCACATACACAGACACAAGCAGACATTTGTAAAGGCAAAGAGTTTGGGCAGAGATGTCAGTCGGGCGGAAGTAAAGAGGCAAAGATGTTGTTGAAAGACAGGTGAGGTATGAGCGGCAGAAAATTGAAATTAGCGGAGATTGAGGCCTGGCGGATAACAAGAAGAGAGGATATACTGAAGGGCAAGCTCCCATCTCCGGAGTTCTGACAGGTTGGTGTTAGTGGGAAGTATCCAGATAACCCGGCGGGTGTAAGATGTGCTGGCCATGCACCAAGGCATGTTTAGCCACAGGATGATGCTCATTACCAACAAACACTGTCTGCCTGTGTCCATTCATGCGAACGGACAGTTTGTTGCTGGTCATTCCCACATAGAAAGCTTCACAGTGTAGGCAGGTCAGTTGGTAAATCATGTGGGTGCTTTCACACGTGGCTCTGCCTTTGATCGTGTACACCTTCCGGGTTACAGGACTGGAGTAGGTGGTGGTGGGAGGGTGCATGGGACAGGTTTTACATCGGGGGCGGTTACAAGGGTAGGAGCCAGAGGGTAGGGAAGGTGGTTTGGGGATTTCATAGGGATGAACTAAGAGGTTATGCAGGTTAGGTGGACGGCAGAAAGACACTCTTGGTGGAGTGGGGAGGATTTCATGAAGGATGGATCTCATTTCAGGGCAGGATTTGAGGAAGTCGTACCCCTGCTGGAGAGCCACATTCCGAGTCTGACCCAGCCCCGGAAAGTATCCTGTCACAAGGGGGGCACTTTTGGAGTTCTTCTGTGCGAGGTTCTGGGTTTGAGGAGATGAGGAAGTGGC
Organism: Schistocerca americana; assembly: GCF_021461395.2. Taxonomy (NCBI): domain Eukaryota; kingdom Metazoa; phylum Arthropoda; class Insecta; order Orthoptera; family Acrididae; genus Schistocerca; species Schistocerca americana. The sequence goes on from NC_060120.1 coordinate 670,869,300, forward strand.
TCTGGTTATTTGCTTCTGTACCAGGTCGGGAGGGTAGTTGCGGGATGCGAAAGCTGTTTTCAGGTTGTTGGTGTAATGGTTCAGGGATTCCGGACTGGAGCAGATTCGTTTGCCACGAAGACCTAGGCTGTAGGGAAGGGACCGTTTGATGTGGAATGGGTGGCAGCTGTCACAATGGAGATACTGTTGCTTGTTGGTGGGTTTGATGTGGACGGACATGTGAAGCTGGCCATTGAACAAGTGGGGGTCAACGTCAAGGAAAGTGGCATGGGTTTGGAGTAGGACCAGGTGAATCTGATGGAACCAAAGGAGTTGAGGTTGGAGAGGAAATTCTGGAGTTCTTCTTCACTGTGAGTCCAGATCATGAAGATGTCATCAATAAATCTGTACCAAACTTTGGGTTGGCAGGCCTGGGTAACCAAGAAGGCTTCCTCTAAGCAACCCATGAATAGGTTGGCGTACGAGGGGGCCATCCTGGTGCCCATGGCTGTTCCCTTTAATTGTTCATATGTCTGGCCTTCAAAAGTGAAGAAGTTGTGGGTCAGGATGAAGCTGGCTAAGGTAATGAGGAAAGAGGTTTTTGGTAAGGTGGCAGGTGATCGGCGTGAAAGGAAGTGCTCCATCGCAGCGAGGCCCTGGACATGTGGAATATTTGTGTATAAGGAAGTGGCATTAATGGTTACAAAGATGGTTTCCGGGGGTAACAGACTAGGTAGGGATTCCAGGCGTTCGAGAAAGTGGTTGGTGTCTTTGATGAAGGATGGGAGACTGCATGTGATGGGTTGAAGGTGTTGATCTACGTAGGCAGAGATACGTTCTGTGGGGGCTTGGTAGCCAGCTACAATGGGACGGCCGGGATGATTAGGTTTGTGAATTTTAGGAAGAAGGTAGAAGGTAGGGGTGCGGGGTGTAGGTGGGGTCAGGAGGTTGATGGAGTCAGGTGAAAGGTTTTGTAGGGGGCCTAAGGTTCTGAGGATTCCTTGAAGCTCCGCCTGGACATCAGGAATGGGATTACCTTGGCAAACTTTGTATGTAGTGTTATCTGAAAGCTGACGCAGTCCCTCAGCCACATACTCCCGACGATCAAGTACCACGGTTGTGGAACCCTTGTCCGCCGGAAGAATGACGACGGATCGGTCAGCCTTCAGATCACAGATAGCCTGGGCTTCAGCAGTGGTGATGTTGGGAGTAGGATTAAGGTTTTTTAAGAAGGATTGAGAGGCAAGGCTAGAAGTCAGAAATTCCTGGAAAGTTTGGAGAGGGTGATTTTGAGGAAGAGGAGGTGGGTCCCGCTGTGACGGAGGACGGAACTGTTCCAGGCAGGGTTCAATTTGGATAGTGTCTTGGGGAGTTGGACCATTAGGAATAGGATTAGGATCATTTTTCTTCGTGGCAAAGTGATACTTCCAGCAGAGTGTACGGGTGTAGGACAGTAAATTTTTGACAAGGGCTGTTTGGTTGAATCTGATAGTGGGGCTGAAGGTGAGGCCTTTGGATAGGACAGAGGTTTCGGATTGGGAGAGAGGTTTGGAGGAAAGGTTAACTACTGAATTAGGGTGTTGTGGTTCCAGATTGTGTTGATTGGAATTTTGAGGTTTTGGGGGGAGTGGAGCTGGAAGTGGGAGATTGAGTAGATGGGAGAGACTGGGTCTGTGTGCAATGAGAGGAGGTTGAGGTTTGCTGGAAAGGTTGTGAAGGGTGAGTGAGTTGCCTTTCCGGAGGTGGGAAACCAGGAGATTGGATAGTTTTTTGAGGTGGAGGGTGGCATGCTGTTCTAATTTGCGATTGGCCTGTAGGAGGATGCTCTGAACAGCCGGTGTGGTTGTGGGAGAGGTAAGATTGAAGACTTTTATTAAGGATAGGAGTTGACGGGTGTGTTCATTGGCTGAGGTGATGTGTAGGTGAAGGATTAGGCGGGTGAGGGCAATGGATTGTTCAGTTTGGAACTGGTATAGGGACTGATGGAAAGAAGAATTACAGCCAGAGATGGGAACTTTAAGTGTGAGGCCTTTGGGGGTAATGCCAAATGTCAGACAAGCCTGGGAAAATAAAATATGGGAGTGTAATCTGGCTAGGGCGAAGGCATGTTTGCGGAGGGAATGTAAATAAAACTTAATGGGGTCGTTGTGGGGATGTTGTGAGGGTGACATGGTATTAGAAGGTGGAAAGTGTAACATGAGGCTGAAATGAAAATGAAAATAAAAATACATGGCGAGAGATAAGGTTAACTAGAAAGCAACTGGAGATCTGGTGTGAAAAAAGGCGAAAAGGTGTTGGTTATAGCTGGGCTATGTTGATCCTGTGGTGAACTTGGGTTGGTAGACAACGATGTGCACAAAGGTTATGTGGTTGTGTTGCGGCCAAAACACGTTAAAGGGTGGAGCAATTCGGGAAAATTTAGAAAAAACTGCGTGTAAATGTAATGGTTTTGTGGTGGCAGATGGTGAAAATGAGGCTAACAATTGTCTGACGAAGAAATAATGAAGTTAAAACCTGTGGGAAGCGGCTAAAAAAGATCAGTGACGTGGGAAAAACGGAAATGGAAAAAAAGTGAAAGTTATTGGAACTGGCCGAAATGACTGTCTAATAGCTGAAAGAAACTGTTTGTGAACTGGAAACGGTGGATTTTGTAGCAGCAGTATTGTTGAAAGCGGAAAAAAATTTTTTTGGTTATGGTTTGGAAGTGGGTTACGTATTATTGAGTATATATAGGCGGAATAAAATTGTATGGTAGATTCGGTAAAGAGGAGAAGGTGAATACAAAGTGAAACTACTTGCAAAAAAAGACGAAAGAGAAAATAAGATGACAGGAAAGATTTCGAAATGCAACAGTGACAATAACAAACGTAATTGTTGGGTTCAAATTAATGATTGAATATAATAGAGGGAAACATTCCACGTGGGAAAAATATATCTAAAAACACAGATGATGTGACTTACCAAACGAAAGTGCTGGCAGGTCGATAGAAACACAAACATACACATAAAATTCAAGCTTTCACAACAAACTTTTGCCTCATCAGGAAAGAGGGAAGGAGAGGGAAAGACGAAAGGATGTGGGTTTTAAGGGAGAGGGTAAGGAGTCATTCCAATCCCGGGAGCGGAAAGACTTTTAGGGGGAAAAAAGGACCGGTATACACTCGCACACACACACATATCCATCCGCACATACACAGACACAAGCAGACATTTGTAAAGGCAAAGAGTTTGAGCAGAGATGTCAGTCGGGGGGAAGTAAAGAGGCAAAGATGTTGTTGAAAGACAGGTGAGGTATGAGCGGCGGCAAATTGAAATTAGCGGAGATTGAGGCCTGGCGGATAACGAGAAGAGAGGATATACTGAAGGGCAAGTTCCCATCTCCGGAGTTCTGACAGGTTGGTGTTAGTGGAAAGTATCCAGATAACCCGGACGGTGTAAGATGTGCTGGCCGTGCACCAAGGCATGTTTAGCCACAGGGTGATCCTCATTACCAACAAACACTGTCTGCCTGTGTCCATTCATGCGAATGGACAGTTTGTTGCTGGTCATTCCCACATAGAAAGCTTCACAGTGTAGGCAGGTCAGTTGGTAAATCACGTGAGTGCTTTCACACGTGGCTCTGCCTTTGATCGTGTACACCTTCCGGGTTACAGGACTGGAGTAGGTGGTGGTGGGAGGGTGCATGGGACAGGTTTTACACCGGAGGCGGTTACGAGGGTAGGAGCCAGAGGGTAGGGAAGGTGGTTTGGGGATTTCATGGGGATGAACTAAGAGGTTACGCAGGTTAGGTGGACGGCGGAAAGACACTCTTGGTGGAGTGGGGAGGATTTCATGAAGGATGGATCTCATCTCAGGGCAGGATTTGAGGAAGTCGTACCCCTGCTGGAGAGCCACATTCAGAGTCTGATCCAGGGCTGCTTGTGAAAACAGTCGAGGTGTCGAGATCAAAAGAGGAACATGTCACTCAACAGTAATTTTGAGATATATAAAAAAAAGTATGTAATCTAGAACAGTATTACTCCCAAACCGTATATCTACTCCCACATGCTCATCAGGATGAATAAAATCTTATACCGAGCGAGGTGGCGCAGTGGTTAGCACACTGGACTCACATTGGGGAGGACAACGGTTCAATCCCGTCTCCGGCCATCCTGATTTAGGTTTTCCGTGATTTCCCTAAATCGTTTCAGGCAAATGCCGGGATGGTTCCTTTGAAAGGGCACGGCCGATTTCCTTCCCAATCCTTCCCTAACCCGAGCTTGCGCTCCTTCTCTAATGACCTCGTTGTCGACGGGACGTTAAACACTAACCACCACCACCACCACCACCACCACCACCACTAAAATCTTATACTAGGATCTGTTAAAATAGAATAAAGGCAAATAATAGAAAATAGTAAGAGGAAATGACTGACAGGTCCCCTTCTTGATTTGAATAACATTAATTTTATCACAAATGTTGTGTAACCCAAAAAATAGTATATTTTCAAGCCAAATATTCTTTTTAATCATTTCAACATTTTCATACATATCTTAATTACTTGTATAAACATTCATAATTAAATAATGCACAAAAAATAGATAATATAATGGAAAACAATATCCTTTTCAGTGCTTTGGTTTGTAACAAGGGAAGTTAATGCCACATTTTTACTTATTCAACAACCCCGTTTATTTTCACACACATATGATTTGTAAACTTGTCACTCATGATCACTGTCAAAAAATTCAGTTCCAGATTCACTGTCTCCCATTCCACCAGTCATTTTATTAGTGACTCATTTACGAAACTGCAAAAGGATAACAAAATGGTTCAAATGGCTCTGAGCACTATGGGACTCAACTGCTGTGGTCATAAGTCCCCTAGAACTTAGAACTACTTAAACCTAACTAACCTAAGGACAGCACACAACACCCAGCCGTCACGAGGCAGAGAAAATCGCTGACCCCGCCGGGAATCGAACCCGGGAACCCGGGCGTGGGAAGCGAGAACGCTACCGCACGACCACGAGATGCAGGCAAAAAGGATAACATGAATCATTTGTAAAACGACCTGTAGTTTCTCAGGTTTCAGAAGAATGACTCCATGTATACTGTCAGCACATTATGAAAATGTGGAACTATACCGGTTTTAACCAGAGGAAATTCATATTTCATCATTCCACTGCTGCTGAGTGAAACAAAGGTGCATTTTGGCTGAACAGTGTACTGAAATATTGTGTTTACTGCATCTCACTACAGTGGTGCCATCATACCTCAAGTTCTTTCATGCAATATAGGCACTTGTCTCTGCAACAAGTCCTCTTTCTGCACAAAACAAAATTTCAACACTGGTTTAGACAGGGAAAAAAATCACTGGACAAGTCCCAATTTAGAACCAACAGATCCAGACTCATGCGAAAATAGCAACTATAGCAGTAACTCACATACTCCAAAAATGATGACAAGTCCTATTTTTGATCCCAGCACCTCAGTTTCATCCAGGCATTGTTTATTTCTTGCATTTCAACCTGTTGTCTATAATTTAAACAAAGACTGTACATATTCTTATTTTTATCATTGATATTAATGGTTAATATTGTTTTCAAACATCAACAACAAGCAAATGTACATTTTCTACTATAGCTACTACATGCCAACACGATAGCTATTTGTACTATGAAGTTTTTTTAGCAGTGCACCATACCTATTTGTACTATTAAAAAGCTTCAATTTTCTTTATCTACTGGCAAGTAGGTTAGAAAATTTAAAACGGGAAATGGATAGGTTAAAGTTAGATATAGTGGCAATTAGTGAAGTTCAGTGGCAGGAGGAACAAGACTTTTGGTCAGGTGAATACAGGGTTATAAATACAAAATCAAATAGGGGTAATGCAGGAGTAGCTTTAATAATGAATAAAAAAATTGGAGTGTGGGTAAGCTACTACAAACAGCATAGTAAACACATTATTGTGGCCAAGATAGACACGAAGCCCACGGCTACTACAGTAGTACAAGTTTATATGCCAACTAGCTCTGCAGATGATGAAGAAATTGAAGAAATGTATGATTAAATAAAAGAAATTATTCAGATAGTGAAGGGTGACGAAAATTTAATAGTCATGGGTGACTGGAATTCGGTAGTAGGAAAAGGGAGAGAAGGAAACGTAGTAGGTGAATATGGATTGGGGGTAAGAAATGAAAGAGGAAGCCGCCTGGTAGAAATTTTGCACAGAGCACAACTTAATCATAACTAACACTTGGTTCAAGAATCATAAAAGAAGGCTGTATACATGCAAGAAGCCTGGAGATACTGACAGGTTTCAGATAGATTGTATAATGGTAAGACAGAGATTTAGGAACCAGGTTTTAAATTGTAAGACATTTACAGGGGCAGATGTGGCCTCTGACCACAATCAATTGGTTATGATCTGTAGATTAAAACTGAAGAAACTGCAAAAATTCGGGAATTTAAGGAGATGGGACCTGGATAAACTGACTAAACCAGAGGTTGTACAGAGTTTCAGGGAGAGTATAAGGGAACAATTGACAGGAATTGGGGAAAGAAATACAGTAGAAGAAGAATGGGTAGCTCTGAGGGATGAAGTAGTAAAGGCAGCAGAGGATCAAGTAGGTAAAAGGCGAGGGCTAGTAGAAATCCTTGGCTAACAGAAGAAATATTGAATTTAATTGGTGAAAGGAGAAAATATAAAAATGCAGTAAATGAAGCAGGCAAAAAGGAATACAAACGTCTCAAAAATGAGATCGACAGGAAATGCAAAATGGCTAAGCAGGGATGGCTAGAGGACAAATGTAAGGATGTAGGGGCTTATCTCACTAGGGGTAAGATAGATACTGCCTACAGGAAAATTAAAGAGACCTTTGGAGATAAGAGAACCACTTGCATGAACATCAAGAGCTCAGATGGAAACCCACTTCTAAGCAAAGAAGCGAAAGCAGAAAGATGGAAGGAGTATATAGAGGGTCTATACAAGGGCGATGTACTTGAGGACAATATTATGGAAATGGAAGAGGATGTAGATGAAGATGAAATGGGAGATACGATACTGCGTGAAGAGTTTGACAGAGCACTGAAAGACCTGAGTCGAAACAAGGCCCCCGAAGTAGACAACATTCCATTAGAACTACTGACAGCCTTGGGAGAGCCAGTCCTGACTAAAATCTACCATCTGGTGAGCAGGATGTATGAGACAGGCGAAATACCATCAGACTTCAAGAAAAATATAATAATTCCAATCCCAAAGAAAGCAGGTGTTGACAGATGTGAAAATTACCGAACTATCAATTTAATAAGTCACAGCTGCAAAATACTAATGCAAATTCCTTACAGACGAATGGAAAAACTGATAGAAGCCGGCCTCGGGGAAGATCAGTTTGGATTCCGTAGAAATGTTGGAACACATGAGGCAATACTGACCCTACGACTTATCTTAGAAGAAAGAGTAAGGAAAGGCAAACCTACATTTCTAGCATTTGTAGACTTAGAGAAAGCTTTTGACAATGTTGATTGGAATACTCTCTTTCAAATTCTGAAGGTGGCAGGGGTAAAATACAGGGAGCGAAAGGCTATTTATACACTCCTGGAAATTGAAATAAGAACACCGTGAATTCATTGTCCCAGGAAGGGGAAACTTTATTGACTCATTCCTGGGGTCAGATACATCACATGATCACACTGACAGAACCACAGGCACATAGACACAGGCAACAGAGCATGCACAATGTCGGCACTAGTACAGTGTATATCCACCTTTCGCAGCAATGCAGGCTGCTATTCTCCCATGGAGACGATCGTAGAGATGCTGGATGTAGTCCTGTGGAACGGCTTGCCATGCCATTTCCACCTGGCGCCTCAGTTGGACCAGCGTTCGTGCTGGACGTGCAGACCGCGTGAGACGACGCTTCATCCAGTCCCAAACATGCTCAATGGGGGACAGATCCGGAGATCTTGCTGGCCAGGGTAGTTGACTTACACCTTCTAGAGCACGTTGGGTGGCGCGGGATACATGCGGACGTGCATTGTCCTGTTGGAACAGCAAGTTCCCTTGCCGGTCTAGGAATGGTAGAACGATGGGTTCGATGACGGTTTGGATGTACCGTGCACTATTCAGTGTCCCCTCGACGATCACCAGTGGTGTACGGCCAGTGTAGGAGATCGCTCCCCACACCATGATGCCGTGTGTTGGCCCTGTGTGCCTCGGTCGTATGCAGTCCTGATTGTGGCGCTCACCTGCACGGCGCCAAACACGCATACGACCATCATTGGCACCAAGGCAGAAGCGACTCTCATCGCTGAAGACGACACGTCTCCATTCGTCCCTCCATTCACGCCTGTCGCGACACCACTGGAGGCGGGCTGCACGATGTTGGGGCGTGAGCGGAAGACGGCCTAACGGTGCGCGGGACCGTAGCCCAGCTTCATGGAGACGGTTGCGAATGGTCCTCGCCGATACCCCAGGAGTAGCAGTGTCCCTAATTTGCTGGGAAGTGGCGGTGCGGTCCCCTACGGCACTGCGTAGGATCCTACGGTCTTGGCGTGCATCCGTGCGTCGCTGCGGTCCGGTCCCAGGTCGACGGGCACGTGCACCTTCCGCCGACCACTGGCGACAACATCGATGTACTGTGGAGACCTCACGCCCCACGTGTTGAGCAATTCGGCGGTACGTCCACCCGGCCTCCCGCATGCCCACTATACGCCCTCGCTCAAAGTCCGTCAACTGCACATACGGTTCACGTCCACGCTGTCGCGGCATGCTACCAGTGTTAAAGACTGCGATGGAGCTCCGTATGCCACGGCACACTGGCTGACACTGACGGCGGCGGTGCACAAATGCTGCGCAGCTAGCGCCATTCGACGGCCAACACCGCGGTTCCTGGTGTGTCCGCTGTGCCGTGCGTGTGATCATTGCTTGTACAGCCCTCTCGCAGTGTCCGGAGCAAGTATGGTGGGTCTGACACACCGGTGTCAATGTGTTCTTTTTTCCATTTCCAGGAGTGTAATTTGTACAGAAAGCAGATGGCAGTTATAAGAGTCGAGGGGTATGAAAGGGAAGCAGTGGTTGGGAAGGGAGTGAGACAGGGTTGTAGCCTATCCCCAATGCTATTCAATCTGTATATTGAGCAAGCAATTGGATAAGCCGTTGGATAAGCAGCTGCAGCAGCAAGTCGTATACTCTTAGCTCACTTATTTGTTACATAGTTTAATTCTTAATTTCTTTGCGTGTTTTTGGTACTTGCATTGTTTAATTCATAAATTTCGGGCGTATTATAGTATTTGAGAGTGTAACACCGCATTTTAGTAACTGAATAGTGTAGAACCGCGTAGTCTCCTTCCGCCGCCGAGCAGTGTGTCAGCAGTGCGCAAGTACCAGCATTACTGAATCTATTAGGCAATATTGTCTTTTAATAACCGTTTAAATTTTGTGTCGAATTGTTTGTGCTCTCTGTAGATTAGTTCAGACGTTCTGTGCACAACAGTTTTTAGCATGGATAGGGACTGCAACTGCTGTGTTCAGATGCAGGCTGAGTTGGCATCCCTTCGCTCCCAGCTTCAGGCAGTGTTGGCTTTGGTCACACAGCTTGAGGCTGTTGCCAATGGGCATCACTGTGGTGGTCCAGATGGGGATTTGTCGGGGACGGCCAGCTCATCCCACGCATCCCCCGATCGGACTACGACTGTGGCTGCCTGGGATACTGCCCACATTGAGGCTGATCCCTCACCTGTGGTAGAGTGGGAAGTCGTCTCGAGGTGTGGCAGGGGGCGAAAGACATTCCGGAGGGCTGAACGGAAGGCCTCTCCAGTTTGTCTGACGAACCGGTTTCAGGCTCTGTCTCAAGCTGATACTGATCTTCGGCCGGACATGGCTGCTTGTCCTGTTCCAGAGGTTGCCCCTCAATCTGCAAAATCCGGGCGGTCGCAGAGGGTGGGCTTACTGGTAGTTGGAAGCTCCAACGTCAGGCTCGTAATCGGGCCCCTTAGGGATATGGCAGCAAGAGAGGGGAAGAAAACCAATGTGCACTCTGTGTGCATACCGGGGGGAGTCATTCCAGATGTGGAAAGGGTCCTTCCGGATGCCATGAAGGGTACAGCGTGCACCCATCTGCAGGGGGTCGCTCATGTCGGCACCAATGATGTGTGTCGCTATGGATTGGAGGAAATCCTCTCTGGCTTCCGGCGGCTATCTGATTTGGTGAAGGCTGCCAGTCTCGCTAGCGGGATGAAAGCAGAGCTCACCATCTGCAGCATCGTCGACAGGACTGACTGCGGACCTTTGGTACAGAGCCGAGTGGAGGGTCTGAATCAGAGGCTGAGACGGTTCTACGACCGTGTGGACTGGAGATCCTTCGACTTGTGCCATAGGGTGGTGGGGTTTCGGGTTCTGCTGGATAGGTCAGGAGTCCACTACACGCAGCAAGCGGCTACATGGGTAGCAGGGGTTGTGTGGCGTGGACTGGGCGGTTTTTTAGGTTAGATGGCCTTGGGCAAGTACAGAAAGGGCAACAGCCTCAAAGGGTGCGGGGCAAAGTCAGGACATGCGGGGACCAAGCAGCAGTCGGTATTGTAATTGTAAACTGTCGAAGCTGCATTGGTAAAGTACTGGAACTTCAAGCGCTGATAGAAAGCACCGAAGCTGAAATCGTTATAGGTACAGGAAGCTGGCTGAAGCCAGAGATAAATTCTGCCGAAATTTTTACAAAGGCACAGACGTTGTTTAGAAAGGATAGATTGCATACAACCGGTGGTGGCGTGTTTGTCGCTGTTAGTAGTAGTTTATCCTGTAGTGAAGTAGAAGTGGATAGTTCCTGTGGATTATTATGGGTGGAGCTTACACTCAACAACCAAGCTAGGTTAATAGTTGGCTCCTTTTACCGACCTCACGACTCAGCAGCATTAGTGGCAGAACAACTGAGAGAAAATTTGGAATACATTACACATAAATTTTCTCAGCATGTTACAGTCTTAGGTGGAGGTTTCAATTTACCAGATATAGACTGGGACACTCAAATGTTTAGGACGGGTGGTAGGGACAGAGCATCGAATGACATTATACTGAGTGCACTATCCGAAAATTACCTCGAGCAATTAAACAGAGAACCGACTTGAGGAGATAACATCTTGGACCTACTGATAACAAACAGACCCGAACTTTTCGACTCTGTAAGTGCAGAACAGGGAATCAGTGATCATAAGGCCGTTGCAGCATCCCTGAATATGGAAGTAAATAGGAATATAAAAAATGGAGGAAGGTTTATCTGTTTAGCAAGAGTAATAGAAGGCAGATATCAGGCTACCTAACAGATCAAAACGAAAATTTATGTTCCGACACTGACAATGTTGAGTGTTTATGGAAAAAGTTCAAGGCAATCGTAAAATGCGTTTTAGACAGGTACGTGCCGAGTAAAACTGTGAGGGATGGGAAAAACCCACCGTGGTTCAACAACAAAGTTAGGAAACTGCTGAGAAAGCAAAGAGAGCTTCACTCCAAGTTTAAACGCAGCCAAAACCTCTCAGACAAACAGAAGCTAAACGATGTCAAAGTTAGCGTAAGGAGGGCTATGCGTGAAGCGTTCAGTGAATTCGAAAGTAAAATTCTATGTACCGACTTGACAGAAAATCCTAGGAAGTTCTGGTTTTACAGTAAATCAGTAAGTGGCTCGAAACAGCATATCCAGACACTCCGGGATGATGATGGCATTCAAACAGAGGATGACACGCGTAAAGCTGAAATACTAAACACCTTTCTCCAAAGCTGTTTCACAGAGGAAGACCGCAGTGCAGTTCCTTCTCTAAATCCTCGCACAAACGAAAAAATGGCTGACTTCGAAATAAGTGTCCAAGGAATAGAATAGCAACTGGAATCACTCAACAGAGGAAAGTCCACTGGACCTGACGGGATACCAATTCGATTCTACACAGAGTACGCGAAAGAACTTGCCCCCCTTCTAACAGCCGTGTACCGCAAGTCTCTAGAGGAACGGAAGGTTCCAAATGATTGGAAAAGAGCACGGGTAGTCCCAGTTTTCAAGAAGGGTCGTCGAGCAGATGGGCAAAACTATAGGCGTATATCTCTGACATCGATCTGTTGTAGAATTTTAGAACATGTTTTTTTCTCGCGTATCATGTCGTTTTTGAAAACCCAGAATCTACTCTGTAGGAAGCAACATGGATTCCGGAAACAGCGATCGTGTGAGACCAAACTCGCTTTATTTGTTCATGAGACCCAGAAAATATTAGATACAGGCTCCCAGGTAGGTGCTGTTTTCCTTGACTTCCGGAAGGCGTTCGATACATTTCCGCACTGTCGCCTGATAAACAAAGTAAGAGCCTACGGAATATCAGACCAGCTGTGTGCCTAGATGGAAGAGTTTTTAGCAAACAGAACACAGCATGTTGTTATCAATGGAGAGACGTCTACAGACGTTAAGGTAACCTCTGGCGTGCTACAGGGGAGTGTTATGGGACCATTGCTTTTCACAATATATATAAATGACCTAGTAGATAGTGTCGGAAGTTCCATGCGGCTTTTCGCGGATGATGCTGTAGTATACAGAGAAGTTGCAGCATTAGAAAATTGTAGCGAAATGCAGGAAGATCTGCAGCAGATAGGCACTTGGTGCAGGGAGTGGCAACTGACCCTTAACATAGACAAATGTAATGTATTGCGAATACATAGAAAGAAGGATCCTTTATTGTATGATTATATGATAGCGGAACAAACACTGGTAGCAGTTACTTCTGTAAAATATCTGGGAGTATGCGTGCGGAACGATTTGAAGTGGAATGATCACATAAAATTAATTGTTGGTAAGGCGGATACCAGGTTGAGATTCATTGGGAGAGTCCTTAGAAAATGTAGTCCATCAACAAAGGAGGTGGCTTACAAAACACTCGTTCGACCTATACTTGAGTATTGTTCATCAGTGTGGGATCCGTACCAGATCGGGTTGACGGAGGAGATAGAGAAGATCCAAAGAAGAGCGGTGCGTTTAGTCACAGGGGTATTTGGTAACCGTGATAGCGTTACGGAGATGTTTAGCAAACTCAAGTGGCAGACTTTGCAAGAGAGGCACTCTGCATCGCGGTATAGCTTGCTCGCCAGGTTTCGAGAGGGTGCGTTTCTGGATGTGGTATCGAATATATTGCTTCCCCCTACTTATACCTCCCGAGGAGATCACGAATGTAAAATTAGAGAGATTCGAGCGCGCACGGAGGCTTTCGGACAGTCGTTCTTCCCGCGAACCATACGCGACTGGAACAGAAAAGGGAGGTAATGACAGTGGCACATGAAGTGCCCTCCGCCACACACCGTTGGGTGGCTTGCGGAGTATAAATGTAGATGTAGATGTAGAAAAGTTCGAAGTTCATATTAAAACCCATGGAGAAGAAATAAAAACTTTTGAGGTTCGCCGATGACATTGTAATTCTATCAGAGACAGCAAAGGACTTGGAAGAGCAGTTGAACGGAATGGACAGTGTCCTGAAAGGAGGGTATAAGATAAACATCAACAAAAGCAAAATGAGGATAATGGAATGTAGTCGAATTAAGTCAGGTGATGCTGAGGGAATTAGATTAGGAAATGAGGCACTTAAAGTAGTAAAGGAGTTTTGCTATTTGGGGAGCAAAATAACTGATGATGGTCGAAGTAGAGAGGATATAAAATGTAGACTGGCAATGGCAAGAAAAGTGTTTCTGAAGAAGAAAAATTTGTTAGTATCGAGTATAGATTTAAATGTCAGGAAGTCGTTTCTGAAAGTATTTGTATGGAGTGAAGCCATGTATGGAAGTGAAACGTGGACGATAAATAGTTTAGACAAGAAGAGAATAGAAGCTTTCGAAATGTGGTGCTACAGAAGAATGCTGAAGATTAGATGGGTAGATCACATAACTAATGAGGAAGTATTGAATAGAATTAGGGAGAAGAGGAGATTGTGGCACAATTTGACTAGAAGAAGGGATCAGTTGGTAGGACATGTTCTGAGACATCGAGGAATCACCAATTTAGTATTGGAGGGCAGTGTGGAGGGTAAAAATCGTAGAGGGAGACCAAGAGATGAATACACTAAGCAGGTTCAGAAGGATGTAAGTTGCAGTAGGTACTGGGAGATGAAGAAGCTTGCACAGGATAGAGTAGCATGGAGAGCTGCATCAAACCAGTCTCAGGACTGAAGACCAAAACAACAACAACTGGCACTACAACTCCACCACAATGAGTTCAACTAGTGTCTCTCATTAAGGTTCACTATACCAACTTAAATACAATAAAAAAGTAATAACAACAGTTTTGTTTGGGCCAGATACCACAATTGCCTCTTACTCCCCAGCCTGTAACCACACCCTCCTGGTATTTAGTGAGCTGCATAGGGTATTGTGATGGAATTTGACTCTACTGTTTCCTCCTGGGTCACTGGTTGCAGTGATTGGCTCCTCTGTCCTGAGGGAGCATTGCTGTTGTTGGTATGGAGTGCTGCTGCGTGCCTCATCACCCCGCTCCTGGATCCTTGGGTGGCAGAGACAAGCCAGCAACTCAATTTCCGTGCTCATGGTGTTGGCGATTATGTTTTCCGAACGTCTTCTACCTGTCGTTGCTGTTGACGTCAACTGCCTTCACTGTGCTGCTTCTCTGTCTTCTACCACAGCTTGCAACAGATGGAGGTTGAAATAAAGTCTGCGATTCACTGTGGCTTAGCATGTTTTCTGGCAGCACAGTACCTCCCTTTAGCTAGATCGTCCATACTGTTTCAGTCATTGCCAGTCAGCATCAACCACACCTGCATACAGCAGACATTGTTAAATAGTGTGTTCTGATGTGCATTCGTCACAGGAAATTTTAGAGGTTTCCCTTCTATCTATTCAATAACAGCAGGTAGCCTTGCGGAAATGGTCTGTGAACAATGTTTTAATCCTCTCAAGGGATTCAGGAGTCCCATTCCCATCCTATGATTTATACTGGAGAGGAAGCTGTTTGGGCATTATCCCACAATTTGTCCCACTTGTGGCAAATTTGCTGCTTGCTTGTGGTCTGTACTCCTATTATATTCTACACCTGAGGGTATTCTTCTTTCTACATCAACACTTTCTGTTATATCTAGAGATCAAGTGGGTACATTCCGAGTAATACATGCAACCTCTCAGCAGACACTGTACCGAAAGCCTTTGTCAAATGGGGAATTACTCTGCGTTGGACGCCGCTAATGGCCGACACTCATGTTTTGGAGAAGACTTGGTACACCCAAGCAATTGCACAGTATCCCTTTGCTATAGTTAAGATAGCTTCATGATATACCCTTATTGTTTATATAAAACAACTTATAATTTTAATTGGATTGGCTAGTAATTTGATTCATGATGTTCCTTTTCCTCATGCTCTCTTCTTCATATGAACACATACATAATGTTGTTTGTCCTAAAAGATGTCTAGATATCAGGTCATGGACTTTCTTTTCCTGTAGCTGTTATTTTATTTCATGATCCAGTCCCTTGAACAGTTCTCTTTTATAAGATTGGTTACAGTATGTAGTCGTTTTGGGCAATACTGACAATCTTACTCCTTGTCACCACTGATATAATTTTTGAATGATGATATTACGTCTTTCTTCCAGTTATTTCTGGAGCTTCCTTTTGCA
Organism: Schistocerca americana; assembly: GCF_021461395.2. Taxonomy (NCBI): domain Eukaryota; kingdom Metazoa; phylum Arthropoda; class Insecta; order Orthoptera; family Acrididae; genus Schistocerca; species Schistocerca americana. The sequence goes on from NC_060120.1 coordinate 670,884,902, forward strand.
AAAGTCATCGTGTCATCAGTATACGCCACTAATCTTATGCCCACTTTGTTATTCTGCAGCTTACCTAATACTGTTCTGAGCTACAGATGCCTCATGGGTCCAACCTTTGGACAGCCTTTCGAAATTTCTTTGTAAAGCTCTCTTCTGACGATGACTGCATTGCCGTTATATTTTAGTAATACGTTCTAGAACAGTAATGTAACATTTGTGGACAGTCCAAGCTCTTGCTGATGTCAATAAGTGCTGGTCACCATAGATGTCAAACGCCACAGCAGTAGCTACAAGTGCCAAGATACAATCGCTCACGAAATTAAAACTGCAGTGAAAATCCAACAAAGCTTAGCATAGGTGTGTTGCGCTGTGTCTCTAGTATGCCCCTCAATGGTGTCATGTCCAACTTCTCACTTCCGAGTGCGCAGTGAGCATGTAAAGATGTCTAGAACAACAGAGTCTCCTGCCAAGTGTGAAGTGTGTACCGCCATTCTATTTCTTCATGCTGAGGAATTCTGCCTGACTTCAAGCAATCCACATAATGTAACAGTCATGCGTGACAGCGATGCGTGGCAATAGTGCAGGAATTTTGAAGCAGGATGTACAGATGTTCATGATGCAGGCTGGTGGGGAAGGAAGTATCAACTGAAGATCTCGCTCAGTGAGTAGCTTAGGCGAATCGAGAAAATCATCTATGAATGGCAGTTCAGAACACGCGAAGAGGGATGTTGTCATTGGGCATTGTCCTGCTTCGTGACAATGCTCGGCCATGCAATGCAATTGCAATAAAGACACTCATGCAGCGTTTTCCATGGGAAATGTTTGATCACCTACCATACAGCCCGGACTTAGCTCCCTCGGATTTTCATTTCTTTGCTCACATAAAGCACTGACTATGAGGACAGCATTTTGGCACAACAATCTAGAGACTAGGATAGAGAATTGGTAGCATTCTGCCACTAATGTCTTAAGTCGAAGCAGCGACTATGCAGAAAAGTAGCTGGAAGGTGTAGCTAAATGTTGCAAATAAAATGTTTCACAATGGTTTTCATTTCGCGACTGATCGGACCTTGAAAAACTAATAGCCAGTGCATAATTATGACTGCAAAATATCTGTACAGAATGTCTTGTTTACGGTGCCTGTTGACTACACACTTCTAAAGCCTTATAGTTAGGAGTTTATTATGTAAGCAGTCTTCATCCTACAGGCTGCTGCATAGCCGCTTCACTAGCACTTTTTCTAAAGTGTCGAGAAGACAAATTGCTTTTTAGAATGTTTGAGCTAGGGGATTCGTCTTCAACCTTTTCCATGATAATCACTTTCACCTTTTTCATGTATCTAATATTATTTCATAACGTAGACACGTGTTATGGAGCTGGCAAAAACATGCATGTGGAGGCAGTATAGAACTTCAGCAGGAATGGCGATAGTTTATTTTCAGTTTCAGGATTTCTTTCCTCAATTCTTCTTCTATCCCCTAGTATTCCTCTCCATTTCTGTTCCACAGTTCTCTTTGTTTGTCAAATTCGTCCTCTCCAGTGTCATCCGAGAGAGAGTGCCATTAGTAGTTGTGCTGATTGCCGCTATTTCTCTGTGATGCTGCCTCCTACAGAATTGATAGCATTACTGGAAATTTTATCTTTTGACTGGTGACTTCATAAAGTTTTCCTCATAAATTAAGCTACAGATTCTGTGCAACCAATCAGTTCCAGCTCTCCAAGCGATCTTGGAACTGTAGCTTGAGGTTCAAAATGGCTCTGAGCACTATGGGACTTAACTGTAGCTTGAGGTCCATGTGTGTGCCTACCATATGAGCTCTTTCTTCTGCATTGTGACTTTTCTGGAAGTATTCTATTGATCTTCTCAGGAAAAGCCATTGATCCATGCTATTTACGAACTCCAGCCTGTTTCAAGTCAAGACTTCCACGGCCAGTAGGGCCTATCAATTGCAGTAAAATTCTTTTGGGAATTACGCTGCGCCGTTTTGAAACTAAAACCAATACAAAACCCGAAATTTCGAGGATTTTTGCAGCAGTCATGTTCAGGGCGTCCTGTACATGACTGCTGCAAAGATGGTCGAAAAATCGTTTTTAGTATAAAAATGATGCAGCCTAATGTCCGAAAGGATTTAAATCAAACCACTCCATTTGTCCTGTGTCTGACATCGCACATTTCGCAGCCACTTGTGCTGCGGTAACGGGTTTTTGAGCTTTCTTGTCCACTTCGTCAGTGACGCGCACTTGACATGGACAGCTGAAAATTGTTTCCCACTGGTTAAAATCGGCTTTTCTGTGTTGTACCGAGTCTTGTTTGAAGTATATTCTTCTCTGAGTTCGTTTCTAGCGCAATCAGCTGTAAACACTGTAACGCTATGGTCATTCATTATGAGGTTTCTTTCCATATTTCAGCTTCTAAGCTTTCTGGTCGCATGTTCATTTACTATTGTGACGTCTATGTTGGACTGCACAGCAGCCATCCCTTCGTACGTCGAAGGATTTCCGTTTCTGCTCGTCAATTCCATGAAAAATATTTCCATTATCCTGCAGTACCAGGCTATACCTTCGTTATCCTGCACTGATGTGCGCCATAGTGGTGACATGGAGTTAGTGTTCATAATATAGATTAACAGCTTCCTTTGACCAAGATACGTATTCGTCCGTGGCATTGCTGAACCGAAAATAGATTTCGATAATTAAGTAACCACTGTCTGTGTTGTCATTTTCAGTCTCCCAAGTCCATAAACGGTGTTTATGAGCCACTGTATCAAGAAGGTTACTTACAGCAAAAGGCTTTATTCTCTCTAAATATTTACTCCACATTCTATAAGGCTGCTATAATCATGCTTTTGAGTGCCCTGAAACCAATAACATTATCATTACAGTACTGTTCTATTTTTGTAGCTGAGATGTTCTTATTAAGTATGAATTTCTGACCATGTGTAATAATATCCTCTGAATCTGATTCCAGGGATATATTAACCTTTTGTGTACGATTCCAATGAGAAGTAAATGTCGATCTTCATTCCCTCAGCTACTCTGTGAATTCATATGTCAGTGCTGTTAGCCACCTCTTTAAAAAGTCACCTCTACATACTTGTGCGCAAAGTTAAATGGATAACAGTGACTGGAAGTTGGTGACTAAAACCAGAAGTCCACACATTCATTACCATTGTGAAACCAGATGAGATAGGCAATTGTCCTCAATTCCACAAGTCTGAAATCAGACTGAACTACTCTGCCGATGCTGCGATTTATCCTCACCTTCAGTATGAATATGCTGTTCCGAGCTGTGTGCTGCAGATATGCTGGCCCTTTGTGAAGATGGAGTCGCCAGCACCGTTTCAGGATGGCTCCAAGGTGTGGCAGCCTCTACCGCAATGCTACGTCAAGTCGACCAGGACACCATCGCGTCCTAAGTCGAATTCGATGCGGACACTTTTGCGTCCTATCAGAGTCCGATTCGGATACTTCGCATCTTACCAGATTGTGTGTCTCTTGTGGTGCTCATTTACACCCTGCCTATTCATTGCCACCAAAATGAGCTAGTTGCCAAATGCAAATTATGAACCACTGAGGTCCAGTCACAAGGATTCCCTCCAACAGAAAAGGCTGCCAAAAATAGAGCGTCTTTTTCAGCCTCCAGTGACATAATGGGACTCTTACATATTACCAAATACTACCAAAAATCATTCATTTCAGCGCTGCGACCTGACGCCACACATCTTTGCACAAACCGCACGTTCTCCCGCCAATGTCCATAGCCCTGCAACTGGGTTCGAGAAATTCAGAGAGGACCGCTACGGGGCTAGTGTTTATTTCATGTGGCCATTGCTTTCTACAAGTTGCAGATACTTATCTTTGAAAGAAATCAGGCCAGCCGAAGTGGCCGTGCGGTTCTAGGTGCTGCAGTCTGGAACCGCGAGACCGCTACGGTCGCAGGTTCGAATTCTGCCTCAGGCATGGATGTGTGTGATGTCCTTAGGTTAGTTAGGTTTAACTAGTTCTAGGGGACTAATGACCTCAGAAGTTGAGTCCCATAGTGCTCAGAGCCATTTGAAAGAAATCAGAAAACATGGAAAGGTGCTCCCACCTCTATGTTAAGTTTCAGTGAGAATTGTCAACTTTCCATGGTTATATTCTGATATAAAGTAATTTAGGATGGATATTTCAACTTATTAGTTAGCACCCAAGAGGCACAAATCTCGCAATTTTTTAGAAAAAAGTTCCTTTTCTACAGTATAACCAGAAATGTACATCAGCACTGGCAGGAAATTTTCTGGTATCTGTGGCACTCAAAAATTCTCCCGTAACACTGCAGAATATTCTAGAGTAAGGAAGCAATGTATGCAGAGGAATATTTTTACTCAAAGAATCTAGTAGTACCATATCTTTGAATATTAATTTCTTTTCACTCTCAAGTATTTGAATGTAACTTACATAATAATTTGCCCCACTGATTTGATGGGAACTAATAAATCTACCTTCATTCTGAAACTTACTCAGTATTATATAATGTGGTTTATAATGTCCAAATATATAGGGAATCAGTAGTAAAAACTCATCAGGAGTATTCGTTAGTGTCTGAAAAGTTTGAGAGCTCAACATATGGGAGTTATGAGCACTCTGCCTCCAATTTTCTTTAAAAAAAACCTAACTGTGAAAAGTTTTTTCCTTAATAGCTTGCCTACATCGATCATTACATCTTTCACCTTCATATGCACCTTTCACCTTAACAATTGCCACCAGTTACAGTTATTTGTTTGAAAGATGAAGTAAGTTCAGAGCCTGCAAAATCTGTCTCTCTTGAAGATAAGAACTTTAAAGCAGCAACATTTCTATCACCAAAAGTCTTGAGTGCAAGGTTAACATTTTGCTTCTGAATATTGGAAGGAAATAAAGTCTTAAACGACAATAAATGACTATTTCACCAACGAACTTTTTTCCTTCTTGTATATCAATTCTAAATATTGAAAGTCTGCAGTAACTACAACTTCAAAATTGCCAAAATCTGGAAACTTCAAGACTCAGTCAGGTTTAGTAATCCAGTTATTACGACACATTTCAGTATATGTACTGCGTCAAAAATCAGGAATAACTTTCTAGTACTGTTATTAGCAGTCGAATACAAGGCCGCAAAATACCGTTAGGGGTAAGTAACTCACCGATTTACTGCATTGTTACATGAAATTGAAGCCAACAGAGTAAACCCAACTTTTTCTACTTCAGGTATTTCTTAGCTATTGAGCAGTTAAATTATTAACTGGTACAATTGTCACAACATCTTTAAATTTTGAAAATACACTGGATAACATGAAAACCTGAGCTGTTCTGGCAAGATCATTGCTATCAGTGTTACTGGCACCACAAATTGTACATCTTTTAAAGTTCAAATGAGGATTGATGTAAATTTCATCACGTAGCACATTTACCATGAGTTCGCGATCTTTCAAAAATGTTTTCTTAACTTTCAAATACTCTACACTGCCATCTACATTTATGCTGTTTAAAGAGAACTGACCTACCAGCTTTTTGACAGTGCATGGATGTGGCAAATATAGGAAACCACTATTGTGCACAGCTGTGTATGCTGACAGTGAATGAACATAGAGAAGTTGCCAATAATAATCTATTTCCACAATATCCACGACAGTATGGTCATTTTTTGTTAGGAACCGAATTTGCTCAATTATCAGCTACAGTCGTGAACATGTATCACCTGAAAATTTATCTTCTAGGACTTTCACTATATTTTCAACTATCAAACACTGGTTTTAAATTGTCTCCTTCAGACATTATTGGCTCAAAATGCTTTAGTATTCTATCAAATACATGCTTGGTTTTTACTGATTTATATTCAGCAGGCAATTTATGTTGGGGAATTTTGTATCTGTTGATAGAAAGTAGGACACTTACATGAGTATTAATAGTTACAGAAGCTATAATAGCTGGTAATTCATTTGTGAAATCAATAAAACACAACAATATCTTCTGTTCACACTTGATACGGCACCATTCTTTCTTGTATTTCTTGATGTAATAATTTACCAACAGCTATATGTATTGTAGAAATTTATTTTATGAACTTCTTGTGTGCTACCAGTTTCGGCATTATATTGATGCCACTCATGCCATATTCAGGCCCCACACGTGATAGTCGTAAAATCGCTATACACGGAAGGAGCCATATAACTGGATCCGTGAATCAAATCGTTATGCAACAGCTCTTGGTGGCCAGGCCACACAGAGTCCGTGTTCATAAAATAAATTTCTACAATACATACGGCTGTTGATAAATTATTGCATCAAGAAATACATGCCAGCCGCTGTCCCATGGTCCACAATGGATTAACGAAGACTCTCTCTTTTTGTTGTGGTTTGCACTTGAAAAGCAATTGCATAAGTCTCCCAAATTTTTTGTAGCAATTTGTTCTTCATGTTGCCTGTAATCTTTCAAACTTCTTGCTACTGCTTTCACAAGATTGTCACGTTCTACAACACATAATCTTCTACATGAGGGTCCAACTGTTGTCAAGTATTCTGGTAAATTTGGAAAAATTGAGGGCGCTGAATTTGGTTTCAGTTGGGATATCTTCTTTCAGATATCTTTATTTCTCCATCAACTACAAACGTTTCTGTCTTGATTATACACTCTTCAGTAACGTGTTTTACGCATATTACTGGTGTCTTTAGCTTTGAGTAATCGGTGGGAAATTTCTCATCCACTTTTCTTTTAGGGGCATTTGGTAAAGAAAATGTGCTCACGGCTTTGTTTTGAGATCTGAAATTACTTTTACAGCCAACCACACTACAGCATATTGGCATTTCTAGTATCAGTATCTAAAAACAGAAATTCAGTGTATCTTTTGAAATGTAGATATTCACATTTCAAAACTTATTTGTACACATTCAGTTAGTTTACAATGCAGCTTTCGGCACACCTCTCAATCATATATAAGAGTCTCTGTGTATTAAGTAGCCACAAAAAGTAATTAAATTAGCATTTCTGAAGTACTTGCTGCTCAAAGAACTGCAAATCCATAAACTTTTCTTTGGTAACAGAAGACTGTAGCATTTAGTACTTAATCCACAAGTCAATACAAAGTTGAGCATGCTGAGAAACACACCACGATGCGCATGTCTTACGAACAACAGATCTACTCTGTTTACGTCACAAACAAGGTGGCTTCCAGTGCACAGGCCCGTGTCACTATTCGGACGTGGTGCCGCTGTAACACTCTCCGGTTGTGTCAGGCTGCCACTACATGTTGTGTTGCCAGCGCTCCCACTCCTCATCACCACGTGACCCCTGCACGGTCCTTTGCAACATACAAGGAATCGCTTACTGTCTAATACAAGTTAATAAATACTTTTTATGAGGTTTTCTATGCTACAAGATAAAGTAAACAGTTAAGGTGATCTCAGTCAGTCTAAGATTATCTATCAAACATATTAAGCAATAAAATGACCACATTCGGTCTAAGATTTGTTAAGTAAAAGTCACAATTGAAACGGAATTCTACAAAAAATATCTTACTAAATGAATCTCGTCGAAAATATTAGCCTGTTTTGAAACTTCACACAGTTTTTGTATCTCAGTGCATTTAATTATTATTGAATTTTGCGCGCTGTGCTTCTAATGGCCACCAATTTTATCATTAGATGTATCATGCCTGCTACAAGGATCTTTTCCCCTAGTACTGCATTTAATTACCCTACCCTGCAACTCCTGTCTTAGCAGTAGATTAATTAGGACGATCAGCTTGCATATCCCAAATTAGACAAGGATCATCTATGTAAACATAATTAATTATAACGTGCAAATAATCCTAGTTGATTCCAATGCACGAGCCACGCAGAAGTGCCGCAACGCGATGTGGCATGGACTCGACAAATGTTTGAAGTAGGAGGGAGCTGACACCATGAATCCTGCAGGGCTGACCATAAATCCTTAAAAGTACAAGGGGGGGGGGGGGGGGGGGGGGGGGGGGAGGGCAGATCACTTCTGAACAGCTAATTGCAAGGTATCACAGATATGGTCAATAATGTTCATGTCTGGGGAGTTTCGTGGTCAGCTGACGTGTTTAAACTCAGAAGAGTGTTCCTGGAACCACTCTGTAGCAATTCAGGACGTGTGGGATGTCGCGTTGTCCTGCTGGAATTGCTCAAGTCCATCTGAATGCACAATGGACATGAATGGATGCAGGTGATCACACAGGATGCTTGTGTACGTGTCACCTGTTAGGGTCGTATCTAGAGGTATCAGGGGTCCCATATCACTCCAACTGCACATGCCTCACACCATTACAGAGCCTCCACCAGCTTGCTAACATGCAAGGTCCATGGATTCATGAGGTTGTCTCCATACCTATACAAGTCCACCCGCTCGATACAACTTGAAATGAGACTTGCCCGACCAGGCAAAACATTTCCAATCATCAACAGTCCAATGCTGATTTTGACGGGACCAGGCGAGGTGTAAAGCTTTGTGTCGCATCAAGGGTACACGAGTGGCTCCGAAAGCCCTTATCGACGATATTTCGTTGAACGGTTTGCACGCTGACACTTGTTGATGGCCCAGCATTGAAATATGCAGCAATTTGCGGAAGGGTTGCACTTCTGTCACGTCGAACGATTCTCTTCAGTCGTCGTTGGTACCGTTCTTGCAGGATCTTTTTCGGCCGCAGCGATGTCGGAGATTTTATTACTGATATTCACGGTACGTTCGTGAAATGGTCGTAGAGGAAAATTCCCACTTCACCGCTACCATGGAGACGCTATGTCCTATCACTCGTGCACTCACTGAAATCTTGATAACTTGTCATTGTAGCAGCAATAACCGACCTAACAACTGCACCAGACACTGTCGTATATAGGAGTTGCCGACTGCAGCGCCGTATTCTACCTACTTGCGTATCTCTGTATTTGAATACGCATGTCTATACCAATTGCTTTGGCGCTTCAGTGTATATCTAAATATCTTAACATGTAAGTACTAATCCAACATCATAAAAATTTTTACTCGAGATCTCAGTACCAATATGCCTTGGTCGACCTTCTGACCGAGCCTCTCTCCTTCACAAAGTTCTCATATTTCCAGCGAAAAAATCTCACAACTGTCCATCATTTTTAATATGTACCACTAGATGTTCACTGAGTAGTTCGCAAAGTTGCACGCAGATGCCGTTATTACCTTTGTTCGTACCATCATACCCATAATTTTATTTTCATCTTCCTTTACTGTTTGCAACCAATCGTTAAGTTTTATTCATTGCATCACTACCTCTTGGTCGTCCACAGGAGCATGGAACCTCCATTCTCCTGAATGGTATTAACAAACAGTATGAATTAAGAAAATCATACATTACACATTATCAATTCCTGACGCTGGCTATGGGATAGCTGGTGGTAAGTGGTTTCTGCTTACAAAGTGTCATCCTTTAGTCATTTTGTTTTGTCTCAGTTATCCTTCAGTCAACAAACAACCTTGTTTGCCACTCCAATATTGCACCACGACCTCGTATAAAAGAACAGAAACATTATTAATTTCGAACAAACGTTACCCTCAGACGTCCCCTGACTTCAAACAGATATAATACTCAACTGCAAATACGTCCTCTTGCATCAATGGGGAGCAAAAAAATCAGCATATCACCGTCTATGCTGCGGGTCTGTGTCGACAGCATAAACAAGAGCACAAATCTCCAACGAATTGTTAACTAAACGACTTTCATGAGAGGAAAGTCTCAGCATTCCCCCCCCCCTCCCCCCTCATCAAGAGCCAAATGACATATGACATTGTCAACTACAGACGTACCTGCACTCCTTCTCCAACTTTTATTATACATATGTGTGATACTTGCCGCTATCTCCGCCATACACGCTGTCTTCCGGATTTCCTTTTTTTCATGCTGGTTGTTGATGTCTTATGTTCAAATGTTCAAATGTGTGTGAAATCTTATGGGACTTAACTGCTAAGGTCATCAGTCCCTAAGCGTACACACTACTTAACCTAAATAATCCTAAGGACAAACACACACACCCATGCCCGAGGGAGGACTCGAACCTCCGCCGGGATCAGCAGCACAGTCCATGACTGCAGCGCCCTAGACCGCTCGGCTAATCCCGCACGGCTGATGTCTTATAAATAATATTTTTGTTGCATAGCATGCGTTGATCATACAACGTGGTGTTCTTTGATTCTTAAGACGTTCTGGAAGTTGTAGATTGCCCATGTTTTTGGCAGGATTAAATCGCAGTTTTCTTGTAGAACTGTGAGCAATTTTTCCTTGTCTTCTGCTTCTCTGTTAGTGATTTCATTTACATGCTAATGGATGGCAAGATCAATTCCTCTTCTCATTTCTTCTTTCTCAGTTCTCGAATCATCCTCCACTTCTTTTCCTCAATAAGTATTCTCGACCTGCCTATTTCAATGGACCACATACGGTCGCAAACCATTTCCCAGAATCCGTGCCCTAATTGTTTGATCCTCAAATCGCAGCTGCATCTCATCTCCTTTCTGTGTGGCAGTACCATCTCTTCCCAGGTCAAGTACTCTGCCATAATCACTCAGGAGGTCTATCCTATTGTGAGATCAGTTGCCAATTTCGGAACCAACATGTGACCTTGAGACATCAATTTAAATGTTACTAGTCTATGCAATTTCATGATCTTTCCTATGATGGCACCCTTAATTCTAAATTTTCTCAATTATACCTCTGGCCAACTATGATTTGCTCTACATCTTTTAAATGTCGCTTCTGCATTGCCGAAATTTGGCTGCCACTATCGAAAATTCAGTATAATTCCACGTCACCTATTGCCACATTTAATACTGAACGTATGTTCATTGTCGCCTTTGATTCCTGATCATCAATAAGATTTCTGAAATGTCATTATTCAAGATTATATCGATGACTTTGGGTCCAATTGATGAGACGAGTGTTATATCTGCTCCACCTCACTTTCCGAACGTCAATATCTAGGACTGGCATCGTGTTGATGGGGTTTTGGGTTCAGGCCATTGATTTCCACGACCTTGACTTCGTTGTGGTACACCGCACCACCTCTGTTTTTAGTTTCGGAACGTTCTCCGCATTGATTATTTCCTGAATTTCACCATCCGCTGTTCTGTGGTCTGCTGTTAAAATTTCATTGATTATTGCCTCCTCCATTGTGATATGGTAAAGTTCTCGGTTTCTTCCCTTATCTCCCCCATGTTTTTATTTTCTTTCCCCATGTCTTTAATTTCTTATCTGCTCTTCTCTTCCATGTCTTTATTTTTCTTCCTCATTGCTTTTAAAAAGTCAGTTAGGTTGAATTCATGGTTCCCTGGCACACTATTGTGGTTTGCTGTTAAAATTTCTCTTATTATTGCCTCCTCCATTGTGATATCTGTTGTTGTTTCTCCTTCCACCGTTCCAGTGTCCATTATTCGGCCTGTGACTGCCTGCTTCTCACGATGTTTTCAACTGATGGTACCATTTTCTGATAACCAGCTCCTTTATATATATATATATATATATATATATATATATATATATATATATATATATATATATATATAATCATACTTCTGCTGAAGCGACGGTTCGCCAACATGCTCTTGGTAACTGCGCCTCCCTTCACGGTCGTGCTGTGCACTGAACACAAATTCTAGTTCGTGGAGCATTTTATGGAAAGAATTTATGCCCACGTTGCATCTCCGAGCTGAAACTTGTGGGCAATGAGGCAGAAGATTAAGGTAGCAATGCCTGATTACCTCCACTGGTTTGCATAGCTTGTCCAGAAGCTGATTTTTCTTTGTTGTGAATTCTAAGAACTGTACTGGCCTCTTGAATTCAGATCCTGTACAATATTTTAAAATGATCATCTCGTGTTTTATTCGTTCTTGTGTCGTACCAGAGCAGTAGCTCTGCAGAAATGCGTCACGAAATACTTGGTAAGAGCAGCATGTTGTGGCAATTCCACACATCTTTTTCAGTGCCATACTTTATAAATGACAGCAAATAAAATAAAGTTTCTACTGCAATGACTATGACGGTGGTGATGATATATCAAACTGAGAAACTCCCCTTGTAGCTTGGAAATTTTGAACCTGCAGAAAATGTTTGAAACCATATGATACTCTCGATGTTACTTTCATCTGCATGCTTGCATCTATCCTTTGCATGTCTTCTTGCCTCTGTATGACTTCTTAACTTCCTCTGTTGTCAGTACTGACACAAATTCACTAGCGTTCTGATCCTGGCACCTGTGCAGTTGTATACAGTTGTGTGACTCATTTGATATTTCATTCGTATTGACGGTCCTCCTACCTTTTCCATGCTGTCGGATATGTCTTTTGAACTACTCTTCTACCTTCTACTTCAGCTTCGAATTAATTACCTCTAGTTGATTCCTAAATGATTTCTTCCATTTATGCTATTGGTGTCAGGTTTGTGATGTCCAAGCCCGCACTGCGTTCCTCAACCTCACTTCTGATTATGTCTCTGGTTTTGTTTGCAAGAAGGTTCGTGGCTTTTTCCAACCTACGTCGATATGTTAACTCTGTGCTCTCGACTGTGTGGTGTATTTTTGATAACGCTTCATGACTATTCTTTTCGATTTTTTACTAATGTTAACGCCATAAGTTACCCTTTTTGCTCCCTCTGCTTTATCTGTTACCTGATCATCATTTTCTGAGATTCCCCTGCCACTCTGGTAAAGTTCTCGGTTTCTTCCCTTATCTCCCCCATGTTTTTATTTTCTTTCCCCCTGTCTTTAATTTTTTATCTGCTCTTCTCTTCCATGTCTTTATTTGTTTTCCTCATTGCTTTTATAAAGTCAATTAGGTTGAATTCATGGTTCCCTGGCACACTATTTTTATCTGGCTAAGTTGCTCTGGAATCCGAGTATATTGAATCTGTTTCTATTGTACCTCCATTTGATTGCTGATCTTCTCCTTCTCTTCGATATAACATATTCCTGGCTCCATTTCTTCTTGCTCCCTTCTTCTCTACCCCTTACTGACTCCCACGTGCCATCAGAATGTTGTCATCTGTGGTACACGTCTTGTACGGACTTCCTTCATCTTCTCCTGCTGCACGATCATTCCTCTCTGTAGTCTCATCCTCAGCATTCACACGATTTTCCAAACTTTTCGCGTTGCAAAGTCCCTGTCGCTGCTCCCTGTGTACCCAGTCTATCTGTTTGAGCCTAATTTGACCATCGCGTCCGTCGTAAGATCAATATCGCTTTTAAATTTGCTTTTACCATCGTGGTAAATGTGTGGGTCTTGCTGTGATGTCACGTAGTTTAGTATTGCTATACACAAAATTTGTACACCATGTAAACAAGAGCAAGTATGGTGTTTTCTGCCACTGTAATGTTGAGTACTTTATTTATTGCAACAAAGTACAGGATATATGCCAGTAAGAATTCATCTCTTTGGATTCTTGTGTTGGTTTATTTGTTCCCGTCGATTAACTAATCATAACAAAAAAGGAAAATTTGGATCTCTGTTACTTCTTACTGAGCATAACTCTGTTGTCTCTAATTTCCTTTATTGTTCTCACAACATGAGCACTAAATAGTCCTCATGCCTTCCTATCAACGATACTTCTCTCCCAGATTGTAGAACTAGCCAAATTCGGTTACCTCTTGACTCTCACTCCATCTCCCTTGCTGCACTCTTACTTCCTTTTCCTCATATGCAACCACGCACAGCTGTCACCGTCTTGTCCAAAGTAGCCATATTGTCTACATATTCCACATATTACGTACAGGAGATAGGCAAAATAATGTAAACACCTGTACTTACTTGGGAATGGTTTATTAATAAGGGGTTGGAGCCCCATTTGCCTATAATACAGCCGTAATCCTTCTTGGAATACTGGCATATAATGATTGTACAGTCTATAGTGGAATGTTATGCCACTCTTCGGTCAGAGCCTCTTCTAACTCCTGTAGCGAGGAGGGAGGCGGAAATCTGCTGCTGAGTCTCCACTCCATTACTGCCAACAAGGGTTCGATAATGTTCAAGTCCGGGGACTGTGCTGGCCATGGAAGACGCTGCAGTTCAGTTGCATGCTCCTGTTGTACTACCCTGGCTGTGTCAGTGGGTGCACTATCGCCCTGAAATATGGCATCATTGTTGGGGAACAACATTTGAATCATGGAGCGCACCTGGTCACTTGAAATGTTCACATAATCGTTGACTGCAACGCGGCCTTTGAGAGTAATGATGGTATCAGCAGAATACCATGATATAGCTGCCCACACCATCACACTTCCACCTCCACGCTTAACCGTTGGAATCAAGCAATCAGGACTGTAGGCTTCTTTTGGCGTTCTCCAGACGTAAACCCGGCCCTATGTTGGAAATAACGAAAACGTTGGCTCGTCGGACGTGTTTCCACTGATCATCCGTCCATGCTTTATGCTTCGGACACCACGTTTTACGCTTCTTCGCGTTGGTTGTCGTCACTAATGGTTTAGATATAGCAGCTCGCCCATGAATATTGGCTTTATGGAGTTCTCGGCGGACAGTGTCGATAGATACGGAGTCTGGAAGATGGCTATTGAGCTCTGCAGTCACTTTAGTCTCCATAGTTTTGTTTTGTTTTGACACAATTCGTCTTAGCGTACGACGATCTTTGTTATTTAGTTTTGATTTGTACCCACTGTTACGTTTACACGATGATGTCTTTCCATGTTTCGCGTAGGCTGTCATGACTGTTGAAACAGTTGTTCTTGAAACATTCAGTAAGTTGGCTGTCATGCTCCAGCTCATCGGCCCCCCACAATCTGCCCTCTTTGGAACTCTGTTATGTCTTTCATTGCACGTCGACCTGGGCCTCTGGATGCAAATACGAAGTGTGAACTACTCGTAAACAACCTGCACTGATGCCTAATCCATACTGAACACGCACAGTCCAGCACGACACGTGCACTGCCTGCGTTGTTGACCGTCAGACACAACCATCCCATTACTACCACTGTTCACATTATTTTGCCAGTCCCCTGTATTTCATGCGCTGTGTCCCATGAGACTACACTGGCAGCATTTCGTGGGTGCAAGTTTTTGGTTTCTTATGAGTTACTCCTGAATTCATGAAAATCACGTTCCACACTTTCACAGACCACTCAGACCCAAAATACCGGATACTGTGACTTTTATTTTCGTGTTAAGAAACTCACTCCCCTACCACTAAATTTCAAGCTCTACGCATGAGATGAAAGAGGTGCACACTTCACAAACAACAAAACAACAGTCGAATGTTCTCGTGATGGCCTTGGATTCTGCAAGAACAAATTATTTACAACGTGTTATACCTATATAAAACACCCGAAATATCCACAACGCTGTTTAGAATGCAGGTGAATCGTCAGATGTGGGACAGAACACACAAAATTTTTATTAGCTCCTACAGGAAAGAAAATGAAAATTAGTAAATGTCTCCAGCTTGGACTAAATAAACACGCTACGATCTGTTATCTCTTAGTACAGTCACCAACATGTGTATAAAATGTGCGCAACTGAAGTTATGAGTGCCTACAAACTAGGAAAACAATATGGTTCATGAAACTGATTACTTTCCTAAGAACTGAAGCTTAGCCTTACGTATGGCCTCACCAAATTATATGAACCCTACGTTTAACATAACTGATTTCTTCCCAGAGAAATCTAAATTCAATCCTGAGATGGGTGGGCTAATTTCTGAAAAATACCGTGTTACAGGATTTCCTTTAACCCTCCAAACATTGGCACGAGAAGCACTATGCGAGAAATGCACTTGGCACAACGATTTCCATGCACACATCAAAGACCAAATATATAATATGCGCTATGCATTTAACTCAGGCACGCAATATTGCAACCACCAAGAGCAGTGGCGTAATGCACAGAGCTGTACAGTGTAGTTGAGAGAGGAAAAGTTACTCTCTCACCTATTTTGTATACAGAAAATTATTAGCCGGCCGCGGTGGTCTAGCGGTTCTGGCGCTGGAGTCCGGAACTGCGGGACTGCTACGGTCGCAGGTTCGAATCCTGCCTCGGGCATGGGTGTGTGTGATGTCCTTAGGTTAGTTAGGTTTAAGTAGTTCTAAGTTCTAGGGGACTTATGACCTAAGATGTTGAGTCCCATAGTGCTCAGAGCCATTTTGAACAGAAAATTATTAAAGATTTTATTGCAACCTGACGCATCTTGAGTGAGACTCTAGAAAGTTAACAGCCTAAGAAGATGTTGATGGAGCCTGGTAGGGCACTAAAAGCATGAGGTATTTTTAAGCTTCTTAGCTTGTAGAAACAGCATGTTGGGAGTTGAAAGCAATTGGTGGCGAGCCCATCCCTCTGTAAGTCTTGCCGGACAGATCCACAGCCGTACAGGGCAGACAGAGCAGCCCTCGTCAAGACAGGTCTCCAGCAGAACAATGCCACGATACCTGCATAGGCTCCAGCTGAAGCCTGGGCTGGGGGAGACGGACTGAAGGAACGCATCTACACAGTGGAGACGTAAACAGGGCATTGTGAGCTGTGCCAAGTGTAATAAAAATTCACAAGTTTTCATGTTCACTGATACTGCAAATAGGCCTGTGAATCACTTCCATTGGCCACCTCAGTTGTATAAGAAACTCCAACATCTGAGAAACGTTTAGAGATAGAATCTTTATTACACCTCATAGCTAGGACTAACAAGCACCAAGGCACAGGAGATTTAGATAAAGATCTTTAAGATTGTATCTGTTCGCTTGATGGCATGGGAAGTGACTCAACTTCAGAGAAAATCATCCCCCCTGCGCGAAAACTTAAATAAACCAGCAATTGGTGTTTTTTTTTTCTTACAGAGACACAGGTTGCTTAGCTCTTTCCCTGGTTCGACATGAGTTTGTGCTGTCATGTGGGACAGTATATTTAGCGCCTCTAGAGCCCTGTGATTAGCTCAAGATGGGGTAAAGGCAGAGTCGTTCGTAAACTTTGTGGGACACGGAATTTTTTTGAAGAGGTGCGAGGCACTCGGGGGCTGGACTTTGGTCTGGTAGGAGACTTCTGTTAGATTCTGTGGCATGTGTGGTTGGTGCTTGGGACCTGTTCTGAGACTGACTGCACTTGCGAGTAGTTTAGACTGGGAAGCCTGTGGTGAAGTTCTTACTGTATCGACAATGTGACTTCAAATGCCTCGGACTACTGGTTTGCTGAGGGCACATTTACTCATGTTTGGTTTATCAGTCTTGACATTGGTATCCTTGTGCGCTCTGGCGTATAAGTGAGCCAAACTAGTCCTTAGTAAGACCAGCGAACTGGTGTGTGGCACACTGAAATTTACTGTGATTTCAGGGCTCTGGTAGAGAGTAAATTGCAATCGGTCTGCCTGAAAGCTAGACCGTGTGGTTTTTACATTTCTTTCATGGCCGTGGTCGATTTACAGGTGCCGCCTCACGTCTCGCCTATACCACACACATCTCGCCAGCTGCAAGTTACAATGTCGCACGAAGCAAACAGATTAACGTACTGCCGCTCCAGCTTTGTCAGGGCATAAAGATCTCAATCGCCGCTTGCTCTCACCTGCAACAACGTAGAGAAACTTCTATAGATTTGAACAATCGAAGTCAGCTCAGTGTCAGCTCAACTCAGATTTCGTTATCAACATTTTTAGGGCCAGAGTACTTGACTCACTTCTGTCACGCAGGATCCTTGTCAGTTGTGGTCTTAAACCTCCTCTTAGTTATTTACGTTATTCAATAAATAACTTGTTTAGCATAATTCGTGTCTGTTTTTTTTCCTTTGAAAAATAAATGTTTTTAGAACTCTAATAAATTTTGCTTCATTCTCAATCATTAATATAGTCCCCAACAGGGTAACCTTACATAGTCTTTATAGATAAACAGTTCCTTCGGCTCGATGTCTGCAATGACAATGTGACCACGTAATAGCATGTTAAAAACGAGTGTGTAAGCAAGTGCCACAGTGTAACAAATAAGCTATTGTTGTAACACGCCTTTTAATTCTTCCGGGTTGCTCCACACTACCTATACTAATCCTTTTACGTCCATCAGCTTGGTAACGTTAACCTGGAGGAAACGCACAGCAGTTTCCTTCAGATGTGGGCAGGAGATACGCACAGAGATTCTAGAAAGGAAACGAAAAATACACTGAGGTGACAAAAGTTATGGGATACCGACATGCACGTACACAGATGGTCGTAGTACCGAATACGCAGTGTATAAAAGGGCGGTGCAGTGGCGGAGCTGACGTTTGCAGTCAGGTAATTCGTGTGGAGAGGTTTCCAACTGATTATGGCCGCACGACGGGAATTAACAGACTTTGAATGCGGAATGATAGTTGGAGCTAGATGAAACGGACATACCTTTTCAGAAATAATTAGGGGATTCAATATGGCGAGATCTACAGAGTCAAGAGTGTGCCGAGAACACCAATTTCAGGCATTTCCTCTCACCACGGACAACGCAATAGCCGACAGCCTTGACTTAACGAGCGAGAGCAGCGGAGTTGGCGTAGAGTTTCCAGTGCTAACACACGAGCAGCACTGTGTGAAATTACCGCAGAAATCAATTTGGGAGGCACGACGGACATATCCGTTAGGACAGTGTGATGAAATTTGGCGTTAATGGTCTATGGCAGTAGGCGGCCAATGCGAGAAAATTGTTAACAGTACAGCATCGCCAGCATCGCCTCTCCTGGACTCGTGACCATATCGGTTGGATCCTAGAGGACTGGAAACGCTGGCCTGGTCAGATGAGTCCCAATTTCAGTTGGTAAGAGCTGATGGTAGGCTTCGAGTGTGGCGCAGATCCCACAAAATCATGGACCCAAGCACAAGGCGCTGTGAAAGCCGGTGGTGGCTCCATAATGGTGTAGGGTCTAACTGAGCGGATCATTCATCTTTTGCAGCCATTCTTGGATTTCATGTTCCCAAACAACGATGGAATTTTCATGGATGACAGTTACCATGTCACCGGGTCCCAGATGTTGGCAATTGGTTTGAAAAATTTCGAGAATATTCTGGACAATTGTAATCAATGATTTCGCCACCCTGACATGAGTCCCATCGACATGGGACATATCTAGAGGTCAGCTGGTGCACAAGATCCTGCACTGGCAACACTTCCTCAATTATGGACGGATATGCTTAATGTTATTTCGGTGAAGTGTTGTGAGTATACATACTCGGATAGTTCTGTTGTTATTTACGAGTCTTTTAGTGCTGCTTGGCTCGATATTTCTGTAGGAGCCTTCTAACAACTTTTTAGGTCCATGCCATGTCGTGTTGCTGCACTCCGCCGGGCAAAATGAGGGCCAACACGGTATTAGGAAGTATCCATGACTTTTGTCACGTCAGTGTAAATCCCTTCTTATACCTTCCACAAACTGAGGAATGACGACATCCCACTGTTTATGTTTGATGGTATATCGGATGGCTGACGAGAGACTGCCACAGAATGAAATACACTACTGGCCATTAAAATTACTACACCACGAAGATGTCGTGCTACAGACGCGAAATCTAACCGACAGGAAGAAGATGCTGTGATATGCAAATGATTAGCTCTTCAGAGCATTCAAACAAGGTTGGCGTCGGTTGCGACACCTACAACGTGCTGATATGAGGAAAGTTTCCAACCGATTTCTCATACACAAACAGCAGTTGACCGGCGTTGCCTGGTGAAACGTTGTTGTGATGCCTGGTGTAAGGAGGAAAAATGCGTACCACCACGTTTCCGACTTTGACAAAAATGGTTCAAATGGCTTTGAGCACTATGGGACTTAACTGCTGTGGTCATCAGTCCCCTAGAAACTAGAACTACTTAAACCTAACTAACCTAAGGACATCACACACATCCATGCCCGAGACAGGATTCGAACCTGCAAACGTAGCGCTCACGCAGTTCCAGACTGTAGTGCCTAGAGCCGCACGGCCACTCCGGCCGGCTTTACATCATCATGATGGTCGCATCCGTGTTTGGCGACACCGCGGTGAACGCACATTGGAAGCGTGTATTCGTCATCGCCATACTGGTCTATCACCCGGCGTGATGGTATGGGGTGCCATTGGTTGCACGTCTCTGTCACCTCTTGTTCGCAGTGACGGCAGTTTGAATAGTGCCGTTACATTTCAGATGTGTTACGACCCGTGGCTCTACCCTTCATTCGATCGCTGCGAAACCCTACATTTCACCAAGATTATTCACGACCGCATGTTGCAGGTCCTGTACGGGCCTTCCTGGACACAGAAAATGTTCGACTGTGCCCTGGCCAGTACATTCTCCAGAGCTCTCACCAATTGAAAACGTCTGGTCAATGGTGGCCGAGCAACTGGCTCGTCACAATACGCCAGTCTCTACTCTTGATGAACTGTGGTATCGTGTTGAAGCTGCATGGGCAGCTGTATCTGTACACGCCATCCAAGCTGTTTGACTCAATGCCCAGGCGTATCAAGGCCGTTATTACGGTCTGAGGTGATTGTTCTGGGAACTGATTTCTCAGGATCTATGCACCCAAATTGCGTGAAAATGTAATCACATGTCAGTTCTAGTATAATATATTTGTCCAATGAATACCAGTTTATCGTCTTCATTTCTTCTTGGTGTAGCAATTTTAATGGCCAGTAGTGTACCTGCAGCTGGTCACAATCATCCATGATAATCCTCCCCTACACCTTTCTCTCTGGACCAATAACAATCAAGCTCCCTATCCCCTTGTATTACTAGACCAAATGAATGGGCCACGTCATTCAAGGTTTGCAAGAACTGCCAGCCAGAATAAAAAGAGTAAGATGACATTTAATTACAGTTAATCTACCATAACGCGATTATTGAACAGATAGACTCTTGAATGAAATTTTCACTCTGGAGCGGAGTGTGCACTGTTGTGAAACTTCCTGGCAGGTTAAAAGTGTGTGCCAGACTGAGACTCGAACTCGGGACCTTTGCCTTTCGCAGGCAAGTGCTCTACCGGCTTTTTTTTATTCTAATCTTATTTTGTTCGTTATTCCTCTTTTAATTTGTTCGGGTTGCACGTGCCATGACACCCGTTCAGGTTCCTCACTGATCCTTTCACTCAGTTTTTTTTTTTAATTTTTAAATTACAGAGTACAGCTAACACTCCGACCGAACACGCTGAGCTACGGTGTGGCCGAGCGGTTCTAGGCGCTTCAGTCTGGAAACGCGCTACCGCTACGGTCTCAGATTCGAATCCTGCCTCGGGTGTGGATGTGTGTGATGTCGTTAGGTTGGTTAGGTTTAAGTAGTTCTAAGTTCTAGGGGACTGATGATCTCAGATATTAAGTCCCATAGTGCTCAGAGCCAGTTGAACCATTTTTCGCTGGGTTACCCAAGGTCAACTCACGACCCCTCCTCACAGCTTTACTTCCGCCACTACCTCGTCTCCTACGTTCCAAACTTCACAGAAGCTCTCCTGCAAACCTTACAGAACAAGCACTCCTGGAAGGAAGGACGCTGCGGAGACATGGCTTAGCTACAGCCTGCGGGATGTTCCAAGAATGAAGTACTTGCCCCCGAAACGCAAAGGTCATGAGTTCCAGTCTCGATATGGCGCACAGTTTTAATCTGTCAGGAAGTTTCGTAACAGCGCACACTCCGCTGCAGAGTGAAAATTTCATTCTGGAAAACATCTTAAAGATAGTGGCTAAGCCTTGTTTCCGCAAATCCTTTCTTCCAGGAATGCTAGTTATACAAGGTTTTGCAGGAGAGCCTGTGTGAAGCTTAGAATGTAGGAGACGAGGTACTGGTGGAAGTAAAGCTGTGATGACGGGTCTTGAGTCGTGCTTGGGTAGCTCAGTCGGCAGAGCACTTGCGAAAGGCAAAGGTCCCGAGTTCGAGTCTCGGTCCGGCCACACTTTTAATCTGCCAGGAAGTTTCAAGTAAATCTACATCACCCCTGCATTATTAGTGTGTGACGTCGCTATAAGACTCGTAAATAACAACAGAACAGTCCAAGTATGTACACTCACAATAATTCACTGAAATAACATTGTAAAAACAATCAACCTCACCACCGTAATAAAACCGACATATAAGTTAGTTAAAAAAAACAATAACGCCCCTAATAAGGTGCCTTACAGATGGTGGACACATGGGAGTTGAGTATCTGGTAATAACGAAGGAAAAGGCGAGTAGGAGCGTCTTCACACATCACTAAATGTAAAAGCAATAAAAGCCACAGGCATAGGAATCGCTAGTGCCATTGACGTCCCTGAGAAAAACCATTACCGCGACCGCCACGGTGTGCTCTCTTTCCACAAAGTCACTCCCGTCTTTCTGAGAAGGCCAGCACCTCTGACCCTCATGTACATTGAGGTGACAAAAGTCCTGAGATACCTCCTAATATCGCGGACCTCCAGTAGCCCAGCGAATTGCAGCGTCTCGACATGGCACGGACTCAACTCGTCGGAATCCCCTGAAGAAATACTGAGCCATGCTTACTTTATAGCCGTCCATAACTGCGAATGTGTTACCAATGCAGGAGTTTGTGCACGAAACGACCTCTCGATTGTGTCCCATAAATGTTCGATAAAATTCATATTGGGCTATCTGGGTGGCGAAACCATTTCCTCGAATTGTCCAGGATATTCTTCAAACCAATCGTGAACAATTGTGGCACGGTGACATGTCGCATTGTCATCCATAAAAATTCCATTGTTGTTCCGGAACATGGAGTCCATGAATGGCTGTAAATGCTCTCCAGGTAGCCGAACATAACCATTTCCAGTCAATGATCGGTTCCGTTGGACCAGAGGACCCAGTCCATTCCATGTAAACACAGATCACACCATTATGGAGCCACCACCAGCTTACACTGTGCGTTGGTGACAACTTGGGTCCATGGCTTCGTGGGGCAGGAGAGGCACTGCAGGCGATGCCGTGCTGTCGTGTCAGTCGTCTGCTACCATAGCCCATTAAAATCAAATTTCGCCGCAGTGTCCTAATTGATACGTTCGTTGTACCTCCGATATTGATTTCTGCGGTAATTTCACGCAGAGCTGCTCGTATGTTAGCATTGACAACTCTAGCAAACGCTGCTGCTCTTGGTCGTTAAGTGAAGGCCGTCGGCCATTGCATTGTCCGTGGTGAGAGGTAATGCCTGAAATTTTTTATTCTCGGCTCACTCTTGACACTGTGGAATTTGCAATATTGAATCCCTAACGATTTCTGAAATGGAATGTCCCATGAGTCTGGTTCCAAGCACCATTCCGCGTTCAGAGTCAGTTAATTCCCGTGGTGCAGCTGTAATCACGCAGGAAAGTTTTTCACATGAGTCACCCGATTACAAGTGACAGCTCTGCCAATGCACTATTCTTTTGTACTTTGTACGCAATACTAATGCCATATGTAACATGTGGCTATCGGTATGCCATGACTTTTGCCACCTCAGTGTAGATCTGCGTTTAATTTTACTTTCGTTCTCTTGTAAGGTTGTAAAGGCTTCTGTTCTCACCTGATAGGTGTAATCATTGCACTTAAGAACTCCTATAGTTTGAACGCTGCTGGTTAATTTTTAGCGAACGTACATTTGAGGCAGGCTGTGCGATAATTATATCCCACACCTATTAATCCAATCTGGAAATGGTTTCAGGCTGATGATAGTTGCTGTAACCTGACGTATCCTTACGTAACATACTAAAAGTTGGTTCGGGCTGCGTCCAGCAAGAGGAAAATAGGAG
This sequence comes from Schistocerca americana, assembly GCF_021461395.2. Taxonomy (NCBI): domain Eukaryota; kingdom Metazoa; phylum Arthropoda; class Insecta; order Orthoptera; family Acrididae; genus Schistocerca; species Schistocerca americana. The sequence goes on from NC_060120.1 coordinate 670,908,571, forward strand.
TCCACACTATCTGGGCGATGCACCACTAATCACGGCATAAATACGAGGAGTAGTGGGTAACAGCAGATCTCCACTCTCTCTGCTGTAGCACAGATGCAGAGGGCGTCGGGCTTCTCAGACAGGCAGGAGCGACTCTGCGGGAAGAGAGCATACCGTCGCTGTCGTCGTAATAGCTTTTCTCAAGCGAATCGGTAGCACTGGTGCTTACTCTGCCCGTGGGGCTATTGTTTTTAAATTTAGAGATGCTCCTAGTGGGTTTTTCCATCGTTTTTTACCAGTATACTGTACTTCTGTAGTGCCCGACTTCTCTAAGGCAACGTTTTAGGGGTGTTTTTTTCTTTTTAACAAACTACGATGACAGTTTTACGAGAGTGGTGAAGTTAATTATTTTAGCGAATTTGTTTACAAATGTGGCAGTATACATGTGATGTGTTACGATAGCAAAAGGAACCTGTGATCCCTGAAGGCAGTGCCACAAGTTCCTCCAAAAAATCGTAACACAACACACACACAAATGTAATACTAATGTAAATCCACCCGATGATGGAGGTTTAAACCTTCGAAACGCGTCGTGGAAATAAATAAAACGGTGACTGGTAACAGTGAACTTGTTGTTTCATTTAATTTTGTTAATATTTACCATAATTTTGCAGAGTATGCGCTGTGACCTCACGCACACACTAGTAATGTAGGGGTGATGTATATTTGGCAAAATTATAGTTACTCAGGCATACATTGCATTGAAAAGTAATTTTCGTCATAAATTACGTTAATATTATCCACCATTTTGCAGAATATGCCACAACATCATTAATTTATATGCAACACTGTAATGTAAAAGTGTCTTGCCTCGTAAAATATGCTAAGATTTACTGCCATTTTTTAATTAGAAAAACACTGGTGCTGAAGCTCCTCTCCCTACAGTGGTCAGATCTCGAATGATGAACCTTATGTGACTGGAATAATAACATATTTAATTTACTGCTATTATTCACAACAAATAGCCACACCCTGGTACCATATAAATCTGATCCTCTCACATCAGCATACAGACCTCGAATGACACATCCCACGCAGTTACTCTAGTTAGGATGAGAAGAGGAAGTGGAAGCTTGATTTCTATTTGTCCGGGAGTAGGGGTAATGGAGTGGGAGTCCCCAAGTGGGTGGGGAGCGACATAGGAGTGGTTTGGCAAGATGGTGGTTCCCCAGGAGGGGGAGGGGAGGGGTGTTTGGGCAGGATGAGGGCTTCCTGAGTGGCTAAAATATACTTCGCCAAATAGCTTCAGATGAACCTGACATCAGGATCAAGGTCATCCCATACCTGTCCTGCTTAACTACTAACATACTATAGTGTGGTGTAGTTCTGTGTAGTGTAGTCCAGAATTATAAATTACAGAATTTACGATGTAGCAGTGTGGCATAGTGGCCTTTTATGTAGATCTCTTTTCCTTAAACACCACAATGCTTAGTTAAAATAACACATTCAAAAATTATCTTAAAATACTATATGTTATATTCATATCGCTTTATATGCAACATTTATTCTGTTCTCATACCTAGATGACACTCTAAATAAAATTAACAAATAAATGAAGTAAATAAATTTGCATCTGTAACTTCTGTGCACATTCTACTTTCTGTTTGAGACAGACAGCACTGTGTCAATAGGTTTGTATTACGATCTCTTAACTAACTGATTCATGAATTTAAGTTGTGTCGCTACTTCCTCCACTGAACCTGATATGTCTCCTGATTAGGCAACAATCTGAAAATTGCCTGAATTTCATGCTCAGCAGTCAGAATATAATTCTGAAATGACATTTCAACTCGAACTCTATATAGTTGCTCAAAAGATATTTATCTGTTTAACTCCTGGATATTCTCCACTCATCACCAGTTTCAACAAACAGGCTCTCGTCGATTTTTTTTTTTTGTAGAAGATAATGTTCTAATATAAGGAAGGAAATTGTTAGGTAAAGTTATGTACACATTACAAAGCCACTTACGCATGGTCGTTACAAATCGACCATAGTCATGTAGAAAGATCGTAACAAAAGTGTACCTTTATTTAGAAACATTAAACGAAAACATTGTTGTACATTGGAATGTTAGCTCAGTTCATAAACAACGTGCGTGACTTTCTAGATCAACTGTGGAATGGACAATCAGATATCCATATTTTTCTCGAAATGTATGGCAAATTAAAGATTTGTTCACACTGTCATGGTCGTTTGGTTTATGTTGCAGACGTGGAAAGCAGTGGAACGCAGAAGGACGTTTCATCGGGGTCATTGCATTCGTAGGAATGCTGAACTCTGTGACTGCATATTCATGCTTGCCGCTGACCTCTTCGGCTAGCTGACTCACAGACCACAAAAATGGGCTGCAACGGAACGGAAATGCCAGAGTTCTTCACGCTATAGCACCTTCCTATTCATGTACATCGCCGTGCATTCCGCTTTGTCCTAACTCGTAACGTGTTAAATCCATCAATTCTTCGGTTCATAACACAGCAGTACACAATTTCATATTGTCTGCTGACATAATTGTGTCTCGTTATCATCATCGTTACCTTCTATGTACTCCGTTATCTTTTAGAACAATATTTGTGAAGTCTCTTGTAATTCGTAGTTCATCAGTATGATTAGTGTTTTGTGCTTCTTGTTTTAAATCTTTCTGTGCTGTTCTACTTCTGTGCGTGTGCAAATGGTTATTCTTGCAGTTCTCATCTAGACATTTAACAGTTTCGACAAAGCTTTTAATTTTCTAATCGTTTTTATACCACTTAGGTTCTTTCATTCCGGAGGAGTGTGCCCTGTTTTGGTGCTTCGTGGCAGATTATAGTTCAAATGGCTCTAAGTACTATAGGACTTAACATATGAGGTCATCAGTTCCCTAGACTTAGAACTACTTAAACCTAAGTAACCTAAGGACATCACACACATCCATGCCCGAGGCAGGATTCGAACTTGCGACCGTAGCAGCAGTGCGATTCCGGATTGAAGCGTCTAGAACCGCTTGGCCACAGCGGCCGGCTCATGGCAGATTAAAACAGGCAGCCGCTTGCAGACCCTTGCCTCTGTGGGCAATACAACACTCTCACTGCCTGAGCGCCGTACACTCACTTCTTCCGTGTCCAAAAAGAATCTACGGAAAATAAGCTCTTTAAGGAGCAGCGGTAGATCGTTTCAGCGCCTGTGTGAGCTCTGAAGCCTATGTCTGGTTCCTGATTCTTTGTAAAACTATGACGTACTTCATTGTGGTGGTCAATTGTGCAAACTTTGATGAGAGATACTAATCATGATAATGAAAAGTGAGAAATTCTTTTAAAAATCGTTTTAGAACAAAAATTTAACTCTTTAAATAAATAGCACTCGCTGGTGATAAGACAACTGCGTAATAACATGCTAGCAGCTTCCGACAAAGTGGCGATGTATCTGGCACTCGTCTAAATGTCGCCGTATTTCAACACTGCTGGAAACCCGAGAGCCTTTACTTAGAAGTAATTGTATTTTGCAAATGCAGAACCTTCCGCCACTATACTGTAACACTATATTTATTTCTAACTCTCCAAGAGTCTCCTTGTCTGTTCAGTAAAAATAATTTCACTCTTGTGATTTTTAATTTAAATCAACCGAACCTAAAGTAGAAGTCCAGAAATCTATTTCCTCCTCTCTCTTGTTTTTCCTGCCACTCCATATTCCCCAATAAGTCAATGCTTTTGTGCTCCTTAGCTGTTAACATGGAGTACAGATTTAAGTGTCAGGAAGTCATTTCTGAAAGTATTTGTATGGAGTGTAGCCATGTATGGAAGTGAAACATGGACGATAAATAGTTTGGACAAGAAGAGAATAGAAGCTTTCGAAATGTGGTGCTACAGAAGAATGCTGAAGATAAGGTGGAATGCTGAAGATAAGGTGGGTAGATCACGTGACTAATGAGGAGGTATTGAATAGGATTGGGGAGAAGAGAAGTTTGTGGCACAACTTGACTAGAAGAAGGGATCGGTTGGTAGGACATGTTCTGAGGCATCAAGGGATCACCAATTTAGTATTGGAGGGCAGCGTGGAAGGTTAAAATCGTAGAGGGAGACCAAGAGATGAATACACTAAGCAGATTCAGAAAGATGTAGGTTGCAGTAGATACTGGGAGATGAAGAAGCTTGCACAGGATAGAGTAGCATGGAGAGCTGCATCAAACCAGTCTCAGGACTGAAGACCACAACAACAACAGTGTAGCATTACCACAACTCAGAACAATCAATTTTATCTGTTTGATAAATTCTTCAGTTTCCTCGAATATTTTCTCTGTTTCACCATTATCAATTTGTGACTTAGACATCTGATCACGTTTAGTGACAGTTCGTAATGATTTCACTTCATTCTCGAGAAAGGTTATTATGTTACTTTGTTGCATGTAGTAAGTCCTTTCTTTGTGTACCATCTAACCCTCTACCATTCAAAATAAGCTACCATAAGCAATTTTCTTCTCTCCATTCCATGTCACTGATTCCTAACAACTAAAGACTGTCCTTTGGTTCTTCAGTTCCCAGTCTTCCCGAAAAAATCAAATTTTTAACTTTTGGTGCTGTGATTCATGTAAACTTAGTTTCATTCATCCACATACTGATGACACCTTCTAAGCAAACCTGATATGGAGGTCTGCACTAGAGAACAGTTAATTTTTTTGCAAATAAAATGAGCCTCATGGGATTATTGTAAAATAAAGCCTGTCTTGTAAATACAAATTTATGCTTTTAATGTAGTTCCTCGATTCACTAGTACGAATACTCTCGATACTGTCGTCATTGGAGGAGACTTAGAATAATTACAGTTTTCTATGAGACGCGCGTGGCAAGACATACCGAAAGCCGTGGATTAAGGCAATCAGATAGATATAGTATTTATTGCTTTCAGAAAAGCATTTAACTCAGTACTACACCTATGCTTATTATCGAAAGTACTATCGCATCTGGTTTCGAGCTAAATTTCATGATACGAAAGACGCAGCAAGTTATCTTGTATGGAGAGTCATAGACAAATCTGCCACCTTTTGCAGCGCGGAGGAGAGTCAATGAGATTGTGCAGGTATCGACAGAAACGTAGAGCCAAGTCGCCTCTGTTGTCGTGGCCAGCTGCACAAGGTTTCTCGGCTGAGGATCCGTGGCGTGAGCAGCCCGATCGAGGTGGTCCCACAGATCCTCGATCAGGCTTACATGCAGAGAATTTGATAGCCAGGAGAACAAGATAAACTCATCCTGGTGCTCTTCCTACCACGCACGTTCACTGCGAGCTGTGTGACACGTTGTATTGTCCTGTTGGAAGATGCCATCGTGCCGAGGAAAAACAAACTGTATGTAGTGGTGGACATGGTCCCTACGGATAGATGTATGCTTTTGTTGATCCATTGTGCCTTCCAGAGTGACGAGATCACGCAGAGTATGCCAAGAAAACAGTCTTCAGACCGTAACGCCCCCTCCTCCAACCTGTACGCTTCCGACGATTATTGCAGGGTAATTGCTTTCCGTTCGGTGGATCATGAAACATTTCATCTGAAAAGACCACCTGTCACCACTCAGCGGATGGTATTGGCGTACCAGTTTCAGCCTTCGTCACCGATGACCAGCAGTCAACGTGTCTGCATGAACCAGGCGTCTGGTGTAGGAGCCCATATACAGCAACGTTCCCTGAACAGTCGCTTAAGAGACACTGTTGGTAGTTCCTTGGTTCAACTGGGCAGCCATTTGCTCAGCAGTTACACGTCTATTCATCCTTACGCATCTCTGCAATGGTCGTACACTCCTGTCATCTGTAGCCCGTGGTGCACAGCAGTTGCCTTGACGCCGGTTTTGGAAAACGCCATTTGCATGCACGGTATACTTTAACCACGGCGGCAGGCGAACGGCTTCTACCCTTGGCTCAAAAGTCAATGATCATGCTCTTTTGGACGTCAGATAAATAGCACTATTTCCACATTAGACAATGGCTGCACAGTTTTCCACGTTCCCCGGTAGGCTTTGTAACAACACCCTGCTGGTATTGCCACTTACTGCCTGTGAATGGTTATTTCACGTTTACGTTGAACATAGACGGTAGTCACTTTAATGTGAATAGGCCGCGCAGGGTAGCCACGCGGTCTCGGGTGCCTTGCCATGGTTCGCTTGACTCCTCGCGTCGGAGGTTAGAGTCCTCCCTCGGGCATAGGTGTGTGTGTGTGTGTGTGTGTGTGTTTAAATTAACCTAACTAGTGTGTAAGCCTAGGGACCGATGAGCTCAGCAGTTTGGTCCCATAGGAACTTACCACAAATTTCCAAATTTCCATTGTATCTGGACTGCATAGAAGTAACTTCGCGTGTGGCCAAAGGAAGTGTGTTGGGGCTCCTTCTTTTCGTGTTCTTTATTAATGGACTTTCAGACAATGTTACGCAGATGACGCAGTTATCTGTAATGAAGTAATGTCTAAAAATAGTTGCACAAATATTCACTCAGATCGTTATTAGATTTGAAAGTGGTGCAAAGATTGTGAACGTGCTATAAATGATCAGAAATGTAAAATTTTACGCCAAACGAAAAAAACGTAGCAACTTATGACTAGTATGCGCCGTAGTTGGAATCGGTCAACTCACAACAAATAACTGGGTGTAACAACTCGTTGGCATATTAAAGGGAACGATCGCATAGACTCAGTCGTAAATAAAGTAGGTGGTAAACTTTAGTTTATTGCTAGAATAGTAGGAAAACGCAATGAATTTACGAAGAAAATTGCCTACAAAACACTCGTGCGATCCATCCCAGAACCTGTACCAAATAGGATTGACAGGCAATATGTAGTGTATACAAAGAAGGACAGCACAAATGGTCATAGGTTTGCTTGACCAATGGGAGAGTGTTACAGAAATGCTGCAATAAATGAAATGGCAGTTGCAAACTATCCCGTGATAGCCTACTTAGAAAGTTTCTAGAACTAACACTGATGAATCTAGGAAAATAAAAAATTTAAATTTGTGGTAAGTACTTATGGGCCCAAACTAGTAAGGCCATCGGTCCCTAGGCTTACATACAACTTAATTTAACTTAAACTAACTTAGGCTAAGGACAACACACACACACATGCCCGAGGGAGGATTCGAACCTCCGACGGGGGTAGCCGCGCGAACCGTGTCAAGGCGCCACAGACCGCACGGCTATCCCGCGCGGCCTAGGAAAATACTACTACCCTCTACACATCGCTGCCATAGCGATCTCGAAAGCAAAATTAGCCTATAGCCTTGTTACAGTGTAGACAACAGTGTTCCTTCCTGTATTCCAAACGTGACTGGAATGGGAAAAAGCCAAACAGCAATTGCAATGGGAATTACTCTCTGCCATTCACAGATGTTTGCAGAGTGTAGATGTGGATGTACATTTATATGCAGTTACATGTGGGAAACAGAACAGTAGCGGGAAATTGTCCGCCAAATCTTTGTTGACAACCTCTTATTCTTTACAAAATTTCTACTGACATTGTCACATATTTGTGGAATGGTTTCCGCATGAGCCTCTCATTTTGGTCCTTTAACTGAGGAGTCTTCTCGGTCTTCTCGCGTAAATAAGCGACGTCACGTAACCACCAGGAAATAATTATGTGACGTCGTGTTGGAACATCTTGTGGCCAGTTCTGTTCTCAGTGACTTGAAATGGCACAACCTGGAAATTTATCCTGCAACAAAGCGCTTGAAGTGTGCGCAGAATGACAAGTGCGCCATCTTGCTGACACCATTTGTTTCCCAGATCCATCCCCTACAACTGAGGCTATAGGAGCTCATTTATTATGTGACGATAACGTACGTAATTCATCCTCACTGTATTAATTGCTGCATTCTCGAAAAAATAAAAGTTAATCACTCCGCACAAAGTTCTCACCAAATAGTGGCTCGTTGTGCATGTATCAGCTACTTTTTTGTTTTCAGAAATCCAGTCTGCGAATTTATACCATTGCAAATAGTCATCTGGCAGTAGTTGTTAAGTCACTTGAATTATGTAAGTATGTAGATGAAGATCCTTTCTCAAATCACTTGTCCTCGAAATGTTCATTTCTTTTGATAAATGCTGAATCGATGTTCTGGAGAGCTATATTCTCCTTTACTGAGGCAATATTTTCAGCAAACCAGCCGATAAAGCGTCGCTTTGGTGTCTTAACGACAGCAAGTAGTGCGCCTATTCTTAAACATTTCTGTTACTCCTAGATTTGTCGGTGAATCGGATACCTTTCGCCGGCTGAAAATGATACGCAGTTAGCGAAGTCTCTATAAAGAACCACCCCTTTATTTGCTGTAAGTGAAGGCGACGACAGTACGTTGATCGACGGTAAATCGATTCATTTTCACTAACTACAACGAAAAAAATCAAAAGCATCGTTGAATATGCCTGAGATAAGTATGTTCCAAGCAAGGAAAGCCACACCGTGGTTTAATAACCGTGTTAGAAACCTGCTACGTAAATAATGAGAGCTTCATCACAGACTCAAGAGACGTCAAAATCTAGCTGACAAACAAAAGCTGAACGAAGCGAAAATGGGCGAAAGGAGAGCAGTGAGAGAAGCGCTCAACAACCCTAAAAATAAAATTCTGCCAACCGTGCTGACTAACACCCCTAAGAGATTTTGGTCTTACGTAAAATCAGTGAGCTTATCGGAATCATCTGTTCAAACATTCCGGGATCAGGCTGAAACCGAAATGGAAGATGACAAAGACCTAAATACTGAATTCGATCTTCCGAGGTAGTTTCACCGCGGAAGATAGTAATACGGTCCTTCCTTCCAATCACCGCACGACCATCGAGATGGCAGATATTGAGATAAGCGTTCGCGGAAGAAAAAAGCAACTTCAATCGCTTACTAATGGAGAGGTATAAGGACCAGATGAGATACTTGTAAGAGTCTACAAAGATTTTGCGAAAGAACTTGCTCTCCAACTAGCAGCAGTTTATCGTAGTTTCCTGGCGCAGCGAAGAGTACCTAGTGACTCGAGAAAACGGCCATTCCCGTTTTCCAGAAGGGTCGTAGGACAGTTTATGGGGCCTACATTGCTGACGTCAACTTGTTGAATTATGGAACATATTTTCTTCTTAAGTTTCTTCACATTTTTTGAGAATGAAAATCTCCTTCATAAAAATCAACGTATTTTCCGCAAACTCGGATCCTGCGAAACTCAGCTCGCACTGTTCCTCCAAGAGATCCACAGTGCTGTGTACATCAGCGCTCAAGTTAGTGCAATTTCCCTAGGCTTCTGGATGGTGTTTGGCTCCATCCCGCAGTAGCGTTTAGGGGAAAAATACACGAGCTTACCGATATCGGGCCAGATCTGCTGCTGGATACAAGACTTCTTCCCAGAGATAACTCAAGACGTCGCTCTTAACGAAAAAGGAAAAAAAAAATCGATAGAAGTAAAGGTGATATCGGGAATAACCCAAAGAAGTTACTGTTTACAATGTGTGTAAATGATCAAGTAGAAAGCATAGGAAGCTCTTTGTTCGCAGAAGACGCGATAATCTGCAATAAAGTAGTAACGCTAGAAGACCGTATCGATTTGCGAAATGATCTGCAGGGGGTTCATAAATGGTGCAGCCTCTGGCTGTTGACTCTGAACGTAAATAAATGCAACATATTGTGCATACATAGGACAGGAAATCCAATACTGTACAACTACACCATTGATGACAAATTATTGGAAACAGTACCGTAAAATATCTAGGAGAAGCCATCCGGAGCGACCTTAAGTGGAATAATCACATAAAACAAACAGCAGACAGATTCATGGGAAGAATCTTAAGGCCGGCCGAAGTGGCCGTGCGGTTCTAGGCGCTGCAGTCTGGAACAGCGAGACCGCTACGGTCGCAGGTTCGAATCCTGCCTCGGGCATGGATGTGTGTGCTGTCCTTAGGTTAGTTAGGTTTAACTAGTTCTCAGTTCTAGGGGACTAATGACCTCAGAAGTTGAGTCCCATAGTGCTCAGAGCTATTTGAAGAATCTTAAGGAAATGTAAATCAACCAGGAAAACAAGTGCTTACAAGGCGCTTGTTCTTGAGTACTGTTCATTAATCTGGTACTCTTACCAGGCAGGACTGAAGGAAGAGACTGAGAACATCCGACTAAGAGCAGTGAGTCATCATAGGGTCGTTTAGTCGGCGCGAGTGCCTAATAGAGTTGTTCAGTAAATTACAGTGGCAGACGCTACAAGGGAATTGTTGCGCATCACGGATTGGCTTGCTATTGGAATTATGAGAGAAAGCGTTCCGAGAAGAGTCGGACAACACATTTCCCCCTACCCCTCCCACAGACGTCCCGTGAAATGACCACAACGAGAAAGTTCGAGAAATTAGAGCTAATTCAGAGATTTTCTGACAGTTATACTTCCCATACGCGAATGGAACAGGGGAGGGAGATCAGATAGTATTACCAGAAGTAACCTCCGCCACACACCGTCAGGTTGCTTGCGAAGCATTGTTGTAGATGTAGATGAGCTGTACCAAGGTTTTCATACCGATGGGAACGGAAAGGGCTCTCATTCTAAATTGCGAATTCTTATTGGAACATTAACTCAGCTGTCCAACGTCACTGTAAATCTATCTGTTGGTGAATAAACAAATGGAGGTACCATTGATTCCTCGTCACGTAGCGCGCTATTTATGTCATTGAGAGGCTGCACTGAGAGTGTAGTGTGACGCGTGACCTGCTGACCTCGCCTGTGCCTCACCGTCGTTTCGCCACTTACCATTGTCGGTATGCAGCTGTTGGCGACCTCCGCAGCTACTGGTGTCAGGAACCGCCATTTCCGGGCGCCGTTGCGTGGGTTCCCAGACATCAGAGAACTTCTCATTGTCAACAAAAGCTCTTAAATATGCTGAGGCGAAACTAAGTGCAGGAGCTCGCACTGCTGAAAACGCTGGGAGCGTAGTCTTAGCTGCTCCTCCGTAAAAAATTTCCAAAATGACTCACCTTCTAATTACAAGGTGCACTTGCTCCGTAAAAAGGTACGTGATACGCCGGAAACATGAGATCAGACGTAAATATAAATGCCGAACAAAATTTCTGACTGTGAGCGCCATTCTAGATCCAGCTACGTAATTCAGACTTTCTGATTTACCTATCGGCATATATCGTGCCTTAAAATGAAACTACATGGTCCGGTCACGTTATCGTGATTACTACCCATGTTCGACGCCAACGTGTAATCTCACAGACGGCAGATGGCAACATTAGCCGTGGAGGTGGAGGATATACAGAGCGAGCGGGAGGCGGGGGGGGGGGGGGGGGGGGGGGGATGCGGAAAACAGTGCAGTTGGAAACAGAGCGATTCATATGATGTCCAAAAGGTCATGATCCTTGGCTTTCGGTCCAAGGGTGGAAGCATTTCCCTACACGGCTAAGATTGTAAACCGTTCGCGTGCCGCCTTGGTTAAAATATACCGTGCATGGCAAAACGGTGCTATCTAAAAACCAGCGTTGTGGCAACTATGGTACACCAAGCGCCATAGATGAGAGGGATGAACGTCAGTAGCAGGGACGTATATGCGAGAACAGACGTGCAACTGTGGAGTAACTGACCTCCCAGACGAATGATGGGGATAACGAAAGTGTCTCCTCAATGACCATTCAGCGAATGTTGCTGTATTTGGGCCACCACAGCAGGCGCCTGGTTCAAGCATCCATGCTGGCTACTGTTCATCGCCGACGAAGGCTGGAATTTGCACGCCAATACTCTAACATGACATCCACTGAGTGCCGATAGGAGGCCTATTCGGGTGAATCATGTTTTATGCTCCATTGAACAGATGGCCGTTGGCGTGTACGGCGTGAAATGTCTGAAAACAAACCGGGAGGGAGCGTTATGGTCTGAGGAATGTTTTCGTAAGGTTCCCTCGGTGATCTCATCATTCTGTAAGGCACATTGGATCAACGGAAGTATGCATCGATCCATGGGGACCATGTCCATCCCTACATGCAGTTTGTTTTTCCTCGGCACGATGACATCTAGCAAGAGGACAATGCGACGTGTCACACAGCTCACAATGTACAGGGTGTTTCAAAAATGACCGGTATATTTGAAACGGCAATAAAAACTAAACGAGCAGCGATAGAAATACACCGTTTGTTGCAATATGCTTGGGACAACAGTACATTTTCAGGCGGACAAACTTTGGAAATTACAGTAGTTACAATTTTCAACAACAGATGGCGCTGCGGTCTGGGAAACTCTATAGTACGATATTTTCCACATATCCACCATGCGTAGGAATAATATGGCGTAGTCTCTGAATGAAATTACCCGAAACCTTTGACAACGTGTCTGGCGAAATGGCTTCACATGCAGATGAGATGTACTGCTTCAGCAGTTCAATTGTTTCTGGATTCTGGCGGTACACCTGGTCTTTCTAGTGTCCCCACAGAAAGAAGTCACAGGGGTTCATGTCTGGCGAATAGGGAGGCCAATCCACGCCGCCTCCTGTATGTTTCGGATAGCCCAAAGCAATCACACGATCATCGAAATATTCATTCAGGAAATTAAAGACGTCGGCCGTGCTATGTGGCCGGGCACCATGTTGCATAAACCACGAGGTGTTCGCAGTGTCGTCTAAGGCAGTTTGTACCGCCACAAATTCACGAAGAATGTCCAGATAGCGTGATGCAGTAATCGTTTCGGATCTGAAAAATGGGCCAATGATTCCTTTGGAAGAAATGGCGGCCCAGACCAGTACTTTTTGAGGATGCAGGGACGATGGGACTGCAACATGGGGCTTTTCGGTTCCCCATATGCGCCAGTTCTGTTTATTGACGAAGCCATCCAGGTAAAAATAAGCTTCGTCAGTAAACCAAATGCTGCCCACATGCATATCGCCGTCATCAATCCTGTGCACTATATCGTTAGCGAATGTCTCTCGTGCAGCAATGGTAGCGGCGCTGAGGGGTTGCCGCGTTTGAATTTTGTATGGATAGAGTTGTAAACTCTGGCGCATGAGACGATACGTGGACGTTGGCGTCATTTGGACCACAGCTGCAACACGGCGAACGGAAACCCGAGGCCGCTGTTGGATCACCTGCTGCACTAGCTGCGCGTTGCCCTCTGTGGTTGCCGTACGCGGTCGCCCTACCTTTCCAGCACGTTCATCTGTGACGTTCCCAGTCCGTTGAAATTTTTCAAACAGATCCTTTATTGTATCGCTTTTCGGTCCTTTGGTTACATTAAACCTCCGTTGAAAACTTCGTCTTGTTGCAACAACACTGTGTTCTAGGCGGTGGAATTCCAACACCAGAAAAATCCTCTGTTCTAAGGAATAAACCATGTTGTCCACAGCACACGTGCACGTTGTGAACAGCAAACGCTTACAGCAGAAAGACGACGTACAGAATGGCGCACCCACAGACTGCGTTGTCTTCTATATCTTTCACATCACTTGCAGCGCCATGTGTTGTTGAAAATTGTAACTACTGTAATTTCGAAAGTTTGTCCGCCTGAAAATGTACTGTTGTCCCAAGCATATTGCAACAAACGGTGTATTTCTATCGCTGCTCGTTTAGTTTTTATTGCCGTTTCAAATATACCGGTCATTTTTGAAACACCCTGTATGTGCTTGGTTGAAAGAGCTCCAGGATGAGTTGATCGTACTCCCCGGGCCAAGAAACTGCTTACATTAAAACCCAATCGAGGATCTGTGGGACCATCTCTATTGGGTTGTTTGCGCCACGGACCCTCAGCCGAGAACTCTACCATAGCTAGTCATGGCACTGGAGTCAGCGTGTCTCCACACCACTATTAGTACCAATAAATGTAATTCCATCCTACGTCTGGAGTGCGGGACTTCGGCTAGTCGATTTCCAATAATGAAATACCAACAGCCGTTATTTTTGTTTTATTTGTTAGGCAACCAGTTTCGGCATTACATTATGCCATTTTCAGGCCTGCGTATATCGAATAACGCTCGTGTTGGAAACCAATGCAGCACTGTCAACTGGCATCGTGAAGATTTTTTTCCCCACGGGCCTGTGCGCTCCTTGGACCGCTATCAGTACCTTCCGGAACGTCACTGACTCTCTCGCTGCACGTCCCGCAACAGTCCGCGCTGCAAAAGGTGGTTATCCAGGCTTTGGACTTTCCTGTCGGTCATTTTCGTGACCTTGAATAGATTGTAACGTTGAGACTCAGCAACAAAGTTCTGAAGTGGAGAAGTGTGAATCTTGATGACAACTTCAGAGAAGCTGCTGAACTTAATGTGTTCATCCGACGAATGGATCTCCAAAGGTGCCACAAACTATCCACTTGTAATGGTTCTTTATTTACGTGACCATTACGGCACTCCAACCCCAGTTCTCGGTACCTGTAATATCGTACTACTTTTCTGCGAAGTAACGGACATATTTTTGTGACAATATTCACATTTGGTTTTATTAATGTATAGGTACTCCGACGTATCGATATATTACAGTGATATGGTTCTTGTGTGTATTCATTTCTCTGAGACTGTCATAATCTTTGACTTACTTGTAACCGTTTTGGCGCGAATGCGCACAGAGCAGTCTTTGTTTCACTTTGCAGAAGTTAAGTTGTTATTTCGCTTTGTAAAAGAACAGTCAAGTCATGTGTTTGGTTAAAGTGGAAATTAAATATATGAAGATTGATACAAAACTGTTTTCTTGATGATGTGACAATGAAGAAGAAGTATATGTGAATTTACAAGAAATTTAATAAAAATGTGGATCGTCAACACCAAATCAAAAATTATTTCTACCATACCATTGTTCTGATCTGGGATTGTTTGATCATTAAGAATTTCCTGAAAAACGCATTTGTTAGGTCTTCAAATATTGCTAAAATACAGATCTGGACCTTCTAGCAGTCATAGTGGAATCATCCTAGAATCAACAAGATGAGCCATAACAACTTCGACGAAATCTACGTGGGAATCCATTCAAGATGAGTGCCAAAATTAATGACTTTTTTACAGTGACTTCATTATTTCCATTCTGACGATACCATCCACAGTCAATAACTTTGTTGTTGCCCGATAAAGCGAACATGTGCTGCATGAGCAAAATTATTAATTTGATTTCTAACCTACTTTGCTAGTGGTGGTATTGTTAGACACTCCATGAGACGTGTCAGGACAAGGTGGCACATTGATAAGGTACTGGACTCGTATCCGGGTGGGCAGTTGTTCTAGTCCCCTCCAGCCACCGGGATTTACTTCTTCCGTCGTTTTCCTGAATTGTTTACACCAAATACTGGAATGGTTACTTTGAAAATGACGCGGCCCATTCCCTTATCCATCCTCCCCTAATCCGTGCTTATACTCGCTTTGAAATGACCTCGCCGCCGGCTTGACGTTACACTTTATCTAACCTGAAAGGTCTAGAGATGGGAGGTAATGACCGAAACTGTTAATCTCCTGTACTGAATCGCAGCTGTGGCTCAAATAAATAATCAGCTGAAATCCTAGTATTCCTCCCGTTCCGTTTTCTGTAAGACATTTGTAAGGGCGACGACATCGACCCTGCTAGACACACTGAATAATAAGCTTTTACTCCCCTGGTTTAAGGTCCAAGCCCAACAAGTCGCCGCTTGGAGCACCATACAAAGAGGGGCGCAAGGGGCGCTTAAGTGCAAGATGTGTCGTATATCTTAAATGCCGTCTTTTGCAACTGTGATGAAAGTCTCACTAAAACCAAACGCGTTTCGCTTTATTCTAAAGCATCTTCAGTGGTATTTCTAACGATATGGTTATTTCTCTTACAATTTTGTTTGCTAGGATTACGAAGAGTTCCCATGCATTAACATACTGCTATAAAGAGCATTATTTCTTTTCGTTATTCACAGTTTTTTGTTGTTTATGTCATTCTTCCTATTATTCCACGTGTATGTGTTAGATTTTCGCACACAACACTTTCACTAACACTACATGTATTCAAATTTTTCACTTTTTATGTTGTGAAAAACCATTGTCATCTCGCATTTCGCGTGTTTTGTTTTGCTATTGCTGGAAGCGTTCGTCTTTTGTTTGTTTTGGTAGTGGTAGGAGCTTCTGCTATTGTTTGTGTGTGTGTGTGCGTGTGTGTTTCTGCAGAGATAGCTAGCATGACTTACCTAATGCATGTATAGTTTATTGCTTTAGTATGGCACAGTGATGTTTCTCGTAGGGTGAGAATATTGCTTAGTTTATGATATTATTTTGTGGTGTCTAGTGGGGTTGTTCTTTCTTTATAGCATGTTTTATTAGTTTAAAGTAAGTCTGGATGCCAATGTTTGACTGGCCACTGACTATGTGTTTCTTCTCTGCTATTAATTTTCGGATTTGGAAGCTCTCTTGTCGGTTTAGGAGATGTTTCTTGTTACTGAATCTGACTATTTTCATGTCTTTTTCTATTATGGCAGGGTGGTGGTTTTTTTGCCGGAGGTGTTCTGCGAATGTTGAATGGCTGGTGCCATATTCCATTCTCTTTTCTGTTCTTAATACTTTATTTTAGAAGTTCTGCCTGTCTGTCCTAAGTATAGAGCATCACAACTGTCACACTGGTGTTGGTAAATGTCAGTGTGTTGGTGGTGTCAGTGTGACCTTGATTTGTATAAAGCGCGTATCACAATTAAGAGTAGTAGCGAAAACCGACGCGGTGAAGGTGTACAACAGAAAGGAGAAGCGGTTGAGGTTGCGTGGGCGAGAGGAGGGGGGAAATGGGTAGCCATATGATAAGTCGCTTGTGTGGAGAAATGTTCTCGAACCGACGCTTCCAATACCACTACTTTTCTAGAAGGCTCCGCGCTAGAGGTACTCGGGAGTTTGGGTGTGTTGTCATTCTGCTGCCAACAGTGCGGAATCATGGCAGCTAGCCCACACGGTAACGTGTGCTGAGAGTCGTCCCGCAGTCGTGATGGAATGTAGGGCTTACACGCGTTTTCAGGTACCGCTAAGCAAAGTGGTAGTTAAGCTTACGAGGCTAAGTTTTGTAGAGATTCCATCCGCTACCAGTAGGACAAATGGAGGTTAGATTAGATTAGGTTAGATTAGTACTTGTTCCATAGATCATGAATAGGACACTTCGTAATGATGTGGAACGTGTCAGGTTAACAAAAGGTGTCCATACAAGATATTACATTAGACAAAAAATTAAATGACACTCAATATTTTTAATTTTTTTGTGGAGGTTGGAAATTACCCACTTACTACATCCAAAAATTCATCTAATGAGTAGAAGGAGTTGGCATTAAGAAATTCTTTTAATTTCCTTTTAAATGCTATGTGGCTATCTGTCAGATTATTGATGCTATTAGGTAAGTGACCAAAGACTTTTGTGGCAGCATAATTTACCCCCTTCTGAGCCAAAGTTAGATTTAACCTTGAGTAGTGAAGATCATCCTTTCTCCTAGTGTTGTAGCCATGTACACTGCTATTACTTTTGAATTCGTTCAGATTGTTAATAACAAATTTTATAAGTGATTCAGCAATTATTCTGATTACACGCTTTTGTGCAATGAACACTCTTTTACTCAATGATGAGTTACCCCAGGATATTATGCCATACGAAAGCAGAGAATGAAAATAGGCGTGGTAAGCTAATTTACTCCGACGTATATCGTCAAAATTTGCAATGACGCTAATAGCATAAGTAGCTGAACTCAAACGTTTCAGCAGATCCTCAGTGTGTTTTTTCCAGTTCAATTCCTAATTAATGCATACACCTAGAAATTTTGGATATTCTACCTTAGCTACCGATTTCTGATCGAAGTCAAT
Organism: Schistocerca americana; assembly: GCF_021461395.2. NCBI lineage: Eukaryota > Metazoa > Arthropoda > Insecta > Orthoptera > Acrididae > Schistocerca > Schistocerca americana. The sequence continues at coordinate 670,926,329 of NC_060120.1, forward strand.
ATTTATTAATGGGGTCATTCCATTTACTGTGTGGAACTGTATATACTGTGTTTTGTCAAAGTTTAATGAGAATCCATTTGCAGAGAACCACTTAATGATTTTCTGAAAAACATCGTTTACAATTTCACCAGTTAATTCTTGTCTGTCGGGTGTGATAGCTATACTTGTATCATCGGCAAAAAGTACCAGCTTTGCATCTTCGTTAATATAGAATGGCAAGTCATTAATATATATTAAGAACAGCAGAGGACCCAAGACCGAATCTTGCGGCACCCCATTCTTGATTGTTCTCCAGTTCGAGAAATCAGTTTTTTGCATATTATGTGAATTGTTTATTTCAACTTTCTGCACTCTTCCAATTAGGTATGATTTAAACCATTTGAACACTGTCCCATTCATACCACAGTACTTGAGCTTATCTAGAAGTACTCCATGATTTACACAATCATAAGCCTTTGATAGATCACAAAAAATCTCAACGGGTGACTTCCGGTTACTCAGAGCATTTAATATTTCATTAGTGAAAGTATATATAGCATTTACCGTTGAAAAACCCTTCTGGAAACCAAACTGACATTTTGTTAAAACTTTATTTTTACAAGAATTTTGGATAAGGCAGTCAGAAGAGAGATTGGGCGGTAGTTGTTGACATCAGACGTATCCCCTTTTTTATGCAGTGGTATAACAATGGCTGTGGGGGAGAGGCTTAGGGGCTGTTAAATATGGGAGGAGTCGCCATTTTTTTAATTAGACGTGATTGAAGACGGAAGGAGGCTGTCCAAACTGTGTTACAATTAAGGTATTATTGAGGCACGCCAAAGGCACTGGTATTAACTAGCGGCAAACTATTTAAAGAAGTCGAATTCTCGTAAGTGTTTTGCAATAGAGTTCTCCAGAGGTACGCAAGATATTATTATTTTTCTCAAGGTAAATCGCACGAATGAGACTTAGAAATCCGTCGGTAATCCTTTGGGACCGGCAACAAGCGGTTTAGTTGAATTTTGACAAACAGTCCTAACTTCTGTATCATTCCTAACAATTCAAAGGTTAATGACTGCATTGGATTGGTGCATAAGTTCATAGCGTTTTTCCGCAAGTTTAATAAACACAACAGATACACATAACAGAGACTTTAGTCATCAATAATATATTCTTCTTCGCAGTCGTCCAACGCTCGGGTAACTTCTTAATTCCGTGACTGTAGAAATCACATGGTTTTGAGGCGGAGAACTAGGAGCGCATTTTCACGCAGAAAGAAAGCTCCTTGAAGGTCGTTCTATAGAGAGCGGAAAAGATGAAAATCTGAGGATGAAAAATCAAGCGATTAAGTTGGGTGCGGAAAGATTTCCCAATCCACCTCCTGTATATTATTTTTTGTTAGGCTAGCCGAATGTGAGCAGGCGTTATCGCGGAGTAGCATCACGCAGTCTTTCTGGCCGTTGTTCTTCGACTGTATGTGCAAGACGTCTCAGTTGCTGTTCTATCAAATGGATAACATTATTTTTTGTTGATGCGCCCACGTCTTTGCACGGAGAGTTGTGATTTATTTGCGCTCAACTATTCCTTTCTTTTTCTTAGGTTAGCATAAAGACACTATTTCTTCTGGTATAGGGTTGCGCGGAAGTTGTATGCGCGCCGGAACAAATGGACCTCGATGGACGATAGAGGGCCGTGTCGCCGTAGCGCCGCACTCGCCTAGTGAGTGCATTGACGTATCGCCACGTGAATACGCCGACCAATATAGCACTGTACATCGCGGCCGGCATAAATACAGCCGCGCCTCAACCGCTCACCCAACTTCGCTTTGGTTTCCCTCTTTGGTATCGATTTGGATTGTGGCTCGTACTTGACTTGTTGTCAGCGTTGTGTCGAAAGTTCGTTGCACTTTTTTGTTGCATAGGCAGTTATTGACTTGCTCTTGTTGTGTCAGGTCCGTCGTTCGGTCAGCCCTGTTGCTCGACTGGGTTTGAACCCCGTCCGCCTTCCGTCGCCATCGTTTCTCTCCTGTTTTTCTGACGCGTGCACCGGTGTCCGGCTATTCGCGGATATAGCATTCCTCGTCACCTGTAACGATACGCCGGCCGCGGTGGCCGTGCGGTTCTAGGCGCTCCAGTCCGGAGCCGCGCTGCTGCTACGGTCGCAGGTTCGAATCCTGCCTCGGGCATGGATGTGTGTGATGTCCTTAGGTTAGGTAGGTTTAAGTAGTTCTAAGTTCTAGGGGACTGATGACCACAGCTGTTGAGTCTCATAGTGCTCAGAGCCATTTGAACCATTTGTAACGATACGGGATAGGAATGATCGGTGTTGTTCACGACCCAACTGATAACGAGCAAGCAGAGACCCACATATGGCCACACACTGATTTTTGTGATTTTGTCGTGGAGCATGCGGTACCCACAAACCTGCTGATTTTTCAAACATCTCCATTACATGTAAATATCGCACGACGGTGGTCACACGAAGGTGGAATGATCACAGCCCATCACATTTGCTAGATCTCGAGTACACTGATGTGGGCCGGCCGGTGTGGCCGAGCGGTTCTAGGCGCTTCAGTCTGGAACCGCGTGACCGCTACGGTCGCAGGTTCGAATCCTGCCTCGGGCATGGATGTGTGTGATGTCCTTAGATTAGTTCGGTTTAAGTAGTTCTAAGTTCTAGGGGACTGATGACCTCAGATGTTAAGTCCCATAGTGCTCAGAGCCATTTGAACACTGATGTGGATCATCGTCGATTAATGCTTTTAAACGATCTTCGTCAAATCCAGAAGCTCTTCCTGAAGGTGGAGGGTCACTAACGTCAAAACGATCCTCCTTAAAACGAGAAAATCACTTTCTTGCCGTGCCTTCGCTGCTGTCACCCCTTTACTGAACTCAAACAGAAGAATGTCGGAAATGTTCCGGTTTCTCCACTTGGCACTCCATTTTGTAGCGTCCTTAGCCCCACTCGGGGTGCACTCAGCCTCGTGATGCCAATTGAGGAGCTACTCGACCGAATATTAGCGGCTCCGGTCAAAGGAGAGCGTCTTAACGACCGGGAGAGCGGTGTGCTGGCCACACGCCCCTCCTATCCGCATCCTCATCTGTGGTTGACACGGCGGTCGGATGGTCCCGATGGGCCGCTTGTGGCCTGAAGAAGGAGTGCATAGCTCCACACCCTATACCCAATTGACAAAATTACAATACATAAACTCAACTAGCAACAGTGAATTACAAGTAAAAAATCACAATCGATAAATAAACCCATAGGGACCGGAATACCAAGATGCAAAACAAAAATGCTACGATCTTAGGCAACAACCTAATAATTCGACTATTTATGAAGACAACGTATCCGTTTGCACACTCAGAAATAATAGAGGCGCTTGAAAGCCAAGAGAGGTAAGAGCTCATTACTGCATTTTGAGAAAAAGAAGAGCAAAGTCAGTGACACTCTGACTGCGGTTTCCACTTTGCCGATACCTCTGTGACATTTATATCAAACACTGATACCTACAGCATTGGTATCTCTTGGTCCATCTCCAGGCATTCCTTGAAACCTTAAAAGGGTGTCGCACTTGTCTACTTTGGATTTTGTATATTAAATCGGAATAGGACAAGACAGACTAAACACAAAAATTTTTTCTATTCCCGCAAAAATTACTTCCAAATAGAAAATTTTACGTCCGTGATCATTTTACCCTCAGCGTCTATCTCGAGAACTGTACAATGCTGTCCGTTACTGTCTTCTTGCTGGTACTACTGTTGTCTTTGACGAACACTGAGGCTGCCCTCTTCATGAAGCAGACTTACGTAAAATGGATGGTAGTGTGGCGGGAAATAGGACTTATGTCCATGAGATTGTTGTACTTCACGTGTTTTATCTTCTACTGAAGGTGATTTCAAGGGAGTTCGTTTGCAAGCACAGACCGTGTATACTTTCCCAGTAACTATGGCCTCAGATCTACTTTTTCAAGATCCAGGGCTGTGCTCACTGCCTGAGTGTAAAACAGTTTTTCAGTTGTTGTTCTCTTGAGAAACATCTACTCCATGTTGGATATTCGTTTCACTGCACTCCGTTTAAGTGTGTCAACAGTTCTGACGGCTGCCTTTTGGAAGCTATAGCAAATCCGTGTGGCCATTGTTTTGGGATATAAGTTTCTCATTTACAGTGTCCCTCACTTTCATTGTAGATCCCGGAAACTTGATCACATTCATTGAAAGAATGTACACAGTTAGTATTTAGGGACAACTTCTACAATACCTGTGTAGAGTTAAACAGCCATATGGCTTTTGTTTTGGTCACCACAGTTATCACAAAAATCTTCAATGTTTGCAGCAAATTCAGAAGGCAAGAAATTATTCACTTACAGCCCCAATAAAATTCATTAACAATAGGGTGGGGTGCGTAGGTGTGTGTGTGTGGGGGGGGGGGGGGGGAGAACAGATAATTTAGGCGCAGTTTTGAGGCCATCTACGTCTGTGTCAAGAGGGTTGATCTACTTCCAGCCCACTCACTTGGTTTAAGACCGCGCCCCTGAGAGTAAAAAAGGGATACAGTAGGGTCTACGATTATTTATTACCCTTCTTTAACGAGATCTGCATCTTCCTGGCTGGCTGACAGCGGAATTAAGGTCCCTGTAAGCCAAGAGGAGTTCTTGTGTTCTAAGCCACCCACACTGGCTCCAGACTTGTCTGAATTAATTGATAGCTAAGAATGTGTCTAATCTGAGAATTTTATACCTCCCTCTCCCTCTCTCAAGGTCAAAGGGTTACTGAACAACCCAAGATAGGGGACCAAAAATTGCGGCCTCTATGATGCTAAATACAAGATTGCAGGCCTGGAGATACAGACGTAGTCCAAAGTTTTGTATAGGTTCGTCAAGCCAAGATGGCCATCAAAGACGGTAGAGCGAGCCCACTTGACCTCCATGTCACCGCAGACTGCTTCTAAAGGATTCACCTTCCACCGCCACACACAACCTGCTCACCTATAAGGTCATGGTGGACACACTGCAACTGTGCTAAGTGGGAAATTAAAAACAAATCTGAAACATGTTGCTTAAATACAAGATGGTTCACTCATCCGAAGATTAAAATGGTGAGATAACTATTTTAAACAATGGTATACAAAAACTGACACATGCATATTGCATAAGAGAAGTTTGGTCTATTTTTTTAAATATTTAGGAACATTTTGTGCATTTATTTAATCGATTTAACATATAGTGCTTTTTAAGGGCCTACCCAGATGTGTTGTATATATTTCTTGTATTAGATAAATACTGTTAAACATTTAGCAGCCTTTGATTTCAAATATGGAACAGGTACGTTTTAGTATGTTTATTTCAACAGACCAGCTCATCGCGTATTTTAAGACGTAGCGCAATTAAGGCAGCTGTAGCTGGCAGTCGATGGTTCAAGGGTCAGCCACCAGACACACGGGCGTCCACCGCCAGCTCTGAACTTCACCAGCCGATGATTATTGGCTCGCTGACGCAGGCCTGCTCGACGGCAGTGTGGCAGCGTCGAGGAGTCTGTTTTTTGTTTCCGTCATATGGCGGTAGGACATCGGGTCACTCTAGCTTGCTCCTGGCCACAGCCCTTACAACCTCCCAACGCCGCTTCCAAACACATCATATTACAGTGTTTCTTATCTGATAAATCATATCACAATAAAAAACTTCGAAGAGTTGATTTCGACATCTATAGCAATTAGAGAATAATGCGAACCTGCCATCCAGTATCAGGAAGCTACTCAGTAGCGCCAATACTGTATAACGTTCACAGAGATTACTAACAGTTGAATGCATTTATTTGAATCTTTTGCGATTTCTTGTTTTTTATCTTCAAAGTAACGAGAGAAAGAGGCGATTTGCATTGCAGACAAAACTAACCTTCAATTGTAACAGAAGAATTCCATTTCATCTTTCTTGTTTAGAGCTACTGGATACCTATCAATGTTTTAAATGACTTCGCTTGTTTTTTTTCATTTCGATGTAGTGAGGGCTGAACGGAAAGCCTCTCCAGTTTGTCTGACGGACCGGTTTCAGGCTCTGTCTCAGGCTGATACTGATCTTCGGCCTGTCATGGCTGCTTGTCCTGTTCCAGAGGTTGCCCCTCAGTCTGCAAGATCCGGGCAGTTGCAGAGGGTGGGCTTACTGGTAGTTGGGAGCTCCAACGTCAGGCGCGTAATGGGGCCCCTTAGGGAAATGGCAGCAAGAGAGGGGAAGAAAACCAATGTGCACTCCGTGTGCATACCGGGGGGAGTCATTCCAGATGTGGAAAGCGTCCTTCCGGATGCCATGAAGGGTGCAGGGTGCACCCATCTGCAGGTGGTCGCTCATGTCGGCACCAATGATGTGTGTCGCTATGGATCGGAGGAAATCCTCTCTGGCTTCCGGCGGCTATCTGATTTGGTGAAGACTGCCAGTCTCGCTAGCGGGATGAAAGCAGAGCTCACTATCTGCAGCATCGTCGACAGGACTGACTGCGGACCTTTGGTACAGAGCCGAGTGGAGGGTCTGAATCAGAGGCTGAGACGGTTCTGCGACCGTGTGGGCTGCAGATTCCTCGACTTGCGCCATAGGGTGGTGGGGTTTCGGGTTCCGCTTGATAGGTCAGGAGTCCACTACACGCAACATGCGGCTACACGGGTAGCAGGGGTTGTGTGGCGTGGGCTGGGCGGTTTTTTAGGTTAGATGGCCTTGGGCAAGTATAGAAAGGGCAACAGCCTCAACGGGTGCGGGGCAAAGTCAGGACATGCTGGGACCAAGCAGCAATCGGTATTATAATTGTCAACTGTCGAAGCTGCGTTGGTAAAGTACCGGAACTTCAAGCGCTGATAGAAAGCACCGAAGCTGAAATCGTTATAGGTACAGAAAGCTGGCTTAAGCCAGAGATAAATTCTGCCGAAATTTTTACAAAGGTACAGACGGTGTTTAGAAAGGATAGATTGCATGTAACCGGTGGTGGAATGTTCGTCGCTGTTAGTAGTAGTTTAACCTGTAGTGAAGTAGAAGTGGATAGTTCCTGTGAATTATTATGGGTGGAGGTTACACTAAACAACCGAACTAGGTTAATAGTTGGCTCCTTTTACCGACCTCCCGACTCAGCAGCATTAGTGGCAGAACAACTGATAGAAAATTTGGAATACATTACACATAAATTTTCTCAGCATGTTACAGTCTTAGGTGGAGGTTTCAATTTACCAGATATAGACTGGGACACTCAGATGTTTAGGACGGGTGGTAGGGACAGAGCATCGAGTGACATTATACTGAGTGCACTATCCGAAAATTACCTCGAGCAATTAAACAGAGAACCGACTCGTGGAGATAACATCTTGGACCTACTGATAACAAACAGACCCGAACTTTTCGACTCTGTATGTACAGAACAGGGAATCAGTGATCATAAGGCCGTTGCAGCATCCCTGAATATGGAAATTAATAGGAATTTAAAAAAAGGGAGGAAGGTTTATCTGTTTAGCAAGAGTAATAGAAGGCAGATTTCAGACTACCTAACAGATCAAAACGAAAATTTCTGTTCCGACACTGACAATGTTGAGTGTTTATGGAAAAAGTTCAAGGCAATCGTAAAATGCGTTTTAGACAGGTACGTGCCGAGTAAAACTGTGAGGGACGGGAAAAACCCACCGTGGTACAACAACAAAGTTAGGAAACTACTGAGAAAGCAAAGAAAGCTACACTCCAAGTTTAAACGCAGCCAAAACCTCTCAGACAAACAGAAGCTAAACGATGTCAAAGTTAGCGTAAGGAGGGCTATGCGTGAATTCGAAAGTAAAATTCTATGTACCGACTTGACAGAAAATCCTAGGAAGTTCTGGTCTTACGTTACATCAGTAAGTGGCTCGAAACAGCATATCCAGACACTACGGGATGATGATGGCATTGAAACAGAGGATGACACGCGTAAAGCTGAAATACTAAACACCTTTTTCCAAAGCTGTTTCACAGAGGAAGACCGCACTGCAGTTCCTTCTCTAAATCCTCGCACAAACGAAAAAATGGCTGACATCGAAATAAGCGTCCAAGGAATAGAAAAGCAACTGGAATCACTCAATAGAGGAAAGTCCACTGGACCTGACGGGATACCAATTCGATTCTACACAGAGTACGGGAAAGAACTTGCCCCCCTTCTAACAGCCGTGTACCGCAAGTCTCTAGAGGAACGGAGGGTTCCAAATGATTGGAAAAGAGCACAGATAGTCCCAGTCTTCAAGAAGGGTCGTCGAGCAGATGCGCAAAACTATAGACTTATATCTCTTACGTCGATCTCTTGTAGAATTTTAGAACATGTTTTTTGCTCGCGTATCATGTCATTTCTGGAAACCCAGAATCTACTATGTAGGAATCAACATGGATTCCGGAAACAGCGATCGTGTGAGACCCAACTCGCCTTATTTGTTCATGAGACCCAGAAAATATTAGATACAGGCTCCCAGGTAGATGCTATTTTTCTTGACTTCCGGAAGGCGTTCGATACAGTTCCGCACTGTCGCCTGATAAACAAAGTAAGAGCCTACGGAATATCAGACCAGCTGTGTGGCTGGATTGAAGAGTTTTTAGCAAACAGAACACAGCATGTTGTTATCAATGGAGAGACGTCTACAGACGTTAAAGTAACCTCTGGTGTGCCACAGGGGAGTGTTATGGGACCATTGCTTTTCACAATATATATAAATGACCTGGTAGATAGTGTCGGAAGTTCCATGCGGCTTTTCGCGGATGATGCTGTAGTATACAGAGAAGTTGCAGCATTAGAAAATTGTAGCGAAATGCAGGAAGATCTGCAGCGGATAGACACTTGGTGCAGGGAGTGGCAACTGACCCTTGACATAGACAAATGTAATGTATTGCGAATACATAGAAAGAAGGATCCTTTATTCTTACTGTAAAATATCTGGGAGTATGCGTGCGGAACGATTTGAAGTGGAATGATCATATAAAATTAATTGTTGGTAAGGCGGGTACCAGGTTGAGATTCATTGGGAGAGTGCTTAGAAAATGTAGTCCATCAACAAAGGAGGTGGCTTACAAAACACTCGTTCGACCTATACTTGAGTATTGCTCATCAGTGTGGGATCCGTACCAGATCGGTCTGACGGAGGAGATAGAGAAGATCCAAAGAAGAGCGGCGCGTTTCGTCACAGGGTTATTTGGTAACCGTGATAGCGTTACGGAGATGTTTAATAAACTCAAGTGGCAGACTCTGCAAGAGAGGCGCTCTGCACCGCGGTGTAGCTTTCTCGCCAGGTTTCGAGAGGGTGCGTTTCTGGATGAGGTATCGAATATATTGCTTCCCCCTACTTATACCTCCCGAGGAGATCACGAATGTAAAATTAGAGAGATTAGAGCGCGCACGGAGGCTTTCAGACAGTCGTTCTTCCCGCGAACCATACGCGACTGGAACAGGAAAGGTAGGTAATGACAGTGGCACGCAAAGTGCCCTCCGCCACACACCGTTGGGTGGCTTGCGGAGTATCAATGTAGATGTAGATGTAGATGTAGAGAGATTTGTAACGTATCTTCTCTACAGATATTAACATAGATTCGACAAGTGCCAATATGAGAAACTTAACAGTTCACTGGCCACCATTCCCTCATTCCACTCCACCCACTGATCCAAAGGCATGAAGACAGCCATCTGACCTCCGACACAGGCAAAGCGACCCACTGGCGAGTCCTGAATTACAAGCGAGTAATGGTGGAAGCAGTCATACACTGCACGCAACCATCTCTTGCAACTGCCACAACCACTTAAATTATACGTTTGACCACTGTCATGTGCAATTTTCAAAAATTCATGTTTTTCAACACACTTAATGTCATATTTAAACAATTACTGTCGTGTTTAATAGCCTCATTCCCTAGTAGTGACCACCATCATTATTTAAACAAATGCTATGCTACTGCTCCTCCACATCATAATAAAATATAACTGGACGAAATCGACAGATGTAAGTGTACTTTCAACCCACAGGATTGTTAAAGGCTGGTTACTGTTTACAATAGATAACACTGGAAGCTCCATAAAGCTGTTACTGGCTGACGCTGTTATGCATATAAAGACTGAAATGTAATACAAGAAGACCTGCAGAGGATTGATAACTGGTGCAGGGACTTGCAATTGAACATGAATATAAATAAGTATGACATACTGTGTATAAAAATAGATGAAGATACCTGTTACTGTTAGATTTTGCTAGCAATTGAAGACAAAATGATGGAAGCAGTATGAAATTTTAAATATCTCGTTAGCACTATGTGATTCACTGATCGTGGCAATATCTTGCGTAGTTTACATCAGTCTACTGCAAAAAAAGATGTTCAAATACAGTTATTAGGTGGGCTCATCATGCATGCATGATCACAACTTTCCATCAGACTTTAAGTTATATCCAGAAATATTTTGTTGAATAAGAGAAATCAGACCTGACATGGAAAGATTTAGGTGTTGATTCTTTTAAACTGCTGTCTGAGAGTGAAATTGCTGATAAGTAGTTGCGAACCTCACGCCCTGCACTTGGATGTTTATTGCGAGATAGTTTTTTTGCAATTTTGCTGCAACATAGCGAGGTATGGAACAATTTGCTACAATTATCCTGTAACATGGGGACTTTTGTTCCAATTTTGCTGTAACTGGTAGATGCATGGAGCAGTTTGTTACAATTTTGTTCAAGAATACTATTTTTGATCAACTACAATTTTAAATTCATGCAAAATTCCAAGCACTTTACCTCATATCTCAGCTTGCAATCATAATTTCAAAATTTTCTCTTGAGATAACGTTTATTAGATTTACAGAAATATGTGTACAAAATTTCATAATTCAAGCGTTCATAGAATCTGAGGAAAAGGGACATAAACTTTAAAAAACAAACTTTTCAGAAAAGGCAATTTAAAGTCAACCTAACTTTTTTCCTTATGTCACTTCTTCAGAAGTCTCCACATTTGTACTCTGGATCGTCTTTTCCTTCAAGAATTTTCTTCAGGTTTCTTGTTGTGTATCTTCTTTCCTTTACCAGGTCATCAACTGACTTTTCAGCTACAGAGACAAGCTGTAAATCTATTTTTCTGAGGATGTCTTGAGTAAAATTTCCTATCTTGAAGCTCAGTCTTTGTAATACCTTCATCCTCCCGACGATCCCATCATTAAAGACAATAACTGCATCATAAGTTGCAATTCTGACAACTGTAGGAGATGCAAATGTGTTTTTAGGGCATCGTTTCCATATGAGTGGATTTAGAGACTCATTTGGATTTTGGGTTTTGCCATGAACACACTTTTTGAGAAGTGCAGGATCGGCCGAAGATGATCTATAAAACCAATGAGTATGTATCACGGCCTTCTAGATGTATCCCGCACACGTTTGGTTGAAAGTAATACACAGAATCGTTGTTCACTGAAATGGTATTGAAGTGCTGCTTCAAAACGTGGGCGTGGCAGGGAGGCCGCGTCACACTTGTAATGAATTTTCAGGCACTTCGGATGCGATTTCAACATTGAAACTTTGAGAACTTATTGTTCATGAGTTGTACTAATAAATAAAAAATAAATCGAAAATTGACATTTTTGGTCAGTTTCATCAACGTCCACCCTTAAGGAAGAAATTTAGTCTTGTATAATTATTAAGTGCAGATAAATGACATCACCCGCACTTATATTGTAGCCTGAAGCTATTAAATGCAATGATCAACAATGTTGAAGGCGAGTGGAAGTGTTATGAGAAAATACGTCGCATCTGTAAAGGAAATCACATACACATGAACCATGGACCTTGCCGTTGGGGGGGGGGGGGGGGGGGGGAGGCTTGCGTGCCTCAGCGATACAGATAGCCATACCGTAGGTGCAACCACAACGGCGGGGTATCTGTTGAGAGGCCAGACATACGTGTGGTTCCTGAAGAGGGGCAGCAGCCTTGTCAGTAGTTGCAGGGGCAACAGTCAGGATGATTGACTGATCTGGCCTTGTAACACTAACCAAAACGGCCTTGCTGTGCTGGTACTACGAACGGCTGAAAGCAAGTTGAAACTACAGCAGTAATTTTTCCCGAGGGCATGCAGCTTTACTGTATGGTTAAATGATGATGGCGTCCTCTTGGGTAAAATATTCCGGGGGTAAAATAGTCCCCCATTCGGATCTCCGGGAGGGGACTACTCAAGAGAATGTCGTTATCAGGAGAAAGAAAACTGGCGTTCTACGGGTCGGAGCGTGGAATGTCAGATCCCTTAATCGGGCAGGTAGGTTAGAAAATTTACAAAGTGAAATGCAGATGACGAAGAAATTGAAGAAATGTATGATGAAATAAAAGAAATTATTCAGATAGTGAAGGGAGAGGAAAATTTAATAGTCATGGGTGACTGGAATTCGTCAGTAGGTTCAAATGGTTCAAATGGCTCTGAGCACTATGGGACTCAACTGCTGACGTCATTAGTCCCCTAGAACTTAGAACTAGTTAAACCTAACTAACCTAAGAACATCACACACATCCATGCCCGAGGCAGGATTCGAACCTGCGACCGTAGCGGTCACGCGGTACCAGACTGCAGAGCCTAGAACCGCACGGCCACTTCGGCCGGCTCGTCAGTATGAAAAGGGAGAGAAGGAAACGTAGCAGGTGAATATGGATTGGGGGTAAGAAACAAAAGAGGAAGCCGCCTGGTAGAATTTTGCGCAGAGCACAACTTAATCATAGCTAACACTTGGTTAAAGAATCACAAAAGAAGACTGTATACATGGAAGAAGCCTGGAGATACTGACAGGTTTCAGATAGATTATATAATGGTAAGACAGAGATTTAGGAGCCAGGTTTTAAATTGTAAGACATTTCCAGGGACGGATGTGGACTCTGACCACAATCTATTGGTTATGAACTGAAGATTAAAACTGAAGAAACTGCAAAAAGGTTGGAATTTAAGGAGATGGGACCTGGATAAACTGAAAGAACCAGAGGCTGTAGAGAGTTTCAGGGAGAGCATAAGGGAACAATTGACAAGAATGGGGGAAAGAAATACAGTAGAAGGAGAAGAATGGGTAGCTTTAAGGGATGAAGTAGTGAAGGCAGAGGATCAAGTAGGAAAAAAGACGAGGGCTAGTAGAAATCCATGGATAACAAAAGAAAATTCGAATTTAATTGATGAAAGGAGAAAATATAAAAATGCAGTAAATGAAGCAGACAAAAAGGAATACAAACGTCTCAAAAATGAGATCGACAGGAAGTGCAAAATGGCTAAGCAGGGATGGCTAGAGGACAAATGTAAGGGTGTAGGGGCTTATCTCACTAGGGGTCAGATAGATACTGCCTACAGGGAAATTAAAGAGACATTTGGAGAAAAGAGAACCACTTGTATGAATATCAAGAGCTCAGATGGAAATCCAGTTCTAAGCAAAGAAGGGAAAGCGGAAAGGTGGAAGGAGTATATAGAGGGTCTATACAAGGGTGATGTACTTGAGGACAATATTTTTGAAATGGACGTGGTGACTGGGTGTTGTGTGCTGTCCTTAGGTTAGTTAGGTTTAAGTAGTTCTAAGTTCTAGGGGACTGATGACCATAGATGTTAAGTCCCATAATGCTCAGAGCCATTTTTTTTGGAAATGGAAGAGGATGTAGATGAAGATGAAATGGGAGATATGATAGTGCGTGTATAGTTCGACAGAGCACAGAAAGACCTGAGTCGAAACAAAGCCCCGGGAGTAGACAACATTCCATTAGAACTGCGGACAGCCTTGGGAGAGTCAGTCCTGACAAAACTCTACCATCTGGTGAGCAAGATGTATGAGACAGGCGAAATACCCTCAGACTTCAAGAAGAAGATAATAATTCCAATCCCAAAGAAAGCATTGTTGACAGATGTGAAAATTACCGAACTATCAGTTTAATAAGTCACAGCTGCAAAATACTAACGCGAATTCTTTACAGACGAATGGAAAAACTAGTAGAAGCCGACCTTGGGGAAGATCAGTTTGGATTCCGTAGAAATATCGCAACACGTGAGGCAATACTGACCCTACGACTTATCTTAGAAGATAGGTTAAGGAAAGGCAAACCTACGTTTCTAGCATTTGTAGACTTAGAGAAAGCTTTTGACAATGTTGACTGGAATACTCTCTTTCAAATTCTGAAGGTGGCAGGGGTAAAATACAGGGAGCGAAAAGCTATTTAAAATTTGTACAGAAACCAGATGGCAGTTATAAGAGTCGAGGGACATCAAAGGGAAGCAGTGGTTGGGAAGGGAGTGAGACAGGGTTGTAGCCTCTCCCCGATGTTATTCGATCTGTATATTGAGCACGCAGTGAAGGAAATAAAAGAAAAATTCGGAGTAGGTATTAAAATCCATGGAGAAGAAATAAAAACTCTGAGGTTCGCCGATGACATTGTAATTCTGTCAGAGACAACAAAGGACTTGGAAGAGCAGCTGAACGGAATAGATAGTGTCTTGAAGGGAGGATATAAGATGAACACCAACAAAAGCAAAACGAGGATAATGGAATGTAGTCGAATTAAGTCTGGTGATGCTGAGGGAATTAGATTAGGAAATGAGACACTTAAAGTAGTAAAGGAGTTTTGCTATTTGGGGAGCAAAATAACTGATGATGGTCGAAGTAGAGACGATATAAAATGTAGACTGACAATGGCAAGGACAGCATTTCTGAAGAAGAGAAATTTGTTACCATCGAGTATAGATTTAAGTATTAGGAAGTCGTTTCTGAAAGTATTTGTATGGAAGTGAAAGAGGGACGATGAATATTTTGGACAAGAAGAGAATAGAATCTTTGGAATTGTGGTGCCACAGAAGAATGCTGAAGATTAGATGGGTAGATCACATAACTAATGAGGAAGTGTTGAATAGGATTGGGGAGAAGAGAAGTTTGTGGCACAACTTGACTAGAAGAAGGGATCGGTTGGTAGGACATGTTCTGAGGCATCAAGGGATAACCAGTTTAGTATTGGAGGGAAGCGTGGAGGATAAAAATCGTAGAGGGAGACCAAGAGACGAATACACTAAGCAGATTCAGAAGGTTGTAGGTTGCAATAGGTACTGGGAGATGAAGAAGCTTGCACAGGATAGAGTAGCATGGAGAGCTGCATCAAACCAGTCTCAGGACTGAAGACCACAACAACAACAACAAAGCTAGGGTCAGCAATTGCGGAATGCTGTTCAAGTGTTCAGAGTCCTTATCAAAAAGGTATGATATTGGATATCGAATTCAGGTATGTACTGCTAGGATCTTAACAGGTCGATACTGTCCGGTACGAAAGTGTAACAAAAGTGCTTGGGGAATTTAAAAGCTATTCCATGAAGAAAGGCAACATAGTTCTCACGAAACTGTGTTAAGTAAATTTCGAAAACCTGCATTCGAAGAAGACTGCGCAACCACAATGCTTCCACCACTGTATTCTCATAGGAATCACATGATAGGAAGAAGAATGGGCACCATAACGCTACCACCACTGAATCTCTCATGGGGATCGCAAGAGAAGAGTGATTATAACGCAGTCATTTCTTCCCTTGTTCAGTATGTAAATGCAGTAGATTGGGTAAAGTAATCTCTGGAGTGTAGTTAATGATTACGCATTAGGCACAGACTTGGTCGTATAGTGCCTGTGTATATGCTACTGTTATGGCGACATTAATAAGTTGCAATATAGGACCGAACAGATTTTTGAATGAGGACAATTCATCTATACACAGGAGGAAATTGCTGCAATTATACTAGAGGCATGTAGGGATACCGTATTTAATGTTATAGCAGCGTACATGGCTCTTAGGGAAATTTTGTATCCTTGCACGAGAAAATGATACCTTCTGAAAAGCCAAGTGCATTTGAAACCTTTTTTGGACAATTTTGATACGTCCTGTCACGTGGTATCATCTTTGTTCCAGCCCAACGACAAGCGCCGGCACGAAGGCGAAGACCGGAAGAGCAGAGAGGGCTGCGAGACGACGTCTGCCGGTAGCCCGGTGATTAGGATGAAATGAAATGATCGCACGGCATTGTTGGCCAGGAGACCCCATGCGGGGTGTTCGGCCGCCGAAATTGCAAGTCCTTTTTAGCTGACGCCACTTCGGCGATTTGCGAATCAATGATGAGGAAATGATGATCAAAGACACACAACACCCAGTCATCTCGAGGCAGAGAAAATCCCTGACCCCGCCGGCTGATTAGGATGTCACCGCGCCCCTCCTGCCAGCCTCGGCCGGACAGTACTAGACCGGCACTTGCGGAGAGTAGAAGACGCGCTCTAGCAGAAGCACTAGCAGAACCGATATTAGTGATCCATAAGCACGTGTGTGATTACTTGTATGGACATTGTCTATAGCGAAGGACATTATGTGTATGTCGCCCATCGCTTGCGAAAACTCGTTGTGACCGAAGTTACGTAATGCCAGTCTACGTTATTGTAATAAAAACCATTAACGTGATTTGCTTGAATTATTGAATAGTTATCCGAGAAAGCCGCATCCTTTAGTCACCCTATATGAGACGAGTTGGCAGGACCCCACAAAATTGTGTCAGACTTTAAACGAGGTTTTTTTTTTTTTTTTTACTTTATTGTTATTTTAAAGCCTGTACAATAGGCAGGCTGTCAGCAGCACACTACGCTGCTCTTCAGCCATAGAATAAAGAAGCAGCAAAAAACAGGAGACGACACAGAAGTTACAGAACGATGGGCAATAAAACAGGAGACACATAGATACAAAACGGAGCCGTTCACACTCGTCGATAATCCACACTGCTAACTGATGAGACGACGCACAAACACTGAAGATGACAATGGCACTGGTGAACGAGGGAGTGTGACGGTGAACACTGAACACTAAACACTGATGGCGGTGATCTCCGGCGCGCGAATGTCCACGTAGCGTGTGCGAGTCCGGGGACCTGCCAAGGGGGGAAACAGGGGTGAGGTGGGGGAGAGGGGAGAAAAAGGATGCCAATGGTGGAGGGGACGGGGGCAGGAGGAGAGGGACAGCGGAGGGGAGGCCCGGGGGAGGAGGGGGGAGAAAAGGGGGAGGGAGGGAAAAAGGGAGAGAAGGGAGGGAGGGTGCCCAGAGGAGCAAGCACAGGAGGAGGGCGGGAGGATCAAAGTTGGTAGGAGGGGTAGATGGAGGGGAGGAGGGCATCATCAGGGAGGGGGAGCTGGCGGAAGCCACCTTGGGAGAGGGTAAGGAGGGTGGAGAGATGGAGACCGGGCGGGATGTGGGAATACAGGCGCGGCAGCGGGCGGGGATGGGAGAGGATCGAGGATACGAGCGGGTGAGGAGGATCAAGTTTACGGGAGGTGTACAGGATCCGTATCCTTTCAAGGAAAAGGAGGAGGTGGGGGAAGGGGATGAGATCATTTGAACGAGGGTAAATCGCCAATAAATAGCTGATGTTTGCTTCAGATCTACTAGAGGCATATGGAGATATTGTATTTAGCGGTGTGGGCGCATACATGCGTCGCATACATTATGTAACAATTTCTTAACTGTGTGGAACTGGGAAACAACACCCAGTAGCCTTCGTTTTCGTTAGTGTGTATCCTAGTCTTTAATTTGCGCGAGACTGTCGTGCATAACACTAGTGCGCTCTCTCGTTAGATGTGTTCCTTAGCGCAAGCTTCACCTGCTTGACACTAGGACACAGGCAAATTGCTGTTCATATTTTCTATTGTATGTAGGTGCTATAGATGGTTCTGGTATGTTTTATTTATTGAGACAGAGGGTTTGAATTAGCACAACCTTTAAAATTTTGACGCCCATGTGTATGTATCCCTGTGTTTTGATGTGCGTGAGTGTTTCGCGCATGCCACGGGTGCTCTCTCTCTCGGTGAAGCTGTCTGCCCTAGTGCTGCCACACCCTCTTCACGCTAGTTGACAGCCTAAGTACTGATAATATGCCATGTTCGCATTGACCATCTCTTCATAATTATGCTGTACAGATGGAGGTGATATTTCAGTTTTAACTACTCAAAACGCCTTCGGCACGATTGTTTTATGCATCTCCACTGCAGAATGTGATTTTAGTAAGTGACTAATAGTTTTTGTGCTTGTAATAATTTGGTAATTTTCATGGTTACTTAAAGCTTTTCTTCTATCTCAGTTATGTCGCTACGTGTTTTGGTAATGAAGGTATCTTCCCGTTCAGGTGTATTTTTGCTTTTGATGAAGGTATATTTAGATATACCGAAACCGTGGTCAAAGATTTCAATAAATCTTTACCCTGCAACTGTTTGGCTGTTATCATTTACCGTGTAAATTTAGGAAACTTAACTGAAAGTGACGTCATGACCATGTGATTGGAAATACCATCACTTGGATCTTTAGTGCAATAGAAAGCTTTAATAGCCACAATGATCAGTATTCTGTGATAGTGAAAATTGTCAGCGTGGCTTCTTTCAAAGTCCCTCAAGTATCAGGGGAGAAGTTGAGGCAACTGACGAACGCTTTGGTTTGTAGTTATTACTGGATAACCTGGACAATCTTGTTAGTGATATTGGTAACATAATCTACACTGAAAATGGCATGCTTCTTAGAAGAATAATTTAAATGCACTTACACCCATCACAGAACTGTTTTGTGAAATTGTGGTTGTTAAAATCTATAATCAAAAGGGCAGCAAAGATCAATTAGCGAACGGGAGGTCTGTAATGTAAAAAAAAAGGAAATATATGGGTGCATTTAACAATTATCTACGTGGTAAATTCTTGAAGTTCACCTCTGCAAGACATGGCGTCAAAGCAAAACTACCATTTCTCCTGCGCGGAAATGACAATGTGACAGTCAGAGGCATATTGGAAAAAACTGGCAAGTGTAATTGGCCAAAGTTAAAATGGCTGTACTAACGGATGTGCTGTATGGGATATTGTAGCAGCTCCATGTAGACAGCAATTACCTTATGGGCCTGAATACAGAATAAAATTTTGCTGGGATTTTTAACGAAATGGAAATGTGTGACTACCTAACATCAAACCGACTTCTGTGTGCAAGGAGACTATTATGGGAAGAGCAATATGATCGTGAACAACGATTACACAGCTGGGATAGGCTGCTTAAAGAACACGAGCTTCAGCTGTAGAGTAAAGGTATGTAACAGATTTATATGTCAAATCAAAAGCGCAACGGTGAACAAAAGTACAGTATGCTGAACCATCTTACCGATTTTATAAGGTGCCTTCATATGTGTTTAGAGCAATTTTTGTGTCATCATTGGCTAAAGAACATGATATTGCCAGACTGGAAACTACAATTTATAACTGATGTATCTTATCCTGTCAAAGACAGTATTAGACACAAATGTATTAGACACTAGCAGGCAGTATTTACAACATGCTGCTCTGTATTCTGTGACAGTTAGTTCTATGTAGTGAAAACTGTTGGATAGCTTACAGAAAAGTTGCTATGTTGTGTCTAACATTGTTCTACAATTTGCTCGGGCAACAAGAATATTCGAAAATTGCCTGGTGTACAAAAAAGGCTAAGAAAAGATTATAAACTATGTTCTGTCTGAGTATATTTTTAATTATTTACGTATAAACTACGTAAAAATTGTTAACACAGACTCCAACACAGATGATGTAAGCAATATACTTAAGTGTTATAGTAAAGCTGGAGAAATATGGTTTCCTCTATGTTGGGCATTGTAATTTACAATACTACCAAATATGGATATTTCTGAATTGGGATTGGTTTCCAAACACAAAGTTACAGCACAAGTCTTATTATGCAGTGTACCGGACAGACTTTAACCATTCCCTTTAAAGAAATAACTCCTTCATATTTAGTAAACGTGTCACGTACACAAAAAGTAAAACTGGAAGTGGAAGAGGTCGAAGTCGAAAGCCGAAAACTGGAGTATCTGTCAAAATCAATGTCTGTGAAGTAAAAATAAAAACTGGTATTCGAAAAAGGAACCATTGCAGATGTGCAGGCAAATCTTGAAAATTGCTTTAAATACAACATACTGGATATGACTGGGGAACACAAGATATTAGCACTTACTGTAAATAGCAATGCAAAGTGGCCATACACTAGAGCATGCACAGAAAATGATTGATTTGAGGACATTTGATAAATTAGAGAACACGCGAAAAATTGATTATTAACCTCCATTCCCATCTGGCTCTGCTTAAAAAGAATGTTTACAGTGTATTTGAATGTGTTGGAGTGGACGGTGTGCATCTAGCAACAGAAAAGCTGTTTGCAGAGTTTAAAACCGACGGATAGTTACTTTTAATGGTAATTCTTTTTCAAGAATTGTAAACTTAAAGTTCTATACTGAAATTCCGCAAAAATGTGTAGGAGATGAGTTGGTAACACACACCTAAGATGTATAATGCTTTACCAGCAGTGCAATGCGGGCAATAAAATTCAAAATTAAAATTACGAAATAGTCTCGGCTAGGAAAACTGCACGAAGGAACGGAGCAAATTGCTAACAGGGATACAATGTTAATCTGCCAGGAAGTTTCAGGGATACAATAGATAGTGTAGTGGAAAAAATTGATTTGTGTTAGAATTTGACACCATACTTCCTTTTTGTTTATTGATTTACTGGCTGGAAAAAGAATTAGATGATTCACAAGTAGATGTAAATAATAAGTTAAAAATTTAGCTGGATGTTATCAAAACTACGCCAAACAAACACAAAGGAAGAATTGTTTTCCATGCGTAGATATAAACGCAAAAATTAATAAAAAAAATTTACGAGAATATTTGTTTTTAATTCGTTAGCATACCAGGTATGGCTTGGTTTCTTTGGTATCCAACACTGAATCGGATTTCCCACCCTACCAGAATATCTATGAAGTGTAGGCAGGTGCACTTCTCCCTTCAGTTGCTAACACAGAAAAACCCCCGACAACAGAATCCTAACTGTCGATGCAATGTATCTGTTAGGGCAACGTAGGAAAATGTCTTTACTTTAGCTATCTTAATATAGGTTTATGCTTCCTTGTGCTTACAAAATCTCGCAACCTGACCATCACCATTTTTCTGATGGGATCCCAACCTTACAAAGGTAATACACATTTTAGTTTTTCGTATGTTGGTGACACAGAATACTAATCCACTGTAGCTGTCAAAACCTGTTATACACTTGAATGATACAAGGTGTCAGCACTTCCGATCACATGATCTTGCCTTCTGAAATTGCTAAATTGCTTGTACTTGCAAGTCAGTTGTTAAATCCTAGCCCATTTATATCAGTCGTGGACAATCGAACATACTAAGTGTACTCAGAGCCTGAGTACACTTAGCATGTTTGCTTCTAAAAGTACTGTGCCGTATGTTCTAACATGCTCTACATAATATTTAAGTAATGACAAATGTGTTGGCTTAAACCGTTTTAACCTTTATCCGTGAAGATGGTCGATGACTGAAACCGGTTGATATTTGGGTTTAACATAAAAGCAGCTGATGGTCAAACATGCATTTTATTTATTACTTGACGGCTGTTGATAGTCACCTTCCAAAAATGTCTATGTGCGTGCCCGTGTATGCATCATGAGTGCCCCACGAGATAGTATCTGGGAGTAGATCCACCTGCGTTATTGCCAGGGTAGAGTTTGGAGGTGTATCGGCCCATGTTAGGTTCATGATAGGGTCTAGGGAGGCACACACAATGCAGGGTAGGACCTGTATCACAACTTATTAACGTCACCATCACGGTAGCAGACGCAATGACAGCTACAGGAGCAACTCTGTGCCTAACATGTTATCAGAAATTACGCTCCAGAGATTATTTTGCCCAGCCTATTCCATCTGAATATTCAACAAGAGAGGAAAATGACTATGTCAAAATAATTCTTATGATATACAATGGTAGTAGCATTATGGCTGCACAGCCTTCTTCGAATACAGCTTCTTGAAATTTACTGAGCCATGCCGGCTCTTATCGATACTGTATGTCACTATGCTCTTTGGCTGTTCCCCTGCAATGGTTTCGAGTGTGGCTCCCGAAAGGGCATGTGCGCCGGCTTCCGCGTTCGCAGAGAGGGGTCCATGCCTGGCGGTCAAGAAGGAAGGTTCCAGCTGGCACCAGCAGCGTGGAGTACATTCCGAGTGGACAAGCTGAGTGGGTGCCTCCATAATAGCGCCTGAGAGATTGCACGACGCCGACGCAGTTCCTGTGCGAACGTGTGGACAGGAGGCGAACTGGACGGCTGTACATCTGGCGAAGGAATCGTCGGATTGTGCGGCACGTCAAAGCAAAATCGGTGAACCAATTGCCACTTGGAATGATACGTGTACAACGAAAAAGAACTGATATGGGTGAGCACGTTTTAGAATATTTCCTGTTGTTCTGCGCTTGTGCCGCAAAGCCAGCTTTAAAATACAGTCATGTCTGTTTAGTACTATTTGCCGGAAATTCACTCCCTGTTGTTCTGCAGTGAGTTTCTTGCTTGGTGTTTATTACGGGTGCTGACAGACTTGAAATGGGTTGATTATTAATTGTTTGTGAACAATTTTGTGAACGACTTTGCATTTGTCATCTAACAAGTGCTCTGTTTTACTCCCAGTCCAACGGAGAAGCAGAACGCTTCTTACGCACTTTTAAACAACAGATGGCCAAGCTTCGCACACATGGGAACAAACACTGTAACTCTTTCTCGCTTCCTATCGCTCCCACCCATGAGACGGAACATCATCGGTGGAACTTCAGCATGGCCACCGCCATAGGACGCTGCTACATCCACCACAGCATCCGGCGCAGATAGTCCCTAAGTATCGCTTTGCACCGCGCGATCTCGTTCTTTTAGGGGTTTATGACAACCGTGGGCGCTGGGAAAGAGGCGTGATCCAGGAATGCATTGGCCCTCTTATGTATTTGATTGCAGCTGCCGGTGGTTTGCAGCGCCGCCACCAGAAGCAAATTCATGCTTGTCATTTGCTGCTGCTTTTCTTCCCCCACATTCACGGCCTCACAGGACCGCGCGGCCTTCGCAGCCGCCCACTGGTGTCACCAGGGCACCCCAGGAGGAGCGGATGAACGATGCGTCCTCCTCCCCACCTCCCACCCCCACTGTTCCCGCTCACCAACCCGATGGACATTGACCCGCCACTGCCGTCGTCGTCATTGCCCCAGGATACGCCCTCAGGCCTGGATGTGTGCCCTGGCATCAGTTTTCCAGAGGATTTTCCTGTTGCCTCAAAAGCCAGATGGTGGGGTACTGTTGGGAGTATGCTGTCCTCCACAGTCATGGCTCCCGATTCATCTCTACGTCCAGCGTCATGTCTCCCCCGTCGTTGTCGTTCGCATCCTCCCTATACAACAGTGGGGCATTTGGGGGGGGGGGGGGGGAGGAATGTGCTGGCGTAAGCTGTCGCTAACATACCAGTCGGTAAAGATGAAGCAAAGATCGATTAGTTGGCGATGAATCAAGCGCGCCTATCATGAGAGAGGCCAGAGACACTTCGACAAGCACCATGCCGACAACGCCCTCTAGATAGCAAGTATTTAGGCCGTCGCCGCTGACTGGAGGGCCTCACTGACTCACTCTTCCAGTTTGGCGTCTGTCGGTTCATCACAGAGCGGGCTCAGTTCACGTCACAGGCCACGACATTACAAAGCGACCAGATTAGTGCCTATAGCGAGACTAGCAGTGAGAACTAAAGTTTGTAATAGCAAGAATAGCGATATTGTCTGCGAGAGGAGTATTACTGATGAGCTTGTACCACAACACATGGACTCTATTCCAGTTAAGTCAGTTTTAATGTAAATAAAGAACCATATCAATCCACATGTGCATTTGTGTTGTAAAAGAGGATACCGCCACCCATAAGAACATCCTCTCCCTTGCTTCCTTCTCTCCCTTGCTTCTTCAATTTGTTGTTAAATTGCTTCTGTCTCTTAATTTGTTCTTGCTATTGTTGGCTGAAATTAAACGTTATTTGCCCCAGGTTTAAATTGATCATTTATTCGTTTGAGTACTGGGTTGCACAGGGAGAATAGATCTAAGTGGTACAGTTGGTCTGTTACTGCTTAGCGAGTGCGTCTGGTTTTAAGATTTTTGTTATATGAGTATTGTAACTCGTCTTAGTCGATGCTGTAACTTTTGCCTAATTCTATTCGATTAGGCTTCCGTCATCAGTACTGTTTCTTGCATGATTCAACCAAGATGTAGTACACTTGTACCAGGTTTTCCAGTACTTGTTGTTGTTGGTTTATTACTCCAGAGTTAATAGCTACTGGCATAAGATACAAGCGATATTCTTTTAACTTATTCTTATTCTTATTTTTGAGGTTTAAATTATGTATTAGTACTGTGAAACGATATTTTAAAAATATTTCTGGGCATGGGAAATGCAATGTGTAATCCTGTGAAGTTCTGAAGATCCACTCACTCTTGTGATTTGATTAATGTGCTTATGTTAAATGTATTACATTTATATGTTTCAGAAGTACCAGTGACTGCACTATTTGCCCAGTGTCCTATAGAGGGGTGCGTCCAGTACTGTGCAATATTTCAAGGTTTGACTCCCGTCCACACTCGTTTGATTGTAAAAGGAAGCTAACTGGACACCTGCTGGCATTTATAATTGTACTGTAAACTTTTCCGCGCACTAAATGAGCGTAGTGCTGGTTTATTTTAATAAATTTATTACTGTGCAAATAATATTTATTTTACGGGCTAGCCCTACCACTCCATTGGCTCACTGAATATTTCACTTACATAATACGTTTTTTCAAGAACTCCATTGCCTTTCTTTGATAAAATCCCATTTACGTCGCAAAGCATTTCTTTTGAATGAGACTATATCGACCTCTTAAGGTCCTAGCACCACATCTCTGAATTCTATGCCTGACGTCATACCTGTTTGATAACCGCTCCAAACACTTGAACAATACTCCAGATTTGCATGCGATTTCCTTTACACATACTATGATTTTTCCCAAAACGATTCCATTCACCTTCCCTAATGCTGATGGTTCCATGTCATAGCTATCAAGCTGGCTAGCATGTAAGTAGTCACATATCTACAGGGCGGTCCATTGATAGCGACCGGGCCAAATATCTCACGAAATAAGCATCAAACGAAAAAACTACAAAGAACGAAACTCGTCTAGCTTGAAGGGGGAAACCATGTGGCTCTATGGTTGGTCCGCTAGATGGCGCTGCCATAGGTCAAACGGATATCAACTGCGTTTTTTTAAAATAGGAACCCCCATTTTTTATTACATATTCGTGTAGTACGTAAAGAAATATGAATGTTTTACTTGGACCACTTTTTCGCTTTGTGGCAGATGGCGCTGTAAGAGTCACAAACGTATAAGTACTTGGTATCACGTAACATTCCGCCAGTGCGGACGGTATTTGCTTCGTGATACATTACCCGTGTTAAAATGGACCAGTTGCGGAAAAGGTCGATATCGTGTTGATGTATGGCTATTGTGATCAAAATGCCCAACGGGCGTGTGCTATGTATGCTGCTCGGTATCCTGGACGACATCATCCAAGTGTCCGGACCGTTCGCCGGATAGTTACGTTATTTAAGGAAACAGGAAGTGTTCAGCCACATGTGAAACGTCAACCACGACCTGCAACAAATGATGATGCCCAAGTAGGTGTTCTAGCTGCTGTCGCGGCTAATCTGCACATCAGTAGCAGACAAATTACGCGAGAATCGGGAATCTCAAAAACGTCGGTGTTGAGAATGCTACATCAACATCGATTGCACCCGTACCATATTTCCATGCACTAAGAATTGCATGGCGACGACTTTGAACGTCGTGTACAGTTCTGCCACTGGGCACAAGAGAAATTACGGGACGATGACAGATTTTTTGCACGCGTTCTATTTAGCGACGAAACGTCATTCACCAACAGCGGTAACGTAAACCGGCGTAATATGCCTCATTGGGCAACGGAAAATCTACGATGGCTGCAACAAGTGTAACATCAGCGACCTTGGCGGGTTAATGTATGGTGCGACATTATGGGAGGAAGGATAATTGGCCCCCATATTATCGATGGCAATCTAAATGGTGCAATGTGTGCTGATTTCCTACGTAATGTTCTACCGATGTTACTACAAGATGTTTCACAGCATGACAGAATGGCGATGTACTTTCAACATGATGGATGTCCGGCACATAGCTCGCGTGCGGTTTAAGCGGTATTGAATAGCATATTTCATGATAGGTGGATTGGTCGTCGAAGCATCATACCATGGCCCGCACGTTCACTGGATCTGACGTCCCCGTATTTCTTTCTGTGGGGAAAGTTGAAGGATATTTGCTATCGTGATCCACCGACAACGCCTGACAACATGCGTCAGCGCACTGTCAATGCATGTGCGAACATTACGAGAGGCGAACTACTCGCTGTTGAGAGGAATGTTGTTACACGTATTGCCAAATGCATTGAGGTTGGCGGACATCATTTTGAGCATTCATTACGTTAATGTGGTATTTACAGGTAATCATGCTGTAACAGCATGCGTTCTCAGAAATGATAAGTTCATAAAGGTACATGTATCACATTGGAACAACCAAAATAAAATGTTCAAACGTACCTACGTTCTGTATTTTAATTTAAAAAACCTACCTGTTACCAACTGTTCGTCTAAAATTGTGAGCCATATGTTTGTGACTATTACAGCGCCATCTATCACAAAGCGAAAAAAGTGGTCCAACTAAAACGTTCATATTTCTTTACGTATTACCCGAATATGTAATAAAAAATGGGGGTTCATATTAAAAAAGAAACGTAGTTGATATCCATTTGACCTATGGCAGTGCCATCTAGCGGGCCAACCATAGCGCCATCTGGTTTCCCCCTTCCAGCTAGACAAGTTTCGTTTTTTGTATTTTTTCGTTTGACGCTTATTTCGTGAGATATTTAGCCCGGTCACGATCAATGGACCACCCTGTATACTTTAATAAATATGCAACACTAAATGTTCTCCCTAACTATATTTTTTCAAAAACATACAGGATGCTTGTTGTAATACGCAAATATAATTACAGATCTCTGATTGTGAAAGGCGAAACTCAGTCTTGCGTCCAAAACAAAATTGTCGTTATTATTTATCAAAACAAATTAGATTTAGAATACAAAATTGTGGCGTTTTTATTATATAGAAGTAAAAAAACGCTGCTGATAATCATAATATGCAAAGAGTTCTTCTCCAAAATTACTAAAAACAGAAGGCGCTAGCACTGATCACACTTATAGTTGAAAGGGTAGTATAATTAAAATGGACAGTGTTATTGTCACGTCTCAACTATCTGTACTATTTGTCAAAAACTTTTCTCAGTTTCTCTAAACACCAATATCACAGTCAACCATGCGTTTCAGCGATCGCCATGTTAGGATAAAAAAAAATCTTGTTGCAGTACAGAACATTTCTCATCTTGTACAAATCATACTGTCACCCAGTGCAGAGTGGATGACGCTTCGCCATTTTACAACAAAACTGGAACAAACTGACTCATATAGTGTCAGTTACGGGATCACAAATGTTATTCCTGAACGAAATTGCAAGAAATTTTTTCCGTACATCACTACGTTGCCGCGAAGCTGGAGCAAACTACCCTGGAATTCACATCCAGTGCAAGGCATAGGGTTCCACTCTAAGTTTTTGCGTGTGCGTTCTAATTTTTTTTATTCACAAAATATTTCGGTTTATATCTTTGAGTCTGGCGGGAAGTTGTGATCACGTATGCCCTATCAGCCTGAACAGCACCTAATAACTATGTTTGATCTTGTTTTTATTACAGAAGCCCGATGGAAACTACGCATGTCACTGCCGTGAACCATGTAGTGCTAATGTGGTATTTTACTGCTGATATTATTTCAGACGGGTTTTAGGAGACTGGTCTCACATTTGGGAGGACAACGATGCAAATCTGAATCCAGCCATCCAGATTTAGTTTTCCTGTGATACCCCTAAATCGCTCCAGTCAATTGCCAGGATGGTACCTTTGAAAGAGCATAGCCGGTTTCCTTCTCTATACTTGAAATCTACGAGCGTGTACTCCGTCTCTTATGACCTTTATGTCAACGGGATGATAAAGTCTAATGTTCCTTCCTTCCGAAGATTTTGTTCCCGACTGCTAGTACAATATAAAAGTAACAGATCTGTCTGGCTGTTTTTATACGTAGTACGTTACTTTTATTTACTCTCAGGTTCAACTGCAACTCTCTGCGCCAATCATCAATCCTCCACAGGTCTTCTTAGATTTTGACACAATGATTTGGCACTGCAATCTTTGTACGGACAACAGCATCATTCGGTAAAAGTTTTATGAAGCTTCCATTGTTATCTATTGTAAACGACAGGCAACCTGTAACGACCCTTCGAGTCTAAATTACTGTTGTGTGTCCATTTCATCCCGTAATGTGTTATTATGGGAGAAGCAAAAGTGCACCATTTGTTTAGAGGATGGTGGTGGTCGCTACTGCTCAATTAAGCTTTAAAAAAATGGTTCAAATGACGCTGAGCACTATGGGACTTAACATCTCAGGTCATCAGTCCCCTAGAACTTAGAACTACTTAAACCTAACTAACCTAAGGACATTACACACATCCATGCACGAGGCAGGATTCGAACCTACGACCGTAGCAGTCGCGCGGTTCCGGACTGAAGCGCCTAGAACCGCTCGGCCATCACGGTCGGCTAGGCTTTTAAACATGACAGTAATTGTTTAAATGTGATGTAGACATATGATAATTGTGCTGAAAAATATGAATTTTAAGCCAGTTGTACATGTTTGTTGTCAAGCCCTAACCCTCCGTGATTGCAGCGGTGGTGAGAGGTTTCGTCATTACTTACTCGCGGTCTCGTAGCGTCAGGACCCGCTGGCGAGCCGCCGCACGTGTGTCGCCTGCGAGACAGCACTCTGCTCACCAGCAGGTTATTGCAGCATCGGTGGAGAAGGATGAGGGGGTAGAGGCTGCCGAACTGGTCAAACAGAGCTGAGACAAGTTACACGCTACCGATCTCAGATACACAAGGTACATCGAATGACACAACAGTATTTCAATATCTTTAAAACTAAATAAGGTAATATTTCACAGTGAATAAACATTTACACAATGCACCTCTAAATTAACAACTTTTAATCACTTCATGTTATTTCAACAAATGGTATCTCAGATGATAACACTCAAAGCTACGTATCTGTATCTATTTTCTTTACTGATTTACGACGTTTTTTTTCTATGTTTTTCGTTGTGCAAGTGTTTGTCAGATCATTGTACACTCGACAGTTACACTGCAAACGAATACAGCACGAATACCTCAGATTTTGTGACACTTCTGTATATATTTAAGGGGGGTAGCACGTCAAACTGGCCGACTTGTAGCGGGAGAGGCACCACAGGACATTTTAATTTCCACAATCTACACTTTTACAAAAAAATTCATACAACTTTGTCAGCATAACCAGGACGGATTCAAGATTCACACTTATAGCAGTGGAAGTTCAAAAATATAACAAAATATTTTTTTTACATGTGAAATCTCATCATTTTTCACACACTATTAGTTGCATTTGTTGCTGTAGGTACACTTTCCTTCATAAGTAACAGGGATTCTTCGATGAATGTTGCACAGCATACAAACCATACTTAGAAGTGCCTGAAACTCTAGAATTTTCCAAATCTGTTAAAAACTGTGGTTAAAATTGAGATAATGAACTATAAAATTTGAGTTTTTTCTAAACATGGAGTTTACAGTGTAACAACTCATCCAGTTTTTCATAAATTAAATAAATTCTAGAGTTTCATACACCTGTAAGTATAGTTTGTATGCCGTGCTAAATTCATCGAACAGCCTCTCTTACTTATGAAGAAAAGTGTACCTATAGCGACAAATGCAGCCAATAGTAAGTGAAAAAAATGAAGAAATTTCACATGTAAAAGAATTATTTTGTTATGTATTTGAGCTTCCACTGCTATGAGTGTCAATCCTGAATCCTTCCTGGTCATGCTGACAAAGTTTTATGAATTTATTTTTAAAAGTATAGACAGTGGAAATTAAAATGTCCTGTGGTGCCTCTCCTGCTCCAAGTCGGCCCGTTTGACGTCCTACCCCCCCTTAACGAACAGTTTACTATTTTGCCAGTAACTTTATTTAAATGTTAATTGCAAGTGCTGTTAAAAAAATCTGTGCTAATTCAAAAACGGACTATCACATGTCTTAGCGGATACCACATCTGAAAAGACAACCAGAGATGCTTCTGACAAGAAGGCGTAAATAATTTTTTAAATAATGTATTTGCTCTTGGAACAGGATCCTGTCCAGATAAAAGACTAAGAATAAAATACAGGTGCCTAACACAAACATTAAAGAACACAAACTTATTACTGAGTAAGCACCCATATGACCTGTCCTTGCAGTTACACAGTACTCCACTGATTCTATGAGATGAAGATGGAGGTATATTAATTTCCTGTGGCTATTCAAAAAGAATGGCAAAAGTATCCATGGCTATTGTTGTGTAACAAGCTCTAAAAAATTTCTTGTTATCGTCGGAATTTCGTAGTATAGAGCTTTGTCATTCAACGTGAGCATACTTTGGGTAGAATACTAGCTTCTTTATTTATGAATGATACTATACTAGCAATTTTTGTGAATGATCTGAGTGTGATCGGATATTTATAACGTTTCTTTTATTTAAAGATTGTTGTAACATATTAATTTAATGTGGGAAAGTGGTCAGTGTGAGCCAGATCATGTCTGTAGCACGTAAGAGCGATTTATTTGTGGTGGGGACGGCCTTCAGCCAATGGAATAGCAGCCAGTAGCGGAATACAATGGGAGTGAAATGGAGACTAGGACTTCGCGAGTGAAGAGCTCAAAGGAGCGCTTCTGGACTCTTTATGTCGAGTGCTGGAAGGAGGCAGACATGCCTGTACTAATGAAGGATATTTGATCGTGAAGGTGTTTGATTTTAGGTGGTTAACGGAAACTACCACACTTTAACTTCTGAAGGTAATTTGTATTTTGAGAGGTCTGAATGTGGTCCATAGTAGGACTCTTTTTCTGCTTGTATTATGGAACTAAGGACAGACAGAGTTTGAGTTACTATTCTTTGTACTGTGTGCGTTAATTTGTGAATCATCATGTTGACTCTGTTTTGAGCTTGTGGATATTTCGTGTACTGAGATTGAGAAACGGACTTACTTTTCGCGTATGTGTGATGACTATTTAGTCTGGGGAATTTGCTACCATTCTCGTGATGATCTCAACGTGACTTTACTGCATTTGGTAAGAGTACTGTCTGTGTTTTTATTGGATATCGTAGGACAACTTCCCGTTTATTTGAGATGTCCTGTCTTGAATAACAGTCATTCAACATAATTCTCTGTCGTACACATCAATTACAGACGTTACAATAGAGCCCTTGCTATGAAATTATTCATCATTTATTTTATTTTTCAGTGTAATTTTTAACTCGCAATTCTAGCGAGTACACAGACCTAGGATCACAGCTGCACGTTACTATTTGCAGCGAATTCGCTGCGGGGCATGAAAGCAGTTGCGTATGTATGTCGATACTATGACTACATCAAGCTACTCTTTTTTTTTTTAAACAGACCCGTGCATTCGACAGTTACCTAAAGCATGAGTAACCACAGGTAAAGACGCAACTGGTGCGCTCATATGCGATGTTGTTTGGAAGGGCAACGACGCAACAGCAGTAACCGTTAGGTACCTTCGCACCCACTCGTGGTAGACAAAACAGGCCAGGATACTGTTGCAGAAGCACCAGAAAAATCATGCTAGGTTTGAAAGAATGCAAAGTCGCGAACTTTGGCAAACGGTTACAGATGCTTAATTTGGATTTTGATGGGAGATGCTTTTAATAGTTTCCGCAACTAAACTCTGTCTCGGAATCTAGTAAAAATCCAAAGAGGTTCTGGTCGTAAGTAAAGTGTACTAGCAGCAGTCCGAAATCAGTACCTTTATTACGTGACAGAAATGGTAATGTTACCGACAACAACGCCAATAAAGTGGTGTTTCTAAACATAGTTTTCCATAATTGTTTTACCAAAGAAGATGCTGTAAATTTTCCAGATTTCTAATCAAGAACAGCTTCCAAAATCAGTAATTTGAAACTAGAGACTCTTGTTTTACCAAAGCAATTTGTCATTTAATAAAGGAAACTCTACCTGTCCAAAATGTATATCAGTTACGTTCCTTTCAGAGAATACTGTTGAAATAATTCCATTTTTAGAACTGTATTAAATACTGTATCATCGATTTGTAGTATGATTTTTCAACATTTTCTGTGTTCCAACATCATGAAATATCTCGAAGAAAACGAACTAGTGAAACAACCAGTCCAGATTGAGACAATATCGTTCTCGTGACAAACAAACTAATAAATGTTATTGACCAGGCACTTCAAGTTTAGTCCATATTTTTAGATTTCCACAAGGCCTTTGAGGCCGTTCTTCTGATCAAATTGCGTGCTTGTAGAGTATTGTCTTTGATACTGGATTCGTGATTTCCTGTTTGAAAGATCATAGTTCATAATATCCGACGCGAAGTCATCTAGTATAATTGAAGTTATTATCCAAATTCCCCAAGGGAGCGTTACAGGCCCTCAGTTGTTCTTAATCTATAAAGGACTTTGGAGACGATCTGAGCAGTCCTCTTAGACTGTTTGTAGATCATGCTGTCGTGTTCCGCATACTTGAGTCATCATATGATCAAAATGAATTACAAAATGATTTAGACAAGGTATCTGCATCGTGCGATAATTTGCGGTTAACCTTGAACAATAAAAAATGTGAGGTCACCAACATGAGTACCAAAAAAGTTCCATTAAATTTCGGTCACATGATAAATAATACAGATTTGAAAGTTGTCATTTCAATATAACTGCATTTATGAACAACTTAAATTGAAACAATCACATTACAATACAATTTTTGTAGCGAACACAAACTGCACTTATCCGTTCTCTTGTATAGTACTGTTGAGTGGTGTGGAATCCTTACGACATGAAATTGAAGGAGGACATCGAGAAAGTTCAAAGAAGGTCATCTCGTTTTGTAGTATCGCGAAATAGGCGAGAGAGTTTGACGAGTCTGATAAGTGAGTTGGAGTGCCAGTCATTAAAATAGAGGCGGTTTTAGTTGCAGCGTAATCTTTTCACGAAACTGGAGTCACGAATTTTCTCAGAATGTCAAAATACACGGTCCAGTCACACTGACGTGACTACCGCCTGTGTTCAGCGTCAACGTGAAATAACGGCTCACGGCACTGGAGGGTATACGAAACGCTTTCGGAGGACGTTGAAAATAGTACAGTTGTGATAATACGGAAACGGAACGATATATCTGACGTCCAAAACAGCATGATCATTGACTTCTACTCCAAGGGTGCATACATATGCAAAACGGCTAAGTTTGTAAACTGTCCTCGTGCCGCTTTGGTTAAATTATACCGTGCGTGGCAAAATGGCGCTGTGGTGTGCCGTGGGCCACAGATGATAGGGCTAGACGACGGCTGTGGAGATGCGTACGGGCGAATAGACGGACAACTGTTGAGCAACTGGTCGGCGAGACGAACCAAGGGGCTACCAACAATGTCTCTTCAACGACCGTTCAGCGAACGTCACTGCATATGGACCTCGCAGTAGGCGCCTTGTGCATCCACCCACGCTGACTGGTGTTCATCGGCGACGATGGCTCGAATTTGGTCGCCCGTACAGCGTCTGGACGTCCACTGAGTGCCTACAGGTGGCCTTTACAGTTGGATCACATTTTATGCTCCATTGGACAGGAGGAAAGCGCCCTGCCACAATCGTCGGGAAGGTCGTAGCCGGAGGAGGGAGCGTTGTGGTCTGGGGAATGTTTTCGTGGCAATCCCTGTGCTGTCTTGCCGTTCTGGAAGGTACAATGAATCAACAAAAATATGCATGGGGACCAAGTACACCTATACATACAGTTTGATTTTTCGTCCGCAGCTCGTGGTCGTGCGGTAGCGTTCTCGCTTCACACGCCCGGGTTCCCGGGTTCGATTCCGGGACGGGTCAGGGATTTTCTCTGCCTCGTGATGACTGGGTGTTGTGTGATGTCCTTAGGTTAGTTAGGTTTAAGTAATTCTAAGTTCTAGGGGACTGATGGCCATAGATGTTAAGTCCCATAGTGCTCAGAGCCATTTGAACCAGCCATTTGATTTTTCCTGGGCCCGATGACATCTAGCAGCAAGACAATATAACGGGTCACACAGCTCTCGGTGTACGCACTGGTTCGAAGAGCATGAGTTTATCGTACTCTTCTGGTCACCAGACCCCTGGGATTAAAAAAAACAATCGTCAATATGTGAGACCACTTCGATCGGGCTGTTCGCGCCACAGATCTTCAACCAAGAAATCTAGCACAGCACTGGAGTCGGTACTTCTCCACATCCCTGTCGGTCCTTACAGTATTTCACTGACTTTCTTTCTGCTCGTCTCGCAACAGCTCCCTCTGAAAAAGTTGGTTATTCAGGTGGTCGAATCAGTGTGACTGAACCGCTCACTTTATTGACTCGCACTCACATAAGAGCATAGTGTTATGGAAAGAGAAATCAGAACTCGCGCAGGAAGATTTGAGTGTTCCCTTTTTCTCACCTGTTTTGAAGCAGAATGGTGGAGGAATAATGT
Source organism: Schistocerca americana (assembly GCF_021461395.2). Taxonomy (NCBI): domain Eukaryota; kingdom Metazoa; phylum Arthropoda; class Insecta; order Orthoptera; family Acrididae; genus Schistocerca; species Schistocerca americana. Next base: position 670,960,924 of record NC_060120.1, read on the forward strand.
GAAAATGGCGCTATGAACTATCTGTCAAAGGCTCATGTGCGGTTTGCACAGTAATCATGTATAAGAAGATGTAAGAAACTTTAAACATATCATCTCAAATCCTCACAACAGCAGCACAAAAAGATAACCAATATTTCGCAGGAAAATTTATTTTTACACGGAAAAATCAAAGCTGTGGAATAAACAACAGAATTGGCCGAGCGGTTCTAGGCGCTTCAGTCTGGAACCACGCGACCGCTACGGTCGCAGGTTCGAATCCTACCTCCGGCATGAATGTCTCTGACGTCCTTAGGTTAGTTACGTTTAAGTAATTCTAAGTTCTAGGGGACTGATGACCTCAGAGCCATTTGAACCATTTTAGAATTCTGGAGCAGTTTTCGTTAGCGAAATTTAAAAGAAACTGGCTAATGCAAATCATTTACTAGCAGAAACACCGTACTCCTCCGACAGGAAGGTTTAATTTAGGGATAAGATTAAAGTTTTTCTTCTGTAACGTTTCTTACTGCTACGCTTTACTGAGAAACAATTACGGAATGTTATATGCTGCTCGTGTATGTGTTGTAATACTGTTGTATTTTTATCAAGTAATTTTTACTAAATCAACGTGTAGTGCAAAACACAAATGCTTTTGGGATAATCAACATGTAACAGATAGTATCTCCGTACACATGTATCACTCAGGTATGAAGCACTCACAATATCCTTACTTTATAGCTAACAACCAAACACGCACATGTCGGCTGCAGTTAATTGGTTCCAATGGCTCTGAGCACTATGGGACTTAACATCTGTGGTCATCAGTCCCCTAGAACTTAGAACTACTTAAGCCTAACTAACCTAAGGACATCACACACATCCATGCCCGAGGCAGGATTCGAACCTGCGACCATAGCGGTCACGCGGTTCCAGACTGAAGCGCCTAGAACCACACGACCACACCGGTCGGCTGCAGATAATTGGTACATCAATGTTTTTAGTTTCCGAAGTATTCTAAAACTCAGAAAACAATTTTTTTTTCGTTTGCGTTCGAAACTGCTTGCTCTAGCCTAGAGAGAGCTGTGAAATATCGAGGACTGAAAAAGTCGACTACACTGTTCCGATTACATTTGGAGGTCTTTCATCTTACTTTTTTTTGTTATAACGATGCTATCCTGTCTGGAAGTGAAGAAGAACTACCGAATCTGCTGAATGGAATGAACAGTCTAATGAGTGCAGAATATGGATTGAGAATAAATCGATGAAAGATGAAAGTAATCAGAAGTAGCAGAAATGAGAAAAGAGAGAAACTGAACATCAGGATCGATGGTCACAAAGGAGGCAGAAAAATAACCAATGACGGACGGAGCAAGGAGGACATCAAAAGCAGACTAGCACTGGCAAAAAGGACATTTATCGCCAAGAGGGTCTACTAATATCAAACATAGGCCCTACTTTCTGAGAATGTAAGTTTGGAGCACACCATTGTATGGTAGTGAAATAAGGCCTGTGGGATAATCAGAACAGAAGAGAATCTAAGCATTTGAGATGTGGTGCTACAGCCGAATGTTGAAAATGGAGTGAGGAATGAGGAGGTTCTCCACAGAATCGGAGAGGAAAGGAATATGTGGAGAACACTGACAAGGAGAAAGGACGGGATGATAGTACATCTGTTAAGACTTCAGGGGCTGACTTCCATGGCACTAGAGGGAGCTGTAGAGGGAAAAAACTGAAGAGGAAGACAGAGATTGGAAAACATTCAGAAAGTAATTGAGGACGTAGGTTACAACTACTCCCTGAGATGAAGAGGTTGGCACAGGAGAGGACTTCGTAGCGGGTCGCATCAAACCAGTCAGAAGACTGATGACTCAAAAATAAAATAAAATAAAATAACGATACACTAAACGCATTTGAATGCATGAGAATAACATGCAGCAATCTTCAGAAATTTAATATTAACTTAATGAAATAATAATAACAACTCTAATCATCATCATATGTGTTAATTCTAGAATGTGTCAACCGTCTGCAGACAAATAAAAAAGCATCCATTCATGGAGAATCTAACCTCACATCATCGCACGGGAGCTACGATCATGAATTTCTTCAGGTTAAAATTCTATAGCTCTTTGTTACATGATACATACGTAAGTGAGTCTTACTGTTTAAATAATTTACCCTAAGGCCTAAAACATGTTCCCTCTTTTCAGCAGCAATTCTACAAAATTTCTCTCTCATCTACCCTCAAAAAGTGCAGCCGAAAGCAGAGCACTGTGATATTATTTCAGTGGTAACTTTCGAAAATCCATAGGACGTCCTATGCTATAAACGTGGCAGTAGGTCCAGTATGGTCATAGGTGTGACATGAAGCGACTACAGCCAATTACGTACTGCGTATAGCAGCAAGAGGAGGGGAAAAGGATGTCTACACTTTCCCTATACAGAGCTTTACTCATTGATGCACTTAACTCCATAGAAACAGAAAACGCACGCAGGGTGCGCACGAGATAACTTGGCCTGTAGCCGCGCAAACGGCGTGGTAAAGAAAGGCACTATGGTAGTGGCGGTAAGTTCGACAGCTGAAGCCGATGCAAAAACGCGCATCTCGCGTAACTTGTGAGCTCCACCAAGAGAGTCTACAAACGACCGAATCACCAAGTTATGTGCCACGACAAATAATCCGATAAGCATAGCCGTTCGAAGCCTGTAGTTTGCGTACCGAAAAAGAAATACTCACGTAAACAAAGGACCAACCAAAGCAGAACAAGATAGACCAGACGCTGAGAGAAGGAAATCTCGTAACACGAAAATAGGAAAACGAAAGTGATGTAGCAGACAACATCACTTACTACGATACTGATAATGGAAAATGAGGGTCGTGTGTCACGTGGAAATTATGTGTCAATCCTGTGACAAATGTTTTAGTAATATTATCAAAATTTGAGCTCAGCCTTTGTTTTCAGAAACTTTATGCCCTCTGAACAGAGGCTGCACATCAGCACTATTAAGGGGTCGTTAACGTTGCAGATTTATAATATGCTCTCCACACCTCGCGGACGCTGTTCATTGGAACGTAATAGAACATTCGCACCCCAATGGTACCCATCTGGATACACCTAACAGATCAACTAGTTCCTAAGAAAGGAATCATATTGGTTGCTCAGCAGGATAAACTAAATGCTGATGGTTAATGGTTATATTTGTTCACCACTCGAGAGACCAGTAATGAGTGGACCACATTGCAAATGTGACACACTGCTCTGTGGATGGATGCAGGCTACCGTAAGAGAGTGATGGAGTGAGAAGTACCGTCCATCTACTAAGGGTAATGTCTAATGCCACCAAAAACTAGAGAATTTCGTGGTCTTCCGTGTACTATACATCTACTAACGATAATGTCAAATGCCAACTAAAAGTAGAGAATTTCGTGGTCTTCTGCGTCACTAGAGCCAAAGTCGGATATATTAAAGAGAACAAGAAGAGGTCTAGGCGAGTTTTCATGGACATACTTGTGCACGCTACTGATAGCATTAATTTGTTCGGTTTTACGGGACCACTTTTCGGAACGGATCCGCAACATACGCAGAATTCACCATATTCAAATTAGAGATCCACTCTCGACCTGCGTAATTAACTGAGCTTTAATGCACGAGTGATCGTTACTTGCAGTAGTATAAAATTGGCTTTTTGTGCCGTATTGGGAGGGAGGGGGGGAGGGGGGGGGGTAGGAAAATGCTTTGGATGACATGGCCAGTCACTCGAACGCCGAGACAGCGTTACGCTTCTTTGGAGATCGGTGGCTGTCACACATTGGTCAAGGTCTGGTCTAGATCTGGCAGGACCATATCTGGCGCCCTGTGGTGCCACCGGGAGGGTTCCGTAACAGAAAGAACTTCCTGGAGCGACCGCTTGCCAAACTGTTTTGTGAGATGGAGTGAGGAGGAGCCTTAGCGAAAGGCACTATTTTCTGCTGAATATAGAAACTTCTTTTGGGAAATTTCCGGAAAGATGAAAAGAAGCCCCGACTCTTGAAAACCGTGGGACGTAACTGCATGCACAGCTCTTATAGAAAAACTTTGTCTAAGAATGTAAGGAGAATGGATATTGGTTCACATAGAACTTTCACCGAGCGCCTGCAAGCACAGCAGTGCTGAAAGGAGGATCGTTTATTAAATGAAGAAGGAGACAGAAAGAGAGAGAAACGACTTATCATGAGGAAACTGTTCGGAAAAATTACATTGTTCAACTACGTTAAACATAGTCCAGAGAAGGGGACCTGTGCTCTCAGAGTTGCCGGAGATCGCAAGACATAGAGTTCAGCTGAACCAGGGCTAGCGCGTAACAAGAAACGCGATAAAGCGAGGTTTCCTCGACGGACGCCGTCGCAATGTAGGAGGCTTGGTCAGAGAGTTCACTGAGAGACTGTTCCTGACGCTCTTTGCTTCGTGGTCGCCTCGTCGCGCTCCTCCACAGCTCCTCATTTTATAACGCCAACTTAGAAGGAACGTCTCCGATGGTACTGCAGATTGATGCCGTAACAGTTCTGGCACCAACAGCTACAATACGGTGAGAAGGAGCCGCTTCTGCGTGAGATGTACGGAGACTCATACTGGTTTACAACTTTAATATCTTAGAGCTTCAGTCTAACGATTTCTCTTGCGAAACATGGAATGCCTGCTTCCAAATTCCGCAACAAAATGTTCAAATTTGTCTGAAATCCTATGGGACTTAACTGCTAAGGTCATCAGTCCCTAAGCTTACACGCTACTTAACCTAAGTTATCTTAATGAGAAACACACACACCCATGCCCGAGGGAGGACTCGAACCTCCGCCGGGACCAGCCGCACAGTCCATCACTGCAGCGCCTTAGACCGATTCCACAACAGGTGTGAGGTAGTGTCTCCATAATTTTGTGTGTTGCCTTCAGTAGTTCTGTCCTCTACTAACTTATTTCATGACGATCACATAGTACTTACGCGATTTATTATCAATTTTCTGCCGATCCCCGTGTCAGATTAACAGATTTGCGTTCGCACAGGTTGTCTTATCGTGCTGTTGTCACTGGAGGCCATTATAAAAAGTTATTGAGAATAAAATATTCAGGTCGGTTGAGTTTTTAAGGGTTGCTTACATTTAAGCATATTTATCCTAATTAGAGAGAAATAAAAACTTATAGAGATAAATAAATATCCTTTGTAGCAAAAACATTATTTATATACGAGGGCTATTTGGAAAGTAAGTTCAGATCAGTCGCGAAATGGGAACCATCGTGAAAATTCAATGAAGCTTTGTGCAGATGTATTGGGCAGTGCCTGTAGTATGCCCGTCGATCGCGTCAGTTGTGAGGGCACTGTGGATACGTAAAGATGCCTACGAAATAGCGCCTCCCGCCCAGTGTTTGGGCCTGGTAAGAGATTTCGCCTGATGTCATGCAGCCCGCGTAACACAACTGTCATGCGGCTCCTTCTTCATGACAATTCTCGACCGCACTCGACAAGGTGATGAGGAAGCTCCTGAAGCGTTTTCGATGGGAAATGTGTGATCACCCACGCTACAGCCCGTAACTGGCTGCCCCTAAGTTTCAGTTCTACTCACATGAACCGCTGGCTTTGAAGACAACATTTTGGCACAGTCAGCGAGCTGTAGACCAGCGTAGAGTATTGGCGGAAAGTACAGAAGGCTGCATTCTACGACGAGAGTACTGAAAAATAGGCACGAAGCTACGACAAATGTCTGAGTCGGAGCGACGGCTATGTAGAAAAGTAGATGGAAGTTGTAGTTAGCTGTTGAAAATAAAACATTTTTGATTTTCACAGTAGTTTCCATTTCGTAACCGATAGGAATTTACTATCTGAATAGCCTTTATGTTGTTGTTGTTGTGGTTTTCAGTCCTGAGACTGGTTTGATGCAGCTCTCCATGCTACTCTATCCTGTGCAAGCTTTTTCATCTCCCAGTTCCTACTGCAACCTACATCCTTATGAATCTGCTTAGTGTATTCGTCTCTTGGTCTCCCTCTACGGTTTTTACCCTCCACACTGCCCTCCAATACTAAACTGGTGATCCCTTGATGCCTCAGAACATGTCCTACCAACCGATCCCTTCTTCTGGTCAAGTTGTGCCACAAATTTCTCTTCTCCCCAATCCTATTCAATACTTCCTCATTAATTATGTGATCTACCCATCTAATCTTCAGCATTGTTCTGTAGCACCACATTTCGAAAGCTTCTATTCTCTTCTTGTCCAAATTATTTATCGTCCATGTTTCACTTCCATACATGGCTACACTCCATACGAATACTTTCAGAAATGACTTCCTGACACTTAAATCAATACTCGATGTTAACAAATTTCTCTTCTTCAGAAACGCTTTCCTTGCCATTGCCAGCCTACATTTTATATCCTCTCTACTTCGACCATCATCAGTTATTTTGCTCCCCAAATAGCAAAACTCCTTTACTACTTTAAGTGCCTCATTTCCTAATCTAATTCCCTCAGCATCACCTGACTTAATTAGACTACATTCCATTATCCTTGTTTTGCTTTTGTTGCTGTTCATCTTATATCCTCCTTTCAAGACACTGTCCATTCCATTCAACTGCTCTTCCAAGTCCTTTGCTGTCTCTGACAGAATTACAATGTCATCGGCGAACCTCGAAGTTTTTATTTCTTCTCCATGAATTTTAATACCTACTCCGAATTTTTCTTTTGTTTCCTTTACTGCTTGCTCAATATACAGATTGAACAACATCGGGGAGAGGCTACAACCCTGTCTTACTCCCTTCCCAACCACTGCTTCCCTTTCATGTCCCTCGACTCTTATAACTGCCATTTGGTTTCTGTACAAATTGTAAATAGCCTTTCGCTCCCTGTATTTTACCCCTTCCACCTTTAGAATTTGAAAGAGAGTATTCCAGTCAACATTGTCAAAAGCTTTCTCTAAGTCTACAAATGCTAGAAACGTAGGTTTGCCTTTCCTTAATCTTTCTTCTAAGATAAGTCGTAAGGTCAGTATTGCCTCACGTGTTCCAGTGTTTCTACGGAATCCAAACTGATCTTCCCCAAGGTTGGCTCCTACTAGTTTTTCCATTCGCCTGTAAAGAATTCGTGTTAGTATTTTGCAGCTGTGACTTATTAAACTGATAGTTCGGTAATTTTCACATCTGTCAACACCTGCTTTCTTTGGGATTGGAATTATTATATTCTTCTTGAAGTCTGTGGGTATTTCGCCTGTTTCATACATCTTGTTCACCAGATGGTAGAGTTTTGTCAGGACTGGCTCTCCCAAGGCCGTCAGTAGTTACAATGGGATGTTGTCTACTCCGGGGGCCTTGTTTCGACTCAGGTCTTTCAGTGCACTGTCAAACTCTTCACGCAGTATCATATCTCCCATTTCATCTTCATCTACATCCTCTTCCATTTCCATAATATTGTCCTCAAGTACATCGCCCTTGTATAGACCCTCTATATACTCCTTCCACCTTTCTGCTTTCCCTTCTTTGCTTAGAACTGGGTTTCCATCTGAGCTCTTGATATTCATACAAGTCGTTCTCTTATCTCCAAAGGTCTCTTTAATTTTCCTGTAGGCAGTATCTATCTTGCCCCTAGTGAGATAGGCCTCTACATCCTTGCATTTGTCCTCTAGCCATCCCTGCTTAGCCATCTTGCACTTATCTCATTTTTGAGACATTTGTATTCCTTTTTGCCTGCTTCATTTACTGCGTTTTTGTATTTTCTCCTTTCATCAATTAAATCAATATTTCTTCTGTTACCCAAGGATTTCTACTAGCCCTCGTCTTTTTACCTACTTGATCCTCTGCTGCCTTCGCTACTTCGTCCCTCAAAGCTACCCATTCTTCTTCTACTGTATTTCTTTCCCCCATTCCTGTCAATTGTTCCCTTATGCTCTCCCTGAAACTCTGTACAACCTCTGGTTCTTTCAGTTTATCCAGGTCCCATCTCCTTAAATTCCCACCTTTTTGCAGTTTCTTCAGTTTTAATCTACAGGTCATAACCAATAGATTGTGGTCAGAGTCCACATGTGCCCCTGGAAATGTCTTACAATTTAAAACCTGGTTCCTAAATCTCTGTCTTACCATTATATAATCTATCTGATACCTTTTAGTATCTCCAGGGTTCTTCCATGTGTACAACCTTCTTTCATGATTCTTAAACCAAGTGTTAGTTATGATTATGTTGTGCTCTGTGCAAAATTCTACCAGGCGGCTTCCTCTTTCATTTCTTAGCCCCAATCCATATTCACCTACTATGTTTCCTTCTCTCCCTTTTCCTACACTCGAATTCCAGTCATCCATGACTACTAAATTTTCGTCTCCCTTCACAATCTGAATAATTTCTTTTATTTCATCATACATTTCTTCAATTTCTTCGTCATCTGCAGAGCTAGTTGGCAAATAAACTTGTACTACTGTAGTAGGTGCGGGCTTCGTATCTATCTAGGCCACAATAATGCGTTCACTATGCTGTTTGTAGTAGCTTACCCGCATTCCTATTTTCCTATTCATTATTAAACCTACTCCTGCATTACCCCTATTTGATTTTGTCGCGCGTTTCGTCGCAGAAATGGTCAACACAGGAAAGTCAGCGAAGTGTGACGGCTGGAAGGTGAGCGGCTACAGCCACTGTTAGCACCCACACTGTGCCTGGCCCCTGGGCTGCGAGGAATCTGGCTGGGCCGTTTCGCCTTCACACGGAGACTGCCGAGTGCCTGCGAACCAGCCACCGTGACGGCGTGTCCGCTCTGCGGGTTGCGTACAACCAAGGCGAAAGCCATGTCGCTTCTGCTTGGTCTCGGCACAGCATGCTTTCGGTACCTCACGACGCATTTTAAATGCTGTGTCGTTTAACATCTGATATTTATCTGACTTCATGACTACCTCCGAAAACGACGAAATATTTTTAACAAATCTGTAACACGCATTACTGGTAAACAGAATTCGATTAGGAAGTGAGACGTAAGTAGTCGATGAGTTTTGCTATTTGCGCAACAAAGTAACTGACGATACCCGAATCAGAGCAGACTGGCAACAGGAAGCAAACAGTTGCTGAAAAAGAGAAATTTGTTAACATCAAATATAAATTTGAGTATTATGACGTCTTTTCTGTAAGTATTTGAGTCGTTTGTAGCCTTGTAGACTTTCGGCTACGCTACGGATCGGCCCGTCACCTCAACCAAGATTTCATTTTGACATTCGCTGGCTTCGATAACTGACAGACTAACCTAGACACCGGGCTACGCTAAGATCAATCTGTCACTACAACCTATATTCCGCTTTCGAGACGAAACCATTTGTAATATTACAACTCCGAAGTTCTGTATATGTTAAGAACAGAAGATCTTGCAAGCACTAATAGCAGAAAATGATGAAAGAGCCGTCGACATGACGCGAACAATTCGTATCATTTTGTCACGACAGCCATGATCGTATGCTTCAGACGTTATCGTGAGTAAATATCATGAATAACATTTCAACATAAAAGATGCACATTTTTTATAAAACAGAAACCTCAATATACGGCAAAAGCAGGATATGGAGAAAAGTCCATCAACAAAATATGATTAATTTATATGCTAGCGGAGCATATATGTACCTGGCTCAGAAAAATAAAGCGAATGATAGCTAGTTGCCTGTAGAACAACTACCTTAGCAACAACTATTCAGAACATAAGTTTGGTCACACCTTCTGTCCAGTGCACAGTTATCTGCAGTAACTAGATGTGTCCACTTTTGGCAGAAAATGAGATTTTACTACTGCTACTGCATAGCTTGGTCTACCGTGTGGAGCATGAAAGAGGTCTCTCCATAGGATCGATTCGGAATAACATAGGAAGTGGACGTCGGGTGTTTGGGGCAGCAAATAGACATGTCCATAGGCTGTCTAGCCATTGGACCAAACAGTAGTCAGATTCTGGCACGTTAAATACGTCCAAGAATTTCACTGTGGTTGACGTTAGAAAAGCTCAATTTTTAGACATTTTTTCGGTCTAACATTAAGAGTGCTGATAATGAGAAGATTACTGTTTCAAAGCACTGTTTTTTCCATATTTCACTGCACACATACATGTAGTTCGCTGTAGTGCATCATTGTCAAAGCTTAACTGTCATGATGTCGTCATTCAGACAGCCTCAACTACATTGACTTTTCCTGAGGAAAAAAAGTGCATTTGCTAGTTAAATTTGAGAAATGTAAAGATGTTATGAAGCTCGCCAAGAAGTATGTGTGAATCCAGACATGGAAGTTTATAGTAAGACAGTATGTAATAGAAGTGTTACGGATGTTACATAAAGTTCACCACAATGAGAAGCACAATTTACTTCTCATTAACCTTTCACACCTATGACTTTTATTAGAGTCCCATTCTTTTTGTAGTTCTCAGACTCCTCATCATATTCAATAACCTGTAAAATGTTAATAGTTGTTGTCTCTTTGGTTACTGATTTATTTTTTGTGATCATATTCAAAAAACAAAGACATTTGGTGGAAGAATAACAGGTTCAGTTTTTAAAACTCATTAAATATCGTAGTAAGTTATTTTGGTTATGTAATGAGCTATTACGATGGATGTGGTGGTGGCCTAAAAGAAGGTCGGGAAAAGCCAAGACCGATTAATAGGGTTTTCCAGTTCACAAGTGCTTTTTGTGTTTTACCCGAAAGTATGTAAGCGTGACTTATCTAATTATAGCCCCAGTGCCTTCAATTGCAGACTGTAGCTTGACGGAAGTGATTTGATCTGTGTGTGAAGCAAACTGTGAAATAGTTTAGAAAAATGGTGGAACTATTATGATCCTCCAGTGCTAAGTTAGTTCTGCTAGTTAAAGGCAAACGTATGAACTTAAAATAAGAACACGGCGAGTAACATAACCCAATTTCCTAGAAATTTCGGACAGTGGAAGACGTCAAAATGAGCAAACTATCGTCTCAGCTTATCCGTAGATATTCGACCGTTTCTGGAAGAAACGGTGGTCAAAATTTTCGAGGTATTTTCCAAGTATGGTATTTTACGTGTTTACCGCGCGATGTCTCCTAACTGAATGGTGGCTCCGTGGCTAGCGTTACGGCTTTTTAGCTTTGCACCCTATGCTCGAAGCCCGATTATTACTTTTATTTCTGTTTTTCATTTATATAGCAATATCTGTAGAAGATTATTCGCAATTTTTTTCCACTGTATACTGATACAACGTTGTTCTTATTCATCTGTTAACCTTATATCACATTAACGAATTTTTGAAAAATGAGAAAATTATTTGAAATTGTTTTCGGTGAAATTTCTGTAGTGTATCTTAATTCAAAATCAAGTATAACAGCCAGTTTTGGGAAAAGTGATCCGTTATGCATGGTTTACCGCGGAATTATTGCCAATGTGCGAAATTTTCAGCTGTGTTAATAACGTTTCTTTTCCGGCTGAGATTCATATGAAGAAATGTCACTGCGGCAAACCTGACTTCGCACGATATTCGTTATGTTCCACGTTTCCAAGGTTTCTACGATCGGTACCATCCAAAAGAATGCACCAGAATTCCTAAAGAATACACATTTGGATAAAATATAATAATTAATATAAGAACTGGTATGAGAATGAAATATCAGAATTTAAGAAGATTGTAAGGTCTCGCCACACCATTCACACATGTATTACATAATAAACATATGACACTTATTGTCAAATCCAGTTGTGGTTTTAAAATCAATATTCACTGAAGCCCCAAAGGAACTGGTATAGGCATGCGTATTCAAATACAGAGATATTTAAACAGGCAGAATACGGCGCAGTTGTTAGATCAAAAAAATAGTTCAAATGGCTCTGAGCACTATGGGACTTAACATCTATGGTCATCAGTCCCCTAGAACTTAGAACTACTTAAAACTAACTAACCTAAGGACACCACACACATCCATGCCCGAGGCAGGATTCGAACCTGCGACAGTATCCGTCGCGCGGTTCCGGACTGAGCGCCTAGAACCACGAGACCACCGCGGCCGGCAGTTGTTAGATCGCCTATGCTGCTACAACATGTTACAGTCGGTGCACGGGCGATGGGACACCGCATTTCAGAGGTAGCAATGAAGTGGGGATTTTCCCGTACGACCATTTCACGAGTGTACCGTGAATATCAGGAATTCAGTAAAACATCAAATCTCCGACATCGCTGCGGCCGGAAAATGATCTTGCAAGAACGGGACGAACGACGAATGAAGAGAGTTGTTCAACGTGACAGAAGTGCAACCGTTACGCAAATTGCTGCAGATTTCAATGGTGGGCCATCAACAAGTGTCAGCGTGCGAACCATTCAACGAAACATCATCGATATGGGCTTTCGGAGCCGAAGGACCACTCGTGTAACCTTGATGACCACGACACAAAGCTTTACGCCTCGTCTGGGACCGTCAACACCGACATTGGATTGATGATGACGGGAAACATGTTACCTGGTCGGTCGAGTCTCGTTTCAAATTGTATCGAGCGGATGGACGTGTACGGGTATGGAGACCACCTCATAAATTCATGGACACTGCATGTCAGCAGGGGGCTATTCATGCTGGTGGAGGCTCTGTAATGGTGTGGGACGTGTGCAGCGGGCGTGATATGGGACCCCTGATACTTCTAGATACGACTCTGACAGCTGACACGTACGTAAGCATTCTGTCTGATCGCCTGCATCTATTCATGTCCATTGTGCATGCCGACGGACTTGGGCAATTCCAGCAGGACAATGCGACACCCCACATGTCCAGAATTGCTACAGAGTGGCTCCAGGAACACTCTTCTGAGTTTAAACACTTTCAATGGCCACCAAACTTGGGCAACTCCAGCAGGACAATGCGACACCCCACATGTCCAGAATTGCTACAGAGTGGCTCCAGGAACACTCTTCTGAGTTTAAACACTTTCACTGCCCACCAAACTCCCCATACATGAAAATTATTGAGCATATCTGGGGTGCCTTGCAACGTGCTGTTCAGAAGAGATCTTACGGATTTACGGAAAGCTCTGCAGGATTCATGGTGTCATTTCCCTGCAGCACTACTCCAGACATTAGCTGAGTCGATGCCACGTTGTGCTGAGGCACTTCTTTGTGCACGCGGGGGCCCTAAACGATATTAGGCAGGTCTACCAGTGTCTTTGGCTGTTCAAAGTAACTCTCTTGTACCCCATAGTTCGTTAAGAAACAGTTGTGTAGTAACATTCTAAGGACATGGGTAGATAAATGAAAACAATAAAAATAAGATAAATAAAAACAATAATCGGGTTTCGAATACGGGGCGCATAGTTAAGAAATTATGACGCTAATCATTGCGCCACCAGTTCTTGTGAGGCCATCGCGCGGTAAAAGGCACATAAAGTACCTTGAAAATACAAAATTGTTAAGGCTTTCGTGGCCACTGGTTGACAAACTGCCTATTGGCTTCTGTCTCGGGTTCTTCGGCCGACGTTTATCTAATGATTTTTGTGACGTTTCGCCAGCACGAGTGGCTGGCATTGTCAAAGCTTCACCCTCCATTGCCGGCAATACCTCGAAGCGGTCGAGTATTTATGGATAGTCCGAGACACGTGCTTGTTTATTTTGACTTCTCTTCCAATGAGCGAAGTTCCTGGGAAATCAGATGATGTTACTTGGCGTTTTCTCCTCGTTATTGCGCAAGAGCACATTTGCTGCTACGGTAACCACGCTAGGTTTGTGCGTAACAATGAAACAATGAAGTCCCCTACATCTCCCTTTCCATGGTCAATACTCAATAATTCTGTTATTCTGATCCAGGTGTAGTTAACTGCAGTTGGTTGGCTACCACATACTGTCTTCCCATCGTCTGCCATCAGCTTGGCATGGAGACGCGTTACCACCATCTGCTCTATACCGCGATCAACGGTAGCGTGCGGACGGCGCTTTGCAAAGTTCAGTTCAACGGATAGCGCACGCGAGGCGGCAGGGAGTGCTGGAGTGCGGAAAGCCGGCGAGTGGACTGCCAAGAGAGGAACGGGACCGGCGGTCTGCGCGCTGGGCGTGTTGCGGCGCCTGTGGCCGGCAGTGGGCGGCGCGCCGGGCCATTGGAGTGCCAGTGGGTCTGCGCGGGCGGCGGCCGCAGCACACTGCCCCACATCTCTGCCCGAAACCCGCCGTAAATCACGCTTCCAACGGTGCCGCGTGCCTGATTATATTCCTGCAGCCTCCCACTGAGTTTGACTGCAGCACGCGTACTGATCCAAGTCGTGCCTTAGGAATCGTACCCGGAAGGACCAGGGTTCAAAGACCCATCCGGCAAGAAATGTTGTTCATTGCCGAAACATTCCTTTACATGTTTTACCGTCAAAGTACTTGTCAAGAAGACGTTCTGTGTATGAATTATTGTTGCTTACATCGAATTTCGCTATCAGAAACCAAAGAACTGTTGTAAGTAGCTCCATTACGTTGGATAAGGTATCATTTTCGGCTTGACTATAAATCTATACTGGCGAGCCACAGGGATCGATGTTGAGCCCACTACGCGGGATAGAGCGTTTCACTTCTCGCATCTGAAAAATAAAGCCACGTAATCTATTTTGTGTTTGTTTGCTGGTGCATGTCTGAAGTCATGGTAGACATTGAAATCCTCGCTCTACATCACCATACGACACCTGTAGAGTCGTCAAAATGAAATGAAGCTTTCCAATGATCAAACGACGGTTTATTTCCCTCTCTCTTTTTTTTCTGAGATTAACACTTGAACCCTATGTCCGCAGTTATTTATTGGATGTATACCAGTCTCTGTCTTCCCCTACAGTTTTGCCTTCTACAGCTCCCCCTAACAGTGTGGAATTTATTTCCTGATGTCTTAACACATGCCCTATCTTTATGTCTTTTTAACTGTCAGTGTTTCCCGTATGTTCCTTTCTCATTGGGCTCTGCAGAGAACATCCTCATTGTCGAGAACATTCTGCATCTGAAACACTTTGAATCTCTCCTTTTCCAGTTGTGTCACAGTCCATGATTCAGTACCTTACAATGCTGTGTTCCAAACGTACATACCCAGAAGTTTCTTCGTCATATTAAGGCCGATGTTTGATATCAGCACACTTCTCTTGGTCAGGGATGCCTGTTGCCTGTGCTGACCTGTTTTCTGTATCGTCCTTCCTTCGGCCGTCACGTGTTATTTTGTTTCCAAGGTAGCAGGATTCTTTCTCTTCATCTTCTTGGTGGTCACAAATTTTGGTATTAAGTTTATCGCTAATCTCATTTCTGCTTCTTTACCTTTTCGAAGTGGTATTTGATTGCGTGAGTTTGAAGTTCTTTAAGCCTGAAGATACTGCGATAGTGAATATCACAGTAGGCAATCAGCCGAAGACGAAACTACACCTCTAAAAATATCTACATCTGTAAAAAAAAAATAGCTAGACAGATAAATCAGGTACAAGGAACATAAATCTTGAGTATTAGAAGAAATACAGAGTGTATCAAAAAAGAATCATCCGATTAAAAAAAAATATCATAAGAGTTATGGTATTTGAGATATGTGCGTGAACAACGTACTGTTCGAAAGAACAAACTCTCGAGTTTTACATGGCTCCCGCTAGTTAACGGCAGTGTGCGCCAACTTCAGTTCTAGTGAAGATTGTGTCGAGACAACAGAAAGCCTTTTTCTTCTACGTTTTGTGTGGTGGTGGTTAGTAACAACTGTTCAGGGTGACTTTCGTACTAGGTATGGTGTGGTCCTCCTACAGCACAGAGCATTAGACGATGGCATGAACAATTCCGAGAAACATGTTGTTTGTGTAAAGGCAGATTTCCGGGCCGTCCCCGAGTGTCTGACACGACGTGGAACGCAATGCCGTAGTTGCACAAGGAGTCTGCAGAAATCCGTTCGCCGTGCAGCTCGACAGATCAACTTGTCCGTCTGGCGTGTGTTGCGTCGATTTTTACACATGAAACCATATGAAGTTCAGCTACTACAAACTTTTCTTGAAGATAGCAAACAACAGCGTGCGGAGTTCTGTAATTTCGTTCTTGCCAAGATGGACGATGACAGTTTTCTTCCACGCTTAGTTTTAGGACGAGGCAACATTCCATTTAAATGGAAAGGTGAACCGTCATAATGTGAGAATAGGGTACGGAACAACGACATGAAGTTGTACAAGATGAGAGGGACTCTCCGAAATTTAACATGTTTTGTGCAGTTTCACGGGAAAAGGTGTAAGGTCCATTTTTCTTTGCCGAGAACACTGTTACAGGAAGCAAATATCTCGATATGCTTGAGAACTTTCTTTTCCCACAGTTGGAGACTGATTCGAACGACTTCATTTACCAACAGGATGGGGTACCGCCGCACTGGCATCTGGTTCAAATGGTTCAAATGGCTCTGAGCACTATGGGACTTAACATCTATGGTCATCAGTCCCCTAGAACTTAGAACTACTTAAACCTAACTAACCTAAGGACAGCACACTGGCATCTGGAAATGCGAGGATTTTTAAATGAAAGGATTACTGATCGATCGCACTGGACCAAATGAATCAGCCTTACATTAATGGCCCCTAAGGTCACCGGACCTGACTGTATGTGATTATTTCTTGTGGGTGTTTATAAAAGACCCTGTTTTTGTGCCTCTGTCACCAATAACAATGAATGAACTGAGACATCGCGTAACAGCAGCTGTGGAAGCTGTAACTCAAGACATGCTCGGTGCAATGTGGGAACAATTTGAATACCGCATTGACCTATGCCGCACATCTTCAGGCGGGAATATTTAAGACCTACGAAAAGGGTTGAAAAAAATCTTTTTGAGTTTCCCGTTCATCAAACAACAAAATTCATTCTATATGTTTATTAGTTTCAGAAATATAGACGTGCCAAATCGGACGATTCTTTTTGATTGAACAACGACGGAGGAAAGTATAAAATGGCTCAGGAAAGGCAGGAACACAGCAATATAACTCAAATAGGAATGATATAAATAGGAACTTCAGGGATGCTATAGCCAAATGGTTGCTGGAAAAATGTGAATAAATCGAAAAGGAAATGGTCTTCGGTAAGATTGATTCAGCATATAGAAAAGTCGAAAAGCCTTCGGTGAAAACCGAAAGCAAAGGAATCAACATTAAGAGTGCATTGGGAATTAATTTGTTAAATACAGAGGAAAGAGCAGTTTGGTGGAAAGAGTACACTGCTGGTCGTCTATGAGATGGAAGACGTGTGATGAGGAGGAAATGGGAGTCAATTACTTTCGTCTTTCTTTGCTTTACTCTCAGTCATATCCTATAATTATACTACTCATTCCACTCAGCAAGTCCCGTAATTCCTATTCAGCTTCACTGAAGATAGAGATGGCATCAGCGAATCGTATCATTCGTATTCACTCGTTTTATAAACTGAACAGAAGGAACGAAAAACCGGATCTATGTCTCACACCATTTTTAACTTCGTTCTTGGTCTTCCATTCATAATACTCCTTCTTGGTTCTTGTACGTGTTGTATGTTCCCTTCATTCCACATAATTCATTCCTATTTTTCTGTGTTCTTCTGAGATCTTGCCCCATATTACACTGTAACGTCAGAGCTGCCTCTCTGATGCCTTTACCTTCCCTAAAGCCAAACTGATCGTCATCGGACGAATCCTCATTTCTCTTTTCCATTCTTCCGGTATTATTATTGTCAGCAACTCCACCGCCCGAGCTGTTAAGCTGACTGTGCCATAGTTATAGCGCTTATCTGCCCCTCCTACCTTCGGGGTTGTGTGGATTATGTTTCCCCGAAGTCTAATGGTGTTTCTCTAGGCTCATTGATTCCACAGAGCAACCTCAATAGTCGCTAGGTGGGTTCAAATGGTTCAAATGGCTCTGAGCAATATGGGACTTAAACATCTGAGGTCATCAGTCCCCTAGAACTTAGAACTACTTAAACCTAACTAACCTAAGAACATCACACACATCCACGTCCGAGACAGGATTCGAACCTGCGACCGTAGCGGTCGCGCGGTTCCAGACTGTACGCCTAGAACCGTTCAGCCACACCGGCCGGCAGTCGCTAGGTTGCCGTTTTCCCAACAATTTCAGAAATGCCGAAGGCGTGTTATCTGTCCCTTCTGTCTTATTTGATCGCAAGTCATCCAAATCTCTATGTAACTCTGACTCTTATGTTCGATCTACTACTTCTTCCATACTGACTCCCATATCCTCACTCACGCCATCACACAAGTCTTCCATCTCGTAGACGACTTCATTGTACTCTTTCCACCTATCTGCTCTTTCCCCTGTGTTTAACAGAGGAATTCCCAATGCACTCTTAATGTTGACTCTTTCGCTTTCAGTTTTACCCAAGGTTGTTTTAACTTTTCTATATGCTGAATCAGTATTTCCGAAGATAATTTTTCCGGCAACTATTTGCCTACCGTTAGTGCAGATGTATAACTCCAAACAAACAAACAAATTAATTACGTAAATTTTTTCGAGGTCGTAATTCAAACTTTATGCTTACCTCTTACCAGAGAAGTGCTAGATGCAGTAACAGCAGGCAAATTAAATGGAATTTTCACTAAAATAATGGAAGAGGAATGGTGATACATACCACTCCAGGGGAGTGAAGCGGATCCCTATGACTTCTTACTCACGAATGTCACTACCAGCGAAAGTATTTTGTGTAGTAGAAAAATAATCATGTAAAATAATATGTCTAATATACAATGAGATGGCGAGGGTCGTGGCAAAGCCATATGCACATACGCAGATGGCGGTAGTATCGCGCACACAAGGCATAAAAAGGCAATGCTCAGGTGGAGTTGCCATTTGCACTCAGGTGATTGATGTGAAAAGGTTTCCGACATGAATATCACCGCACGACGGGATCAAACACCGCGTGAAATAAACGCAGAAATCAATGTGGGACGTACGACGACACATCCGTTACGACAATGCGGTGAAATTTGGCGTTAATGGGCTATGGCAGCAGACAACCAACTCGAGTGCCTTTGCGAACAGCATCGCATCGCCTGCAGCTCCTCTCCTGGCTTCATGACCATATCGGTAGGACCCTAGACGACTGGAAAACGGTGGCCTGGTCATATGAGTCCCAATTTCAGTTGGTAAGAGTGGATCCAAGTTGTCAACAAGACATCCTGCAAGGTGGTGGTGGATCCGTAACGGTGTGAGCTGTTTTTACATGGACTGAACTGGGTCCTGTAGTTCAACTGAACCTACCAGGGCCTGGAAACGGTTGTATTCGGTTACTAGGAGACCCTATTCAGCGATTCATTGACTTCATGTTCCCCAATTACAATGGAATTTTTATGGATAACAATGCACCATGTCACCGGGCCACAATTGTTCGCGGTTGATTTGAAGAATCACCCAGATCAACCCACATGAATCCCATCGAACATTTATGGGACATAATCGAGACGTCGGTTCGTGCACAAAATCCTGCACGGGCAACTCTTTCGCAATATTGACAGCTATAGTAGCAGCATGGATCAATATTTCGGTATGGGAATTCCAACGACTTGTTGAACCCATGCCACATCGAGTTGCTGCACTACGCTGGGCAAAAGGAGGTCCGACATGCTATTAGAAGGTATCTCATGACTTTTGTCACCTCAGTAAAGTTGTGCAGATATTGCACACTGGTTTTATTTTATTGCTCACGTGGAGAGTCATACTGAGATGCGACGCGCGCCGTGAGCATGGCAAGGCGGTCGCTATGACTTAGCGAGGCGAAATATCGGCTAAGGCGTCGATAAGTAAGCCATGGATCACCATCTTGATGTGGAGTTGACTTTTCAATGAATTAGATAACAACAATACTGCATGTTGTATTCATCACAACCTTATGATTTCCAACTTCCAGCTTCTGATATTTAGTTTATGTGCAAGTGGATGGCCTGTACGCTGCGGCAACTTTATATAAAAACAGGGCTCTAAAACATAAATAAAATGGGCAACACAAAATGAGTCATACAATAAGCATTAATTAACTTTATGTACGAAATTGACACTTAGCGCCGGCCAGAGTGGCCGAACGGTTCTAGGCGCTACAGTCTGGAACCGCGCGACCGCTACGATCGCAGGTTCGAATCCTGCCTCGGACATGGATGTGTGTGATGTCCTTAGGTTAGTTAGGTTTAACTAGTTCTAAGTTCTAGGGGACTGATGACCTTAGAAGTTAAGTCCCATAGTGCTCAGAGCCATTTGAACCATTTTTTTGGACACTTAGCTTTAAGCCTTGAGAGATTGGTGGCTTGGTTTTCAAAGTCCAACACGCTGACTACGAGAACACATTGAATATAACTAGATAATCTGAAAACGTTTAGCGGGACTGCTGTATCTGACTATCAATCTGTTCTATGTGTGGTTAATACCTCACTAAATACTTGATGTTGAACAATACGACGAATATTCGTAAATAGTGGCTTGCTACTCGGTAGTCAATGAAGATAACGTCATCTGTTATAGACTGGACCTGTAGGCTCCCGAACGTGAACTAGGCGTGAATGTAGCCTGGAGTGAACTGCATGAACTGCAATTGAAATCGATGTACTAGAAGTGAACAGCTATGTGAACTGGATGAGTCATCGCGTGCCGTGAGTTATCCTGTGATTTTCGGAATAATAAAGGTAGGTTAGAAATAGTAATCGGTTGCTTTTATAGATCCCCCTGCGTCAGAAGCTTGTAAGTAGGCTGTTTATGTTTTTATGCTGGTAACGCCACGTAGCGCTCTGTATGAAAATCACTGACTGTGCTGCGTGCAATCTGTGGCAGGTTGACATTGTTGGAATTTTCGCTATTGTAGTGTTGGGCAGTTGGATGTGAACAGCGCGTAGCGTTGCGCAGTTGGAGGTGAGCCGCCAGCAGTGGTGGATGTGGGGGGAGAGATGCCAGAATTTTGAGAGCGGACGATCTGGACGTGTTCCCGCCAGAAAAAGGAAATTTGTAAGATTGGATGTCATGAAATGACTTTTGAACGTTATTAAGGTAAATACATTGTTTGCTCTCCATCAAAATCTTTCATTTGCTAACTATGTAATTAGTGAATTCAGTAGCTAGAATCTTTTATTCAGCTGGCAGTATTGGTGCTCGCTGTGTTGCAGTAGTTTGAGTAACGAAGATTTTTGTGAGGTAAGTGATTCATGAAAGGTATAGGTTATTGTTAGTCATTGCCATTCTCTTGTAGGGATTCATGAAAGTCAGATTGCGTTGCGCTAAAAAAAATATTGTGTGTCTGTTTACTGTTGATCAGAATAAGTAAAAAGAGAAATGTCTGAGTGCGTTCAGTTTTGCTCAGTTGTTTGAAAATCAAATAACGTAAGTGGTTTACCAGCATTGTCATTCTTAATTTTTCTAAGGGGATGTTTCAAGCTGTAGTGATAGAGCGCTTCAGAGAGAAGTTGCAGAACTTCGTGAATAAGTTTCCTGGTCTTGCTATTGTAATAAGGTTGGTTGGTTGGTTTGGGGAAGGAGACCAGACAGCGTGGTCATCGGTCTCATCGGATTAGGGAAGGATTGGGAAGGAAGTCGGCCGTGCCCTTTCAGAGGAACCATCCCGGCATTTGCCTGGAGTGATTTAGGGAAATCACGGAAAACCTAAATCAGGATGGCCGGACGCGGGATTGAACCGTCGTCCTCCCGAATGCGAGTCCAGTGTCTAACCACTGCGCCACCCCGCTCGGTATTATTGTAATAAGGGGTGATGTCAACTTTCCAGGATAGACTGAGAGAGTCCTGCTATCAAAACTAATGCCAGGACGTGGATACGTGTGATATTATTCAGAAAGACTTTTCTGAAAATTAGGCCTACTTGGAGCAGATAGAGAACCAACGCCTTAGCCCTCTCGAACTTATCTAATCAGTTAACTAAGATATTAGTGATCAAAAGGCTGTGACAACATCTATGATCACAGATATTACAAGGAGTATTAAGAAAGGTAGGAAAACGTTATTGCTTAATAAGAGTGACAGGAAACAAACTGCAGAGTGTCTGATTTGTCAGCATCAAACATTGAATGCTGACGACGAAGATGTGGAGGAAAAATGCAAAAAATCCAAAAGCGTCGTTCAACATGCTTTAGACAAGTACGTTCCGATTAATATTTTAATAGATGGGAAAGACGCACCGTGGTTTAATAGAGGTTTTAGAAAACTGCTGCGTAAACAGAGTCTGGTTACAGAGAGACGTCTAAACGTACCGACAAACAGAAGCTGAACGACGCGACAGAAGTGTTCAGTTACTTTGAAAGTAAAATTTTGTCAAGCGATCTGAGTAAAAACCCTAAGAGGTTTCGGTATTACATAAGGTCAGTAAGCGTTTCGAAGCCATCTGTTCAGTCACTCAGTGGTAGTAGTGATAATGTGGGGTGGCGGGTGGGATAATAGAATAAATGTTTTGTATTTATGCTGTCGTTTGCCGTTCTCAACAATGGCTCTCTAACTACAATATTGGCAACCAAAAAAGTGATTAGCAAAACGTGAAGCCTGTAGTGAGAATTCCTAGTGCCCACTTCATCTGAGAAATACATTTATAGCTACGGCTTATAGCTCTGAGGAATTAGGAGATTGTCTGGGATACATAATCAAAAACCATTCTCTCTAAAATGCTCACTATTTTCTGAAAGTCACAGACCAAACGGAATCCACACAATCCAACTACCAGAGCAGTTCAGAGTCTAATGCGCTGATGCAACTATAACTGTTCAAATTAAATGTCTAAGTGAATGCTCGCCATAATTTGATGATAATGTTCATCAAACGCCACAGTAATAATGATAGAATGTCTGTCCTGCAGCGGCACGTGAAAATACGACATATGCAAACTAAAGATAGATCATTAACGTCATCCCAAAATTAACACGTCACTCGTAAACGATTTCATGGTTACGCGTATCCCGGGTAAGCTTATTACTGCATCCGAGGCTGTTTATATCAACGATACCGACGCGACGCGACTCCCGGCACAGGTGGTGCGCTAATCAGCGTCTGGAGAGAACTGGGGCCTTCCGCTTCTCGCGCAGCGTTCTTACATATAAAGCCGCGGTGCGGACGGCTAAGGGAACGCCTGATAAAATCTGCTCCCCCAACTAGCCGCTGAGCTAGTAATGCACCACTTTAAGTTATCGAATAAATCATTGCTTCCTTTGCTGATGGCCGATGAAGCTCTCAATTTAAATGTGCAATCAGCACACAGGTAAGTAATCATAATAAAAGTCTGATGTGGCTAAGTCAAATATTTTGGGCGAGATAATTAATTTAATTACACTACACGCAGTAGACGAGCTCTGAACTTGCCATTTGGAGATACTCTATCGCTATAGTTTTATAGTTATTCTGTTGAAACTTCTCACATTTTTATGATTATAGCGTATCTCCCTTCTATTTAAATTTAAACATCCTAGCTTTATTTATTCGCCTACTTAATCTATCTTGCTTCCTTAATTTCTAAGACAAAAACCAGAAAATCATGAATTTCAACTAAAATTTTAATTTGTGAGATCCAGAATACTGTTTCTACTAAATTATTATGCAAAAGGAATCTAAATATAAATTTTTAAGTTTCTAGCTCTTTTCTGTTGAGCCAATGATTTTCACAGAAAAACATCCAAATTTCGAAAATGGTTAAAGTTATTGAACTGATATCCAACACACATTGATTTTGTATTACTCCTGACATGCTAGAAACGTTTCAGGTTATTTACTTCATTTTAAAGTATTGCGCATTATTTATGACGTCAGAGCTAGTTACAGTGGACTAGGCTGGCACACAATGGAAAGACTGATGTGAATTTTATAAGGTATGAGTATGCTGCATCCCTACATCACCCTCTACTTAATTTTTTTGAATGTAAATGAAAAAAATTAATTACAAAAAGGGAAGCTAGAGTACAGCTTAACTCCCTATGAAAATTAAAATTGAAATGTAAACATATAGAAATATTAAAAGATAACTTATTACCTACTTCAATTATTTAAATTGCTGGCATGTTCACTGCCTCTTAAGCAACATTATCACTCAAAATTTAAGCAAAATCAATGAAACACTTTGGCATACATATTGCCTTAGACAGACAAACACGTAAATATATGTAAAATTATGAAAATCTTAAATCCATTAAATTGTCTGTAAACGTTTTTACATACACATATTCAAAGAAAATAACACAGTTATTCATGATTCATAAACAGATAATTATATCTTAGCAGTCTTTTCTAAACCTGAAAGATAATTTCACAAATCATGAAAATTTCATTTTTACACACGCGGTTGTAGCCGCATTGGCTGGCGTTCTACACTTCCATTCACAAGGGTAGAGGAGGGGAAGTTGCTATGGTGTGCGTCCTTCACGTTCACTCTAAATTACATGGGGAAAGGGGAGGGGTCACTGTGAGTTGTGTCCATCACTCCAAGCTTTCACGCAGCTACCAGGCTGCCATTATCTGGTTTGTCCAGTAGAACAAACAAAAAGAGTGCCTCAGACTCTGTTCACTTAATATCTAAGGGTGGGTCACAATGAAACGGGGATATATACATTTTATCTTTCAATATGTTACTGGAACAAAGTTAACAGAACTTTTTTAATTTTACTCTCACGGTTACTTAACTGTCATAATATCCCTACACAAATGGCTCAAAACGCCGTTAGTCACATACTAGAGAAAATTTATGCTCAAGGCATACAATCATAAATCCTATTTAATCTAAATTTATTATTTCTGGGCCGGAACACTGAACCAATGCTCAGTACATTCCTGACAAATCTGTATTTTATTTACTTAACTGACTCATCTTCGATTGCCTTATTCTTAGAGATAGTATGAGTATATTTGATTGGCAGTTGTCTTCTCAGCCTTTTTGTACATGTGAGTAACTTGTGATAATAGTACAGTTCTGAGTGTTCAAAAAACACTACGTTTAGTTGACTACTAAATCCACTTATTGTCCTCTGCTGCTGTGTCAGTTACACATCTGCAATTATGTACTTACTTCATCGAAGTGTATTTATGCTGAGCTATAAATAATGTTTCACGTCTGCTATTATGTTACTCAATTATGTTGCTAGTGTATGTACTTATTTAACACTCACTCTATTAACATTTACGCATAGGATAGCACATTTATTTCATATCTATAGTGTATTGCAGCTGATCAGTTTGCCCACGTTGCAATCCATTTCCACTTGATTGGATGCTGAAACCACAGGTATTCTCTCTCGACCTACCACTAAAGTGCATTAAATAATTATGGCCGAGCGTAATGCTAAATTCCTTAAACCTATAGGACACCATGAGCTGCTCTGTCTCATCTAACATAAGGGTACCTATGGTCGCATTCACGCCTCCAACTCATAACCTCAATACGTGTAGGTGTGTCCTGTCACACACTACACCAAATAACGGCCAGCTCCAATCTTATAAATATTTCAAGGACGTGTCCTTCACGTCTCAGCCACAAACACTACTCAATTCTATTACACTGCCATTCCTTGCTACACAAGGTGAGTTCATTCTTACAACTTATCTGCATGTTTTTCGTAACACTAAGCAATCTGTTTTACTATTAATTAGTTAGCTCTACAGCATACAATACGTTTCACTGCCACTTCAGATCCTGCTTGTACACGAATTTGTATATCTTTTTAAATTACTGTTGGTGGACCATTTACATCAAAACAACAACTTTGTACTTATAATATTACCAGGGTTCTATACATACTTGTTACTCAAATACCTTTGTATCTTAATTACATCATACTTCTCTGTTGTTTATGTCACTGTTAGGTTTGTCACATTAGGTATTTTCTTCACTAATCGGTGGATAGAATGATTACAGAACTCATGGCTTGATAGCCATGACGGAAAATTTTTGTATTGCAAAGAAGGAGTCGAAACTTTGGTGGATAGGAAAGATGAAGATAGAGTGAGACCTGAAATGGGAAAGAAGATCTCACCCAGCTGGGACTACACAGCTGTCCCACTGTGCAGAGGTTACAGAACAGCCTCCTCCCTACAGAATTCATTAGCTTAATGCTGGCTTGATAGTCATACCGGAAGATTTTAGTATTTGAGAGTAAGAGCCGAAATTTTGGTGGATAGGAAAGATAAAGAATGAGTGAGACCTGAAAAGGAAAGAAGATCTCACACAGCTGGGACTGCACAGCTGCCACACTGTGTAAAGGATACAGAACTCATGGCTTGATAGTCATACCGGAAGATATTAGTATTTGAGAGTAAGAGCCGAAATTTTGGTGGATAGGAAAGATGAAGAATGAGTGAGACCTGAAAAGGAAAGAAGATCTCACACAGCTGGGACTGCACAGCTGCCACACTGTGTAGAGGTTACAGAACAACCTCCTCCCTACAGAATTCATTAGCTTAATGCTGTCTTGATAGTCATACCGGAAGATTTTAGTATTTGAGCGTAAGATCCGAAATTTTGGTGGATAGGAAAGATGAAGAATGAGTGAGACCTGAAAAGGAAAGAAGATCTCACACAGCTGGGACTGCACAGCTGCCACACTGTATAGAGGTTACAGAACAACCTCCTCCCTACAGAATTCATTCACTACCTATGAACTTCTTTAGGTCGATCACGTTCCTGAGACCGAATAGCTGTTTACTCTTAGGGTACTCTAGCCTATATGCATTGGCATGTGGTTTTCCTATGATCCTGAAAGGTCCTTGGTATACGAACATGAATTTCTTTGTTTCTGCATTTATTTTCTTCGATTTTTCCTTGGTTTTGACAAGGACTAACTGACCTATTTCAAAACTGGTGGGTACAGCTTTTGCTTCTTTTCCTCGTATTTGCCTTAGCCCTTAACTTCTTTTCGTCTGTGGATATTTGCGTTAGAAATATGAATTCTACCATATCTGCAATCACATTGTGTGGTTCTTGGCCAGAGATCAATTCGCAAGGCGCAAAACCAGTTGCATCATGCCTTAAGTTGTTAATTACATTCTCAAAATACTTCATGTGCTCTGCCCAACTTGAGTGTTTCCGAGCACAATAAGTCCTGCAAAGCCTATTCAATTCTCTCATAATACGTTCACTCATATTTCCTTGGGGGAAATACGCAGATATTTTCAGATGTTTCACTCCGGCCTTATCCAGACATTCTTTGCAAATCAGAAGTAAATTGAGGCCTATTGTCTGACAGGAAATTCTTCGGAACGCCAACGTTCACGAATAAATCTTTTCCCAACTTTTCTACCAACGTTTTTGCATTTGCTCTTTTAATTGGGTATAGCTTAACATATTAACTAAATCCATCCAGAACAACAAAGACATGGGTGCACCCACCTCTCGAAGCAGGAAGAGGGCCAAACAAATCACAAGCCAGTAATTCTAGGGTTTCAGTTAGCTCTACTGAATGCATATCCCCTTGTATTCTGGTGTTAGCAGCACGTACTTTCTGACACCCTACACAAGATGCTAGACGCTTGGCAACACGGCGGTACATGTTGTCAAACACAACTTTCTCTTTTAATTTGGCAATGCAGTTCTTTGCACCGTAGTGCCCATACCTCAGGTGTACATAGTCGATTAGTAAGTTTACATGTTGTGAGGGAAAGCACAGCTTCCACTCTGAAACTCCTACATTTTTCCTTCTAAACAGAATACCTTTATGCAGACAATAGTATTGCGAAACCTTAGGATAGTTCGCATTTCCTAAATAGCTCTTCACTAATTTCAGCTGGTCATCTGCATTCTGCTCACGTCTCAAGTTCTTAATCACCCTCTGTAATGCACTTTCTTCCTTCACTTCGTGCAGTGCAAACATTCGTACTTCACTTAGGTCAGTTGCTATAATTCCCGCGTCATCACATAGCTCCGCACTTCTAGATAACCCATCAGCTACCAGATTGTCTTTCCCTTGAATATATCTAACCTCAAGGTCAAACTGCTGGAGATACAATGACCATCTTACCAAACGAGCATTCCTCAACTTACAGGACTTCAAAAAAGGTCGACACCTTATGGTCGCTGTAAACAATTATCTTGTGACCTAATAGATACTGCTCAAATTTCTGTACCCCAAATACAATTGCCAATGATTCCAGTTCTGAGACGCCATAATTTCTCTCTGCTGCCTGTAAAGAACGACTTGCGAAAGCTATAGTCTTGTGCACTTCTTGTTCGTTCTCTATTTCTACTTGGAATATCTCTACAGCTATACCATAGCCATTAGCATCAACAGACATACAGAATGGTTTTTCAAAATCAGGATGATGTAAAATAGGACTATTAATTAAAGATTGCTTAAGCATCTCGAACGCCTGTTGGCATTCTGCTGTCCAAACCCAAGGGGTATTCTTTTTCAGCAGGAGGTAAAGACAGGGTGCATTAAAAGCCTGATCACTAACAAAACGCCTATAGAAGCCGAAAAGACCGAACATCGATCTCAACTGCTTCGTGTTCCTGGGAGCCTCAAATTTTTCAATGACTGCTAGCTTGCCTGGGTCAGGCAGAATACCTTTTCCACTTATCATATATCCAAAGAAACCTATTTCCTCTTTAACGCACTCTGTCTTTTCAATCTTTAGTTTCATGCCACCTCTCTCAATAGCCTCTAACACTTCCTCTAATAAAACAATGTGTTCTTCCCAGGTAGGAGTTGCTATTAACAGATCATCTACGTAGATTGTTATTTTATTACTTAAGGCTGGTCCTAAAACATGGCACATCACACGTACGAAGGCACAAACAGAGATATTAAGTCCGAAAGGTACCACACGGTATTGGTAACAAACTCCTTCGTACAAGAAAGCTGTGTACTTCCTTGAACTTTCCGCCATTGGCAAATTCCAAAAATATCCACACGTGATGTCCATAGAGGTTAAGAATTTTACTCCCCGGAATTTTTGCAATAACTCGTCCATGTTCTGCGGTCTATCACTTTCCCTAACCACTATTTCATTCAACCAACGAGCGTCCAAGACCAATCTGACACTCCCGTCTCTTTTTGGTACAACAACAAGAGGATTATTGTACTCACTAACCGCTTTTTCAATCACACCCCACTCTGGCATTCTCTGTATCTCCTTTCGAACCGCCTCCTTCCTAGCTACATGTATTTGATATGGCTTCCTGAAAAACACTTGGCCATGTTTCACCTTTAATTGACATTCATAACCTTTGACCACACCAGGTCGATTTGAAAGTACCTTATGATGCCTTTTTAAAACCTGTCTCAGTTCTTCCTTCTGATTAGCTGAAATTTTATCGATTTCCTGCAATTTAGCTTCTATTTTGTCCAAAATAATTGCTTCTTCTTCTTCTGTGTTTAGCTTACTTTTACTAAGATTAACACGTTCGTCGCAATATCTCCTATTTTTCAGAACTCGTATAGGCAGCTCCCAAGTTTCATCATTAGTTACTACATGTTTATCAATAAAAGGTACCGTAATTAGGCCGGTTATCGGCAAGACCAATTTTAACTGGCTTCTTTCAAAATCAACAACACTCTGATATTTCGACAAGAAATCTATGCCAATTAAAACCTCAACACTGAAATTGTTTACAATTAAGCATGGATGATCAATTAAGTTACCATTAATATCAAAGGGCAGTAAAGCTTCTTGCTTTACCGTTTTTGACACCTTGCCAGTAGCACTAATTATTCTTAGTCCTGATACCCTCATTACTGTAAGCTTGTCTTTACCAGGTAATGCATCAAAGAAGGACTGAGATATCGCACTCACCTCACTTCCACTGTCTAAGAGACAACGTACATTGATACCCAACATATTCACAATTATAATAGGGTGGCTTATTCTAGGTTGTACAGGTGGTTCCTCAAACTCATCCAGTAGTTCCTTTTGGATTTGTCTCCAACTAAAGTGATCGACATCTGTCTTCATTACATTTAGGTCAAAGTGTGTAGGGGTTTCCTGAACTACATTTTCAGCTGCCATTTCCAGTCGGTCTATTAATTTCAAATCGAAACACCGCACGACTTCATTACATTTAGTTTGCTGAACATGACCCAAATTACTGTAGTCTGAGCGATTCTTCGCCTCCAGACCGGGCATAACACTAGATACAGCTAAACCACTTTCACTATTATCGTCGGGTTCCTTCTCCAGTGACAACTGGTCACAGCTACTTGATTCATCGACCCCCAACAGGCTATCCTCTACATTCTCACTTACCTCCTGTCCTAAATCTATTAGTACAGTATCAACATCCTGCACAGGCACTTTAGATAAGAGCACATCATCCTCATCGTAAGTATAAGCGTGAATTTCTTCTGCTTCTTCACCTGACAATTCAGTATTTTGTAGCTCTTCCCTACCGTTACACTGCTGCACCTTCTCTTTCTCTTCCCACTTAGAAAGCGTCTCTAACACGGTATCTATCAAATACTGTGAGTGGTTTAATATTTCTGCGGTATCATTGGATGCTACCGACCCATCATCCGAATCCTCAGTTTGAGTATTCTGATCTGTCATACTAATTACTGTAATTACTGGCTTAGGAAAAGCAACCGCCTGGTGAGCGCCAGTATCCTCATAGACGGGAACTAGTTTTCCAGCCTCTGCCTACTACTGTTACCTTTATTTGCATTATAGTTAACTGGCACAGCATTGCTTTCAACACTGTTGTTTACTTGCACATTTTTGTTAGGAACAAAATTACTATCATTTGGATGCCATTGTTGGTTCTGGTAATTATTTCTCCAATTCCTACCTTTCTTAGGATGGCGAACACCTACTGTTCTGATGTTTACATTGCCATTCTGCTCGTTCTTAAAATTACTACTAGTGTTATTAGCATTTCTGTTATTACGTGCTTGCTCCTCATTGGCAGCCACACGCTCTACACGTTCCAAATATTCAATGAAACGATCCAGATTGTCTCTAGGGGCAGATATAACTCTAGTTTGCCAATGCCATGGCAGTTTGGCTTCAAGACCTAGTATTATCATTTCAGGTTTTAGCTTTTCGGCCAAATGTGACAAACGTGAGATCCATGACCTGGCAAACTCTTTAATAGATTCCTTGCCTGCATTGAAGCGTTTTCCACTCGAAAATTCTCTCCACACTTCATTTTGCTTATTGCTAGACCAGTCCTCATTAATGAAAGCTGTTTTAAATTCCGCTAATGTTTTACACTTCAACATATCAGCTGACCAACGCATGGCGTCACTCGCTAAATGGCTTCTAATAAATGAGATTTTCTCTCGTTCAGACTAAGTTGGTGGAATCACATCTTCAAAATCGTTCCAGAAATCTAGCGGGTGGATATTTTTATCTGGATCGAACCGCAAGAACTGCCGACACCCGATAAAAGCGGCGTTTGCAGCTACAACTTGTTGCATACTACAATTATCAGAAGTTACTGAAACTACTTTACTCTCAATGTTAGTACTAATATTTTCTACTCTCATTTCAACATTATCTACTCTTTGCACAATATGAGTAGTATCAGGTTTGATTGCGCCTACTTCTGCTTGACATATGTTTACTTTTATATTAACATCTTTGAACCTATCTGAGCACAGTTTAGATTCCGCCTCGATCTTTTCTGTTAAATTGTGCTCCAGCTTCGCATCTTCCATTTGGAAGTCTCTGCGACCCTCAGCAACTTCGGATTTTACTGTTTTATACATCTCAGATAACTGTTGAGCAACCTTTCTCTTAATATCCTCATGGTTGTAATCAATTTTATAATTTAAACTGTCCAGATCCTCTTTCAACTTATTGCAGCCAGTCTTGAAGGAAGTTTCTAATTCAGCTTTATTGGATTCTAATTTATTGTCCATTGCCTCAAACCGTTTATTAAAATTTGTTTGGCTGGCCACAATCCTGTTATTTACCTCAATTATATCAGCTTTTAACACAGCTGTCATTCTAGCATTACTGGCTGACATTTTTGCATTACTGGCAGCTATTGCTTGTAATATTACATTTAAATCAATAGCCCCAGTATCTTTGGGTTGCTCACTAGCTGGCTTTTTATCACACTCAGGTAACGAAAAACTAGCTCCAACACCAGAATCATCAAAACTAAATGAAACTTCTGATTGATCAGTCATATCTAACTTCTCCTTTTTAAACTCTACCATCTCTGATGACTGTTTCATTTTTAATTCATCAGAGAAATTATTATCCAATAACTTAACACTTTCTGATTTCTGCTTTACTACAGGGGTATCTACTATTGAATCGTTGCCCTTTTTCACACTACTGTCAGGAGACACTAGTTCGGATTTCACTTTAACACTACTATTTTCATGCATATTTACACTTGAACCGTTGTCTGGATTTACAGTTCCTTCAACAGACATAGGTCCTGATTTAGGTTTAACTTCTGTTTCTTTTTGCGGTTCCATCGCCGACAGTCTTTTAGTGCAGGTTAGTAAAAGTTTTAACAGCTTTTCACTTAACTTAGTTCCTTCTGCACGACGTATGGTGTTGCCAGCGCGGCGTACCAGGATTACTGATGTGACGCGGTGCATTGAACTGCAGACGGCACTTCGACAACTGCTTTGTTGTGAGCGTAGCCCGCAACAGCAGACGCGGCTCCGGTCGCTCCGAGGGATGACTGCGCTGCGGCGAGACTGACTTCTTTCGATGCCAGCAGTGCAGCTAGGCTCAGCGCCAGCTCCGTCAATCTAGACGTGTTGTTAATCCAATTGCGTCGTCCACAAGCACACGTAACACTGTCTATCACTGTACCATTACTCAGTTGCGTGTCACATTTCACTTCCGAATCCGAATATTTAAAAATCACTTTCACTTTTACTCAGTTTGTTTCCCGGCCGATTAGCAACACACACTCCTGGAAATTGAAATAAGAACACCGTGAATTCATTGTCCCAGGAAGGGGAAACTTTATTGACACATTCCTGGGGTCAGATACATCACATGATCACACTGACAGAACCACAGGCACATAGACACAGGCAACAGAGCATGCACAATGTCGGCACTAGTACAGTGTATATCCACCTTTCGCAGCAATTCTCCCATGGAGATGATCGTAGAGATGCTGGATGTAGTCCTGTGGAACGGCTTGCCATGCCATTTCCACCTGGCGCCTCAGTTGGACCAGCGTTCGTGCTGGACGTGCAGACCGCGTGAGACGACGCTTCATCCAGTCCCAAACATGCTCAATGGGGGACAGATCCGGAGATCTTGCTGGCCAGGGCAGTTGACTTACACCTTCTAGAGCACGTTGGGTGGCACGGGATACATGCGGACGTGCATTGTCCTGTTGGAACAGCAAGTTCCCTTGCCGGTCTAGGAATGGTAGAACGATGGGTTCGATGACGGTTTGGATGTACCGTGCACTATTCAGTGTCCTCGACGATCACCAGTGGTGTACGGCCAGTGTAGGAGATCGCTCCCCACACCATGATGCCGGGTGTTCGCCCTGTGTGCCTCGGTCGTATGCAGTCCTGATTGTGGCGCTCACCTGCACGGCGCCAAACACGCATACGACCATCATTGGCACCAAGGCAGAAGCGACTCTCATCGCTGAAGACGACACGTCTCCATTCGTCCCTCCATTCACGCCTGTCGCGACACCACTGGAGGCGGGCTGCACGATGTTGGGGCGTGAGCGGAAGACGGCCTAACGGTGTGCGGGACCGTAGCCCAGCTTCATGGAGACGGTTGCGAATGGTCCTCGCCGATACCCCAGGAGCAACAGTGTCCCTAATTTGCTGGGAAGTGGCGGTGCGGTCCCCTACGGCACTGCGTAGGATCCTACGGTCTTGGCGTGCATCCGTGCGTCGCTGCGGTCCGGTCCCAGGTCGACGGGCACGTGCACCTTCCGCCGACCACTGGCGACAACATCGATGTACTGTGGAGACCTCACGCCCCACGTGTTGAGCAATTCGGCGGTACGTCCACCCGGCCTCCCGCATGCCCACTATACGCCCTCGCTCAAAGTCCGTCAACTGCACATACGGTTCACGTCCACGCTGTCGCGGCATGCTACCAGTGTTAAAGACTGCGATGGAGCTCCGTATGCCACGGCAAACTGGCTGACACTGACGGCGGCGGTGCACAAATGCTGCGCAGCTAGCGCCATTCGACGGCCAACACCGCGGTTCCTGGTGTGTCCGCTGTGCCGTGCATGTGATCATTGCTTGTACAGCCCTCTCGCAGTGTCCAGAGCAAGTATGGTGGGTCTGACACACCGGTGTCAATGTGTTCTTTTTTCCATTTCCAGGAGTGTATGTGGGGCGGCGGGTGGAATAATAGAATAAATGTTTTGTATTTATGCTGTTGTTTGTCGTTCTCAACCTGGCTCTCTAACTACAATATTGGCAACCAGAAAGTGATTAGCAAAACGTGAAGCCTGTAATTAGAACTCCTAGTGCCCACTTCATCTGAGAAATACATTTATAGCTACGGCTTATAGCTCTGAGGAATTAGGAGATTGTCTGGGATTCATAATCAAAAACCATTCTCTCTAATATGTTCACTATTTTCTGAAAGTCACAGACCAAAAAGAATCCACACAATCCAACTAACAGAGCAGTTCAGAGTCTAATGCGCTGATGCAACTATAACTGTCCAAATTAAATGTTTAAGTGAATGCTCGCCATAATTTGATGATAATGTTCATCAAACGCCACACTAATAATGGTAGAATGTCTGTCCTGCAGCGGCACGTGAAAATACGACATATGCAAACTAAAGATAGATCATTAACGTCATCCCAAAATAAACACGTCACTTGTAAACGATTTCATGGTTACGCGTATCCCGAGTAAGCTTATTACTGCATCCGAGGCTGCTTATAACAACGATACCGACGCGACGCGACTCCCGGCACAGGTGGTGCGCTAATCAGCGTCTGGAGAGAACTGGGGCCTTCCGCTTCTCGCGCAGCGTTCTTACATATAAAGCCGCGGTGCGGACGGCTAAGGGAACGCCTGATAAAATCTGCTCCCCCGACTAGCCGCTGGGCTAGTAATGCACCACTTTAAGTTATCGAATAAATCATTGCTTCCTTTGCTGATGGCCGATGAAGCTCTCAATTTAAATGTGCAATCAGCACACAGGTAAGTAATCATAATAAAAGTCTGACGTGGCTAAGTCAAATATTTTGGGCGAGATAATTTATTTAATTACACTACACGCAGTAGACAAGCTCTGAACTTGCCCTTTGGAGATACGCTATCGCTATAGTTTTATAATTATTCTGTTGAAACTTCCCACATTTTTACGATTATAGCGGTCTCCCTTCTACTTAAATTTAAAGATCCTAGCTTTATCTATTCGCCTACTTAATCTATCTTGCTTCCTTGATTTCTAAGACAAAAACCAGAAAATCACGAATTTCAACTAAAATTTTAATTTGTGAGATCCAGAATACTGTTTCTACTAAATTATTATGCAAAAGGAATCTAAATATAAATTTTTAACTTTCTAGCTCTTTTCTGTTGCGCCAATGATTTTCACAGAAAAACATCCAAATTTCGAAAATGGTTAAAGTTATTGAACTGATATCCAACACGCATTGATTTTGTATTACTCCTGACATGCTAGAAACGTTTCAGGTTATTTACTTCATTTTAAAGTATTGCGCAATATTTATGACGTCAGAGCTAGTTACAGTGGACTAGGCTGGCACACAATGGAAATACTGATGTGAATTTTATAAGGCGTGAGTATGCTGCTTCCCTACAATACCGAAACGAAAAATGACAGAGAGAAGGCCGAAATACTAGTCGGTCTTCCAAAATACGATCCCTCCTTTCAATCACTGCCCAAACTGCGAAATAGCAGATATTGGAAAAATTGACCGCGGAACAAACAACTACAGTCGTTTTGTAGGGGAAAAACATCAGGACCAGGTAAGATTCCACAGAGATTATGTGAAAACCTTGATATCTTTCATGCAGCAGTCTATCGTAGTTAGATGGAGCAACGAAAGATATCTGGATAAAAGGGCAGTCATTCCTGTTTTCAAGGAGGGTTATAGAACATATGTGCATAATTATAGTCCCATATCACTGACGTCAGTTTGTTGTAGAACTATAGAATATACGTTACGCTCGCGTATTGTGACGGATTTTATGAACCAAAGTCTCCTCCTAAAAAACCACCACCTATGTTCGGCGTCTACGTACAATAACCACTCACAGACAGCAGGTGGAAGCACTAGCTATGGGGGGTGCATAAAGCGCATCGCAGGATGGGGTCGGGAGACAGTTAGTCGTCGTCGTAATGTGGAAACGATGCGATTTATCTGCCGTACAAAAGGGCATGATCAGTGGCTTTTGGGCCAAGGCTGGAAGCATTCCCTAAAAGGCTAAGTTACTAAACTGTTTGCGTGCCACAGTGGTTGAAGTATATCGTGCATGGCAAAATGGCGCTATCCAAAACAGTCACCGAGGCGACTGTGATGTACCGCGAGCCATAGTGCACAGGGCTGAACGACGACTGCGGAAATGTGAACGGGCGAGCAGACGTGCAACTATTGAGCAACTGAACGCCCAGATGAACCAAAGGGATAACAATGGTACCTTCTCAACGGCCGTCCAAAGAACGTTGCTGCGTATGGTACGCTGCAGCAGGTACCTTGTTCGTGCATCCATGCTGACTGTTGTTCATCGGCGATGAAGGCTGGGATTTGCACGCCTGAACCCCAACTAGTCTCCCACTGTGTGGTGAAATATTGCCTTTACAAAGAATCGCGTTTTATGCTCCGTAGAACAAATGGACGTTGGTGTGTACTGTATGAAACATCTAAAAGCAAAGGCTCCAGGCTGGTGGAAGGAGCGTTATGGTCTGGGGAACGTTTTCATGGCATTCCCTGGGTGATCACGTCATTCTGGAAGGCTTAATGGATCCATACAAGTATCCATCTATCCTTGGGGACCGTGTCCATTCCTACAAGCAGTTTGTTTTTCCTCGGCATTATGGCATCTACCAGCAGGACAATGCAACGTGTCAAACAGCTCACTGTGTTCGTATGTGGTTCGAAGAACTCCCTTACCACCAAATTCGCTGGACTCAAACCCAATCGAGAATCTGTGGGACCACCCCGATCGGGCTGTGTGCGCCGTTGAACCCCAGCCGAGGAACCTACCACAACTGGCCACGTCGCTGTCAGAACCTTTCTGAACTTCATTGACACTCTTACTGAACGTCACATGTTCTCCATACTCTGGCTTTCATCACCAGCTCCAAGTGCCGAGAGCTTTTCCGATAAAAAGCTTGTTAGATAAAACAGCTGTAATCAACAATTGGATAAGGTTTTCCGGGTTCAAGGGAAAGTGTTTTTCATATTTTTTTTTAGGTTGGAGAGATGCAGATTGTAACTATGTATTCACCCAGTTTAGCTTTTTATCTATTTTACTTCTAACCCTTTGCTGCTTTGCTGGGAGAGTGAAATTTATGTCCGATCTAGAATTACAGAATGTAGAGTTTCCCGAAATTTCCTACTATTGAGACCGGAATGACCAAACAAAACAGCTAAGATGTTGGATATTTTGTTAACGTATACAGATCAGCACTGACATTCGTGATAACCAACATCAAGTTAATTAGTTATGGACGTAACCTTAATGAAAGTTATCAGCAAACGTGTGGTATTTGTGTGACAGAAGCGATGAGAAACTGACGCACAACGAGAAGAGTATCGGACTCAATACAGAACCCTGTGGGACTCCTGCCTTCATTGCAGCTCTGAGGCCCCAGACGTGACACATTGTTGGCGAGACGCCCGTTATGACCGCAATCATTATACTTCACTTGGCGACTTTCAGCCTGCTAAGTACTGCAGTTAAAATCTCTAAGAGTATCTAAGGCTTTGTCAAACTCTAAAAAACACCTTGCCTGTCCACCGACAGTTCCAGGTCTTTTGATATTCAGCAATTTATGAATGCATCTGCTTATTACTTAATATATGACGGCCGCTGTGGCCGAACGGTTATAGGCGCTTCAGTCTGGAACAGCGCGACTGCTACGGTCGCATGTTCGAATCCTACCGTGGGCATGGATGTGTGCGATGTCCTTAGCACAGTTAGGTTTAAGTAGTTCTGTTCTAGGGGACTGATGACCTCACATGTTAAGTCCAATAGTGCTCAGAAGCTTTTGATCCATTTGAATGTAATATATTTCTTGGGTATAAAAACTAATTAGTAGCTATTAGAAAGTTATTAACAGACATTTGACATTTGGACCTATGTGTAGAAGTTGTCTCGTAAGATTTAATTGCAAGTGAAGGTTTTTCACTTACAGAGTGGAGGTCACATAATTAATTCGTATACATAGCTATTTTTCCATAAAATTAGATCCGACACATCAATCTCGAAAAATTAACATCTACATCTTTTTGTTTAAAATTGGATGAAAAGCGGGAGCAGATGCGAAATTTTATAATCTGGATTGATTTGTTTGAAAATGTCGTTTTAACTTTGAAGCTCGTCGATCATTGATTTGCCTCCAATCACCTGTTTTTCTTGAAACAGGCGCGCAGAAACAAAACTTTCTTGCTTTTAATCTTGTTTGCAACATTAAATGTCAGTAGATAGCCCCAAGGAGAAACATGTTGACCAACAGAGCATATCTGTGCAACTCTGACGTACGATATTTTATAGCAATGACATGTTGACTACTCAGAATTGCGAAGTGCGTGTGCGAGACCTATATCACACTTTTCAGTTCTTCTAAGAATGACGCATTGTTTCGGCGTATTCGTCGTAAACCCGACGGTCACTTCTAGCGGCGTCCTGATTTTGACTCTACCTGTTCAGGACGATAACACGATGAGAAGACTGACCGTTAAAATGGCAAAGCATTTCTCAACAGGCGACTAAAATGTGTTCAACAGTCTGCGTGTACCCATCCGTAGCAAAGTGCTATAAGTTAATCCTGAAAGACAGACAAAACAGACATAACAAGTCATGATAAGAAACTATATGTTGAAACCGTGATTATAAACCGGTGTGGAACACCATGTAGAAATAAAATGAATTCCGCATGGTACTTGACAGAACATTACAAAAACAAGATTTACTAATTACACTTCAAACTATCGTGAAAATAATATTTCCAAAGTATCACACGAACAGAATAGCTCTGTCGGCATTCTTTATGACACAATTTAACTTGAAGGAGGATTCGTCTTGAATATCAAGGAAAAGTCAAATTGGTTATG
Organism: Schistocerca americana; assembly: GCF_021461395.2. NCBI lineage: Eukaryota > Metazoa > Arthropoda > Insecta > Orthoptera > Acrididae > Schistocerca > Schistocerca americana. Next base: position 670,999,997 of record NC_060120.1, read on the forward strand.
GAGGGATGTGTGAAGGGTAGAAATTGTAGAGGAAATCAAGGTTTGAATTCAGTAAGCAAGTTTAGCTGGCAATAGGTCGCAAAAGCTACGCAAAGGTGAAGAGGCTTGCACGCGGTAGATTAGCGGGGAGAGCTGTATAAAACTACTCTTTCACTGAAGAACACAACGTAAACCACTGTAAGCTGTGGTAAGGGGTTATATTTACCTTGATATGAAATGGGATGTGTCCATGGCACGTCTATGTTTCGAAGAGTACGCAGGCAATACGTAAACATATCTTCAGCGCTACCGGGAGGCACTGGTTTAGGAAGAAGTAGTATCTGCTGTTGTACAAAACATGGATTAGTCTTCTGAGAACCTTGTGATCGGACGTTGTATCATATAAACAAGCAGAATTACTGAAGAAAGACTAAACTCAGCCCTCTATAACATCGGTACAATGTCATATACTCTCGCGTGAGATCATGACGATACAGCTTGACAGTCGATGACGATGACAATAATAATACTTTCGCTGATGCGTGAAGGTTGAACTAAAGACAAATTGAAAATTTCTATGATCCGGCTGGGATTCGACGACCAGTGCTAAGAAAAGAAGGGAAAGCTGAAAGGTGGAAGCAGTATATAGACAGTCTATGCAAGGGAGATAAATTTGAAGGCAATATTATAGAAAGGAAAATGGACTTAGATAAAGATGAGCTGGGTGGTGTGATACTGCGAGAAGAATTTCACAAAGTTATGAGAGATCTAAGCCGAAACAAGGCCCCAAGAATAGACGATATTCCGTCAGAACTACTGATAGCCTTGGGAGAATCAGCCATGTCAAAACTTTACCATCTGGTGTGCAAGATGTGTGAGACACGCGAAATACACTCGAAGTTGAAGAGGAATGTAGTAATTCCAATTCCAAGGGAAAGAGTTTCTGACAGGTGTGAATATTCCATAACTATTAGTTTAATAAGTCACAGTTGCAAAATACCAACACGAATTTTTTGCTAAAGAATAGAAAAACTGGTAGAAAGCGGCCTCGGGGAAGATTAGTTTGGAATCCGGAGAAATGTAGGAACATGCGAGGCAATACTGACCGTACGACGTATCTTAGAAGATAGGTTAAGGAAAGGCAAAAATACATTTATAGCTTTTGTAAACTTGGTGAAAGCTTTTGGCAGTGGTGACTGGAATACTCTCTTTGAAATTCTGAAGGTGGCAGGGCTCAAATACATTGAGTGAAAGGCTATTTACAACTTTAACAGAAACCAGGCGGCAGTTATAAGACTCAAGGGGCATAAAAGAGAAGCGGTGGTTGAAAATGGAGACAGGGTTGTAAACTATCCCCGATGTTATTCAATATGTACATTGAACAAGCAGTAAGGAAATCAAAGGGAAATTCGGAGTAAGAATTAAAGTTCAGGGAGAGGTAAAAACTTTGAGGTTTGTCGATGACATTGTAATTCTGTCAGAGACAGAGCAGTTGAACAGATTTAACAGTTCTTGAAAGGAGGATATAAGATGACCATCAACAAAAGCAAAACAAGGATAATGGAACGTAGTCGAATTAAATCAAGTAACGCAAAGGAAACAAGATCAGAAATAGAGACACTTAAAGTAGTAGATGAATTTTGCTATTTAGGCAGCAAAATAACTGATAAAGTCTGAAGTAGAGAGAATATAGGCAATGGCAAGAAAAGCATTTCTGAAGAAGAGAAACTGGTTGAAATCGAATATAGATTTATGTGTTAGGAACTAATTTCTGAAGGTATTTGTCCGGCATGGAGCCATGTATGGAAGTGAAACAGGGACGATAAACAGATTAGATAAAAAGAGAACAGTAGCTTTCGAAATGTGGTGCTACAGATGAGATTGGTGCTGAAGATTAGATTGGTCGATCACGTAACTAATGAGAAAGTATTGGATGGAATTGGGGAGACAGGAAATTTGTGGCACAACTGGACCAAAAGATGGGATTGTTTGATAGGACACATTCTGAGACACCAAGGGATCACGAGTTTAGTATTGGTGGGAAGTGTTGGAAGGAGGGGGGAGGGGGCATTTGCAGAGGGAGACCAAGAGATGAATACAGCAAGCAGATTCGGAAAGATGCAGGCTGCAATAATTCTAGGGAGATGAAGAGGCTAGCACAGGTTAGAGCAGCATGGAGAGCTGCGTCAAAAGAGTCTTCGATCTGAAGACCACAACAACAACAACAGTTATATAATAATATTACTAGAAGGCTACTGTGTTACCCATTGGTCTACGCATTTGTCTTCAGGACGAGAGGAGTTAAAATATCATCAGGCATCCGCGATTTCCCTAATCCGTCTGATAGGAATTCCAGGACTGCCCCTGCATGAAGGTCGCCGTCGATTTCGTAACCACATTTGTGTAACTGAGAGTAAGGCTGCTTTTGTATTGGCCTCGATAATACATGACTTTCATCCTTAACCTAGGTTCCTACTTTAGATTTATGAAAAGGTGTATCTTTTCGTCAGCATTATAACTTTGGTGATGATGCATGCATAAGAAAACAAGGCAAGCACTTAGACTCAACCTCCCAAATTATTGAATTTAAGCAATATAAATATATATAATTTGATGAAAATAATTACTTACCCAACAGTAATAAAATAATTTTAACTTCAAAGGGGTACCAACGAACATACAACAGAAAAGTTAACCAGAAATATACTTATACGAATCATTCATAAGAAGCATAACCTCACCCTACTGGAACTAACCTTACAAAGAGGGTACTGAAATAATTATTCAACAACAACAGTAGCTCTCCACATACAACAATATACCCAAGTACAACAAACACCTTAATCACATACCAGATAGACAACAGTATGAACAACTCGATATTTTTCGGCCTCAAAGCGATTCTGTAGATCCTGCTATCAGTAGATTTCCCTTATGGCACAACATTTACCAACATAACAAAGCAAAATTCTATGATGTGAACGTTATATGTGTACCAAGCTGCAAACTTTTCGCCTTGGTGGCCACGTACGCTTCGGTAATTCCTTTTGGTCTGTTCAGTGGATGGTGCGTGCCGGACCAGAGATAAATGCCTCCTGAAGCACGAACCGTTGACCAACGATATTACAGTGGCGCAGGCAGGGCTCCGTTAGTGGGAAACGGCTATGACAGCGGCTCCCGCAGGCGAGGGCGTGACGTGGTTTCTGCATTCCAGCCGCGCCGCTGCCCATTACACGCCTGCCAACGGTCCTGCACGTGACGCTCAGCTCATCATGGACGAAACTGCCTCCGTAATTCGTCCGTCGGTCACGGTGTTAAAGTCATTCAGCCCTCTGGTACCCTCCGACTTCTGCAACGTAAGCTGAGTGAAGCATATCTTCGTGACAAGTGAAGCTTCCTGCGTGAGTATCAATACGACGTCTGAGGATTCTTCAAGAACAGGACAGAGGAAGGGGCATGGATAATCTCTTGAGTTAGCCACTGAGGGCTACTGAAGTACCTCTGATGGTAAAGGCACTCATTCCAAAAGCACATATTTGAAATCAACTTCTGAGCCAGTTCTCACGAATACATACAACCTTTGTTTTCCCCTAATTTTCATTTCTATGCTCATCCACGATAACACGAAAATATCACAGCATAGTTGACAGTCAGCTGTTTGTAGTGCTGCTCATGAAAAACAATAGACGCCTCATTGTAGTAGATTTTCTCAAAACATTTTCTCATGTCGCAAGATTTAGCATTAGGTGGTCGCAGCCTTGTCGTTGCTCGTGAATACACAATTAGTTGTAAAGGAGTTCTAAAGCACCACGGACGCCGAAGTATCAAAAAAAAAAAAATCGTTAAAACCACTATAACTTTTGAGCTGCATTCCATTTGCGTAAAACAGAATACCTGACCAAAGCATTCAGACATCTACGTCTGGACATTAATATATGAGACGCCCAATCTTCGTCTTTATGACGGTTGCAGCTATGCTGTGGACGCTTTAAGTGAGATGTTCGAATGTCTGTCGAGGACTAATGGTGGCAGCCCATACCTCCTCAAGAGCTGAAACCACAGAAGACAGCGATGTATATTGGATTCTGGAGCGAAGTCGATGTTTTAACTCAAGCTAAAGGCGTTGCATCGAGTTCGAGTCTAGGCCCTGGGCAGGCCAGTCGATTTCAGGAATCTTACCGTTCACAAACCATTGCTTCACAGCTGCTGGTTTATGACAAGGTGCATTCTCATGCTGATACGATCGCCGTCTCCGAACTGTTCCTCTGCTAAATACGGTACACAATCCCGTAAAATGTGTTCATATCCTCGCACGTACATCGTTTTCTTAAGTGCAGTAAGGGGAGGATAACCTAACAACAAAAAACACCGCCATATCATAACAGTACTTCCTCTGTACGTCACAGTCGACACTGCTCATGATGACAAGTAACGTTGTGCAGGCTTTCGCCAAATCGAAACCCCGTCATTGCATTCTCGCAGACAGGGTACAGCGCTGTCCACCACCCATAAATCACGTCTTCCCAGTCATACGCTGCCCAGTGACGTCGCTCTTTACACCTCATAAAGCGTTGCTCGGCACTGACTACAGAAATATGTGGCCAGTGAGGAGCTGCTCCAACATTCTTTGTAACTCCTCACATGCAGTCATCGAGCTAGGCGGACTACTGGTAGCACTTTGAAATTCACGAGTTATTCCTTCCACTGATTTCATGCAACGTTTTGACAACCGTCGCACGCAATGCTCGACCTCCCTGTCTGTCAGTGCGTGTGATGCGTTTGGTGCTGGGTTAGCTTTGATTATTCCTTCGCATTTCCACTTCACAGTCATATCACCAACTGTCAACCTGAACAGGTTACAAAGGGTTGAAATGTCCCTGATGGATTTGTTACTTGGGTGACATCCAGTGATTAGTAAACGTTCGAAGTAACTGAACACTCCCGGGAGAATCATTTTGCTGCCATTGCTCATCTGCTGCCAACACAATACTCCCCGTCACCCTCTCGTGACATCTATTTGTCAATTCCACGTTAAATAGGGGTATACGGATACTTCTGATCCGAAAATGTATGCCATGTATGAGTGACTCGCCGTGGGGGAAAAGTATTTGTTGAAATTAGCATCTCTGAGAAGCGAAAATTCGTGTGTAAGTACCTATACAGTGACCGAGAAGCGATGAGCAACAGGACAGAGAAAATGGTATGCATGGTCCCTTGAGTCAGCCATTGAGGCCTACTCCAGTACCTTAAATGGTAAAACCACTGACTACAAAAGCAATAAACTCCTGATTCTGTTCCCACGAATATTTACCGGCTTTCTTTTATTGTTGATTTCATATCTATCCTTATCCACAAAAACAAACAGAACACTGTCCCATCAGGCCTTGAAGGCCCAAGGATTCCGATCGGCCGCCGTGTCATCCTCAACCCTTAGGCAGCACCACATACAGATACAGAGGGACACGTGGTCAGCACACTGCTTTCCCGGCCATCGTCAGTTTTCGTGACTGGTGCCGCCACTCCTCAGTCAAGTAGCTCCTCAGTTGTTCTCACAAGGGCTGAGTGCACCCTGCTAGCCGACCGAGGTGGCCGAGCGGTTCTAGGCGCTACAGTCTGAAACCGCGCGACCGCTACGGTCGCAGGTTCCAATCCGGCCTCGGGTATGGATGTGTGTGATGTCCTTAGGTTAGTTAGGTTTAAGTAGTTCTAAATTCTAGGGGACTGACGACCTCAGATGTTAAGTCCCATAGTGCTCAGAGCCATTTGAACCATTTTTTTGCATCTTGTTTGTCAACAGCACTCGGCAGACCTGGACGGTGACCCATCCGAGTGCTAGCCAAGACCGACAGCGCGTAACTTAATTGATCTGATGGGAACCGGTGGTACACTGCATCAAGGGCGTTGGATATGCTCATCCATCATAAGACTAAAATATCAGAACACCCGGAACGGTCAGCTGTTCGCAACGCCGCACATGAAAAACAGTAGACGAATAACTGTAGAAGATTGTGGCAAAATATTGCCTCATGACGCACTGAAATGTAGGTTCAAATGGTTGTGAGATCTATGGGACTTAACATCTGAGGTCATCAGTCCCCTAGAACTTAGAACTACTTAAACCTAACTCACCTCAGGACATCACACACATTCATGCCCCAGGCAGGATTCGAACCTGCGACCATAGTGGTCACGCGGTTCCAGACTGAAGCGCCTAGAACCGCACGTCCACACCGGCCGACTTGAAATGTAGGCTTTAACATCACGACGCTAGCAGAAGGTCTGTGCTCTTCACTGTGAGGGCGTCACAACAAATACGCTGCAGGGTAACTGTTGTGGATTGGCAAGACAGCCAACCCACTATGAGGAAGCCGAAAGGCACGCGTTTAAGCTCACGCAGGCTGGCGTCAGGTCTGGAACAGGACACGGAAATGAGACTAGTAAAAAAACGTACGTAGCTTCTGGAATACTTAACTTTAATCCATAATTGGTGAACATCACTCTTGACGGTACATGTTTTATAGCATCAATAGTAACTGGTAAAGGCGCCTTGCTAGGTCGTAGCAAATGACGTAGCTGAAGGCTATGCTAACTATCGTCTCGGCAAATGAGAGCGTAATTTGTCAGTGAACCATCGCTAGCAAAGTCGGCTGTACAACTGGGGCGAGTGCTAGGAAGACTCTCTAGACCTGCCGTGTGGCGGCGCTCGGTCTGCAATCACTGATAGTGACGACACGCGGGTCCGACGTATACTAACGGACCGCGGCCGATTTAAAGGCTACCACCTAGCAAGTGTGGTGTCTGGCTGTGACACCACAGTAACTCTTGAGAGTTATGTTCTGAAGTGCCGCAGAGTACAAAAAATTGTAGTTAATGGCACTATGATTTTCGAATAGTATTCCATCCCCGTAAACAGAATACTGGTTTGTCTTATAAGGTCCTATAGAACGCTACGCACTGGTACAGTTTTTATCGTCTTCATCATTATCATCAACCACTGACATCCGCTCCTGGATAAAGGCCTGCTCTGAACTTCTTTCTATGGATTAAATTCGTCAGCGCTAAGAAGCCAGGCTGCTCTTGTAATTTTTGTAGTAACGTCTGTCCACTACCAATTAGGTCGGCCTCTAGATCTTTTCTTATCTCTTGAAATGTTACAAAGAACTTTCTTGACCCATCTACCGCTAACTCGCATGGCTGCGTGTCGCGCTCAACATTTTCAGTGCCCTATTAATTACATCTTTTACTTCAGTTTCTTCCTGGTTATTTGTTTTGCCTCTCGAGGTAATTCCTAAAATGCATCTCTCCATTATTCGACGAGAAATCGTCAGTTTTGTCAATGCTTTTTATACTGGAAGTTCATATCTCACTATCTTAAGTCGGAACTAGTAACACACCCAGCTTGTAAACTTTACTTTCAGTAGTATTAGAATCTTAGTTTTGAAAGCTTAATGTATATATCAGAAACACTCCAGGCCATTTTTTTTGTGTTTCTTTCTTTTCCTTGTTATCCACTTGATACCTTCAACTGCCTTAAATACAAATGTTCGTTGACGGGTTGTTTCATTTCATAGTTGGCGCTTTCGATGTGTTCAGTTTACGTTATACTAGTCTTACTGCAATTGATTTTCAATTCTGCTTCCAAACTTGCTCTGATGGGTTCTTCCATTATTGTTGACGCAAACAGTACAATGTGAACAGCAAAGCGAAGGTGGTGGAGAAATGTTCCACTAACACGTATTTTTCCCTCTTTTTTACAGTTTACGGGTTTGAAAACTTTCTGGCGATGCTGAGAATAGTTTCATGAAATGGAAACGCCTTAACGGACTCGTCTTTCAGTTCTGAATTTGCCATTATAACAATAAAATTTAATGAAGCCTATAACAGTGAGGTACATATTCTTCAGTACACTAACACAGATTGAGTCGATGCCTTACTTCGCAAGGCGACTTAATACAGATTTTATTGAATTTCAGTCAAAACATTTTTATAGGCTCTATGAATCCTGGAAAACGGTAGAAGTCATTGCACCTTTCCATTATTTCTTCCATAACTTGCAAATGCTCAACTGTCCCATTTATTGACAGATCGTCCTTTCGCTCGATTAAATTCCGTTATTGTTTTTTGTGAAACTACACAAAGAATTTTTGGAAAGAACAAGGAGATACTCTATAGAAGTTCTACAAGCTTACGGCGATACCTGCACTGCTCTATAGATGCGAAAGAGATGAAAGAGATGAAAAAAGAATAGAAACATGTGAAATTAACTTCCTTAAATACTTGGTTGGATGTACTTCAATGGATAAAATAAGAAACGATGACATTCGAGTTGAACTGAACGTGCAAAATATGACTGACACCATAAGACAATATCAGATAATGTGGAAAGGACACAGAAACCGAATGCCAGATACAAGAATCAGTAAAACAAGAAAACAGTACAAACCAAGAGGAGAAAGATCTATAGGAAAACCAATAAAGAGATGGTTTGATCAATTCTGAATGCGACGGTACGAACCAAAAGGGTCACTCCTTGATGTAGATGACGATTGTTTTTCTGTGCGACTGGTGAAGATTTTTGTGGATAGCTTTTATATTACGTGTAGGAGGCTGATAGTTGCCTGTTTGTTTCATTGTCTTTCCAGTTTCTCTCTTGTGAAGAAGAAGAATTACAGCATCATCACAGTTTTGATGAATTGTCTTCCTCTGCGTAGACTCCGAAAATAATTTTACCAATTCCTTTCGTTCTACTTCTCTTCAAGTTCTAAATATTTATATTGGTGCACCGTCACCTCCAGGCGCCTTTCCTTTCTTCTGATTTCGAATGGCTTCACTCATATTATCTGGCATTAGTTACGGAATTTCATGATTTTCGTTACTAAATATCTGGGTTTCTGATTCATTCCTTGAACTGCACAAACACTTAAAGAAACCAGGAAAAGCTTCTGCAGTTTTCTCTCTGCTGCTGTGCCATTTGCCACATTTATTCATGAAATGTTGTGTCTAACATTATAATCGTTCCTGTATTGCATTCTCCTGCTCTTACGGCTTTCACTTGTTTCTCCTACCAATTTCTCATGCACGAGTCCTCTCGAAGACATTCTGGAATATGTTTCAGTTTTTTTTTTCATGGTTCCATTATCATTTGCTTGAATGTCTTACCATTTCGTTAGTTACTGTTTCGTTCCATTCGAGATGTCATGATATGCTTTTTTCGTCTCCATATGTGTAATCTCCATTTTCCGTTACGCTGTACTTGTTTTTTAACTTGATTGGTATGCTTCCATATTCCTTCTTACTTTTCTTCTCGAAGATTGTACGAAGAATGAACATACTCATCCCCTCGACAAATTCACTACATTATGGCCTCTATCATTTATGATATCAAACCAATAGTTCCCCACTGAAGAATCGGTACTTTAAAATCCAGCTTTAGCCTAATGTTTCAAGATGCACTGTAAGTGTTCGCCGAGGTCTTCACATCCTCTAACAGAGTGTGAGAACATTGAGCAGTAAAACTGAATTACTTCGGTGGAAAACAAATGTAACTTATTTTTAAAACAGATCTTGAAGTTCCAAGTTTCCTTCAGTACTTCTAACATTGTTTTAATGTTGTTGTTTACAACAAACCTGCTCATGAATTTCACGACTTACCATCGTGTTCTATTTCTCTGCAATAATACACAAGTTTCGACTATAGTTCTCATTAGTCTTCGTTTCTTTTCCATTCATCCGATGACACTATCATATCATATTTGAGGTTTTTTATTCCTATATCTCCACTAACTCATATTCGGAACCTAAAGTTATAAAATTTATCGTCCTTAAATAAAAAGTGGTAGGGTCCATGTAATTATCCATTCAGCCAGACTTCTCATAGCAACGAGTGCGCGCGTTCCCTCTGCCTTCCAGTCCCAATATTCCTCCACCCGCCCGGAAAATCCATGTCCCAGAACGGACGTGTCTGTCGGACCCCAATATCTCTCCCATCGTACGCCAGCCTAACAGGGCCCGTGGAGTCCGACGAAGTGCCAAAACATTACGAAACCTACTTAGTAGTGTGTTGGTTTCGAACGGAATGATCAGTGAATCTGCGCGACATAGATTCGACAAGTCTATCGTAGATTTTGAGTCGTATGTGGCGTCAGATGTGTACACAAAAGTCGTGCAATTCCCCTAAAATAACGGACCGGTAGTTTGTGCGCGCAGAGCTGGCGTTCGATTGCGTCCCAAATGTGCTCCATCGAGTTCAGATCAACCGAATTTGGTAGACAAGACATCAACATGAATTCGTTACCACTGTAGCTCGATTCTGGCCTTGTGACATGGACAGTTATCCTGTTGGAAGATGCCTCTGTCGTCGATCTGCCACACATTGCTGCCTGCCCCTGCATTAGAGAGCCGGTAAGCCTCCGACCTCCATTTACTATGGTTCATGGACGTCCGACATCTTGTTGCCAACTCGCATTCTGACCGTACTCTGACCACTTTCCATGGATTCTCACAACATAAGCACGCAAGCAGTAGACCATCTTACTAATTTCCGAGATTCTCGTTCCTAGGCGCCAGGCTGTAGCAATCTGCCTCCTGTCGAAGTCTATTATGACAGCATCACAGTATCGTCGCTAGAATGATTCCCCATTCGTCTCTGCTCCACTATATGCTTTCCTGATCGCGTCACATGCCCACAATACCACCAGGCGGCCATCAGTCTGACGATGGGCTGTGGTCATAATGTTTTGGCTCACCAATGTAAGTGATCAGCGCCTAACCTCGGCGCAGCTATGCTCACAGCAGTCTCAGACCAGATATTTTATAAATCTCAGAGCCTGGGTGCTACACGACCAGTTGAACTTCTCCTCAAGGCTCCAGTCAACAACGACATTTGGCAGTCAGCCTTTGTGTGACTCGATATGCAGTCGAATCTGGTCTGGATGACTACAGACATTGACTCACTTCACTATCAATTCTGAGGGTACCTCAGAATTGATAGTGATTATGATATAAAGTATGCAGATGCCCGCAAAAACATACGTTTCTCATATTAGGTGCAGCGTGCTGCCACCTACTGCCACTTACTCCATATCAGCCACCTCAGTAGTCATTAAACATCGTGAGAGAGCAGAATGGGGCGCTCCACGGAACTCACGGACATCGAACGTGCTCAGGTGATTGGGTGTCACTTGTGCCATACGTCTGTACGCGAGATTTCCATACTCCTAAATATTCCTAGGTCCACTGCTTGCGATGTGATAGTGAAGTGTAAACGTGAAAGGGCACGTACAGCACAAAAGCGTAAAGGCCGACCTCGTTTGTTGACTGACAGAGACCGCCCACAGTTAAAGAGGGTCGTAATGTGAAATAGGCAGACATCTATCCATACTATCACACAGGAATTCCAAACTGCATCAGGATCCACTGCCACTACTATGACAGTTAGGCGGGAGGCGTGGAAACTTGGATTTCATGGTAGAGCAGCTGCTTATAAGCCACACATCACGCCAGTAAATGCCAAACGACGCCTCGCTTGGTGTAAGGTGCGTAAACTTTGGACGACTGAACAGTGGAAAAACGTAGTGTGGATTGGCGAATCACGGTACACAATGTGGCGATCCCATGGCAGGGCGTGGGTATGGCGAATGCCCGGTGAACGTCTTCTGCCAGCGTTTGTAGTGCCAACAGTAAAATTCGGAGGCGGTGGTGTTACGGTGTGGTCGTGTTTTTCACGGAGGGGGCTTGCTTCCCTTGTTGTTTTGCGTGGAACTATCAAAGCACAGGCCTACATTGATGTTTTAAACACCTTCTTGCATCCCACTGTTGAAGAGCAATTCAGGGATGGCGATTGCATCTTTCAACACGATCGAGCACCTGTTCATAATGCACGGCGTGTGTCGGAGTGGTTACACGACTATAACATCGCTGTAATCGATTGGCCTGCACAGAGTCCTGACCTGAATCCTATAGAATACCTTTGGGATGTTTTGGAACGCCGTCTTGGTGGCAGGTCTCACCGACCGACATCGATACCTCTCCTCAGTGCAACACTCCGTGAAGAATGGGCTGCCATTCCCCAAGAAACCTTCCAGCACCTGATTGAACGTATACCAGCGAGAGTATAAGTTGTCATCAAGGCTAAGGGTGGGTCAACACCGTATTGAATTTCAGTATTACCGGTGGATGGCGCCTCAAACTTGTAAGTTATTTTCAGCCAGGTGTCCGGATACTTTTGATCACATATTGCATATTGTGTACCACGTCGGACTTGGCAACAAGTACTGCGAGAGACCACCACCACAGAGGCACAGTCACTCGCTTGGCGTCTCTCAGCTCGGTGCAGCAGCCTGGAGATGGCGCTCGCAAACACGGACCTCTTTCTGCTTCTGCACCAGTTCCTCCAGTAATTTGCGTACGTTCGACGATCGTGCGGATGGTCAATAGGGAACGCTGTCAACCGTGGATTACCCCACTTCCATCTTGCACTCGCGGACTGGGAAATCCTTCCGCCAACAGGTACAAAAACGACAAAGTTACGAGCCAGCTGTTAGTTTATTTCAGGCCTCCAACCCACTCAGTACAGTACTCTGAAGACTACGTTCCCACTCAGCAGTCGCTGTTTAGGGAGTAAATGTACTGTCAACAGTGTCTGCAAATATTACTATCAGTGATAGAGTGTCATAGACCGCCAAGACATAGTAAAGTTATTTAGATACCATTGCGTTAAATTTAGAACTTCTAGTGTCATGCATCATATTGTAGTAAAGTACCATTCTGTAACATACTCTTAATCATTGTTACTTTTTATTGTGTTGCCACTTCTCTGTTTTACTGCCGCCCTGTCAAACAAGTGTTAAGTAGCAAGTGTCCGATGGCCACATTAACTGCACTGTGGCTACCGTGGATGTTTGCGCTGAATTAATAATGGCATTTGGCTACTATGTTTGCAACAAATTATGTACAAGAATATCTTCGACAGGCGATGTTATTCGACATCTTAGAGGTGCGCCTTTTCAAAGAATTTTTACTACTCATTAAAGGCTGGCAGTGCTGTATTCCTAAAAGCATAGTGGATTGTCTCACCTAAAGAAGATCCCTATTGTTGCAGTACCGGTCAGGCCGCTGCACGTGCAGATTAGCCTTCTTGCATAGGTTAGCCTCGGCATGCCTGTGGGTTTTGATCCATTCTTCAACGTAATTCTCGGGGTTCCAGAGATGTAGCGGAGGCCCCACAATTGAAATAAACATTAAGGATAAGAGATGGCAAACAAAAAGCGAATTCCGCAGTGTTGTCGTAACAAAGTTCATTGTGATGAAGCCTCTTTCACAGTTGGATGTGCTCACAGGGCGTGTATCAACTCAAACAAAACTGATTTCATGTTTTTTCCACTGTTGTCTATGTAATACCTGAGTCCTTCTCTTACATTTGGATAAGAAAGAAGAAAAAAAGGTGACCCATTTTTCCTAGGTTTCCTTCTTCTTCTAGCCATGGGCTCACAATGTCATATGACCATTTTTACTGTCTAAAATATCGATCTCTTTCATGAAGGATCTGAATTCTTCACTGTCATTCGGAATTTGGCTTTATCTCAAATTGTCGTTTAGGCTCTGACAGAAATGTTTCCTATTAATTTGAGTAGTCATTTTGCTTGATTTTCTTCTGGGAACCGTGAAACGTCTTTGAAGCGCCATTCGGAAATAGCTTTCTTTGCTTCCTTCATGCAAGCACCTGGCATTTCGTTCAGTTGTCCAATGGCTCTTATTAATTTCGTAATTGCCCTATATGATGACGGAATATTAACACTGTCCTTCTGCAGATATTGTGAGAGGATAATAATCTCTTCAAGAACAACAGAAAATAGTCCATTGTTGTTCACTAACTCAAGGCTTGATAGTGTTTCCTCCAATCCCTTGAACTCTTCCCTTGATTTTCTAGTCATGTCATTACAACATCTAATGAGATGAGCATTCAGAGCTTGGTAGGACTTCCGTACTGCTTGCACTGCTGTGAAGCTTGAGGGCACCCAACGTACTCAGAATACTTTAGATATCTTCTTAAGTTCTGCACCTAACTCTTGTGCAACAGCCGACAGTCCATGCTGATTCTTTGGAGACTGATGATACAAAGTATACAGATTATTAACACAATGATAGTATGATCCACACCAGGAACCTCTTCGATTGCATCAGCAACCCCTGATTGAATTCGGTGGCACAATCAATGCCATGTGAATAGTTTGTTGTACTTGTTCTTAAGTCGCTCTAAAACACCTGAATTCCTACCTAGCATTACACTAGCAACATCACTGCATGCTCCAATCAAATTGTCATTCAAATAACTTGAAGGGAAATTATGGTTCGAGAAACATTTCAGAACTTCTGCTTCTATCGTTCCTGTATCTGTTCTTCTTAAGTTCAATAATATACAAGAAGAAGGTATTTACACAACCAACGCTCACTTCAGACCTTAAATATTTTATTAAAACTGATGGTGAAGCAACAGATGTAGACTCATAAATGAGTATAGAGATTTTGGACCTCTTCGATATTATGGATGAACGGAGTTCCTTCCTCATAGTGTCTGCAATGCAATCCGTGATGGTGTCACAACTGAGTTTAATATGCAGTGTTTTGCTCATGTGGAGACTGTTTTGAATTTGGAAATACACAAACTTGTGAAAGACTAAAAATATACTATGTCACCAAAAGTATCCGGTCACATGGCCGAAAATTACTTACAAGTTCGTGGTGCTCTTCATTGGTAATGCTCAAATTCAGTACGGTGTTGGCCCACCCTTACCCTTGATGACAACTTCCATTCTCGCTGGCATACGTTCAATCTGGTGCTGGAAGGTTTCGTGGGAGATGGCAGCCCATTATTCACGGAGTGCTGCACTGAGGAGAGGTATCGATGTCGGTCGGTGACGCCTGGCACGAAGTCGGCGTTCCAAAACATCCCAAAGGTGGTCTATAGGATTCAGTGCAGGACTCTGCGCAGGCTAGTCCATTACAGGGATGTTATTGTCGTGTAACCACTCCGACACACGCCGTGCATTATGAACAGGTGGTCGATCGTGTTGAAAGATGCAATAGCCATCCCCGAATTGCTCTTCAACAGTGGGAAGCAAGAAGGTGCTTAAAACATCAATTTAGGCCTTTGCTGTGATAGTGCCACGCGAAGCAACAAGAGGTGCAAGCCCCCTCCATGAAAAACACCACCACACCGTATCACGACCGCCTTCGAATTTTACTGTTGGCACTACACACGCTGGCAGAAGACGTTCACCGGGCATTCGCCATACCCACACCCTGCCATCGGATCGCCACATTGTGTACCGTGATTCGTCACTCCACACGACGTTTTTCCACTGTTCAATCGTCCAATGTTAGCGCTCCTTACACCAAACGAGGCGTCGTGTGGCATTTAGCGGCGTGATGTGTGGCTTATGAGCAGGAGCTCGACCGTGAAATCCAAGTTTTCTTACCTCCTGCCTAACCGTCATAGTACTTGCAGTGGATCCTTATGAAATTTGGAATTCCTGTGTGATGATCTGGATAGATGTCTGCCTATTACACATTACGACCATCTTCAACTGTCGGCGGTCTCTGTCAGTCAACAGACGGGGTCGGCCTGTACTCTTTTGTGTTGTACGTGTCCCTTCAAGTTTCCACTTCACTATCACATCGGAAACAGTGGACGTAGTGATATTAAGAGTGCGGAAATCTCGGGTACAGACATATGACACAAGTGACACCCAATCATCTGAGCACGTTCGAAGTCCGTGAGTTCCGCGGTGCGCCCCATGGAGTACCTTGCAGTAGATGGCAGCACAATGCTCCTAATATGAAAAAGTATACTTTTGGGCTTATCGGGATACTTTTGATCACAAAGTGTAGTTTGTTATTTTTTGCTACAAAATATGCTGTGCGAAACACTTTCCTCGTACTTTCAAAAATGGTTCAATTGGCTCTGAGCACTATGGGACTTAACTTCTGAGGTCATCAGTCCCCTAGAACTTAGAACTACTTAAACCTAACTAACCTAAGGACAACACCCACATCCATGCCCGAGACAGGATTCGAACCTGTGGCCGTAGCGGTCACGCGGTTCCAGACTGTAGCGCCTAGAGCCGCCCGGCCACCCCGGCCGACCTTTCAAACATGTCTTTCTGCTATTCAGGTTCAAATTCTTCTAGAACATTGCGTTTTCTTTCTTTTAGTTGTTTGCATGCAGTTAAATGGGCTTCGGATCCCTTTGTTTACGGATTATTTTTCAATAATGTTAACTGAGTTTGTTTACTTCCAAAATGAGCCCCCGAAATACTTCTCCATTCTTCAGGAATGTTGATTTTCTCGGTCCAGTATTCTACACTTCTTTATACACTGCGCTACCCAACTTGCCTTCCCTATTCACTAACCACTCTTAGTTCGTCTTAAATTATTTCCATATACTGTCGTTCCAACGAACAAGATAGTTAGATATGTTTTGGGAATTCAAATAACAAGTAATTACTTCACGTGATTGGATTTTACCTTCAGCAGTACGTGTTATGGTGCTACCATTCGTATATGAAGTAGATTGGCCATTGTCAGCTTCACTTTTTTTCGAATCACACGGACCGTCTTCTGTAGTTGAAACACCGGAAGTAGATTTACTGAAATAATCTACTATACTGCGTTTCGTACTGAAAAATTACACCTTTTAATTACTAGCACAGTTTATACAGTTTTCACTTAATATTGTAATACGCCAGGTTTCGAAACGTCAAAGTAATACGTATAACCGAAGGAGTCAACAGAGCTGCTCACTACGAGGCCTATAACTTCACTGAGAAGAAAACTGAACAATACCCGTACCGGCCGTGGAGTGGCTAACAGCATTAATTCTGTTAACAATCGGACTGTAAATACACAAACGAAGGGCACGACAATGACCCGAAATAATAAATAGGTCTATGTAATAATGTCATAGTAGATGACCACGTCAAGAGCCGACATTCGACATCGTGATTGGATCTCTAAAGATTGCAATATCAGCATAAGTAAGTGGTAAATGTTTTTATTTTATTTGTATCTTATCTTACAGAGTACGTTTCAGATAGGAGTCACGTTTTGTTGTATTATTAACCTTCAGACGCTCGCGCAATTTGAAGCAACGTTAATGCTGGCGCGACGGCATTTACAGCGTCACGAATTGGTTTTCGTTTTCGAATGCGCATACATTATTACATCGAACTATAGAGTCAAATCAGTGTCAAGGTAACGCGTCATTAGGTGAGCCGATACATTACCAGGGACTACCTGAGGATCAAGCGCGTAACGAGTTAAATGTTCCAGAGGCGGTGTAAATACCGCCCTCGTGAGAGCCCGAAGTTTAGAAAATACAGCATCAGCGTGCGGAAGAAGGGAATGAAATATTTTCAGGCATTATTATCATGTCACGCGATATGAGGATCTAAAGGTGAGTCAACATTGTATGTGACTGATGACATCAGAAGTTAAGTTCCAGAGCCAACATGGCATGTGTAACGCCACGCAGTGCCGCTGAGGCCGGCGCAGAACGGCGCAGAACGGCGCAGAACTGCCAAAAATGGAGCAGAGTCTACGTAGGTGCCCTGCAGTGTTCCACTGTGTGCGTGCGTATGTGTCAATAATAATGGAAAACGAGAAATGCCGTCGAAAATGTGCATTTCCTACGATATCCGACACTGCACTGAATTTTTCATTGTCGTGCATAGCGGCGCGGTTTGGCGTCGATACCGGCAGCGCTGCGCATAACCTTCTTCTTCGCTTTGTGCGTATGCTGACCCCCATGCGCCTAATATTCATTGTTCAGACACGGAAAATCCACGATGGATTGCGACTCAGGATCTCCGCTATATTGTTAATATTCACTGTTCCCTTATATTGCGTTTGGTCTAGCTCGAGGAATCCAGAAGCCGGACGTCGTGGCGGTGAAAGGCGGCGTTGCCCATGTCGTCGATGCTCAAGTTGTCGGCGACCACCTGCGTCTTGACTGGTGTCACCGAGAGAAAGCTTCGAAGTACGACCACGAAGACGTTCGTCGGGCTGTCCACGATCTGCATCGAGACATCGAAGAAGTGCGGGCCACCTCAGCAACAGTGAACTGGAGGGGAATCTGGGCTCCACAATCTGCCAGAAGCCTCCTCAACCTGGGCCTGCCGAAAAGGGAACTTTGTGTTGTGTGCTCACGGGTACTCATTGGTGTAAACGTGTCCTTCCGCATGTTCCAGAAGATGACTGCTGTAAGCACGGAGGATACTGATGGAGTGTGTGACGCTGAGGCCTGGCGCGCCTTCACAGGCCAAATACCTTCTTATTTCTTGGCTTTGCGCGGATGCCAGACCCCATGTTCTTTTTTATTGCGTTTTTGTCTGGATCATTTATCAATGCTCAGTTGACTTCACAGCTAATACGTTTTGTGTATTATATATCAGAATTGACGATGATTTAATTTAGAGAGACGATGAAAGAGAATTACTGTACTAAGAAAATATTCTCCACGCAAAATAGTAAGGGGACGGTGTACCCCTCGGAGAAAAGTGGGGAGACGACGTCCACCCGCGTTCCCCCTCCAATACGGGCCTGAAGGTCGGTCACTTTTCCTCTGGACACACGTGAGTCAGATATAGAGAAAAAACAAAGCACATGTTGTTCGACAACAGTCCCTCACTTTTCAGAACCTTGCATGCTGATTATTGTACACGACAATAGCTCTAAGAAAGTTATACAACAGATTTTGTACATCTCCTAAGAACGAGATTTCTTGAAGAAAAACATAGCTACTTTCATTTAATTAACCTTTTCGTACTTTCAGTTCCAGTCTCCTATAAAGTTTTTCGTTGAATGTTTCGCCGGTAATGGACTGCATCATGAGGGCTGAACTGTTGATTAATATAAATAAAACAGTTTCTGCGTCAGTCACTTATTTATTTTTCCACTACGCATTTCGATGGTTCACACCATCATCTTCAGGTGAAGAATTGTGTAGTGACATTCTGGTGATAGTGAAGAGAACAGACGCCTTTTCACCGCACCCGACCAAGTAGAAAGTAGGTTATGTTAAATATATCGCTGTGATAAAATTGTTTTTCTAGAAAAACCACCGATAAATTAAAAAAATTGTAAGAATAAAGCGTACTTACAAGGTAAGTAGAGTCGAAAAAAAGTGATACATACTGCTAATTGTTGCATGCGCTCCTCAATATCTTTTTGTTTTATATTAAAATATGGATGGACTGCAACAGAATGGAGATGTGGATAGTCATGAGAGAAAATCATCAACGGTAAGAGCAAAATTAATTTAATATACTGATTTGTTATCAAATTTAGACTTCTTGATAATTACAAACATGTTACGGAGTAAAAGATCAAAAAGCCATCTAATACTGCAGGTGACAGTTTGTGGTTGTTTGCATTTTTGTATTATTAAAATTTTTCTTATTTATTACATTTTTATATTTCTTATGTTCTTTCTTGTATTACAAGGTTGATAAAACACATAATAGATATATACTGTAGGCGGATTAAAACAGATCTTACATATATACTGTAGCCTATGAATTGAAGAGGTTAAATAAATTGCTGTGTTTTGTCAAATAAATTGCTGTGATTTGAATTTTATCGTAAATTGTGGAAGAGCTTTAAGTATTACGTCAAAACGTTTGAAAAATTTTGATCAGCCTACTTCATTTTTGTCACTGAATAGATTTTCCGCAAGTTTCTTTCTGCGGATGTAGATTTCTAGTTCTTCATGCAGAGACATCTTGCGTCCTTTGTTAATTTGTGTATTATTTTAAGATTGCTTTGTATAACGTCAGATGGATGTCCTTTATCTTTTATATGGGAGACTATTACAGATTAGCGTGGTGTGTTTTATCGAAAGGCGTTGATGTGTTATCCGAAACTGGTGTGAAAGTAATGATCTGTTTGACCTACGTACTGAGCTGGGACTTTACTATACATGATTTTATACATTTCAGAGTATGAAATCTGTCTTGGCCGCTTTTTAGGTTATGAGATAGTCTGGGGCAAATTTTAGTGTTTGTTTTTAAATGCAATCCTTATTTTATGTCGTTTGACTATGTTCGGATTTTTTGGAAGGTATTACCAACAAATGGAATGTGTGCTGTTATTTTATTTTTCTGCTTCTTGATAGTCATTTTATCCGTTATTACTTTTTCAGCTGCATTGTCTGTTAGCGTGGGGTTATACCCATTAGCTGCAGCTATTTGTCGTGTGATTCTCATTTCATTGTGGAGGTTCTCATCACTCAGATTTTTACTCCAGTTCATCAAAATGAACTTTATTAATATTTTATATCATTCTAGATAATTTTTTCGTTTTTTTCAGGTCATTTTAGTAGTAATTTCAAGGTATTTTAGGTTATAAAAATTCCAGCCCTGCGGTTGCAGGACTTTTTTTTATATTCATAAACAAAATGATTCCTCACTAAGGGCAGCTATCCTCACTGAAGCTCCCCCTCCCCCCTTTCTGAGGTCCTTGAGGTGAGATTGTGAGGACACAGTTGATGACTTTACCGAAATGAAATTCCAAAGAAAAGATTGTAGGTGTAATGCTAACTTTCTAAGTGAATGCTTACATTGATGATTTACATTTACTTCTTTTATGTTTTTCTGTGAATAAACCGCATCAATTTGTTTAGTTGTTATTCTTAGATGAGAAGTGGCTATTGCATTTTTTTCCTACGTACCCGCTTCCCATGCAAAATGCGACATCGTGTAAAACGAGCTTGTTCCTGCCCTCGTTCCTATTCACCGCAGAGAGTTGACTGTAGGCAGAAAGATAGCTTTTAAATGTGAAGTCCAAACTAATAACGTCAAAAATAATCGAGCGGGAAGGGCAGGCGAGGGTAGGGACGCGCCTACAGGTCTCTGGCCTAGGGCGTCGTCGTCCCTAATCCCGGCCCTGAAAGCAGGCGCTTGCGTAATTCATACCGTAAATATTAGCGAGGTACAGCGTTACACACGGTCGGCACCGCACCAACGTCCAGTAGTTATGCGAGTGGTATTGGTCGCGTTGTCATGTTTTTAGATTTACGTGATACAAATATGAGTTTCTGTACATAGCACAAGATATCGACCAACAGGTTCTACTGGGGTGCGCAATGGGCATTGTCCTGCTTCCTGAAATCTTTGTTACATTTAGACACACGAAGTAGATCTGACTGCTGATACTTCTCACATCACCAGGCTTTCTCTCGTACGGAACAGCTGGGTACAAATCAATACGAGTTTGTTCTAGAGTTTGCACATTACACTTGCAATGTTTTCAGTTCGTGGTATTGTTTTGTTTTACTGTGTCGCAATACAAAAGGAAGAATTATTTGTGTAGTTGATCAGATACCTTATATGACTGTCCAATGGATATAGTACAGATGTACGACACTGACATCAAGGAACATCTTGTAGAGGTGGTGCTCGTCAGCTTTCGTACAACGTTCAAAGGACATCTTAAAACACTTCTAAGCCTCCTGCTCTCTTTTTATATTCGGATTACATGCAAATATGTATCCCGAAACATGTCATGAATAACATATCCTCTTCTACCTAAAATTCAGACCTATCAATACATATGATAACGCATTCTGACCGCTGTTTGTTAAAGCAATAGAACATGAGCGGGATAGGAGTATTTTACTGTGCGAAACGTCGTAATAACGGGCATAAAAGAACAATTGTCTGAATCCTACAAACGTAATAAGTTGTAGAAAGCTCGTGGTCTGGCATCCGTGAGGTGTAAGTAACTCAGATTATAGCGAAGCTTGACTCAATCTGTTAATCTAGCCTTTCTATAAAATAAAAATAAAAAAACGGCTCTGAGCACTGTGGGACTTAACATCTGAGGTCATCAGTCCCCTAGACTTAGAACTACTTAAACCTAACCAACATAACGACAGCACACATATCCATGTCCGAGGCAGGATTCGAACCTGTGACCGTAGCAGCAGCGCGGTTCCGGACTGAAACGCCTAGAACCGCTCGGCCACAGCAGCTGGCTCTATTTAAAAATGCGAAAACTAAAGACGTAAAGCAATCCAGTCGTTGATAACAGGAACCGCCAGCTCTCTCTACATCTCCACTTACTGGCTTATCTTCTGTCCCGAAAAACACGCAAAGAAATATATAAAGCATGCAGCTGAATGCAGTTCTGAGTAAAGTGTCCAATGATACACCAACATTAAAAGGAAAATATGTTTATTTCAAAAAGGAGATAAAAATTCGCGTGCCGCCTTCTTGAGAGACAGTCTTCATTACTTCCGATGTGGCTAGGTAAGCGTAGACGACATGTGGTTTAAATCAGAGAAGTGGTGTTGACAGCAGTTGTGGAATATATACCAAATAAATTAATAAGTGATGGTACTAACCCCGTGTTACACAAAACAGGTCAGAACACTGCTGCGGAAGCAACGAAAAAAGCATGCCAAATTTAAAAGAACACAAAATCTTCAAGATAGGCGATGTTTTACTGAAGTGCGAAACTTGGCACGACTTTAATTCTGATCCTATGTGACACGACTTTAATTCTGGTCATACGTAAAGCACACCAGCAGCAAGACACAATCAATACCTTCACTATGCGTTAGGTATCGTAATGTTACTGATGACCGTGCTACTAAAATACTAAAAATAGAGTTATTAAACACGATTATCCGAAATTCCTCCGCCAAAGAAGACTAAATAAATATTCTAGAGTTCGAATCAAGAACAACTGCCAGCATGAGGAACTTAGAAGTAGATATCCTCGATGTAGCGAAACAGCTTAAAAAACATTAAACGCAAGGCCTCTGGTCCAGACTGTATATATCAGGTTCCTTTCAGAGTACGCTGATGCAGTAACTCCATACTTAACTATCATATACAACCACTCGCTCAATCAAAGGGTACCTAATGACTGGAAAGCTGCACAGATCACACCAATAATCAAGAAAGGAAATAGGAATAATACGCTGAACTACAGACCCATATCACTAACGACGATTTGTAGTAGGATTTTGGAGCACACTGTAGTTGAACATTTTGAATTTATTCAATGAACACAACAAGGATTCAGAAAATACCGTTCTTGCAAAAAGAAATTAGACCGTTATTCACACGAAGTAATGAGTGCTGTCGACAGCGGAATCTCAGCTTGATTCCATATTTTTATATTTCCAGAAAGCTTTTGAAAATATTCGTCACGAGCGACTTCTAATCAAATTGTGTGCCTGCGGAGTTCTATGACTGGACTCGCAGACTGTCAGAAAGATGACACTTCGTAGTAACCGTCGTAAATTTATCAAGTAAAACAGAAGTGCTATCTGGCGTTCTCAAAGGACGTGCTGTAGCTTCTCTGCGGTTCCTGATCTATATAAACGATTTAGGAGACAATTTGAGCGGCCGTCTTAGGTTGTTTGCAGATGATGCTGTCGTTTGTCGTGTAGTAAACTCGTCAGAGGGCCAAAACAAATTGCAAACGATTTAGAAGAGTCATCTGTGTGGTGCGGAAATTGGCAGTTGACCCTAAATAATGAAAAGTATGAGTCATCCATATGATTACTAAAATGAATCGTTTAAACTTCGGTTACACGATAAATCTGTCAAATCTAAATGCCATAAATCGAATTAATTCCTAAGAATTACAATTACGAACAACTTAAACTGGAAAGAACACGTAGAAATTGTTGTGGGGAAGGCGAACTAAAGGTAGCGATTTATTGGTCAAAAACTTAAAAGATGCAACAGGTCTAGTAGAAAGACTATCTACCCTACGCTTGACCCTCCTGGAGCATTTCTGTTCGGTTTTGGATCCGCATCAGGTGGGACTGACGGAGGACAATGAAAAAGTTCAAAGAAAGACAGCTCTTTTTGTATTATAAGGAAATAGGGGTAGAGTGCCACGGATATGACACGTTATTGTGGTGGCTAACATTGAAACAAAACCGTCTTTTGTTGCGGCGGCATCCTCTCATAGAACTGCAATCACCAACTTTCTCTTCCGAATGCGAAAATACTTTGTTTGTGCCCACCTATATAGGGAGAAATGATCATTGTAATACACTAAAAGAAATCAGAGCTCGCACGGATAGATTTGTGTGTTCGTTTCTCCTGCGCGATGTTCGAGAGTGGAACGGACGAGGAATAGCTTGAATGTTGTACGGTGAACCCCAAGCCAGGCACTTACGTGTGAACTGCGGAGTAGTCATGCAGATGTAGTTGATTGGCTCAGGAAAATTGATGTCTTTGCTGACGGCAGAAAACCTGTCACACTACGTCAAACAGCTAGGTACCGATTGGAAAGTGCGTTCTTGATATCAGAGGTATTACAGTCTTAAAGCGGTGGTAAAGATACTAGAATAAAACAAAGAACCTTTGATCAAGAACATATAATTTCATTAGAAAGTACTGAAAAAGGCTCACTAAACGGCGGGGTGACGAATTTAGCTGCTGTGTTATTCAGATGGACTAATATAAACCGGCTTCTATACCGTGCTTCGAAAACTAGCAATCTCACCAAAAAATGAACGTATTGTTTGAACACAGACACGTGCTCGTTAAAAGTCTGGAAATACTGTAAATACTACACCAAGACTTTGAATCCAAATCAGAACATTGGCAAACACGTGTAGCACGGGATCTGAGATTGAACAACAGAAAATTACTTCAGTTCTACTTAATATTCTACTCAACCATAGCAGCGTTTATGCACATCAGCACTTGGCGAATCGGAACCCAAAGACAGGCAACGCTGAACCAGAACTCCCTTTTTGCGTTCTGCAGTGAACGACGCTTTGTGATCGCCCCCTGGCGCCGCCTTAACCGCTCACCAAAATGTTTCGTCATCTGATCCAGCTGAGTATATCAAGGACATGCTTTCAGAGATCGATTAATATGTACGAAAATATCTTTACAGAGTGTCTGCGATTTAGTAAAATCGAAGAGATATCAGTTCTGAAAAAGGCGATTGCGACAACAAACTTTCATAGTTAACTAACAAACGCAAATTATACGACAATGTTGCTGTAAAGTTCTTTCAGTACAGTCCACCATTTGAAGCGGCGAGGAACATAAGGGCTTAAAGCAAACTGTCGTCGATTTTGAGATTGTTGGGTGTATGCATATTCCTGTGATCTGTTGATCTCGTGGTGAACCACCTTTCATCAGTGCTGTACTCCTACACTGTTTATATGAACATTATATTGTGAAAAGCTGTCCCTCCTATATCTTTGATATTCACTTCAATATGGGCCCAAACAACAAATTTTCATTTCTGCAGGAACGCTCACTGGCTACACTGACGCCCAGTTCTTCATAAAACCTGGAAGCTCTGGAAGGAACCTCACGTTCCATGGTTTCAGCTTTCAAGTCTGTAAAATCGACATCGAAGATTTCTTGACCCTTAAGACTGTTACCGACCCGGTACCAAACCAAAATTGCATGTTCGTGTCAAGAATGTACATTTCAGAAATTTTACAATGATAATGTTTCCAACAGGTTGCCATTAATTATTGTTTAAAGCAACATATTCTTCATTGGAGTGGTGGGAAGTCATCATTTTCTCTGAGTTACATCGAGCAAGACGACAATCTGTCATTCTCCCACAGTTTGTAGATGGCTTGCAAAATGTAGTGCCCAAATATGTATGTGGAAGACAAACATTAACCTTGAAACACAAAGACTTAAAATAAGTGACAGATCAAGCTTGAAGCATATAGACTATTGGATTCCATGCCTGAAGTGAACAAACAGTTTCATTTGAACCTGATAGAGGACGTGCACCTTGAAGTGTTCGTATAGGTCATAATGGTGTGTATCGTACATTCAGTATCTCTTCTTTATGTTCTGATTCTAGTTTCGCATTAATTACAAACTACAAAACAGTCAAAACGACACAATCTGCACTAGCCTATACATTAAAATTTTGTGGATTATCATCAATAATAATAATCCTAAGCATTAATTATAGTTTCATAACGTAAGGCGGTTCCATTATTTTTGTAGGAAATATAAGATGTTGATGCCCGGGTAGAAAACATGTCAAACCTATGAGACTGGTGGTGTGCCTATAAATCTGACTTTCACCAACATCTACTTTTCACAGATATTTGTATCTGTGCTTTGGACTCTTATGGTTCTTAGTGCCTCATTTGTAGTTCATCATTTCGTATATTTAAGTGGTCCTTGTTATTCACTGTCACGGCGGGCAACGGAAGAATGGCCACAACCAAAGTGATTACGTATCTGCAGATAGCGTATCGGATACGTGGAAAGTGTTGAGATTTCATTTGGCTGTCTCGTTGCCTCATATCCTCGGCTGACGGCCACGCGATGAGAGTAGAGCGTCTCACGGTTTGAGCTGTCATGCGCCAGATATCTTGCGGTTTACTAACGACGGAAGAACTAGTCGTTAGAAAAATCCATCCTGACGTAATAAACAGAGTATCGCAATCGGAAAGAATTTGTATCCATGATTATTCGGGTGTAATCGCCTTGCTGAGGATAATAATTGTCAAATAAAAGTAAATCAAAATAAAAGTTTTAATAAACATTTTTGGAGCAGTGATCAAAAATTTTTAAAAATTTTTCTTTCAAAAATTCAGTCTTGATCGCACCACGTATGCCTCAAGAACATAGGTGACCGGTTTCGGTCATATCACATGACCATCATCAGACCTGTAATTTAATTTAGAAAGTGATAGAAACCTTACTAGATTGACAATAAAATATGACAAAATGCTTATAAGGATAAACTACAATAAGACTTGTTATACCCATGGCAACCTACGAAGATGGCAGGTGGAGCACTCTTCTCCGCTGCTGTGACGTCATCTGGTGCCAGCAAGTGACGAGCATACGCTTAAATTCGAAGATGCTCCGCCTACCTCTTCTCCCTCTACCTCACGTCAACCAATCACCGTAAAACGGGTTTACATAATCGTCAAAACGTAAAAAAAAAAAAAGTACAATAATAACATAAAAATAGTTATGTATAAAATATCTCTTTACAACCATGGAACTACTTAAATATTGCATAAAATATTGTATAAAATAATTAAATATCAATTAAAAGCTTTAAAAATAACTGTACAGACGATGTATACTCAGTGTGCCCTCTATAAGCTAAGATGGTACTACCACAATGGTTTCAAAGTCAACGATGTTGTGAAGGTCTTTGGCATTGTGGCATCATATCGATATGTGAGTTGTGACTTGACTGCAAGTATACACCTATGCTAGATTCAGTCTGTCTGTCTTATATTAACATTATTTGGCACTGGAGATATATGTAATAATGGAATGATTAGCTGCAGAGTGGTATGATATTACATACATTTTTTTTAAATTTCATAAAACTGATTTATTAAAAATGGAATTATATTTCGTAATATAACTGAGGGGGTTGCCGCAATGTCTATGCAACGTAGCGCGACTCCGATGTGAGTTTATAAGCACTGACATGGGGTAAGGGATTAGTGTGGCATTCATGGCTTTCCGAGGTGCAATGCAGTAATTGCGGAAATATGAACTATGGAGACGTTAACACCAAATGCGTTCAAAAAAGACCAGCTGTGCTGTCATTTTCTCGGCTGCCGGCTGCCGGCTGCCGGCTGCCGGACATCCATCGGAGAATGAAGAATGTGTATGGGGTAGAATGTCTGTCGAAAAGCACCTTCGTGGAATGATGTGAAGGGGGTGCTGCTGCTTCATGATAACGCACGTACCCACATTGTAAATGTCCTAATGCTGAAGTTACGCTAACTCCAGTAGGAGATACTTGAGCACTCATCCTATAGTCATGAT